>NC_079883.1:14789614-15414614 GCF_029227915.1 Hydractinia symbiolongicarpus
ATTACAGTTTTTCTGAACTTTTAAATTTCAATAGAAACAATGAGCCAAATTCGTGTTAACGCAAGAGCGCTAATAAGCACCTTAACTCCAGTCCATTGGTTTGATAATCAAGAAAGGACAATGGTAGTGAAAACATTTCTAATAACATGCTTCATCAATTAGCGTCAATGAGGTAATGTATACAAAATATTTGTTGTATTAGTGTTGCAGTGTTGTCGAACTACCTCTATGTCCAACAAAACAATAAATCTTGCCAAATGAAACTAGATAAGGTAAGACTTTCTTACAAAAGATTTGATTTAAAAACAAGAGTTTATATCCATTATATTTAAAATACTAAATATCGATAGGAATTTTTTTATACTTTTTACTCATTTTAAATGTACCACTATCACATTTTAATATCAATGCTCATCAACTGTTTATCACAATTAGCTCGAATTTTGTATAAATCACTAAAGTTGTAAATTAACAGCCTGTTTTGGAGCCCGTTTACAACCGTGACGCATTGATGCGTCTCTGGATAAAATTACTAAAAATTGTTATTAGAATTTTTTATTTAACTGAAAACAATTTTCGCTCGCTATCAAAATATTTGATGTCAACCTGATAATTCGTTGTGTTATCGTGCCAAACATTCGAAAAAGTTTGGTGCATGAAACTCTGAAGAAGCACACAAGTGACATTATATTTTACAACAAACGCAAACAAAACGAAACGTGTCATAATAAACTCACATTTTAAAAGAAACTGCTAACAAAAAATACAGCCTATCATTCATGGTTGAAAGTCTTGCGATTAAAACGTTTATGGTCTTAAACGGCATTTAGTTGCCAAAAAATCAAAATTTTGATGTCACCATCATGTTCAGCATACGTTTTTTGTTAACTGTGCCAAATTTTGTCGAAAACAAATACAAATTTTGGCCTGAAACGTCATTTAGATGACTTATGACGAAGTTTAAATCTGTGACGTTGCAATTGACCATTTGCGACAGGGTTAGTTAGTTAGTTAGTCAGTTAGCAGTTGGAAACCAATACTATCCTCCTCTCAGGAGAAAGTGAAATCCCAGGGTCGGTTTTCTTTTAAAAATGCTCCAAAAGAAAAAAACGACGGTTTTAAAGAATTTCCTACGCCTTCGGGCGCGGAAATTCAAAAAGGTCTGTATTAACTTACACTCTAATTGCTCTACCGGTATTGTGATGTTAAGTGTTTCATTTTTGCCATCAGGACCTAAATTAACGTGAATAAAATATCCTATATTAATGCGAGGGTATTTCATTTATATGTATTGTACGTTATTTTTATTTTTAAAGAAAAGAAATTAGATGTAGAAACTTATAAAAATTATACAAAATTATGTAAAAATTATAGTAGTGAAAATTTTTACAAACCAGGCAAGACGATGCTTGCATAACCAATATCAGGAATATTAACTGTGCGCGATGTGTTGGTTTTAACAAATATCTGTGTGAAAAACAAGGCAAAATTACAGACATCACAGAAATTAACTTTTCTTTAAAATTTACAGCTAACTAGGAAGAAAAAAAGATCAAGATTCCCATGAAAATAAAAGAACGAAGGACCGCTTACATGGACGCCAAAATCTCCGTCTTTCGTGCTAGTTTTATATTTTTCGATTAAGTAAGATGTTTTGTTCTAAATAAATAATAAATTAAATTTAAAGTTTACATTTTGATTCTCTTAAACCTGCATATCGCGAAAACGTGTTGGAAAGTGTCGCTGACTTGCATCTCGGATACATGTTGTTTAAAAATAAAAACATTGTTCTAAAAAGGTTAAGCAACATTGTGGCTACAAATTCATATGGTTTCACATACATTGCATCACAAACATTAAGGTAAACAATCGCGTTGCCATGACGTTAGCTAAGCAAGTGTACACTTTTTTTTTTATCACAAATCTTTTAAATAAAAATCTTACCCTCTCCACGATTACTTTATTTTCCTCATTCTCAAAACCCAGCACTTTTTCTTTACCCCATCTTAACAGAAAATACTCTATGGGTGTAACTGTCACTGTTTTTCGCCACTTTACGAGAATATCGTACTCAACTTGTATGCAACTTCTACAGAGTTTTGGGGGACATTGTACTGCTGTGTAGTTGGAGCACTTTCTGTTCATTGCTGTGATTTCTATCCACTTGCTTAGCAGTGGTTGGTCTGTAGGTCCTTTAAAAGAAAAACATGGTAAAATTACTATTACCACTACGAATGTCAGTCATTTTACATTACGCGATTTTTTAATAAGCAAGACAAATTTTGTTCAGATCCGTTGCCGCTCAATTCTTAAGTAAGCCCGTTGTCGACAAGTGTACTTTAGTAGCCTGCTAAGTTTGGCTATTTTTACTTACGTGTGGTCGTTGTTGGTGTGGTCGTTGTTGGTGTAGTGATAGCTACTGGACAAGGGTTTTGTTGAAGTTGGTGACAACCTATGGAGTTGTTGATAAATACATCAAAATGTTTACATATTGCAAGTGAACATCCAGAAATTGATATTTAAAACGTCTGTGGAACACACTAATTTTTGTTAGAAATGTACCCTAACAAGATTTTTTGCTCAGAAGATTAACTTTTGCACTGGACTTTTCATCTTCTTAAAATTAAGTTTCTAAAAAATTTAAAAAAGGCCATCATTCGTATTATAAATATCCACAAAAATTTTACGAAAACTTTTACTGTTTTAAAACATAGAAATGAACACTGGGTCATTTAAGGAGCTGGTGACTAGTAGTAAGTTAATGTAAAGGGCAAAGTTCATTACATGAATGCTTAAAGCTAGGAGGATAGCTTAAAGTGAATACTAAGATTTATCAGCATAGCTTAAGGCACGAAATATTTAATGTGGCTAAATACCCCCACCCCTCCAGACACAAATGGCCTGGTATAAATACGATTAGATGGTTACTCGGCATGGGGCTTTTTTATTATTTATGGTAACTGTGAAACATCCAAAAGTTAAAATATAAAAAATTGCAAAATATAAAGATAGTTTAAATAAAAATTCTCACCTTCGTACATGACTGTGTGTGTAATAGATTTACCCAATAAACATGATCCATATTTTGTTGTTGCCTACGAATTTTGAAAAAAGAAAGTTATTACATTCCCCGAGTTTCTTTATTATGCCTTTATTACTTAATACATTGCTAGCTGAAAAAGATGAAATTATCTTCAATAAAAACTTTAAAATTTTTCTACGATCTTGGACCAAAAATATGAGTTTGTCGCCACAAGCAGTTATAAACACATTATTGATAAAACAAATGGGAATTTTGAGGTTGGCACAATCGGTGCGGATCTAGGGCTTATTTGTCCAGCCTTTTTCATATTTTAGGGTCTTCTCGACCTTAATGTGGGTTGTTTGATGACGTAAAAAATATAAAATAATTGTTTTTTATTACACGTTTTTTTTTAAACAAAACCAAGTGACAAACGATCTAGTTTGACCGACAATCATCCTCATTCTTATGATTTAACGATGTTAAAAAAGCAAAAACTCTTAAAAAAGAGGTTAATCAGAATTTAAAAAACTTGCTTAGCAATTTTTAGCCCCACATCCTCTAAGCACTAGATTGCTACAGAGGATTTTGCAAGTGTGGGGAGTTCAATACTTCCACAACGAATTGAATCAATTAAACAAGGTTGAGTACCGTAAAATGCCGAAATCAAAAGCAGCGCTTATCAGTGGTGATAACAAGATTTTGGTGCGTTTATCCGAGGGTGCGCTTATCCACGGGTGCGCTTATCCACGGGTGCACTTATAAACGAGTATAAAAAAAGTGCAAGAAAAAAAAGAAAGAAAAATCGAATAATTTTTTTACCATGATGTATATTCTTTTATGTGTATGATTTTGTACATTTTAGGTTTCTTATCTTCATCACTTGTGAAACAGTCAGAAGAAATATCAGAACGAACATAACTTTGTTTAGAAAAACTTGTAGGAAATGTGCCAGAAGCTATGGCCAAGATTTGTATCCAATGATGAATAAGTGGCGAATTTTATGGATGAAATCAGTCATTACTCGTGAAAAGTGTCGTGCTCCGGAAGGCACTTGGGTCCCTAGATTGCCGCCATTTTGTTCCTTTTGTGATGTGCTATAAGTGTGCTAAATTTAATTCAATTTGGAGAACCCTATGAAAAGTTATGGAGGGAGTACCCCCGGTCAAAATATGTTTTAAAACCCCCGGACCAAATGGGGTTAACCATAACTTTTTCTTTGAGCTGATAAATGTGCTAAGCAACCCAGCTAAGCAACTCGAAGGTAAAAAGGCTTATTTTTTCTTAGCAACTTAAAATGTGGATCGCTAAATTTGTTTGGTAATGTAAAATATGTAAAGGGTACCTGCAACTGCATACACTAAAGGAAAACTAGCAAAATCAGTGTTTTACAATATTTTTAGGTTTTATTCAAAGACATTTGTACCGCGTTTATACTTTAGTATACTTTATACGGACCTATTTATCCGCCTCCATGGGTAAATTTACTAAAAATAGAAATTTATACAAAATGCGTTTACACTAAATTTTGCAAATTTTACGCATTCAGAATGAACACGATAAAAAAATAAAAACAGCAAATTTTCCCAAAGTTTTTTTTCCGGTAGCTTCGCAACAATAATTTAAATATACACGAGTGCAAACAGAAAAATTATTTCTGTTTTGGCTGGCTCGGCAGTCATATGAACACATTTTTATTTTTATGCGCTTCTTAAGAGCAGCAAGATCCCGCCTGACCGAGATCTCGGTACAAACAAGCGAGATCTCGGCAAGGCGGTCTGGCTCGGTTATCATATGAACACACTTTTATTTTTTCATGTGTTTCTTAATAGCAGCGAGATCCCGCTTAGCCGAGCCAGCCCGGTCAATCGAGCCAGCCCGCCTCCATATGAACAGCCCCTAACAATAGATTTAAAAAAATTCTCATCAATTATGTAAAGTTTGAAATATATTCTTTTGTTATCATTGTATTTGAATCTTTTGTGAAATGTAAGCAACTTTTCAATCCCGGCTGGCTGAGATGTAAAAAACTTCATATGAACACGAGATGAAAATCACCCCGGCTAGCCGAGCCAACCTGCCTCCATGTGAACAGCCCCTAAGTGCTCAAGTGTAAATGCGGTATAAAAGACATTTTGATCACGATACAGGTTGTGAAAAGTATAAAAATAGACTCGCCTTAAATTCCAAGGTGCATCCTTTTAAAGGGTCGCCTTTGAAAAATGAGTTAAAATTTACAGGATAGTCTGCTTCAAGCGGCTTCTACAAACAACAAAACAATTTCATTAACGAAAATCTTTAAAGAAAGATTGGTGTTTGCAAAATATTTAGAATTTTATATACGGTAATTTTTTCTTTTGAATAAGGTAACATTTCTGGTTTGTTTATAAGAGAAAAGCTAAAATTTGGATCACTCATGGATTACTTTGATATAGAAAGTAGCAGAAAATATTGTTCAAAAGTTACATACATATGAAAACGTTTCTGGTGTAGATGCTGGTGCAGCAGTTGCTTTTTCAAAGCTATCTCTGTCGCATTTCACTATTTTTCCTTTTATCTCTAATTCTTGTATTAGATATTTTGATTCTCGATCTAAAAAAAAATAATTTATTGGAACATCTTTTTAACTATCAGAAGGACGACAATGTGTATTTATTTTGGAAGAAATTTTTTTTACCTAAAGGCGACAGCCAATTGATTCTCCACCAAAGTTGATCCGACTTATCCAATTTTATTGGACGGGCAGTAAGACTTCGAACTGCACTTGCTCGTGGCATGTCTACAAAGATTGATTGCTATCACTCTTAAAATTGCAATTTAAAAAAAAGAAAAATATTTTTGAGGGTTAGAATAAAACCGTTTAAGTTAAAATGCATCCACATCTTCTTTTTTTAACTGAAACTGAATGTGCTTATTTGCTTTAAATATTTTCATTCTAACATTTACTTATTTGTATCATTCCAGAAACAAAGAAAATATATAGTGTCTGCTTTACAGCTTCTAATGAACATTTTTAGGATTAAACGAAATAAACGATGCTACAATCTTATTTTTAAAGACACTGTTTAGTACAGTTGACTCCCTCTGATTTGAATCTCTATAATTCGAAAATTTCTATAATTCGAACAAGAGCTCAGTCACCGTCAATTTTCCTTAAGAAACTCTTATAAAAAACTTTCAATTCGAATTTTTCTGTCCCTTCAGCACAATTTCCTCCCTAATTCGAATTTTAGATTTTAAACACAACTTTGACAAATTCAAATTACATTGGTGTAGTCCTGAGAAAAGCACTTGGTGAAGCAACTCGTATTGTCGAAAGAGATCATCCCTCCAATGTAAAGCAATCAAATTTTTAACAGTTTTTCAAATAGAGTTTCTTTTTTGCGTAAACTATGAAAATAAAGATTGAATTTCTATAATCCGAAATTCTCTATAATTCAAAAAAAAAAAAAAAAAAACCCGTGCGAATTCGAATTAGGGAGAGTCAACTGTAGTAGTAGTATAAAAAAGAAAAAACTTTTCTGAAACTGTTATCACACCGACCATTGATCTCTCATACTGATGTTATTGTTTTAATGTTAACCGTCGCTTTTTGTACATGCTACTTATTAGAGACGTAGAAAGTAGTGTTTTCTTATAGCCCTCTCACAAGAGATGTCCAATTAGTAGGTTCACATAACCAAAGTTACCTGTGAATGTCACCTCCATTGAATTATTTGATAAATAACCATTGAAGTTGATTGGAACGACGCGTAATGTGTAAGATGCATTTTGGAACCTTCCATAAAAACCATAAGTTGAACAAATTTCCCTTACACCAACCAATATGTGACTGCGTGCTGTCTAAGAGTTGGAAGGTAAAGCTGGGTTATTCTTAACACCATAGTGTTAAGAATAACAATTTTAACCCTATTTAATATGGAAGGGTGGGGGGATTCCGCCTTTTCCGGATTCTGCTTTTTTAAAGCCTTTTTATTATTAAGCTGCATGTTTATGATACTTACTGAGCTTTCATGTTTACCTGTTAGGCATCTGCGTGCCAATCTTTATGTTTCATACCTTTCAGAGTCTCAAATAATGCCTATTATTCGAGAGTATCCCTAAAGATTTCTATGAAATCCTTAAATACGGAGAAATATAATGTTACGAGTATCTTTCAAACTTGATACTTGCAACAAAACCTTATTTCATCAAGGAAAATCATCCTGTAAATTGTGAACACGTGATTAGTCCAATTCCCCAAATATCTCCGGATTTTACCTGAAAATCGGGAAAAGTCGGATTTTTAGGCAAAAATATGTTAAGTAACTTTTATTTGGTTGTCAGAAACTTTAAACAGAATGCTAAAATTCGTTATTGATTTTAAGCAGATGTGGTATCTTGGACAAATTTCAAGCCTCTGATAACGTCACAGAAAAAGTGCTGATATAAATTTTATTGTCTCCATTGTGTTCCCTTTTATACCGTACCAAGTGTACCGATTTTGCTTTAGTCTAGACAAAGTTATTAAAGCAATATAGTCGAGTACCAGAATTACAATGGGATCATAAAAAGCACTAAGCCTAAATGCACTGCGTTCAGCGTTAACACTTTTAACAAAAATAATTTTTAACGCTGCGTTCCTTAGAGATTTTTCAAAATCTCGAATGTTTTGACATTCGTTTTTACATTTATATGAAAAACTGAATTTATTTTTGCAAAGTAAACATTGTTATCTTTCAAAAAAATGAGATCCTTTCTTCGCGTAAAAATAGAGTTTACCGACAACTACGCTAAACATTTTACAATGAGTTTTATTACAGCAGCTGACGGTAATCTCTTGTTGGCAATTTTGAAATTGGGGTAATCCTAATAACATTTGTTTTTGTTTGAGAAAAAATCGTGGTGTCGACAACGTCCCCACCTATTTTTTTCCCCAAAAATGTGAGGCGCGTAGAATTGTTATTATTAAGATTGTGTACCCAGGATAGCCTCTTCAGTTCCTATTGGTACTGCTTATCACACGAGGGTCTTGCGAAGGGGGTCCTAGTGCTTTTAAAGCTCCCATCTGAGCTGCAAAATTCATGCAAGCTCAGTCATTTATCAACTAGTAACCACCGAAGATATTAATCCTATTCTCATACTCAGCACTGAGCAGAAAGAATAGATTCACACTTTTATAATCTATTATAGCATATTAAATAGCAGTAAATTCTAAAATTTGTTTGTAGGTTGTGTGTGTGAACTGTCAAGTTTATTTAACAAATAAAATCATCTATTTTAGTTGGACGGGTTAACATCAGGCTCTTGTCTGTGTTTTAGTTTAGCTGAAGTTGCAGGAACTCTTTTTGTGAGTATACATATAATAGGTATATTCTTATTTATTTCTAAAATATACCCGCAACGCTGTATCGATTTAAAAGCTATACTCCATTTACGACATACTGTATATCTGTACTATAGCACCCCATCTGATTGTTAAACCTTGGGCCACCCATCTAGTCCCTATAATAATACCCGGTGTTTGTGCGTAAAAGAAGACGTGCAGAGGAAAAAACAAATAGGAAATGTGATATTATCCACTTAGTTTTAACGGATTGATTTTTTTTAAGAATTATTAATTGTAATTCTTTAAACAACACATTCTATGATATTACCGTGACTGATTTGCATCAAAGAAATATATAACGAAAAAAATAAATAGTAAAGTAAATAAAACACTTACAAGTCCGAGTACATTCTTTCTTGGAAAAAACAGGTTGTTTTTAAACTTCAAGAAAAGGGTGACTAAATATACACTACTAAATGTTGGTGACGCAGCGGATGTTACTTCTTCCCATTCGAATGAAATATTTGAGATCGCTTTGTTACTAATGATTACATTCGTATTTATAACTTTTGGGATGTTTTTTGGATCATTAACATCTAGATGATAGTAGGACTTTGATTAAAAACCCTTTTTTAAAATTGCCCTCTATTTCTTGATTTTGGGAAAATTAATCCTGCATTGCACTCGTAATAATTTTAAATAAACGCCTCCCTCTTTCAGGTACCTTATTCTAGTAAATGCCTGTTCTAAAATGAGGCGACTGTTTAAATCTAGAGCCTATTAGGACATCATTACCATTCGCAGGGCGTTCCTTCACGGGTATTTTATCTTTGCATAGGCAGTATTGATGGTAGTCAATTCCAAACATTGAGATAATTAAAGCTTGCAGTTTAAGTTTAGCGAAAATTACAATTGAATTGTTTGATTGAAAATTGGATTGATTTTAAATTCAAATTTAGGTGGACTCATTTTAAGAGCATTAAATAGTCAACAAATTTTTAAGTCAGTGATTAGTTACGTCTATATTAATCAATGACTGATTTACTGACAAAAGCGTTCGTTCACATGTTTTCTGTGCCCAGGCAAAAGCTTTACACTACTCTCTTATTGACAAGTGTGCCGGGATAAATAATAGGAATTACAAATTAGAAAGTCAGTAAAATCAAACAATAAAGTATTTATTTCAGCAGTACTATGCAAAAAAAACTAATATCCGATTTAGCACTTATTAGAGTTGAATTTTCATAATCAAGTTCTTCATAGTTGTTTAGAGAAAGAACAAGGGTAAATAATACTGGAATGTTCCTTGATTTTGCTTCTTCTTTTTTCTTGAATATTTATCTACAGTAATCAACCCTGGCCCTGTTTTCCTGTTAATTTCATGCACTTGATAGTCAAAAATATTTTATAATATTCGCGATAATATCATAAACAAAGGTTAACGTATGTAAAATCGTATGCATTCATAATTAGTTAAACTTTTTCGTGGACATTTACACAATACTTACTATTATTTGTTACGTTCCAAAAAAATTGACATCCTGTGTCACATGCTCTTGATTTCTAGAAGTATTACAAAAATAACATAAAGTCACACTTTTAATTCGGCACGAATACCAATAACATTAAAAAATTTACGTAGAATAGTATTTCATTAGATTTCCTCAAAGCTGTTAAATCTTTTTCCACAAATTTCGTCAGAGTTATTCGAGTTCTTGTGTAAACTTGTTATTGATTGAGCAATAATATAAACATCAACTTACACACTTCTTTCTGCACAAGGTTTCATTGAATGGCAAAGGCTGCTGACATGCAAATACACACTAAAATAATAAATAAGCACGTGAGATTTCTTCTTCTTTAAAAAACCTGCTAAGCTGGAAATCACGAATGGATATCTACTATGTGAATCATTTTTATGATAGTTCAGTTATTTACATTACATAAACAAAACAAAATAAGGATTCTTGAATATCACAACTTGATAATAACAGCTAACATAATCCCACAAAACCTTATAATTCTTTTTTTAAACAGAAATTAACTACTAACATTTTTACAAACAGTGCTGCTGCAACTTTTGTCCAATGATGCACCTTGATCTCTACTGGCGGATTCGTACTAAAAAAACAATAAGAATAACAACATCTCTATTTTTAAATTATTATGTCATTACCATTCACAACCAAAGTTCCTTGAGATACCAAGACACCGACGATATCTTTAAGAGCGTTGGCTGCAAGCTTAAATACTGCTTTATTAGAACAAATGGTGAAACACGCTGACCAAACAACAACATCTGATGCCACGACATATCATCCTACATGTTACATTTAATAAAACATTTTGCGTTCGTTTAATTTTATTAAATATTAAATTAACCACGTTAAGGCCTGTTCCAAAATTGATTGCAATTTCACTTAAAAAATATTTTTCCTCTTTGATCATCTCTATATTAGATAGCATGGGGTGGGGGGTAATTGAAGGGGGTGGGATAAAAAACAGGAGGGGCATAAATAAATAATAGAATTTTAAACATAATATCTATTTTTCAAATTAGTTTTATATAAGATTTATATAAGATGTTAACTTCATCTGTTTCATCATCATCTCCATCTAACAGAAGTTCTACGTCCTTCATACACCACTCCTCTCCTGTCACGTAAAACGGATCAACTGATCAGAGAAAATTGGAAGATGGACTTGTAGTGCCTGGAACATACACAGCCCGTTATAAAAAAAGAACCATAGATATTTTGCAAAAAAACTTCGGGAGAAAAAATTAAAGCTGAAGCGTGTGGATATCGTTGTATATGACGTTAAATCAACGAATAATGTCAAATTTATTTGACTCCTTTACTTTTTTATTTTAATTTTATTTTTTATTTTTTTTTTTTTTATTTTTTTTTTCGGGAGATGGGGGTAAATAAAGGGAGGGGGCTAAAAAAGTGAGGGGGCTGAAAAGAGAAATTACGGTATTAGAAACTTACGCATCCTATTTTTAAAACTGATCAGGCAAACTTTTTTGTTGCGTCATATTACTCTTGCAAGAATTTAATTCAACATTAACTTGTAATGAGGATAATGTGAAAATGTGTTCACGAAGCAACAATCAAATAAACAAAGATCTTTAGAGCATAAAACTTTATTTGAATATCTCATCAAATACCAAGGCAATTAATTATTAAAACACAATTATTCAAAATAAATATATATATAAATATATATATAAAAATAAAATAAATAAATAACCTACCTGAATGCAGAAGGAATACAACTGACCCCACATGTGCCAGGGTCGAGTACCGGATATAGCCTGATTCGTATAGTTTGAACAAATACCAAGGAATGAAGAATCAACTTCACACATATATAAGCAGATAAACAAAACCCAGTACTTGTACATGATCGAATAAATTATTTAATCAATTAGTATCTTTTTAAAAATGTAGCGAGTGGTTTGTTGATGTCATGTTCTTGACGATGTAACATTTGCTTTACAAAGTCTTTTAATGACAACAGTTAAAAAGGTTATTAATTGGTAATTACAATTTGAAAACACGAGGAAGAACGCTGGAGGAGAGAAAAAAATAAATAACTAAACCAAGACGTAGGCGAAACTAACGAAAAGTTGGAGCAAGCATGACATACGCAAGACAATTTTTCGTGTGGCTTGTTTTGTATGGCAAATTTAATTGGCCCGAAATTTATGATTTGTTAACTTTCATAAACACATTTGAATGCGTTGTCGGTGACTGATGGATGTTCTTATTTTTCACTCTCAGGGGTGGGGAAGCGTTTTATATAACTTTTCAGCTTTAATATTATTAATAACTTCGACCAGTTATTTTTGCTACATGAACTAAACATCTGTTTTTTTAAATGTCGGTTTCGTAGCAGATTAATCATTTTGGTACGGTACATAGGTTTTGCAAAACATGAAACTAGTACATAATAACCTTCTCAATTTTGAGGTTAACTCCTATTTCTTTATTCTAATTTGACAGATTCAGGTTTCTCAGGTCGCAAACAATAAAAGTTAATTCCTGGTACAATTTGGTTCACAGTCGGTTAAGTAAAAAAAAAAGATTCCGGTTATAGGCATAACCTAAAAAACCTTCCTCGTCATGTTAGCTATTTTTTAGACTTCTTCTGTATCTCGTATAGTTTTAATCTGGTAAACATGTAAACATCTTTTCTAATTTTTGTAAGAAATTCGTGTCTAATTTGAATTCCAACTTGCAAGTAAACAACCAGTTTTAATTAGTGATTTCTTCACATTTTGACTTTATACCAAGTGGTAGTCCTAGATGAATTCTCAGAGTTTTCTTTTTTTTAATTCCTAGGGGGTGCTAACCATTACAATTATATATCAAGGGATATTTTTAAATATCAGAAATATCAGGGGATATTCCCAAAATTATTAGTCGTGACAGCCAGGTTCTATAATGAACAATTGCGTGGTAATAAATGGCAAAGCTTAACCACGTAACACCCAACAATGATTATTTCTAAAGCAATTCAATATATCTTGTAAATCTATATTAAAAAAAATATTCTATTAAAACGTTACGTAAATGATTATAAATTTTATTTTGTTTTTCTTTCTTAGTTTGTGTCACTTGTTTCTTTCTCATTTTCATCACGACGTTATGTAATGTCAAAATAATTGCTGACATACTGAAAGTAAATTTCGCTGACTAATAACACTATTATCAGTTCGATGACAATAAACACGACAAAAATGATATCGTTCATTTTTAAATCTTAATTTCTTCTTTTCGCGTATTGAAACTGTATGATCCATCGAGGCATGATGAAATATCTCAAATTACAAGTAGCAACGGATTAGTTTCTAACCAGTATGTTAGAAACCAAATATAGAATATCATCGTTCCTCGTGTAATACGAATTGCGCTTGTGGGTGTTTATCACTCTGAAGCCATAGCAACATAATCAATACCCATGCCTAATTTAGACAAGGCTCTTAGAATGCTGATGATTTTATTGGCAAACTTTTATCGCGGGCTCCTTTTCTTTTCTCTACTAGGCCTACAACGTTTTGGTATTTCAACAAAGCAACAGATTAGATAGATATACATTTTACAATTACGGTTATACTGGAAGAAATAAGGAAACGATTTTGAAAGGATATTTAAAGGATATTTAAAATCTTGATGACGTTATGTGATTCAGCTAAGTTTTACGTCTTTCTTAAGACACTTGCGGAAACACTAAACTCTAATCACTCCACAAAAATACAACGTTTAAGTTCTGTATCGAAGTATCATTGCTGACGTCAGCAATATTTAAATGACCGATCTTCATTGTTCTTCTACCTTTTTCACAGGCTTACGTCTTATATTAAGACGCTAAGTCAGTATTTATACGGACAATGTTGATATGCACTTTTCTCCTCAAAATAAGCGACTTACGGACGTATCGTAGAAAGGTCGAAATTGAAATTTCTTTGCTAACCAACAAATATCGGAGTCGAAACGAAACTAAAAAGTAGGAGGATTCTTCGCGATAATATTAGGAATAAGTAAAAAAAAAACACGAAACGAACAACAAGGAATTTACGGTATTGCAAAGGGTCAAATAATATATTTTTTACATGAGGGTTCAGCATGTCGTTTTGTCTTGCATTATCAATTATTCATAGACGTTCAATAGTTTCATTAATTGAAAATAATGAATGTATATATAAAGATTCTTGCATGGGTACGATGTACGCACTTCGACAAGATCAACTTCAACAAGACCAAATAGCAATATACTCCCAATACTTGTCGTTATAATATTAAGGGGATTTCAACGTAGGAATACAAAAAGCGAGAAACTGTATTATAATTTCTCAACAACAAGCACGTTACGCCACAACATCCATATTTTAATGACGTCAATGTTTTAGATTAAATTTATAAAGTCATTGAAGCGCAATCACAACTTTGAGATCTAATAACTTGGTATCGGGTGAAAGTTACTGACTTCAGCTTATGCGTTGGTAACTAGGGACAACCTGGAACCAATATGAGACTAATTTATAGATGATGGATCAACCCACGAACAGGTGAATTGATCATGTTATCAAATAACATTTTTCACCTCCGTCGCCTGTAACCGTTCAGGTGCCATCGCTGACGTCATAAAAATTCCTAAAACCTTCTATATTTTCATTGTTTTTCTGTATAATTTTTACAACTCTTTTTTAGAGGATTTGTTCGTTATGACTTTACTTCTTAAAGAAAATGTGCACTTTTAAATAGGCAAAGCAAGAAATGAATCAGCTATTTTTCTGCTTACAACTTTCCACTCACAAAAACAACCCCCCTTCTGGAAAAGAGGAAAATTGTAGACACAGGTCAGCTGACCGCGAGGCAGACTAAAACATTGTCTTTATAACCTTTTTAAATTATTTTTATATTCAGCATAACCTTCTGTATCAACAGTAGCTAACTAACGAAATATTTCGAAAAATTGAAGTTGGAATTTTATCGTGGATATATTCTATATGCAAATTTTACTACGTTGATAATGCGAGGCATCCAATTTTTCCGTGTGATAGCTTATCAAATAAGGCTTCGTAATTATGTTTTTCCTCATTGCTTTTTCTCATGTGTGTTTTTATAGTGTGCTGTTATTTTTAAATTTTTAATGTTCGCCTTAGGCAACGTGAATATATGCACTGTTTTCTTAAGGGATTTCCGCTGCTAACATTCACATATTATCTTAAATTCAATTTTTGTAAATAGCATAAAAATAGCGTAGTAAGCCTTTAGCCAATAATATTTATTTGGTAACTATAACAAATACAGCATATCCTCACCTTTAACTCGCAGAGAGTTAAGGTAGCTACTTTGTCTTATAGCTAGCTAAAAACAGGCAGGTAGGCCTACCTAAAAAATTTCTTTCTGCTTAGAACAAGCCACTGGCTACGTTGTAAAATTACTAGTTGTAGTTTAACTCGACAATTTAGGGCAGGATTTCGATAAATGTTTCTATGAATTCTAAATTTTTAAGCAACAAACTGCGTTAACCCTAATTAACCTAGGCTCCTTTTGCCTGTGTAACGCTGAGGAAGAATTGGGCATGCATTGTCCGATGGGTATAAAGTTAATTTGATGACGTCACTGGGATGGAGATTGACTTGTACTAAAAAGGGGGCTTATAGTAATCATATGTTTTCTTGAAAGTCCTTGAAGTTCTCAGGTCCTTGCTTAAGAATTAAACTTGAGAGCAAAGTTAAAGTTTTTCTATCTCCCCATCTTTCCTGGTCGATTTTGAAGAAATCGCACGATAGAAGATAAAGACATGTGTTACACATCGTACATCAGATGTGAACGGGTTAAACGAAGCAGATGCTCCATTTTAAAAATTGTTTGTAGCTAATTAAACTGCTTCTAATTTTTAGGGATCTCACACAATAAAGCAGCAGCTTTATAATTGCGAAACTGTGACAGTTTCACCGAGAATGTTATTGTGTATACACCTGCTAAAAGTTCGAAACTAACCGGAAATGTAAACCGGTGTCGCGGAAAATAAGTACTCCCCTAAAAAAGTACTCCCCAGTATTTATTTCCGGGAAAAAGGTACTCCCAAGTATATATTTCCCAGGAAATTGATACTCCCGGGAGTACTCTTATCCTAGGAAATAAAGACTCCTTCGGGAAATAAGTACTTCCGGCAGTATAAATTTCCTAGGAAATAAGCACGCTTAAGACATGAAATAGAAATTGAGGGAATTAATTTTTGCTTATTTGCGGGTTTTCTTTGCCAAGATTTGAACCAGCGAAGTATATTATTTCGAAAAGTTCTTGAAAATTCTTCACAAACCCCTAGGAAAATAAAAGAAACTCGTCCCCAATAGGTCAAAACCAGGAAAATTAGCTCACGCAAAATGCAATTTTTCTGATTTTATTTTTTGACCGCGAAAATGGATTCCCCCTCTTAAGTCAGATTTTGTCAGACTTTTAGACCCCCCTCCCCTATGAAGGCTGCCGTCATATGTGAACGATCCCTAAGTACGAGGGTAAACTGAGCCTTGAAGTATAGTTTTGACAATAATTATGAATTGTTATGAAAGCTATCACGTGATGTAAAAATATTTCGAAATTTTTTTGATGACGTCGCGATTTGGGGAATTTTTGGTACTGGGAGAACAATTCGCGATAACTTTTGATCGAATATAAGCCGTCATTATTAATTTCTAGCGAAATTTTCGACTTTTCAGTCGTCTTGTTTTTTTTTTGCCATAAACTTGTTTGTGACGAAAGTATTTAATTGATGGCAAAATCATTATGGGAAATGAAAGAATGAAAAAAGAGAAAAATGTTTTCTGTGAAGAATGATTAGTGTTATCCGACATCACAAAAACTCAACATAATAAAGATAAAGAATAAAAGAAAAACGAAATAAAAACTACTTTAATGCATAATAATTGTTAAAATTTCGCAGTGTAAAAATCAAACAAGTTGCGAAAAAAATCAAAACTAAAGTCAGATAAAAAAGGGAAATTTACAATCAAATCTTACTCTTTTTCAATTGTTGCTCTTTAGCTCAAAAAGGGGTGGGGCAGTTTTGTCTTGAACAGGTTTGGCTTCTGACCATTTTGAAAAATAGTCAATCAATACAATTAAGTGTTTGTAGCCATTCATTTCGGGTAGATTGCATATATCCACCCCAACTTGTTGCATAACATTTGAATCGACATGGATACTTTGAAGTTCAGATGAGATCTTCTTGACTATTTTCCCTTGTTTTTGGCATTTTTGACAAGTTCGAATATAGTTTTTAACATCATCGACCATACCATGCCAATAAAATCTCTCGGATACTTTTTGGTAGGTCGAGTCGCGTCCTCTATGACCACTCATTGCCACTGACTCGACAGTTTCATTGATGCCCTCGTGTATGTCGTGAATGATGACATTTTTTCTTTGATTTTCAAAAATAACTCTTCTGGTCCCTTTAAACGTCAGATGACCATCAACAATTGAAAAGTTTTTACTCGATTTCCTAAAGTTACTTTTGTCTCCTTTTTTTTTATATGAGCAGGGTACTGCCCATTTCTAATATAATTCTCAATATCTTGCAATTTCACATGCTTATTCGTCGACATGTTGATTAAAATTAAGAAGCTTGAATAACATAAACATTCGAATTTTTTCATACACATGCAATGGAGAGTCTTCTTCTGGGAGTGCTTTTTTCCTAGGAAAAAAGTACTCCGTAGCTTTAATCGGGGGAGTACTTATTTCCTAGAGGGAGTACTTTTTTCCCAGGATAAAAGTACTCCGGGAGTATTTATTTCCGGGAAATAAGTACTCCGGGAGTACTTTTTTTCAGGGAGTACTTATTTTCTGCTACACCGGAAATACGCGCATAAAAAGCGCCCGCAAAAAATAATACTCAAAAGGTATACCGAAGGACTTACTCAGGCTTATAGACAAGTAATTTTCTCTCCGTGATTGCTAAACGAAAAAAAACAGAACAAATCACCATTGTCTGGAAAAGGTTGGCAGAAGTTTTTTATTCTGCTTTAATAAAAAAAGAAATCTCTAACTGTTTACTTTTGCTTTTTGCTTTCTTTAACTTTTATCAAATTGAGATTTAAATTTTTTTTTCATGCTGTAAAATATAAAAACCAAACCAAAACTAATAGTATGGATTTTAATACGATTGATTCGCAGCTGGTGTCTTTTAGTTTCATTTTGTCTAAATCGAAAATTTTGGAACAAAAAAAAATGATAAACAAAAAGATAAAACACAAAGAAAAGAATGTTTTTTTTGTTTCATGTATAGACAGATGGTTTTCATAGTTTTACATGCGGAAATAAATGATAGCTTTATATTATTTATGCAAGGGTCGTAGAAGGTCCAAGAATATTTACATTGCTTCGAGGAAGGTACTTCAAACCAGTTTAGCTATGGAAAAAGTCGAGGAATTTGAAACAGCAATGCTTATAGTCATCGTGGTACTGATCGTCTTCGCCACGATTTTTAACCTGGTTATCATTACGGCTTTAACAAGAAGCTACCATCGAAGAAAATATCGCGATTACATTTTAATATCGGCTTCTTTTTGTGATTTGACCAGAATTCTTCTTGTTGGTTCACTCGAAGTTCGTGGTTTATCTGATCATGAATTTTTACACGGACGAGGACTGTGCATTTCAGAAGCATTTTTTATGTATTTTTTTGAGTTTTCTTCCATTTGTCATATCTTTGCGTTGGCAATTGATAGATATCTATGCAGTATCAAACAAAATTATGCACTTGTGCTTTACACAAAAACATTATACATTCCACTCAGTTTATTTCTGATTTACGGTTATGCGTTCCTGTGGTCTGTTTTACCAGTATTCGGTTTGGGGAGGTATGACAAACAGAGTGGGAATGTTCAATGTGGGTTAGTTCCGTATAAAAATTCATTGGGTAAAATATACATGACTCTGGTTTTAACTTTCGTCTTTGTGTTGCCTATTTCAATAATTTGCTTTACAGCACTTAAGATTATGAAACATATTAGAACGAACTTCAACAGCAGAGTGTCGTGTATATCTAGAGCTTCCACCAAAAGTATATCACAAGTCGACTACATCACAGAGGATATAGTCCAAGTACGTCTAGTAATAGCAACAACTATTACATTTGTTTTGACGTGGTTACCTTATGACGTGATATTAGCACATGAAGTTTACAAGGGTGAAAGTGCTAACGAATACGTGGAAGTGACAATGACAGTCATTGGTCAAACATCTGCGTTAATTATGCCGCTTATTTATATCGTCCTTTACAAAGATTTGAGAAGAACTATTCGCACAATGAAGAGGAAAGCAAACAACTTTTTTGGCGACCATGAATAATGCTTATTAAATGCAAAACTACAATGTTGATAAAAGTGTGTAGTCAGTTTTAAACTTCGTAATGTTTTGACAAAACATTTTTGAAACACTGCCACTGTATAAAGTTCGTAATTAAATGACAGCACAATAAGATTTTATTCTTTGGATAGGAACGCTACAAACATCATTCGTATATTTAAGCATGTGAATCTGTATATCCTCATTTCATAACACCAATGCAAATAACGTTATTCTTGTACAAGATATTCCAGAAAAGAAAATATGCGAAAAGATGTGTACACCGCTAATAAGATACTCATCTTTAAGACCAAAATCTTTACTTTTTTATTTCGCGATGGGTCCTCAAATTTTTGAGCACTGCTTTTACTGTGTATTCTTTTAGTGAGTAATGACCAAACGTGCATGGATCGTGCTAATACGAAATTTTTAAGATACAAATAACAAATGCGATATATTCATACTGACTTTGTTGTGATCGCGTAATAAACCAATCACGAGCCATGATTTTTTTTTAATAATCAATTTTCAATTTTTTGCAGCCTGAACATGCTGACAAAGAAAGATGAGAGCTAGGGTTGCAACGACCATTTTTGATGTTGTGGTGTTGAGAATTGCTTGTCTCTTTTTGTTGACCTTTTTTGTCCTCTAAAAGTTTTCTATTTCTTTAATATTTGTTTTTTATATATTTTTACATGTTAAGTTTTTTAGCCATGTATGAATGTTAACCAAATCAAAAATTAAGATTTGTCTACAAAGATCTCCTAAAACGTTGCCTACATTTTATTAAACCTGCTTGTTTTTATTAAAAAATAATATACCTTGAATAATATTTACAAAAGTTGATCTTTGCTTCTGAAGGCGCGCAGTGCTCAATAAAATAAGAATCGCCTTACACAATGCAATAGTGTTATACAACACTATTGCATGGTATAAAGGGATTTAGTGATATTTGGGATTAAAAAATAACTATTTTTAACTGCATCTTACATTTAAGCAATGGTGTTAAGAGAATCATAACTTTCGGTTGCTAAATTGTAGTAGAATGTAGCAAAATACGATGAAAACCGGCTAAAACAACCACCTCTATAAGACGGACAGCTGTACTTGGAACGGATAAATCTTCCGCTAAACTCTTATAAAATTCTTAGTAAAACAGACACTCATATATCCGACAGACAATTTTTTTGCGCTAAATAAAGTTTTCCACTATAACGACAAATAATATTCTTCAATATTTTCTATTTAAGACATTTTATTATCATCATAATAAACCGAAAATCTCTCTAAAACGCAACCTCGTTCCCAGGGCATTTTGCTTTGTTGATGAAGTTGATAGCGGCGAAAAGTTGGCCACTTCGTAATAACGGCTCAAGGGCCACAAGACCCCGGGGACAAGGTTGTCTAAAGCAGACATCTTTATAAAGCGGACAATTTTTTTGCAATGATTGTGGCCGCTTTATTGAAATTCCACTGTACAATAATTAATGAGAATAGTTCTAAAGCGAGTCTTGAAAATTATTTACAACCATGGAAGTAGCTAACTACTTAATGTCACAAATAAAATTACACCAAAACTTCAATTCTTCTTGCAGATAAAGTAGAATTCTGTGTCACATGAATTATCATTCCATTTGCCTTTTAGATCAATGGAAACGCAATCTTCGTTATTTAAGTTGTTCGGTTCGCCACTTGCCCAGTTAAGATAATCTGTTTTTGTTCCATCAACCCAGCGAAAATGACGTTCAAGGTTGATGTCGTGAAGGCCAATGCTGGCTCCATGATAGCCAGAAGATATATTTCTAAATAAATTGATATAGAAATTGATGTTCTTTTTAATATTGCTAAGTATAGAAATTTAAATAAGTAACTTCTTTACCCATATAAACTATGCAATTTGTTAGTGATGAATGTATTTTCTTCATTAGAGTGAATACTTGTCAGTTTCGCTCCTGACAAGTCGCAAAAATTTGCGGCGTCTTTCCATTTTTTACGTTCACGGGAAAAGTAATACGAAGTACCGTTTTCGTACTGTGTCCAAAGATAACCTAAATTTAAAAAGCTTTTTAACAATTCACGAAAATATGGATTGTATGGTACAATTAAGTTACTATTTCCCGAGTTTTTTTTCACAAAAGTTGCAACACCACCAATTTTACGTACCTGAGAAGTTTTTATGTTCTTCAAATGTCTTCTTTATTGAATAGATCTATAAACACAGCGTGAAGCAATTAATTGTAGCCTGTTAATTTTAATCAATTGAAAATTAAATTTTATTTTTTACAAGGGCTATGTTTGTTATAAAATATAAGTTTGCTATTCCATTTCAATCGTTGTATTTTGCAGAACTTTGGTAAGATGTTTTCGAATAATCAATGAAAAATGTATAATTTCCAACCCTGGAAAAAATATATTGAGAATTTCGTTCGGATCTCTCCCTTTCTCCCAAGGTCAATGTTGAAGTTGAAATATGCTTAGCTGATGCTAACAGAAATACTCGTGAAATCGTTGACTTTGGGTTAAAGGGGGAATATAACAAGAGATTATGACATCGTGGAAATTTTGTGCATCAGAACGTGTTTTATAAGGCAATAAAGATAAAAGCAATAGAAAAATCAGCAAAATCAACATCAGTTTGATACATATACTTACTTTTTTAAATAATTTCTCTAAGTCCATAGTGAAATTTTCTAAACATTATTAGTACAAAATTTATCAAACAAGTTAATTTACTGACATTACATTCTCTGTTAAATCCAAAAACGAAAGATCTCTTATCAATGTGCAACATATTTCGGTACTACTTTAAAGGAACATTGACCTCTTATTCTCAATTATGCTGGCTAGCAACATTACCCAACAACAGGGAACATAACATTCAACTCGTAGAAATAAAAATATAAAAAACACTTATAAAATTATGTGGCTTACTTTTGATTTGTTCAGTTTGGTTCTGCATTTTATTAATCTAAATGAAATTCTGATCATATCGAAAGAGTCGAATTAGCAAAATATTCTTAAAAAAAGACCCATTGTGAAGTAAACAAATCAAGTGTGTTAATGAAATTAGCAGTTTCCATCATTAAAAAATAAGAAAAAAGGAGAAGTAAAAAGTGAGAATGGGCGTCGAACAGTTTTAAAAATTGGTCTAATTGGTTAATTTAATTGTTGTTGATACTTGATATAAAATATATTTACTTTATCAAATATATTTTATGTTCAAGTTTTATCACTTTATTTTATAATTTTTCTAAAATTTAATACGCAAATTGTTTTACAAAACATAGTATTTAAAGATACATACGATGTCCTTGAATTTGTTTTCAGCTTTCGAAAAGTTACCTAAAATGGCAAACGTAGTTACTCTTAAGATATAGTAAAGTCTAACCAATCGCAACAATTAAATTCTGCTATTAATTTAAAAAAAGTTGGAACTCCCAAAATTTTAATAAAAAGTGGTATTTACTCACAATGTTAATTACGAAGTTAAAACTTCCTCAAAAGCTCAGGTTTTACTACCACTTTTCATTGCAAAGCCATACTCTGAAATTCCGTTGCATTAGTTAGAACTTACTCACAATTTCAGTTTTTGATTTAGAGATTGACCAATATTTTAGTTACAAACTTAGATTTTTACTCATAATTTTAGTAATTAAAGTAATTTGCTAAGTTTGGCACTTACTGACAATTTCGAACTGCAACTTCTTCACATTTTCTATCTGCAGAGTAAAAAATAAAGTATTAACACAATTGTTTCTAATGTTAAAAAATCTGGTAAAAAAATTATAAATGGAACAAGTCACGCGTTTGCAAATTCAAATATAAATGTATTTTATTCACCAAATACAATGCAAGAAAATTCTACCGAAGAAGTCTTTTGACATAATCACATTTAGCAACTTAGATTAACATTTGCTGGACGTTTCCGTTAAAAGAAAGAATATGCTTACCATAAATTTGAGCCCATTTATGTCAAGTGCAGTATCTTCGAATTTCTTATGTAAGATTTTAATCTAAGTCAAAGAAGAAAAGAAACACTACTGAATACTTATCTTAGTGAGCAAATAAAAGTTTTGTAAAATATTAAAATGTCACCTCTGTATCTTGTTTGTCGACTTTCTTCTTTATAAGTTCTAAAATTTGATAGTTAAATTTCAATTCACTTCGTTCCGCAGAAATCTTCTTACCAAAATAAGTGTTATGAAAAGTCGCCACATTTCAGACGTAAATAAGAGATATTTTCTAAATTTTTATAATTCCCTTTCCCGCCCTAATAAAATTAATAGAGTTAAGGGATACTGCGCATATACGTTATGATGAATTGCTTTCTGTTATTCGATATTTATCAATACTCGACTGAAGCTAAAGTTTTACATCCCCAGAGTTTTAATTACATTAAAGTTTATTTTACTTATCTACCTGTACAAATGTAATGTAAATAAATAAAAATCAAACCTGTCTGGTTAATCATTTTTGTCAAATTCTTTAGCTACAATGAAAAACGAGAAGGTAATTAAAAAAAAAAATACGGCCACCTCTCTCCTGTTTTTTTAAGAAAACAAATATTCTTTTGGATATTATTATTTCACATTTTAATCAAAACTCGAAGCTCCATATAAATTAAAAAAAATACAACGTGTTTTCACACTCACCTCAGTTTTCAGTAAGTCCGTTTTCTTCACATATTCTTCCAATTTAGATTTCAAGTTTGAATCCTTATTAAAATTAAATACCAGTGACCAGAAAAGTAACAAAACTATCATATTACAGCTCGTTTTCACGGAAAATCTTCTAACAACCCTTTCGCTACTGTTTTATAAAGAAATGAAACTGGAAAGGGAAAAGAAAAAAATAGAACACAGACCTGAACAAGTCAATGAGAGAAAATTGCTCGTATAAACCGAAAATAGATAGTATAAAATAATTACATTACAAACTGAAGATTTCTGTTGCTGGCGACCAACTTTAGCTGAATAATGAAGGTCGCTGGAGTTGTCTTTTAACACGCTGTGGGTTGCCATTGCAAATGCTGTCACGGAGAAAAGAAAACCAACCACGATAATAAAGTACCAACAACTTGAAGGGTTTGTAAAAAAGACAATAGATTTTTTGGAAGCTAAAGTTTCTTCGTGAGAAATACATTTTTTGACAGTTGCATACTCCTCCATCTAAATAAAAAACAAACACGGAAAAACAAAAAAATGTTCGGATGCTATTGGGAAAGAACATTAAATGTTCCGAAAAAAAAACAAACAAAAAAATAAAACAACTTGATTTCTTAAGAAGAAAAGTAGAACATGGACAAACACAAAAGATGACGGTGACAGTAATGTTGTACTAAATTAGCATATGAGGTGACGCATGACAGCAGGGTGAGGATGATTAACTTTCTTCGCCTCACTTCATCTTATTCTTACATGTAACTAACCTCAGATCTTTCGTGTTCTTCTTCGTTGCTATCTGGGAGATTATCGAAAAACAATTTGTTTGAAACAGCCATATGTTTAACTTCTTATGCTACGTCACCTACAACATTCGTAAAACAAAATTTTAACACAAACTGTTCACATTATTTGCAAAGACATATTTTTGCGTAACTTTTCCTTGTGGTATTTTTTTGCCGATTTGGACTCATTTTGCAAAAATAAGTTACGCAAAAAAATTATAAAATCGGTCAGCGGCAAATATTTTTTTTTGCAACATACTCCAATTTTGTATCCGCAAATTAAGCTCTTTGTTGATCTTTTTCATCCTCCAATGTTGATTATTTAAAAATACTCACTCTATGTTCGTCAAAATTCTGATTTTGCACCGACTAAAATAACTGAATCTTAAAGTATTCCCCAAATTAAAAATTTTAGCATCTCCTAATGCCCGTTGGTTAAGATTGAAAACTACATGCAAAATGTTCCAATGTAACAATTAAATTCTGAGAGCAGCAAAAATATTTCAAAATTCGTGTTAACCTTCACCAACACATATTTTTTGATATAAAAATGAATCGTATCACAAAAACAAAAAAAACATAACGTAATGTAGTTGTAATGCATTGAGCAACCACACATTTCCAGCATAACATAAAACCACTATTTTTCAGTAGCTACATTACTTTTTGCTCTCTTGTACCTTGTTCTTGAAGTCTTGGTGCAAGCTGATTCTTTTTTCCTTGCTCCTAACTTTAAGGTACTACTTGCTTTAGTTTTATTTCGTTTCATTAAGGACCTCTTCAATCCCATTTAAATGTTTCAAATTTTAAGCACAACACTTCTTAAGTGACATGAAAATTATTCCCACGATAATATCAAAAATATTTTTATGAAAGGCATTTTATTGTACATCAGTTCATTATTTTCTTCAAGGTTTCGAGTTTTAATCCTGGTCATAATAAAATATTTTTTGGATCATCATTATTTATTCTGTTGAATTCCATTACCAAACGTTCTTTATAAAATTCTTATCTTCCCATTATTGATACGGCCGATTAGCAGTTTTTCCCCTGAAGTCGAACTTTACCCCTTATTAGCCAATCAGAATCTGTCGTAGCGATCGACTCCCATAATTAAATTCAACAAGAGATGTCAAATCAAACGTTACTATTTCTATTTTCACCTATGGGAAAATAAATAAATCGATGTGGAAAAAAAGGAGAGAAAAAATTAATCTTATTTCTGCAATCGATATACAATCTCGCCCCACTTCGTATGCAAGAAATTTTGTGCTTTGGATACTCAAGAGAATCAATCACTCAGGGTTCTTCTTACTGCGGAAACAGAATGTTGACTTACCATACGGCGCATGCAGTTAATCTTCTTTTTCCATAGCGATCTTATAAAAAGAACTGGTTAATCTTCAGTGTGTCATGTTTGCAAAGATTTTTATAAATAAAATAAGATCGTTTCATCATATTCCAACTATAAAAGAACATACGAGGCAGAAACTAATTCCTAGGATGTTTTCTAACGAATATACTTTCACAAAGGATTTTTATAAGAGTGAACGCTTAAAGAGGGATTGTGTTTGCGCCTTGTGCAAACAAATTGCGTTCACCTTGTGCATATGCACGTATAGTTTAATTGCACGTAAAGTTTGAAACATTTCGAAAGTAAACAGACAGTCTAAGAAGGACACTTTGAAACACTGCTGTCAGCATTGATACAACATTTAATTGTGAAGTGAGTAACATTGATCATCAAGTTAAGTGTGATGATTGCCACTTTCTTGTTCTTGCAAGACTGACACTTCATGCGCTAATAGCATTAGTATAAATGCTTTGTCTTTACACATTTTGGGAATGTTTTCTAATGTTCTTTTTTTTAAGTAAACATCGATTTCGATGTTTTTCACTTTGACATGTATTTTCGTTTTTTTTCATTTTTTATTTTTACTTCTTTTAATAATTAAAATTTTTCCTTTTTGAATCCATTTTTGCCCGCCTCTCTTTTTGTACGGTAAGGTACGTGCCTACCCCTTTCTAGCCACAACGATGAAACAAGCAATGTCACTGTGAAAAAAATCATATCTAGTAAATACATTACAAAAAGAAACGTGAAAACGGTTCTTGTAATTTTGATAACACAACTGATTTTCTTAATCTTATATTGGGCTGTTCAGGTCAAAGTTTTCTATGCTCTGTTCGACTTTCCAGCCGTATGCAACATTTTCTACATTTCCAAACGGTTTCAACGAGGGGTCGCGCAACTTCTAATCCAAGCCATTCTCTAGTTATTGTTGTTTTTGTGATAGATAGTATAGCCTTTTTTTGTTGCCTTTTTCGGCCAATTTCGGAACAAAACACGGCACAAAGACGGGGGTCATGTATAGGAATTTTTTCACAATTTTTATATTTAAAAATAAATAACTTCAGATTGAGGCATAGTAAGATCATAAAATTTTTACAGTAGATAGTACATTTGTAAAAGAAAAAATGTACCAATTTTTGATAGTTTATTCTTAGAAATGACGTAATGATGGCGTCATCGCTCAAATACTACTACAAATCGCTCTAAAAGCCCAAGAAAGTATTCAACAACAAAGTAAACAATTTTATAAACTGCAATTTTAACGTTGGACAACGTTCATTAAAGTGAACGAAATTTCGGACAAGGGTGTAAATTTGCAGACGAGATAGTAAAAGTGATGCTGTCGATCAAAAAATGACATAAAATTAATGTAAAAACAAATTCTAATAATAATTCTAATAATTATAGAAAATAATTATACAATAACCATTAAAGAAGTTTAAACTGTAATCGTAACATTGAGAGACTTTATAAAAATGTACGACAAGAAGGGAAATTTGTAGAACAGCTAGACAAAATAACGTCATAGCTAAAAAGATATATCAAATTGATGAATATTTTAAAAATAAGTTCACAGGAGCCATTATGAGTCACTACAAGTTGGTACCTATAAAACTTAGACAAACACTATTGAAGCGTACAAAATATTTGACATAGTATAAATATGCAGACCAGGTGAAAATGGAACAACTGCACCTTTAAGCACCTAAATAAAAAAAGAACACAGAATATTAGGCTACCAAAAATGCTAAATGTTTTAATAGAACAATATATACCACATGTCACAAGTTGACAAAACAATCGTATTTATTTTCGTTACGAAATATTCGTGTGCCGTTACACGGTACACTAGTTCCAGTCTTAACGTTATAACACGTTTAACAACCTCCACCCATCTCACAAGTCGATTAACCATTAGAGCTGTAACAAGTTAAGGAGAAATAATGTCTACATCACGCTCAAGATCATCAAGTCAAGAGAATCCTCCAAAGCGCCAAAGAGAGGATAGTTCATCAGCTTTGAGCGATCTGAAAATTTCTTCACTTCCAAATTTAACGAACGAACGAAAGTATATGGAAGAAACAAAAGATCTGGCTAGAAAGCTTAAGAAAGAACCTTCAGCAAGCTTCAAACACAAGAGCAACAAAGTGCAATACGAATTCAATTCGGACATAAAAAACCAGATAAGTGACGTTATGAAATTAGCAAAAAGAGATTACAAATCCCTAAATAAGATTACTAACTCTATAAAAAAAAGAAATAAGTTGATTAAAATTGCTGATAGGTCTCCAGCAGGGTGGAAAACTGTAGATGAATACGTGTCGGACGATCTTGCCTCCGATAGTGAGGACGAAAAGGGAATTAAGACTGCTGAAACCAGGACACTAAAGAAGACCGAGCATAGTAAAAATAAAAGCCTGCTTCGCATGTGGAAAATTCGGCTATTGGAGAAATCCTTGCCCAGAAATCCAAAGCAACAAGCACCATCACCAGACCAGAATCCTACAAAATTTAAAGATAAGGATAATACAAATTTCTTGCAAACCAACAGTGATAAGTTTGAATTTAAAAGTAACAATAACCCCTCAATACCCATAGTTAAAGGTAGATTAAAGAAAAACATTTCATTCTGGAAAAACATCGCAATTAACGAAACTTACAAAACGTAATTTTGGAAGACATGAAATTCCTTTTGTTACAACACCTAACTCGTATATTTTAAAAACAACAAGACGTATGATATACGCAAACAACCTCGCCAAAAAAGTGTATAAAAAGCTAAAGTTAGACACGACATATTTTGCTATTCGGATAGGCAATAATATTGATAGAAAATTTCTCGAAATTTCAATTTTCGTTAGGTCACTCTGTAAACACGTCCTCGCGGGCGAGATAGTAAAAAGAAAAAAAAAGTAAAAATAGTTACCAAGATGAGATTCGAACACACGACTACTCCCGTGTCGGTGCTCAGAGAGGCAAAAATTTCCATTCTTGTAGGACACATTTGCGTTTTAATACAAGCTCACGAGCTTGTAATAAATCAGCTTTTGAAAATCGATTGTTCGTGGACGAGGCAGTAAACGAGCTTCTAAATACGGGAAGAACAAATATGTTGGCAAACGACGATATTCCATACATTGTAAATCCAATTTCAGTATCCGTATCCGTATCAGTATCCGTAAATAAACATAAATAAAGTAAATCAGTATCCGTAAATAAACAAAACCGTCTAATTTTGGATCTCAGACATGTAAACAAGCACGTTTATAAAGATAAAATAAAATTGGAAGATTGAAAAGTTTTGAAAAATTACCTAAAACCCAACAACTTTCTTTTTAAATTCGATATCACTCAGGGTTATCACCATATCGATATTTACGCGACTTTTAAAAATGTCTTGGTTTTTCCTGGTTCTACGAAGGAAAACTCCGCCACTTTGTATTTCTAGTTCTCCCGTTTGGACTCACATCTGCTCCATTTATTTTTACGAAAGTCATGAGGTGTCTAGTAAAGTTCTGGAGGTTCAATATCATAAAAATAGCAGTTTATATTGATGATGGCTTGGGCGTATCAGATTCTTCATTAAATGCAACACGTCATTCCACGTGTGTTCGTTCAACATTAATTAACTGTGGCTTCGTAATAAACAACAAAAAATCTGTGTGGACTCCTTCGCATAACAGCCAATGGTTAGGTATACAAGTCGATCTCCAAAGATGTTGCTTTTCTATTCCCCGTGACAAAATTATTTCGACTCGGAATTTCATTCATTTTATTCTCACAAAATTCCCATACGTATTAGCAAGATTATTAGCTCAACTCTGTGGCAAAATACTCTCTAAAAAATTTGTCTTGGGAGATATCGCACAATTAAAAACAAGATATCCTTACAAACTAATTGATTCAAGAGTAACTTGGAACAGAAAATTGAACTTGAAATACGAAAATAGCGTCATAAAAGAACTTTTATTTTGGAGAGATAATTTGAAATCCCTAAACAACAAAATTCTAATCCATTATCAAATACCCACAACAGTCGCTTATTCTGACGCCAGTAATAACGCTATTGGAGCTCACGCATGCATAAACAACATTAAGTACGAATGCGTGGTAAATCTTTCAAAAATTGAATCGGATAAAAGTTCAACTTGGCGAGAATTATTTGCAGTCACTCATGCCTTATATCTTTTAAATCGTTATTATAAAATAAATATGTTCTTTGGCACACAGATAACTTTGCTGTTTCAATTATTGCAAAGTCTGGATCCAACAAAGAGCCTCTTCAATACTTAGCTCTATAAATATATGATGTGTGCAAAAAAAACAATATAGATTTTGATAAAAAATGGATCCCGAGAGAACAAAATACCGGTGCCGATTATTTGAGTAGATTAGTTGATTACGACGATTGTTAAACTACAAAAACCTTGTTTACACAGCTAAATAATATTTGGCGACCCTTTACAGTCGATAGATTCGCCAGCAACATTAACACTCATTTACCAAAATTTAACTCAAAATACTGTTGTCCTGGTACCTCACGGGTGAACGCACTCTCAATATCTTGGTTCGGAGAAAACAACTATTTAGTTCCCCCAATCCATTTGATTACGAAAACCATACAACATATGCCATTATAACAATGTAAAGGAGCCCTTATAGTACCTCATTGGCCTTTAGCAGCTTTTTGGGCCTTGCTAGTGGATCATCATAACAAATATCTTCCGTTTATTTAAGACCATCGAGTATTTGAAAATCCGAGTTTATGGATAGTACGTGGTAAGAACAGTCAATCCCTTGTAGGCTCAATTCAATCATCTGCTCCAATATTGACACTCTACATTGACTTTACAAGTTGTAAAATATAATTAGACATGAGTTTATTTAGTGCTTTAAAACTTTAGATTTTATCAGAAACCACCTCTGAGCACATCATTCCCACGACAAAATAATCTGAAAGAATTAGTTGAAGCATTCCCGGAAACGTATGCAAAATGTAGAGAAGTAAACACTGCAAAAATGTATGAATAACATTTTAAAAAATGGAAAGAATGGGCATTAAAATTTAAGGTACAAGAATTTCCAGCAGATCCCTTCCATGTGTCGTTATTTTTATTGAACTTAACACAATAGAATCGTTCCCTACTGATTATAAAAAGCTGTTATTATGCCATAAAATTTTTTCACCAAATTGTATGTTTTAATGACCCATGTCAAACAATCATCGTTAAGAACATGTTTGAAGCTGCAAAGCGCATGACTAATCATAAAGTTAACAAGAAACGGCCAATGAAGAATTGTTATCTAAGTTATATGATCTGTTTTTAATACCTTACAAAATCTAAGGACTATCAATATATGTTTGCTTGGCTTTTCCGGATTTATGCGCTATGAAGAACTTGCACATTTACGGCTTTCTGATGTTATCTTCAATAAAACACATCTGAGAGTTTTATTCAAAAAAGCAACAACAGATACTTATCGTGATGGAGCTTGGGTTTTGATCAGTAGAACTACCACAAATTTATGTCCATTCTCTAATTTATCAAATTATATTGACAGGTGTAAAATAAAAGAAGACGATGAGTATATTTTTAGAGCCATAACATCTACAAGAAAAAAAAAAAAAAGATTGAGACCAAAACACGAGTCATTATCGTATGCTCAAGCCCGTGAATGTTTTAAAGACGCAATAAAGGCTTGCAATGAAGATCACCAAAAATTTAGCCTACATAGTTTAAGATCGGGTGGCGCAAATGCAGCAGCAAATAGAGGAGTACCAGACAGATTATTCAAAAGGCATGGGCGGTGGAGATCCGAAAAGGCAAAAGATGGATACGTTCAAGACGACATTAGCATTTTATTGTCTGTTTCTGAAAGTTTAGGTCTCTGAAACATCCTTCGCCCCTACTTTTAGGAACATAACTACTACACTACTAATACCGCATTATTCTTGTCCCACATGGAGTTTAGAAAATAAATAAGTTTATTTTCGGTTGAGCAAAGCGAATTAAAAAATAACGACAAAACTACACTATATTCAAAGATAAGATAATAACATCTCCCTTCTTAAATTCTAAAATTATTGGAAAACTCCAAATGGAACATTGCGCCGCTTTCTCGTAAAATTCATATATTTAACAATAACTGACGCATTTTTATGACATGATTGAGGTTAAAAAAGAGGCCTTTCTTGCAAGTAGCTTTTAAAAAACCAAATTTGACATTTTCTTACACTTTTTGTTCAGTTAAAAACATAATAAGTTTCGGCAAAAAATATTAAGCACATTCAGCTTTATTGTTGTCAAAAAGAAAAAAATGGTTGAAGATGAAACAAAATTTTACAAAATAATATTCAAATTCATGTTTAGAAGAAACAAAAAATCACTTACTAAATTCTTCTAAAATTTATTGTTCTCCTAGTATCAAAAACTTGTTTTTGTTAATTTCCTTTCAAAGGCGCGAATAATTAAAGCTTCTTTAATGAAATAGACAACGCAATGTTAATTGTCCGCAACTTTGTTTGCCCGTGTAGTTGTTATTTATAACAAAGAAACTGCATCGAAGGAACAATAAAAGTTAATTAACCATGAATTTTGTATAAAAAACTTTTTGAATTAAACTTTTGGACTAGGCAAAAGACAAAATAAGAATAAAACTTTAAAATAGCGTAGCGAAAAGATCAGAGAGCTGCGCGCAATTTCGTGCGTGGTTAACACAAGTCGCTTTTGACGCACGAACAAACAGACGGAATACGGCTATTATTATAGAGACTAGTCGTTAGCCCGTGGAAAAATCCACGGGTTCGCCCGTCCTTTAGATTAACCCGTTGCAACAAAGTGGACATAAATATATCGCATTTGGTATTGGTGCGCATTTTAAAAATTTCGTGATCCGTTACGGGACGCTGCTTTCGCGGACACACAGACAGACGACGGTTATTATTAAAGAGATGGTCGTTAACCCGTGGAAAAATCCACGGGGTCACCCCTCGCGTTCGCTCGTCCTTTAAATTTACCCGTCGCAACAAAGTGGACAAAAATATATCACATTTAATATTCGTGCGCATTTTAAAAATTTCGTGTTTCCGTTACGGGGCGCCGCTTTCGCGGACACACAGACAGACGGCGACTATTATTAAAGAGATATATAAGCATATTATTTTTTAAATACTATTCCTAGACTGTGTATTATCTGCCTTTCTAGTTTACGTCAGAAATTATGATATATACTAAGCGCTGGAATATTTACAAAAATAACATATAATCATTATCTCCTAAATTATTATCTAAATCTTGCTTTTTAAAATAGTATAAGCTAGCTATAAAGTAACCTACTCTGACTTTTAGCTAACTTTAGGCCTGGGAAAGGAGGGAAAGTTTGTAAAAAAAATGGTAAACAGTATGCAAGAACTGCGGGTAACAAATTGTTTCTGTCTCTGGAATCAGAAATTTCCAGGCCTGATACTTTACCAGAGTTTATAAACAATAGCACACTAGTAGTAAAAGCAAAATATATCTTCCATACAGTGGTATGGAATTAATAAACACGACATCACAGACTTCATCCTAGCCCACACAACTTCAGCTAATGTATAGCTAGCTAGCTAGCTAGCTAGCTATGGTGCTTTAGTTTAGTAGCTGTGTCTAATGTTAACTGGAATATCTAGCATATGGCCATGATTAATAGCCATTGTTCCAAGACTATAAATTACATAATAAAATAAAATAAAAATTGAAATTCATTGCTGCACTGCAGCCAAGTCACATAGAACTCGAACGGCGGGGGTTCGATATAAAAAAAAACGCATTTCCTTCAGATTTGTCATGCAGGAAAGTTAGAAATAAGAATAAAAATTGAAAGTATATTTTTAATATAAACTAATTTGAAGTGAGACTACCTGACATGTCTTGCACTTTCCTCTGGTTGCGGCAAGTTTACATTTCCCTCGTCGAAATATGAATACACTGTTGGTCATTTAAACAAGTCTCATTCAAAAAAACAAACTTAAGGTACTTAACAATCACTATCTGCCCAGATACCATCGGTCTTAAGCAAAATAGGTGCCGAATTTGACGATTTAAAATAAGTGCCATCACGCACAATAACAAAATCCGCGTTTCCGTGTGCGAGTATGTTTAAAACTGAATTTCATAAACACGGAAAAATGTCACGTGACTGAACAGCCTACTTATATAACATTGCACTGTATCTGTCTGTCACAGGCAAATTATATTTTCTACATCTTTCTTTAAAAGTTCTTATAAAACATGTCATAAATACTGTGTTTTGTATTTTATAAAATTTTATTAACATTTTTAATTGGCTTGAACAAATCACGTGATAAAATGAAATAATTTCATTAGCTAGGAATTTTGCTATTGTATTTTAATTTAAATTTGCCATGCATAGCTAGGGACTACCTGGGACCAAAATTGGACCAATTTCTTAAAGCAATGAACAAAAAGACTTTAAACTTATACCTTATATATTTTCTTGATCAGCATTCAAGCTCTACACATTAGAGGTAAAAAATATCAAAAAATATTGTTGTGCATGGACGGGTCAACAAAATTTAAATGACGGATATTTTGTTTTGTTATTCTGCCTAAGGTGATTTTTCCCCAGCCTTATCGACTAGTATCTTATATACCAGTTCTCTACTTCTGTTTCTCTATCTGTCTGTGACACGCGAAATAGATGTGCCCATTTCCTTTTTAAGTCTCCGAATAGGTTATATCTAATTTGGTAAACTTTATAACGGCACAGTATAAATGCCTTTCAGACTGACATTGCACTTTTATTGATAAAGGTAAATATCTTGAAATCGAATGGAAATAATTGACGTAATTTTCTGTGTAGGTAAATAGGGACCACACGGTGAAAAAATTGGAATAATTTTTAGAAAGACGGTCAATTCACTCGTTTACAAAGTAGAGACGAAGGGTCGAAATATTTCTTAAAAAAAAAACATTTTCGTGTCTTTGCTGTTGTCAGCAGAATCTTTATACCCTCATATCTCCTTAACTGTTTGTTAAAAGTACATGATCCTATACATTTTCATCATCCAGGTTTTAAGCTTTTCACAAAAATTGACTTAAAAAAATGACTAAACCCTTCTTTTAGCTGACATGGTTCTACAGTACCTCGTTACAAATTTGTCATAGGTGAAATATATTTATTGGTTTCTCACAGATCGAGAATGGACGCTTTAGTCTACGACTGTGACTACGTTATAATACTATTATTATAATCACAAGCCGATCGTGATACAGTACATCATCTTCGCATGGTCATAGCAATACAATACATACGCATAATTAAAAAAATAGCGATTAATATTACATCATGTTGCTGATACATGTGTATTGATATGTCAGCTGTTTTCGTCCAAGTATTGAACACATCCCGTCCAAAAAGAATGTGCGATTTTAAACCACATGTGCAACACAAGTGTATACTACATGAAACAAACAGACACATAATTCCCTTCAACTCAAGTTATTAGGGTTAAGATCGTTGACAAAGCGTTTAAAGGTTGTCAACATAAAAATGGACATTTGAGATCAACACATTTAGGTTATGATGAGAGTGAGAGAGTTTCGCAATATTACACCAACATAAAACCTTTTTAAAGCTGCATGTTTCTCAGTCATTTCAATTATTTAATACTCCGAAATCAGACGAGCGTACAGGTCAAACTAAGCTTGTCAATACTTGTTAAAAATTTTACATAACATTTAAAATTACACGCTTTATGGATGACAAGAAGCAACAAGATTTTTCGCTGTACTGTATACATTTTTGATAAGGCGAGACCGGATAATAAAAAAATATGGTGGATACAAAATGCACTATTTTGTAAACAAAAGATCAAGTCGAAAATACAAATACTTACAAAGGCTAACCACCAAACATAAAAACCTAGAGTAAATAGAAAATAGAATAGATATGAATCTTTATAAACCACAGTCATTCAGATCTTCTCCTGATAAGAAGTTGTTTATTCGGGAGTTCACTAAAATCTTTTAAATGCAAGATAATTTCAAACTTTGTCGATTTTTAAGTACAAAAAGAACCTTTAACTCTACCCTCAGTGCTTGTTAGGTTTTGTCATCATGTCAAGGTTGGCGAAAGGTACACGGCTAATTAAGTTGTGATGTATTAACACATTGTCAACACACTGACATGATTTAACCTGAACATTTGTGATTATCGCATTGTCACTACGTGCTTATTCGTGAGGTCAGAGTAAGATTAGAGTAAGGTTGTAGTAATGACGTGTTAGAGCATCCCCATGTTTGCTTTTCACCCTCCCTATTTTTGAAAAATGATGTTTGGTAAACCTATGCAGGGTTAAAAGACACTTTTACAAGCAACAAATTCAACTTTAATGTATCAGACAGGAAGTTAATCAAGTTTTCGAATTTTTTCTTACAATCATGTAAAAAAAAATTAAGTGTAAGCAATTTTTGCCAGGAAAATAAATCAATTACTAATACAAGTCATTTTATTCGAAAGGTGATTAGAATGTGCTAGATGATAACACACAAAAACATTCACGTGAAGTTTCCCCTCCCTTGTAATTTCGTTTTTTTTTGCAGAGTAGTCTGTATTTTACTAATATTGTGATTATATCAACTTGAGCAGGTAGTAAAGTCATCCTATTGCGTAACTTAAACGTGAAAGATATCTCAAAATTACTGAGGTTTGGTGACAATGTTATCATTTCGATGACGTCGGTATTCGTATGAAAAAGGTGTCAGCAGTATTGTCCAACGTCGCAGAGTATCATAATTATCCTTAAAAACTGGAATTTCTATCTCTTTTCATCCTTGTAGATGAAAGCAATATGTCAGTTTTGCTTGCCGGATTCATAGTCGCCAAAAAAAGCAGAAATTGCTAAAGTTTTAGTCCAAAATTGACTCCCAACTTCGAGAAAAATCAGTTAGAACTTTAATCTCAAAGTCATGTGATTATTTACAGGTTGTCTTGTCACGTGTGATATAGAAAACAAAAATTGCATTTTGGTTAAAGTTATTTAGGCGCCTCGTAGATCTTCGCGTCTTTTCATTACCCTCGTTATCAAGCTTTTTTGCGGTATTTATTTCGCCATCAAATAATTTTTTCCCTTTTTGTTCTCTTTGTTCGTCGTTCATTTGTTTGTTCGTTTCAACAACAACACAGTTGTTTACAAGAACTTGGAAAGTCATTTACATTAAATACGCCAAACTAGAGGAAATTATCAAATAAGTGCATTGATTATTTAATCAGCTTGAATGAAATAGTATTTTCCCGCTTCCTCTTCCCCAACACTTTGAAATGTCTTGTTTTTTTTACTTCCAACTTTAGAATTGATAAATATTTACGCTAAAAGATCAATTTATATTACTTTAACACTTCTTGCTGTTACATAATAATTTAATGACAAAATGTTTTTGCCCAAAAAATAACGTCTTGAGGTTCTAATCTTATTAAATATTTCAATATAATCTGATAAAATTACAGTATATACAAGAAAGCAAATTGTCTTGAAGAACATGATTTCATGACAATGGAGTTTCTGGTCATTTTAAAGTGTGCTACGGAATTTAAGCACAAATATGCCATTGAGGACGCATGTGCCTTAAAAACAATTCGTCATCAAAATATCAAAAATTATGCAAGCAATAAAGAAAACAATATGAGCAAACATTACTGTCTACAAATATTTAACAGTTCCTTTAACTCATAAACAACATATTTTTTAAGACACCCCTGAGTCAGAACTAAATTTGTAGTTAACAACAAAGTTTTGAATGTTTCAAAATAACCTCCAGGTCGCGCCTAATTGAACATCTTATGTAAGTTAGTACAAGAGGATGTATTTTTAATTAATGTATCCGGAATTTTTCTTTTAACAATCCCGACCATAAATCTGGATAAATTTAGTGCTTTTAACACATGTGGTTTATGCTTTAATTTTCCCATGAATACAGCCTTGTTTTCAGGCCCTCAAATCAACTCCTAAATCTCTTTCTAATGTTTTACAGTATAAAAGTAATTTTACTGGTCCCTCGTGCTGTCCCGCGTGAATCCCCGTCGCCCACTTCTATCTTAATACTTTGAAACTTGATTTGAAATACATGGAAAAGCTGATAGAGCCATGTGTTTCGTTAGAGCTACCATTAGTTGCAAGCCATTAGCTATTGTTTACCAAAGCAATTAGTAAAACATACTTTATGTTAAATACACCACGCATTTTAGCACAAATGTGATAACAGTATTTTGCGGTTTTTATGAGCATGCTTTAAAGAGATCACACCATATGTTCGTATATTTCACATCAACATTTTAACAAGACGGTCGTGAGGACAGTTATTGAATAGTTTCGTAAATAAACTTACAAAGTGCCTCTTGTTGCTTGTTTGGTTAGTAGCAGGTGAATATGAATTTCAATTCTTGTTTATTTTATTTTGATCATTGTTTACACATAAATGAATTTTTTTTTACCTGTGAGTTTATTACGAAATGATGTGATTACTAGGGTTGTGAAATAATTTTAAATGTACTTATAAAAAATTTTTGTGTTTTTATTTCAAGGTTGAAGCTTCAAATATGGCAGTTACAACCTCGGAAGATGGACAAAATAAGCTTGAAGGTAAAGTTTTCGTCTTGGGCGACGAGAATTGTGGGAAGTCAACATTAATAGAAGAACTTACCGGTAGAGGACATAACAATAACAACCCTGTTAAAAATGGTGGAAAAAAATGCAATGAAATTGACGTGATGTACGAAATGCAAAAGAAACGAAGAAAGCGGAGATGCTGTTGTGCTTGTTGTTGTTTCAAAAGGAGAAAACCAAAACTGGAAAGCGAGACAAAACCTATGACCCTAACATTCACATTATGCAAGGAAGATGAACCACGTATGAGAGCAGTCAACTATTTAGACGCCGATGTATTGTTGCTATGTTTTGATGTCAGCTCTGAACAATCATTCATCAATTTAAAAGACAAATGGCTTCCAGAAGCGCAAAAGTACTCTCCTCCAGAGGTGCCTTTATTGATTGCTTGCTTAAAAGCAGACGAACGCAAAAAGGAGAGTTCAATCAAGAGAAAAACATCCAAGCTATTAAGAATATCAAGATCATTAATGTTACCCGCGGTTCAGGGTGAAGAGCTGGCGAAGTCTGCGCATGCGTATGCTTATATTGAATGTTCAGTAAAGAATAAAGAAGGTTTGGAAAATTTGAAAGAGAAAATTACAAACGCTTTAACTATGACGTAAAAAGTTTCAGATTTTCCATTGCTACTTCTAACTTACTTGTATATAATAAAATTATAGAATTATAAAAGAAATTTTTTAATGAATATTGCTGAGAGAGAAGGTTTCGTTTATGTTTATAAATCCTTGTAGCACCAGTTCTCCGCCCTAATTTCGTCTGTCTTATGTGTCAAGTTTAAAATCACTAAAAATGTTTATAAACCATTGGTAGTTTTCTTGTTTCCAATCTACTAATGAGAGCCCCGGAGTCTAAGTTGCTCCATAGTGATTTGTGGGCCAATTTAATGGTTTAAAAGAAATAACCGTTGTCCATAAATAATTGACCAAACACCACAAAATATAATATTTGGGACGGAAATAAGAAAACAGAAAGGTTTTAAAATGTGTGTTTACATGTGTTATCAAAATGTTTATGTTGCAAAATTTCAAATTTCTTACTGGTTGAATTTGTTCATTAAAGAATATATGAAAACCTTTTTTATTTTCTATTTTACCAAAAAGAAGCATACAACTATAAAAGAAAAAATTCTACAGACACACAAGTAAAAACAATAATTTTCACAGTTAGAATGTATACACGGTAAATCGAATAATATCGCAGGAGTAAGTAGAAAGCTACTTATCTTACACTTGTTTAAGATTGTCTTTTGTTAACTCTAAGCTTGGTAGGTAACTTATCGTAGTGCAAAGTATCAAGTCTGTATTTGGATAATATTCATAAGAAAGCTTATTTATTAGGAAGTCAGACTAATATTTAATAGAATGTCTAGAGCAAGGGAAAACATCAATAAATATGAAATTACAAAGTTGATTTACATATTGTCTACCAATCATGCTTACTGTACGGCCATGCGGCTAATAGCTATAGTGCTATTAAGTTAATAATATGCCCAAAATAAATAAAGCCTGAAGACAACAACAGATCGTGATGCCAAAATTAGTTTAGCATCCTTGTTCATGATCTCCAATTAATTAGTTGCTAGAGGGAGTAACAGCCAGTTATTACCAACCTCGTCCCCAGGGTATCTTGTATCTTTTCTGACCCCGGGACGGCGATACGAACATGGCCCTGGAGGAGGCTGGTCCGATATGAAACCTGATTGGCGCGGATATGTCAAATAATTATTGCGTCATACAAAACATTTTGGCGAGGCGGCGAGTCTGTGACCAACAGGAGGAAGCTGTTCGTTTTAAAATGGCGGAGGTGTATCAGCAGTATCAAGTTTTTTTTAAAGTGAAAAATTTAATAAAAAGCATTACTAAGCAATGAGAGTATAAAATAAGACATCATAAAGTAATACTGCTTACATGACAATATTTCAATAGCTGGGAATGTTTAATAAAGCTAGAAAAGTTGTTAGCTAGCACACTATACCTAACACACTATCAAGGTAAGAACAAAAGAAAGAAACTCAATTTGTTTCCAAGTGGCCAGGTTTGATTTGCAGCTTTTTGCAAAGACTGACGTTGCATAAAATTGCCGCCCATGTCCTTTATAGACAAAATAATTTTGCACAAAGTATCGAAAATGTTTTTTTTTTACAAAATATATATACATTACGTTTTAAATTATATCAGGTTGTTATTAGTGGGCATGTTTTATTACCTTATATGCTTTGGTTACTATAAAAGATATAAAAAGCCAATAGGTTAACCGTCGGAGCCATTTTATCATTGAATGCACATTTATCCGGCCTAATTCAAGAAAATTCAAATTGCAAAAGCTTCAGTAAAAAAATAAAGTTATTGACTTGAAACTTGTTAAGGAGTACCTTTAAACCTATCTGATAAAATATAAAATTACACCAGGCATGAAAAATTTAAAAAGCCATTTTGAGGAAGAGAAAAAGGTAGGAAGATTTTCTTAAACTGATTTTTTTTAACACGCTATGAAGAAATTTCAGAAAATCGAACTCAATCAAATTTTATTGAGCGCTCAATTAGGCATATGGTTAAATCCAGGATGTATTGAAGATGGTGGTAGATATTTAACAGCTCACCACTGTGATATATTATCTCAAGAGTTTTAATACAAATTACAAAGAAGTGAACATAAAAAATCACAAAAAAAGTCTAAACCGAGTATATAGTTTATAAATGAATGAATGAATGAAATAAACATATATTTCAGTTTACTAGGAGATAAATATACATTATTAATTAAAAATTTTTTTGCCCTAGTAAACCCCGGAAACTGCCAAAGTTAGCAGAGCTCGAAGTATGACAGCCACCGTGGACAATACAAAACACACAACTTACACAGACAACACTACAAAACAAGACAGACAAGCGAAAAAAATGTGAAAAATATTGCAATTGCAAATCCCAAGAAAAAAGTGGTGTGAAAGTGATTGTGAACAATAGTAATTTTAGGTATATATAAATTAAACATAATTAGACAACAATGTATGCTTTATTAGAGATTTAAGTCTATGCAAAGGGAGATCTAAAAGTCCCATAAGCGTCCCATAACTTCAGTAAAAATTAAAATATTGACTTGAGATTTGGTATGATATGGTTTTAGATTGGTTTGATGAAATTGAGCCAAAAAATAGTTCTATTATCATCATACATTCTGAGTTTCAGAATTTAGCCCTTTTTAAAGACGCCGATAAGCCGTTTTGACAGCATATCAATTTTGACCAAGATACAGATTCAGAAAATTTTAAAAGCTATTCTAACCTCAGAAATGTCAGATAAGATTCAACCTAAAATTATGCTAGTAAACAAAAAATTTAGTTGCAAGGAATGTCTCTTTGCTGACATCTTTTTGTGATAGGATGCTCTTATGAGAATACTGAATTAATCTTCACGGTTAGCTAGTTTGGCATTTTAAATATTTTCCAAGCAGAATGATAACAATAAATAGATGTATATATCAATAAAAATCGATTTTTGAACAGCAGCAGAATTTTGATGAGCTCTAAAAAGTGCGAATTTATGAAACTAATTTTGGTCCAAAATCCCCAAAATAATTTCCTCAAAAAATTATTCCCGAAACATTTTTTTCTCAAGGTAGCAATACTTTGCTGTTCGTAAAGTCGTATATCAATTCTTTCTAAACTATTAAGGCAGTGATACATTAAATCGAGAAAACAGATCACACGCAGACTTGTCGTACTCGATTTTCAAACCAGCATAATGCTTTTGATAAAATTTTTGAATTATTTATGTTTTAAACAGAAAAAAACCTTGTTTTTGTATAAATTAGATGCAAATTAAGTGTATATACAAAATAAATGTGAGCTTGCTGAGTAAAAAATAAAAAAGCTGCAAGGCGTTTTAAAACATGTCATTAAGAAAAGAAAAAGCAGAATTTATCAGTAATGGGTGGCTTTTTGGAAATGTTAAGGCCACAAATGTAAAAGAAAAAAATACTTCTAAAGTAAATACTCTTCTGAAGCCTTTTCCACCCAATATAACTGCAAGCAGTGAGTCCACCATAGTTGAATTCAGTTTCAGCTAAGTATTGTTTAAATACAGCAAAATCTTTGTCATCATATAAAAGCAGTAATGCAGACACAGATATGAACTCACGGTAAATGAGAATTCTAAAGTTCAGCCAAAATGAATAAAAAATGTAAATGTTAATATGAGGTTAAATTTCTGCCTAGCTACTTTCAGTCGGGCACATAGAATGATACGAACATTTGAAAATTATGTAGCCATATCTGCACCTTAGAGAACCAACGAAGTGCTATGTTCAGGATGGGAAAATCATTTACTAATTTCCAAGTTTCCCCTAGCTACAAGTTTTGCAACCCAGTGCTTGCTAGTCAACCAATTCAGTGAAATACACATAACTAAATTGCTTGAATTTCTTCAAGTAAACAGCAGCCTAAATAACATTATTGTATATTTATACATTTACACAAAACAATCAAGGGCAATATGCGAGAAGTTTGTGTGTTGCGATGAGAGGAATCAAAACAAACTCGCCGCACGCATCTGTGACGTAAAAGGCCGATCTCGCTTAGCTCTGCAAGGTTATATTAAAACTTTGGTACATTGAGACAAATCTCATTAAATATTACACACAGAAATACTGTGTATTGGAGGGTCACGTGACGAGGCCTCCTCCAGGGCCATGTTCGTATCGCCGTCCCGGGGTCAGAAAAGATACAAGATGCCCTGGGGACGAGGTTGAGTTATTACAAATAAAATTCGCCCACTACCATATTTAAATTCTAATTGGCTTGCATACACTTAATTAAAGTTTCGATACAACTGTTGACAACAAACTCGTTGCTGTTGGGGAGTTTTTTACATAAGCTAGGTGCATGAGAAGACTTTACCATACTTCACAAATGAATGCTGTTATATATATAATAAAACACACTCAGTATCCCTACGTCCTACACGTGTCTTTAATTGCTATGTATAATTCATTAATAGATCAAAGCAATACGCTTAAATAAATGTTGTCTGGTGTTATCCCCTGTTACTTAGATAAAAACATTACGAAGACCTAAACACGCTAAGAGTGTATACAAAACTCGTTTCTATATAGGGTTCAAAGTTCAACTTGCACCACCGAGTTCCGCAAATACATAATGGCGCATAATCTCCGAAATGGTCTATTGTGACATAACGCAGACAAACTTCTTTGTTTAGAATGACTCGTTGAGGCGCAGAAGGCGGAGCACGTGAAGTAGTCGAAATGCTGTAACGCATATCTGTTTACTTTATATATTTTGAAAGTGAAGCATAAAGATGTGCATTAGTAAGACGCGTGGATGGCAAGATAGGTCGGCGGAAACGACTTGCTTAGTTTAATGAAATTGTTCGGTAAGTATTCTTATTACAGAAAAGTAGCTGCAAAATTGTTAAAACAGCCAGTAATATGGTTAAAAGTTGAATAGATGAATGTTGAAGACAGTGCCAGACCCAGCTAGTGATAAAGAAAATGAATAAATTAAGTTTAGAAACTTGATGTAGTAGTTGGATATTGTATTGCACATGTAGGCAACTTGTCTAAACTTATGTGGATAAATATATAATGTATTTGACGTGGACGGAAAGCAAGAAAGCTAAACAGTTATGAAACACTTCCAGACAGAAAAAAAACTTTTGAATTTAATTTAGAGATCATAATATGATCCATTTCTTATATTGATTATCGTATTCTGTCTGCCTGGTCCACACGAATTTCATAACGATTGGAGAAATTTGTGTGTTTCTGTAAGGAAAACATTAAGGGACCTGGTGTCGAACTTAGATTTAACAACCATCAACCATGTATCAGTCATTATTATTGGGTGAATATTAACATCCAAGTAATTTTAACTCAGACTCCTTAAAGTTATTATTTCCTAGAAAAAACTAACTCCCCCAGTGGATTTTGACTCCCCTTTCAGAACATCAAATACTTAGAGATTAAAGACATGATAAACATGACAAAATATGAACTCTTCCCATTTTTTATATGCATAGCCTGGTATGAAAACATATATATATACTGAATATATAGGCTGAATATTGCAAAAGTGTGTTCTATAACAAGTTATATGGTCTTTCAAATCTTGAATTTTCCATTCAAGATATCTGCTACGTACGCGATTTCCAATTGACCACAGTTAAATCCATCCAGTTGTTTGTGTAGTAAGAAAGTAGGTATTCCTTTCCCACAATCAGCGACTACATTTTTGTACAACGAATAAACAGATTTCATTGAAGAAAGGTTCAGAGTAAATTTTAGGGTGTCACAAATCTGAACTCGGCTAGCTACTTCAGCAGAAAGTCAGAAACCAGTGTGACCCGCCGTCATGCAAAAGCTGAATTTGGTCTCAATGTACAGCTTGGAAAGGTTTATATGTGTTCTTTTGTGTATTTAATACAGATTTATAACTAACTTTATCACTAAGTGTATTACATATCAGCTTATGCACGGCGTCCAGAATTCTGTTATTTAGCCACGCTCTTCCGGAGAGCATAGAATATCAGTTTTAAATAATATAGTTCATTGCGAATCCAGAACTCCTCTCCCTAAACGATGTTCCACTTGGAACTTCATAATCAATGACAATGGAATTCAAAATGCTACTTTTTGCATTTTTTTAATACATTTTGCGTATGCGGTACAAAGCAGCCAAAAATATTCCCACTTCCGGTTGTGGACAACTTCTAAGGTGAAGAGTGAACCACCACAATGTTCTCCAAAGAGGCTAATAATTCTTCAAATTGCTACTTTAATCTTTTCCATCTTATATTTGCTAAATCTTTTTCTTTGGAGGAGTGAATTGAATCTGTTTGAGACAGCTGGTTAAAAGTCGATACAAGTTCATCTGAACTTTGTACTGCCTTTACAAGAATTTTTTCTTGGATTTTATCCAGTAATTTACTCAATTGATTTAAATCAATCTCAACTGAAGTGTTGCAATCGTAATCAACATTTAAAGGCTTTTTATGAAGTGGTGGATCATTAGTTTTATCTTTATCTGTATCACGGCCAAGGTTTGGCATATTCGGAGGCTTCTCGTCAGTTTTATCTGCATGATTTTAGATGGATGGTTTTAGTAGGCCGACATTGTATTTCTTTTTCAGTACAACACCACTTTCGTTTCTCAAAGATCATTTTTAAAAATGATTTTTACAACTTATTTTACAAATTTTTCCACCTTTTCTATCTCTTTTGATTTTTAACTAAACTGGGCTTTTAAGCGAAGACAGCAGTGTGTGGCGACGATTATAATCTTTTCGCTGCTTTTTTTCTTGTGTTTGGTTATGTTTTTGTTAGCTTCTTGGTGCGTTATTTCACATAGGAATAGTGTCGTGGAAAGAATGGCAATGAATGTTTCCGTGTTTAAAAAATTTTCTTTCTCACCAGCATCATGGGTAGAAATTAAATTTGACTTAACATCGATAGGAAAGGCAAGATTTCGATCATACATTAAAAAGAATGGCGAATTCTTTGTTGTGAATGCTCACTCGATGAGCAAACAAAACACCTTCGATAACGCAATATCATCCAGATGGTTTTGCATTTATCACTTTCACAAAAGAATCCTTTATTGTTTGGTTTTGGCGTTCACAAAGACCATTTGCTTCCGGATGAGAAGCAGAGGTTAAACGTACAACTCAGGGGAAATCAACTTTTGTATTTTACCGTTTTTGGCACAATTCACATTGCTTTACAAATTCACTAATATCTCCATTATTATAATACTTCTTAACATTTTTAATAAATAGTATTAAATTCACATGTAAAGCAATTGCTTTCGCTTTTATTTTCCCCTGTACCTTGGTGGATATCACTGATAATCTATTTTTTTTCCTCTGCAAATTTGATAACAAGCCCGGAACCTTTACATATAACGCTCTCAACAATTGTGTCAAAGTTTTTACACGTCCTCCTCAAGTTTGTATTCTTTCCTTTGTCCTTGCTTTGTCGCAAAGAAAGTTAGAAATATGAAATTCTTGCCAAATTTGAAATCTTTACTGTGAAAATAAAATTTGAGAAAGCATTCGTATGAGTACGATTCTTTTCTTTTCTAGTGCAAATTTAATATATAAATAAATAAGTTAATATTAATTGACTGGCTGGTATGTACTGTTAAAAAAACAAAACGAATCTTTATATTCATCGGGATAGGATTTTGCCCGTACAAATTACTTCAATATCTCTCTCAATTCAAAAGAACGATCTTTAGAATAAAACTGCAATAACAATCGAATGTTTCGAATTTGATTTGCACTGCATCATGGGAGATTTTATCCACTAGTTTATAATAATTCCTCCTGATTTGTTACGACCGAGTCCTTTTTAACTAATTAATTGAGTCACTAGGGGTGTATTTTCTAGTTTATTTTGACTCTAGGGCAGTTACTTTTCTTTGATTTATAATGACTGGAAGGCACTATTATTAGGGAGTCAATATTATCTGCCACACCGGCCTTGTCAACTCCAGCTTCATTTGATTCAGCTTCATCAATCTCAGCAGCGACTCCAGGAAAAAACAACAGCACATTTAACTCCCACATTGAAACCTTCTTCATCTTTTAAACACAAATCTACAAAGGGCCAGAAGCTTAAAACGTGTAGGAGGCGCTTTACATAAAAACACCAGCAAAAGACAAGAAGTTGTGCTAAAAGCTAGTTTAAGATGTATTAAAGGTTAAAAAACCCATTTATTTCAGACAAAAAGAGGGGCCGTTCTCCGAGAATAAGCATAGCAGAAAAAGAGGAGTGGCTGATAGAGTTTTTCCAACGACCGAATGTCTTGAAAGCTTCAGAAACATTTGTAGCCAAATTCACTAAAGAATTGACTTTTAGAGAGGCATATGATTTCCTTATAAAACACTATAGATTAAATGGAACCAGAACATTCCCCACCAATCTTGCACCTTTGAAGTAGTTTTTCTGTATATGCTTTTCTCTTAGCCAAACAAGATATAAGTCTTACGAAGTAAGTACCAAGTACTTTCGAACTGTAAGCCTTATTAGTATCTTCTTATAAAAATCTTTTCATATTATAATATCAGTATATTTACTGTTATCTTGTAAGTTAATATTAAGGCATCGCTACCAATTAAAAAATCTTCCTTCAAATCTATTACGTGAAAACCCCTTTGTTTAACTTCTAGTAATAATCAGTAACCTGTGATAACTTCTTTGCTCATTTTCTATCTGACTTCCTTTATCCATATGACTGTTATCAGCACAACTGTACACATTGCGTAATTGTCTAATCTCGAACAATCTCTCTTCTTTCTTATTTGTGTAACCAGTGTGTTTTGTTTGCTGTAATAAGGAGAAGTACGCGGTTCTGAAATTAATAGGTGCCGCCGACATAGCTGGATCCAGTCTTTCAGAAGTTCAGATATTTTGTGACAGGGTGTTAACCTTTTTATAAGTTAAGACAGGGATTCTTTTGTTATTCATTTATTGAGTATTGTTATCTGTTAAGGTTTGTAGTGTGAAAGTTTACCTTGTACGTGCAAGTAACGAAAAAAGGTAAGTATGCACTCAATCATAGTGCCGTGTTTTTCCTGCGCGCGCCGAAACGGAGGTAACTTTTCCGCTTAATTTGTTTCATTTTTACCTCCATTTCTGCGCGCGCATCAGGCATTACGTAATCACTTAGATGCTTGCGCAAGTAAATATCGGGACTGTGATTCCATGTATTGTAGTCATATTACAATACCATTTAAGGCAAGCAAACCTTCCCTCCTAAATTTTTGGTAATAATTTCGGAAAGATACCGTTTTATGGGTTGATGTTTGGCGAATTTTGAACATTTTTAATAAGCTTTAAGGCATTAAAAAAATTAATATGACGTCACGTCTGTTGTCATTGTGACTCAATGATTGACGTCATCTAAACTTTTTTAATCCAATTGTCCTTCAGTGCTAACATTTACGCCAAGTTTTGTGACTTTGTAGTGATAAAATGACTTCTTTATCATTTTTGGAGTGCAGGAAGGGAACTATTTTGAACCCCTTCCTCTTCCGAGGATAGCCTTTTTTTTGACCGTGATAAACCGGTGTTAAATAGAACCAGTCAATCCATGCCTCTAGGATTATTCTAGGATGTAGAGAATTTGTGTTGTTTTTTTGTCTTACAGTTTTTAACCCTTTATAATTTTGAACCACGCTTGCAGAGACGTGATCATGATTGTTCCTCTTGTTTGTCATTTCTATACTTATTCCCTTGCTCTCGTAGTTAGAGATACGCCTGGTTTTACCATCTTAAACCATTTTGTCATGTCCACTCGAGATCTTACTTAACGTTATATATATTGTACGATAAAATGTTAAAAAATATGAACTCAAAAATGTTTTTAAGAACAAATACATTTAATAAAATAATTCATTTTGGCCAACTGATGAAATGAAGTTATATTTAGACAAAATTTTAATTAAATAGATCAACCAAAATCTTATTACGGAAGATTTAAAATATATAATCTTGATGAAGCACTTTGAATGGAAAATCTTTAGATTCCTATCAATCAGAGAAAAACAAAGTATGGTGTATCTTACTAAACTGCTTGTCTATCCAGTCAATAAATTTGCTTTTCGCAGGATAATAAACTGCTAAACAAGCTCTGAATCATCATTTTTATTAGAATCGATCACTGCACGAGAGTTTTGGTTAAGAACTTTACAGAAGATGAATACCGACATTTTGGAATGGCTAAAGTAGCTAAAGACTTTTAGAATGCCGAAATTTATGACACAACGAGGCTTTTGACAACAATTAGACTGCATTAAGTTAATTCTTTTTCTAAGTGTATTGTTATGCTCCTTATTGCACAAAAAAAAGGAATAAAAACAATCAAAAAATGTCAGAGCTTTCTTTACACAAAACATGTGCTAAAGGAAAATATTAACGGATCTCATTTACCTACTTTCAAAGTGGTACGAGAATTTTGTATTATCAGAATCGATATTTTATATGAAGCTCTCTTTTTTTGTAAGATGATAAGGAAATGGACGGAATGCGATTTTAGAAAAAGATCCACAAAGCAGCATGACTCTAGGAATAATGGCGGCTGGTATGATTATTAGTGCTGCATCTTGTCGTAACATCTATTTTAACTTTTATCTCTTCTTAACCCTAATTTTCTCAGTTTTTACTTTGTGTTTATGTTGCTTTTTGTGTGTGTCTTTCTGTTATATAAGTGAAATTTAATAATACACAAATCATTGGGGAAAGTGATAAACAATAACCTATCCTAAAGTGAATAACAAGAAGGAGATGGGAAAACAACAGAAGTGTTTAGCAGAACGCAAAGCAACTTATCTCTATTCTATTCTGTTTACAAGTGTATGTTTTCTAATGTCTGCTGGATTTCTTGGACTGATACTATGAAGCATTCACCTTTTTTTTCTTGACACTTCATAACATTTCGTTGAGTTTTAGGATGCTTGTGCAGGTAATATGTTTCACCTTCACTCTTTTATTCATAGCGACCCGGTTGGTTTGGTTACCATTTTGGGAAAGCTATATTTCCTTATCTGGTGTCTTTAAGACACTCTAGATTTGCGGAAATTGGTGTCCCTACAACGGTAAGCTATTAAAAATGCATGCTAGAAAACGCGATTAAAGAATTTAAGATACAATTTGACTGGGGGATGTTTTTATTTAAGATTGTTATCTGGATAATATCTAAATGAAACCTTTGACATTTTCTACCCTGCAGTAGGAAAAAATTAGACACGTGAATTGAAGCATTTACTGCATACAACGCCTCACGAAAATATTGAGACAACGGCGCTGTTTTGGCGATTTTACAAAGTTGGCAAAAAGTATCAACTTATGAAATTTTATGCCTGTATGCTGCATTACGTAGATTTAACGTAAGTAGCGTTTAAATTGGGCCAGTCGCACGCATGCACAAAATTCGATAAAAATTGTTACGCTGACCTCAGCAACAATTATCACATTTTATAAGTTGAGGTCTAACCAAAAAACTTAAATCCCTTAAATTTGCTGGAAACATTAATAGGTGAACTTTGACAAGTTGAAATTGCGTCTATTTTTTATAGCTTGTGTGATTACTTGTAGAAACGAACGAAAATTTTTTGTCTTTTCTTAATATACTTTGTGGGTGCTTGTGGCTACTGTAAATATTGCATATATGAAATTTTAGTCGAGGCTACTTCATTTGACTCTGAATTGGATACATTTTGACATGCATTATACCAAAAGTACCCCTTGATGACGATATGGCTGTAAAAAAAGTTGGAAAAAATAAAAGTCTACAACTGAGCAGCTAAGAGCTCAATGCAGGAAATATATAGACATTGATTCGTGACAAAATACAATCGTTTGAGTGCAGTTCTTCAGTGTTTTGACTTATTTCAGTAATTATTTATAACTATGTTTTGAATTAATTTACAATACGTCTATAAATATTTCTTTTCTAAAGATTTTTTAAACTAAAATAAATTATTAAGGTTCATATCCAAAGTTTTTTTAATTTGACAATGACTGCTACAAAAAGAACGAAATTAAATACTGCTAGAGTGGTGCCACTAATAGTCAAATTCATGTGCACTCCGGCGGTTAATAATGCGCCAATCAGGTACGATATCTCCAGTAGGCATGCGCGAAATGCATCTGAAAACTGACGAAATTTCTTTTCCACGCAATGCATTAGAACTAATCGGGACGATAAACCGATGAAGCATGACATCAAAACATTCAGTATGGACATCGAGCAAAAAATACCAGTAAACGGTGTCTCTTGTTGGTTGAATGAAGGTAATGATGAGAATAAGGAGAGCGACACCACGCAAGCAAGCATGCCAGCAAACATGGCAATATAATGACTTGTTTTTTCAATACACCATGTGAGAAACATCGATGCTATTGTGCCAACCAAACAATTTACTATTGAAATTGCTGCTACACGTTTGGCACCCCATTCTAGATAAAGAGAAGATTCCACTGGTATTAAAGTATTAATAATTTTAAAAACCATGCCGTATGATATTACCACGAGCAAAATCAAACTGGTATCTATATTAAGCATTTCCTGAGCAGCTGTTGTTATGGAAACTACATTTCTACTCCTTGTAGGTTCCAATGTTTCATTAAGTTCTCTTTCGCTGTCTTCACTTTCTGTAAACGTGCATTGGGCGAATAACCCTTGGCATGCACTCTCATCTTTGTCGTGTGTTTCGGAAGAGTGACAAAACAATTGCGTGAAACGTTTTTTGGAATGTATAAAATGTTCTTGGTCATTTTCCCCAGGAATATCATTGAGAAGAAAGAATGCCAAAATAAATAAGATTAATTTGAAAATAGCTAAATAAAATCCAGGAGCATTTTCGTAAGACAGATATAAGACATGAAGATTGGTGTCAATTAGCACAAATATATATGTAAAAAATGGTCCCAGTATGGATCCAATCGTGACAAAATTTGTTAAAACAATCATCTTTAATTCCAGCTCCTCGTTTGAATATAATCGCTGCAGATAAACAGACGAAACAATATTCGTTGACTTTCCGAATCCAGCAAGAGATTTACCGAGAATGACCAAATATGGTGCTCTTGCAGTGCAGTATATTACATAACCGAGAATTGAAACCAACATTAACATCAACGACGTCCCACTGTATAATTCGTGTCGACGTATCAAATAACTCACAGTAAATGAGGATATCAACGCAGTCAACACAGAACAAGCAAGTGACAAGCTGTAACACAGTACAGCTGCTTGAGTGTTGCTGAATCTTTTAAAGTAAAAGTATTCGCTTGGTTCGAATATAGTTAGCTCAATACCAAAGAGCAATGCTTCGTAGCATAAAACCATGAATATATTTCGACGTTCGTTTTTCCATTTGGTTTTACTATCCTTACCGTCAACAATTTTTCTATACTTTTCCATATTTTCTGAAAATCGGTACCGCTGGGTGATTTATCCTCGATATATTCTCTGGCTTGTAACTGATATCGAAAATAAAACTTCTGTTTAAAAGAAAACATCTTCTTTAGTTTGCAAACAACATTTCTATGGTTTTAAAAAAATAAAACTTTAATTCCCTACAGCCATATATAAAAAGCACACTCAATTATTTTTTTTTTAGCTTTATTGTCTTTTTAATTAACATACCACTGTCGCATGCCATTTTCAAAACATTAGAGTTTTATATAATGGATCGAATATGTAACGAAGGCATGTTATTAAAATCTCGTTAAAATAGATTATAATAGAGATCTTTTGAGAAGCATTTCCACTATAAATGATCCATCTTTTGTGAGTTAAACTCACGGGAAACAATTACGTCTTTGAACATAAACTTTATATATATTGCATATATAGAGATGGTTGTGAAGTTTATCGGTTTTATAAGTAGTCTTGGAAACTCATAAAGTAAAATGGATAGCTTTCAACGCAAGCCAATTAAAAAATAGCGTTGAGTAATTTTCTTTCGATTAAACACTTAAATCTCTTTTAGCAATCTGTTTGATTGTTTACTTTGTTAATTTTGTACTTATGTCAATATTGACATTTATTATTCAAGTGTCTGGTTTGCTTTGATTCTAAAAGCACGAAAAAAAATAATATTATTTTGCACGGACGTGAGGACCTTGCAAACGTTAAAATCAACAAATGTTAAGAAGTATATTCCTTCTTTTAAGAGTGCTTTTTCTCTAGGATAAATTTACTTTTTTATGCGATCAGGTAAACACGATGAAAACTTCCTATTTTAGTAGCTAAACAAAGAAATACTGTACTGAAAAAAAGTAAGAAAGAATTTCTCAGGTGAAGAAAGTTATATGTCCCAAATATTATGCTCAACGGAAAATGTTTGTCCAAACATGGGGAAAGAACCTAGAGTATGGGTGCCTAAGATAATGCTTTATACTTGTACATGTTCTTTATCAGCAACTCTATATTTCATTTCAGTCTCAGTTGCTATGACCAAAACTCTGAGTTCAGCATATAAACTGTTAAATATACAACTTGTACAAGGTTTCAGCTTTACACTTGCTGTTGTTGAGTTTTTATGTTATTTATTGAAACAAAGACTTAAAAAACTTTTTGCGTATTGCATCAGTAAGCAGATTCAGATTCAAGTCTCAGTTGCTTAAAGTTTCCAGCGCGACCAGCAAGTGCTTAGAAGTTATTAATTGATTAGAAGTTTTTGAGTCAAATCTAAGCCCTTGGTTGCCTATAAAAAAGGTGTACGATAAAAAAATCTATGTAAGGTATTTTATTGATCAGTATGAAAATATCATGTTAAAACCTAATGATGTACTTTCTTTGTTACCACCTTATGAGCCCTTATTAGCTTAAGAAACATTGCGCGTACCACTAGGCAGCCACTACTAAGCGGGGAAGAAATCTAAGAAAGTAGTTGTTGTTTGGATTGTTTGCGCCAGGAAGAAGCTTTTATTTGCGATATGTCTCTTTAAACAATTACAAATTGTGATTCCTTTCACTAACGCAACTCGAAAGTTTGTTAACCGTCTGGATTTTTCAAAGCGGGCAATACGGGTTTTTAAGCATTCTGATTGGCTTAGCGCTCTTGAAGACGAGCCGATATTTTGCGGTATTGCCCGTCGTCAAGAAAAATGTAAACAAGCACAAAAAAAAAATTTAAGAAGCATTGGAAATGATTATATATCTAACTCCTACAATACATTTATCGATAAAAACATTTTCATGGGATAGAAACAAAACAATGTCAAGTTTAACAGTTAAAATAACCAGATTCACCAACATTTCGTCTGGATGCTTCTTTAACATGGCTAGTTAACTAGCTGCATTGTCCATAAAAAAACGATGATCTGATATCCAGTTTTATCAAAAATACTAAATACAGGGCGACCGAATCATAAAAAATACATCTCCTCTCATTTTCAGATTCGTTCCTTCAGCTTTGTGGTTACCGAGTCAATACAAAACTCGTTGTAGCCCATGTTATTCTTGGCTAGCTAGCTAGTTAAAAAAATTACTTCAATATTCGTTGTAACTATATTTTAGCTGCGCATTGATTCAACTTTACACATTATTCTGTACCTGTTAAACATCGTAATGTTTTGTTTACAAAGTTTTATTCTATAGGGACATTCGAATTCAAATAAAATGTTTGTTTTTAGACAGGACTGTTTCGAATTTTGACCTCGAGTGTTAACAAAAGTAGTGCTAGTGAATTTTATTATTATAAGAACACTAAACTAAAATTTTTATTTTTTATTTTTATTTAACTTAGACGGTTAACAAAATACAGCCCCAGTCATTGCACCGACCTCGCAAGCTCGCCCGGCACTTAGACCTCGATATTTTGTGGTACAGCCCGGGGTAATCGCTTATTATTGTCTTAGAATAAAATGTGACGGTATATATATTTAAAGAAAAATAAATTCCCTAATGGAATTAAAGCTCGTCTTTTACATAAAGATATAATCAACTTAATGGCTCCTTAAGGGAGTCCATGATGTATGCAACGAATAATCAAATTCAGGACAGCAGGACAAATTCTTATAATTGGGGTTGGCATTGAACATATTCCTATTATTCCTTCTCTCATTGCCTGTAGACCTTCCAGCATATGGTATTGAAAGTAATGGCCTCTGTCTGTGTTTATTTCATATGTAAGGTGTTCGTGAAATTATTATTGGTTGTGGGGGTGGTGCTGTTGTTGTTGTTGCTTCCTCTTGTTGCTGCTGTTGTCCTCGAGCTTGTCGACATGCTTCTCTTAAACGATATCGATCTCCAAGTGCCTTTACCCCAACATTCACCAGTTGTGCATGTGATAATGCCAATACAATGCTACATTCACACTTTCTTAAATTTATCAACACAAGTCCACAATTCCAAATATATTATTCATCTTCGCCATTTTGGGATATCCCGCTCTTCGCACTACAACCAAAATAACCATTTAGTGCTCTCCATATGGTTTTGAGAAATTTGAAATGTGCGAATGACGATTTTGCAAATTTGACATGAGCAAATTTAAAATGTGCGAATAAAGAATTATAATGACCAAATGATGACGATCACTACCGCATGATCAATTATTAAGACCAATGATAAATGATCACGACCGAATGATGAATTTACGCAACCAAATAATGAATTTTAAAGACCAAAATATGATTTATGAACTTACAGCTATAGCGTTCGATAGAACATAAAAGATTGAAGATCATTATTGCAATCAAGCAACTAAGGAGAACCAAGCAGAAGGTGGAAAAAAGCTTGATGACCTTGCGACCAGCAAATGCAAGGCTCTAATTTTTAGACATTGATGAAAGTATATAAAAAATATATATAAAGTGTACTTTTATGCATACTTAAAAGACATATGGAGTCGATGTAAACATTCTAATAGAACTTCTTTGTAAAGAAAAACTTGAAGTTAAATGTGTAAATAGGTATATGAGAGATACAGAATCTACGCATATTAGAAAACAGATAAATGGAAAGGCACCCTGAAGTGACTCACAATCATTTCCCATCCCACTTAAAAACAATGCCGCGATCATACTTCAACTCACTAAAGATTTCCACCTCATCCAAAATCTTAGTTGTATTCTCTAAGAAATCAGCAGTAGAGGGGGATTGGTGTTCATATTCGGCTTCATCACCACTGTGCACGCAACATCTGCACCAAAGGAGCCCAAGACCGTGTGACATGCTTTACCTACCTCTTAATAATATTGTGAACACAGTCTTAGCCCGATGGATGCCAGCAGGGTGTCACGTCTTTAGGTTTCTACATCAGTTTAAAATCAATCCTAAAACTTAGCTCGAAACATTAAATTAACTTTTAACTTTATCCAAGTTTACCAAGACATCTTATTATACCTTACTGAACAACTTCCCTCGAAATTTTAAACTAAGGTCTCAAAAAAAACACGTTGGTATGACTTTTATTCGACATCTAATTTTCTTCTTAAAAACATTCTTCTTGCTGATAAAAAGTTTGTCTAGTTGTGGTAAAGCTTCCCGACCGCGAATAAAAAGTAAAACTGGAAGTAATCCGCATACATCGTTGACGAAAATATGCGTAGTAGGATTATCGTCCTGTGAACGCTCGACGAAATAATACATGCTGTAAAATTCTAGGGAATCTGCTGGTTCACATTGTAACGTGAAAAATTAAGGGGTAATGTTTTCTTTATAATAATTATTTTTCATAGGCAATAAAATGCATGGAAATCTGTAGAAAAATAAAAAATAAAGAAATAAGCCAAAAAACTAAATAATCAGTCTTGTGGTACAAGCCCCTGATAAGGAGCTGACTCCATAATAAGTTTTTGAATATCTCGAAATTGCTTGTGCTTGGCATCCTTAAGTAGCATAAACAACAACGATTCACTGGTTGTGATAAATCCACCGCATTGTCTTATACGTTCAAGTGCAAGCAACCTTTCGGTCATAGTTCGTGAAGAAGTTGCGTCAGCTATTACATGAACATCATAATCTTCTTCCAGGAAGTCCAAGGCTGTTTGCAAGATGCACATCTGTGTCTACAATATAACACAACATACATCCAACTACATGGTTTTTTTTAAATTTAAGACCTAACGACATTTTTTAAAATAAAAGAAAAATAACCATTATGTAACTATAGAATGAAAATTATAAAACGACTGTATATAATAAAAATTTTAGTTTGTTATTCAATGTTTAACTAGCTTCTGTAACTCACTTCAAAATTTGAGAACAATATATTTTCTTACCTCAATTCCATACAATACAACAGATTTGAGATTAGGTCGCACAGTAAATAAATGTTCACGGAGTCCAGGTGCTCCCATCATAGAAAATGAGGTTTTAGGAAAGATCTTCGCCTCTGAAACATCTATTTCTGGAACAATATTACCTAATGCTTTCGGATAATGTTCCGTAGCAATTAAAGGAACTTCCAAATGCTTTGAAGCTAGAGAGAGGCGTTGTGCAACCAGGCATATCTGAGGAAAGTATTTGATGAGAGAGGAAAATTTTTCTTGAACATCACACAATAAGAAAGCACTCGTTTCGACTGCAACCTTTCCAACTTTTGCTGCCATTTTGTTTGTTTACAAAGTGCCAATTGACTCGATTACTAAGTGATTGTGGTAACAAAAAATTAATAAACTTTTGGTTATCTGAGAAAAATGTTCGAAGAATATGGCTGCCATGTGATCAAGCATGTGTTTGTGGTAGAAACAAATTTGATATACCTTGGGATAATTTTCTACTTAGAATTTTTATGCCTCAGTTTCTTAAGGGCACTAATTTTACACCAGGGTTACTAGAAAGTATATAGCACAACACAGTGACGATAAATAATTTTTTTTTTTTCAAAACTGTCTCCTGTCTGGTTTCTGGAGATAAAGAAACACTTGTTTGGCAATTAACTAGCTGGTATGGAATAAAAGCAGGATTTTTTACTAAAGTTGATAGCATTTATTTACCTACATGTAGCTTTAGCATTATATTATTAGCTCGGAATGTCACTTGGAACAACGTCAGTTGAGGGGGGAGCACGATTGTTTCACAGTTAAACTCTCGCCTACCTTTGATAATCTTTCAGCTCATCTAAGCTTTGTCTTAGTTGAGGACGCCAGCAACTTCTTCTGCTACAACATTGACCTGAAATGAAGTTCAGGGATAGCAGGAGTATCTTTTCTTAGAATTTTTGTCATAAGGTCTATCGTTTTTGGTGACCTGGCAGTGAGGGTTTGCCAGAAACATGGATTAAGAACTTGACGAAATGATTTTTGAAAGCAGAAACTGGTACTCCAGAGAGGTCCCGCAAATATCTTGGGAGAGTGTTGAATAACCTTGGACCAATATGACTAAAACTCCAATACATTTTAGTTTGAAGGGATTTGGGTATGTTGGTTAGAACTGGAGGTAAGGCGCACAATTAACCACGTCCAAGACATCTGTGTGACCATTCTGGTGATGTGAACTTCTTTAAAAACCTTGTAGATGAAGTCTTGTCCGCTGTTTACGATGAGCCCTCCCTTCCAGGTCACCAAAAAAGAAGAGTGGCTGATACTAACAGCCTAGTTGACATGATGCAACCAGTCTCTGCTGCTTCTCATGCTCTCCCCTTTAGTACAGTTGAAGCAGAAGTTGCCGTAGTCATCGATGTAGACTAAGTCGAGAACACTGAAAGATTATCAAAGGTAAGGTATATTATTAAGTAGCTCTCTAAGTAATGTATATTATTAAGTAGCTCACTGCGATGCTGAAGCGAATATAGCTTGTTACTGTTGGAGCACTTTCAGTAGTTTTGGTTTTTTGAACCATCCAATTTACGAAGAAAACTCAGGGTTTAAAATCCAACCCATTTTGGGCGAGTCTTTTCAGACTCGCGTCAAATACATTGCGCGAATCCACCAAGTCTGTTTAGACTCCCGTAAAAATAAGTAACAAGGGTTTAATATTTTTTAATGTTATTTTTTACTTCATGCTTTAAAAAATGACATGATTAAACATATTTAAAATAATATAATCTCTACTAAGTTTTTTTATATAAACCCAATAGTTTTTACACATTGAAATACTGCATTTAACCTAAATAAGTTTAGTTCAAGGAATTACTAAAACATTAGTAAATAAAGTAAGTAAATTAAGAATGCACAATAAAATATCCTTAAAAAAATTTAATTAGCATTCATTTTAAACTTTTTGCGTGAGTCCCCATGACCCTGACTTATGCGAGTCTCAGCGTTAGTCGGACTCGCGGACTCACGTCGGATTTTAAGCCATGAAACCCCACTGTACTGCTTCAAGGGATGCAATTTCACCATGTTTGTGAGGACTCCATATAGTTGGGAGCAGTACTCAACTATCGGTAACACCAATGACTTTCAGAGTTTTATCATAACAGTTGGTTGGCGTGTTTGGAAAGTCGAAGAATCCATAAAGATTGAAATCTTGCAGAAGTGGTTACTTATCTGATGTGGCTATTAAATGTGGCATCATTAGATAGAAAAACACCAAGATCTTGATGGTAGACTTTTCTTCAATTTGAGATCCACTTGAAGCAAGATTGGTATGTTGAAATCAAGTTTGTGTTGACTGAATCTCTCTCTGACTCTCTCAATCTTAACTTCCTTTTCTACATGTCCGAAATAGTATGCATGACTATACTGTCATTTTTATATTTATTGTTCACTTTTCAGGTCATCACAAGCAAATAGGCAAAAATATGCTTTGTTTTAAAGTTAAAAAAAATATTTATCCACATGGCTTAAAACTTCAAAAAAATTTACATCGCACGTGGGTTTCGTTTTTACTGGCATAAAGAAAAAATCCATTTAATTCGGACCTGAAGAAATTATCTACAATTAAATCCATGATAAAATGTCTATTCTGCTTGTAGGTGCAGTTTTGCAGACTAGCTTCATCCGTGCTCCATCGGCGTTCACCTCCGCATTAGTTAAGAACCGCATGGCTGGATTCCTTGTGTAAGACCTGGTTACCAACGACGAAGGGGCCAGGCAAAAGAGAGTTATGTCTACGTAGTTCTTCTAACTAAGTCAGGAGTCGGTGAATTAGCTAGGATGGTCAGGTTGGCTATGAATAGGCTTGCTCGTGGATTAAAAGGAGCAGGATTATTCAATAATTCTCAGATCTTAAAGTAATCTGTCAACGGAGGTACGCGGTTCTTCCCGTACCTCACAAAAATTAGGTACACGATAGGGCGTACGAGCGCGATCACGTACCTCAAAATGAGAAGCCTGATATTTTTTGTTTTAAGGGTGAATGGCCTCTCTCACCTTTAAAAATATGACCAATTCTGATACTATTTAAAAGGGTAAGATATGACCATGCTGATTTTGTTGTCGTTGTTTGATTTTAATTTGGGGTTTGCTCTGATGAATTGCTTGTTAAGTGAGGAATTTGCTCTGACACATCTGTTTGTGTCTAAGCTTTCGTCTGAGAGAAACTGAGTTTTGATATCCTAGAGAATAAAAAATAACAATACACCTCCTAACAGTTGTTTGCTCATTTTCTGTATTGTAAAAAGGAAGAAAACCAGAGTGAATTTAATAATGCTTTGACCTTAGGTAATCAAATATTTCTCATTTTCTTAAGAAATAATAAGTTATGACATGAATATTTAGGATTATGTTATTGGTATATATTTGTGAAGGAACTTTTCTTTTCAAGATGTTTCACAAAAAAATATTTTATGGTCAGAGCCTTCTTAAATCATAACAGTTTAACTCCATTTTTTTGATTTTCAATAACAGCTTTTTAACAAAAGAATAATTGATTTAAATAATGGTTAACAACTGTGAATTGGGTATTTATTTGGATACTGTATTTTTGGTCAAAATATGACCTATATGACATTTAAAAAAAACATTGGTGTTGAATATTTCCAGCTATGAGATGGGTAATATAAATTAATTCAAAAGAAATGTTTAAACCCTTTAGTTTCTTTCCAAATTTTCTCAATCCATTTTGAGGAGCACAAGCTATTACGTATACCTTGTTCCTTTTTTGTTTAATTGTTTTATCAGTGCAGTGACCTGCAAAAACGTTGCTTTCATTCACATATGAATATTTATGTATAAATAACTACAGATGTGCCTAACAGTTTATCACAGTGCAAAGACAAGAAGATACAGGCAGAAGTTGGACTTGTTGTCATTATCTTCATTGACATGTTAATAGTCAAGTGCTATTGCTAAATTTATTTTGTCAATTTATTTTACGATATAGATTTATATTTATTATTGAGACTCACTCAGCTTACAGCCTTTTTTAGATGGGACAACATGTTTTGTTGTTGTTGTTGTTGTTGTTGTTTTTGTTGTTGGTTTTTGTTTTGTTCTTTTATTTTTTACTTACATTTTTAAAAATGTCTTCCCTTACGCTCCTTTAAATGTAGTCAGTGTTTATTTACCCAGATGCCTAAGAATGAGATAATTAATATAGGTGTGTGAATTTAGACATTTGATTGATGTTGCTTTCTGTGTTTTTAGGTGAGGAATATTATATACCATAAAAATGTCAAGTATCATTAGTGAAAGTATGTTGCTTGGTGAAGTTAATAATAATGGTAAGATAATAATTTGAAGCGCTTTTGTGTTTCTAAAACAGATTTTTGCAGAATGGTTTTTTTAAACAAATTATAATTGTCAATAAAATAATATATGCACCATATAAAGAAGAAAATCAAATCTGGAAAAATTAAGAAATCTTTGACAGTTTGCAGTTTAAAGATACTACTAAAATATGAGGTTCAGATTTTGTCCCCACACTTGACAGGCATAATAGTAAATTACACCATAGTAGATTTAGGAACTAGGTATTAAAATCTAGAGGTAACGCCATTAGCTCTGCTAGCTTTCAAGATATGACTTAAAGAGAAAAGAGTCATGTACCTAAATATTTAACAGAATAGGTAAAATCAAGAAATTCAGTTTTAACCTATATAACATCATATAGGAGATTTTCTTGTAAGATCTAAACCATGCAATTGAGATTACCCTATAGAGCTCTAGTTTCCTCTAAAGAATGTTGTGGTCGTGTCATAAGTGTTATGTAGATCTATGAATACTCCACAACCACATGTAAATTTTCTGTGTGAAATAACTTGCGTTTAGGTAAAAATGGATTTAATCGAGCATGTACAATTTTTTTTTTTTTAATTTTTCAACATTAAAGAGTAATGAGATTGGGCGATAAATTGTGGTATCTTGATTAGAGCCTTAATTTTTAAAAATGGGAATGACTTTACCCTTAGACTTGAGAAAGTTCCAGATTTAAAAGACATTATTAATAATTTTAGTTACGATATTTAGATATTCCAACAGTCAGTACCCTTAGAGTGATCAGGAGATAGATAGGTATCCAGAATTTCTGGAGACTGAGTGAAAGAAGAAAGAATCGGAAGAAATTTTTTTTCACATAATCTTTAAAATTACCAAATTCTGGTGTATTTCTAATTTTACTAGCAATTAAGCTAAAAAAAAATCATTGAAAATACTGCTTTTTGTAAGTTCATTAGGTGATCTTATTTTTTTAGTAGTTCTCTGTTCCATATGATTAACAAATACCCTTATTTTCGCGTTGTTAGTGGACAATTTATTTCCTAGTGGCCACGCATTAGCAGAAATATGTTGAAAAAATAAATCAAAGGATCCATTAGCATCTCCTTGGTCAAGTTTTAGGACTTGGTCCCAATTAATTAAATCAAATAATTGATAAATTTATCCTTATCAAATTTTTTCCAGTCTTTGGAGTGGAGAGATTTAAAATTTGAGGAAGATACTCAAATCCCAGTTAAAAAATTGTCTGAGATACATTCATAATTGGTTGGGGAAAACAAAAATGTATCTATTAAAAGTTTTTGGAAGTTGTGCTTACCGTGGTTGGTAACATCAGATAAATAAGTATTGAGGAAACTACTCACAGCTGTGGCTGATCAGCAGAAATAAGATTAGAGTTAAAATTTCCAAGCAGAACAACAAGTTTTCCTTCTTTACTGATTTATCAAGGACAAAGCCAATCTGTTGTATGTTGAAATCAGAGTTTGACAAAGAGCTGTGTTTATAAATTGAACCAACTATGATGCCAGGCTTACCCTGATTAGATATCTCAGGAAACGTCAACTCAAGAAGTTTTAAGGTATATTATCTAGGTCATTCTACTAAAATTTAGCTTGTTTGTAACAAAGGGGTTTATCTCATTAAAACAAAAGGAAGTGCCCCACCTGCAGAAGACTTAACGGATTGGTATCCTGGAAGTGAAGGGAATGAAGAGGTGGGAAAGATTGTAGTTTCAGAAAGAGATAACCGTGAACTTGTGTTTTAAGGAATTGAGGCTAAGAGAGCTTTTGTTAAGATTAAAGAAAGAAAGGCTGCACTAAGGAAGAGATCTGATAGTATTTACAATAATGTTGTTTGAAAAGTTTCCAAAATCATAATCATAACTATCATTTTGAGTAAAATCACCACTGGGGAGAGGAACGCATGCAGGCTGAAATGATGATGATTCAGAATTAGAACAAATAGCCCCCTAGTTGTTGCTATCAAAAATATTTTCCATTGGTAATAGAGTGCCACTGCAAATTAAGCAAGGACAGCTAGTCATAGAGACAAAAATAAGCTAAAGAGTTATAAATTGCGTGACATAAATTAACATATAGCTCACAAGTCATAAAAAAATTTCAGCTAGCTATGACAAAAAGCACAGCATTCCACAACAGAAGGCACTATTATGAAAAATGTTCAAAACAACACAACAGAGTTAGCATTTAAGCTAAAACAGGCTGAAATAAGATACAAACCAAATTGTGCAAGAAAAAGGGGGGCGTTTAATTGAAAAATTAAATATTTCTTGTTCGTGAAAAATAAAATTTGGTGATGTGTCCATTTGAAATTTTGATAAAGGCTTATATCATGTTAGCCCCCTTTAATTTTCTTGCTTTGTACCATATAGGTCTCTAAATTGTTTTAGATTTTTGTTGATGTATAATTTGATAATTGAATCCCATGGAGGTTTGGCTTCACATTTTTTCCAGCTAACAAATTGGACAATTTAAGGGAAGCAGTCACATGCCTCAATATCATATATGATGAGAGTTCTATTCCTACAGATGCGGATACTTTATTCACAAAAGACTTAAAAAGTTTTCATCATTCACACTTTTTTTAATACCAGCATTTTCCAAATTAGTTGTTATATTGGAGGATTTGGTCAAATTCATTTCTAGGCCAGTGTTTTTGACGCAGAACTTCATTCTGAAGATTGATATTCTGTGCTAAAATTTGTTTGATTTGATTTTTAAGATCATTTATAAATTGCTGCAACTGACGTTGCATTTGTTCTTTGAAAAATTGTATAGCAGCTTTTATTTCTGTTTTGAAGAAGGTCTTAATAAATGTTATTTCTTTGCTCAGTGTTTTCTTCCCTATGCTGTTCACTCTGCGCGTTACGTTTTTTTCGCAAAGAACTGAATCCATTGTATGAGAAGGCATTGTCAGTAAGTTTGGTTTTCAGAGCTTTAATTTTTATTTTTTTTTGAAGATATTAGTGGTGCTTAGACAAGTTCGTACTTTACGGCAGTCTGATCAAAGAATGAGCTCATGGTGCCATGTTTGTTATTCATAATAATTGAGATCATTTAACGCAACTAACACTAATATTGTGATACGAATCATACCATCTTTGTCCTCAACCAGGGGCCATAAGTAGAACTTGGAGTACCCTTAAACTTGTTCTTATCTCTCTTAGCTTCAATCAATTAAAAAAAATAATGCAAACTAGAGACAAGTTTTTAAAACTTCACGAGCACAATTAAGGATGTTAGCAGTAGAACAGAAAGTCAACAAGAACTTAGTGGTCTTTTTTCTTTTTTCTTTTCAGTATTTTCAGTAATTGACAATAAAATGGGTGCAAGGAAAAATTGTTCAGTTACCCTGTGGGTAAAATTATGGTGAGCGAAGATCTGTTTTCATCATAGAATTTCTCATTTCGCTAATATTTTATTAATAATGGATGTGCTGCAAGTTTAATTTTCACCTGGATTTACACTGCAGAGAAACCAATTGCCTTGTTATAATTAAACCATTGCCACATTAGTACCCAAAATTTAACATATGATTTTCCTAAAATAATAAAATTACAAAATATTTCACCACAGAAAAAGTGCTTTTCTCTGCCAAGAAAAAATTGTGGTCTGTTAATTTGTCTGTACCAACTGGCTTTTATATTTTGATTAAATTTTAGGTGGGAATTAAGATTAAATATGACACGTACGTTTGTTATTTTACAACAAAAATTTTATGTTAAGGCTACAGGCTTTAATGCAAATTTAGGTCAACAATAGATTTTGAATAAACAAAGGCACTGCTATAAAAGCAATAAAGTGAGATTCTAGTTTTTTAAATTTGCTGGGAACTTTAATTCTTAATAACAATCTAATTATGTCATTGCAAGTTTTTTTTTGAATTTTTTATTAAAGTTCTTTTTGTTTGTTGTTTCAACCCTGGATTGATTATTTGCAGGACTGAACATTAACCATTGATATTTGCAGGACTGAACATTGACCCTATCTTCAAGTGTATAATTGAAGAGAACTGGAAAGACTTTTTAATCATGGATGATGTACAAAGCATAATAGATGTGATTTTATCAGAAGCAAAACAAAACTCAGGTGTGCAACTCGTTTTAGTCTTTCTTACGACATGACTCCTAATATCCCTTAGGAACGTTTTGGATTTTTAACATATTTTTTGTTGAGAAACCTTTCTATATATATAATTACACTTGTTATTAATTTATAGTCCTGTTTCTCTTACTTTGTTCGGTTTTCTTTAGATTTTTCTCAAAAACTTTTAACTTATATAAAACAGAATATAGAGGACACATTTCAAAGGTATTTGTTTGATTTCAATGCTCGATATATAATTTCACTCAATATAATATAAATACTAGATACCAAAATATTTCCAAATTACCACATCAATCTTCATATTTTAGCCATAGTACTATTGCCCTGTTTGGTATCATGTGTTTAAAGGTGTTCATTCAGGCAAATTGGACTGGTCCTGAAGTAAATATTGATGATCTTGGATTGCTAGGTGATATAATAGCATCAAAGGCAAGTTTTGTCTATTACGTTATTGTCAAGCATTAGGGTAAAAGTGGCAACTCTAAAATCTGGTTTTGCTGATCTTATGTTTTTAATTGATATGAGTATTGATAATGAAGACCATTGGACTGTTTGGTATCCATCTTAATCTGTATTCTTGATGTTTTATCAAAACAGTTATGTTTCAACTCCAATTTTTTAGGATTTTAACTCACGTTCGTTAAAATTGCTCGAATCATATGGTGAAGACGTTTATCAGTTAGTTTCATATCCTACTCTTCTTGTGATTGCAAAAGCAATTTTACATGAATGCCATTCAATGCTAAATCTGTTTGTGACAACTCCTCTTTGGTCTGTAAAATGCGCTGCAACATATTTCACTATACTTGAAGAAACTACTGGCAACCATTTTGAAATGTTTAAAGATATTTTAAAAAAGGGTATGTAACAAACATAGTGTAGTGTTTAATGTGCCTACACATGACAACATTTTTACTAAGTTAATGTTTGGGTAATCAACATAAACTTCACGTTACTAAACTACACTAGTTTGAAATTGCTAGATAAAACCGATGTTATTTGAGCTGTGAGCTTCTCCAATTTTAAATCGTGAGAATGTAGGCATTTCAATTCCAATTTTTAAAACCTCAAAGTTTCTAAGTACACTGGAAAGGAAATCCTGGAAAATTCTGGTACAACTTAGATAAATGCTGACAAAAAAGCTGTGCGAGCTTTTATTTTTACGTTTTTGTTATTTTTATTTTTTAGTTAAATATGATGAAACTGGATTTTTAAATTTGCCAATGTAAGTAATCCATCAGTATTGTGTGTGATATTTCATAAAACAATCCTTTTCAGTATCCAAATAATATAGTGGAATTGCCAGTACTGTACTAGTAATATAATGCAGGTTTTCAGCAGAAGGGTGATTCATTTACGTTATAAACATCTCCTTAATGATCTTTTTTTTTACATTGAACTTTATTCTAAGCACTCAGCTGCAGTATGCATTGATTAATTAATTAATGCACTTATTATAGAGAATTGCAAGCAGAATTTTACCTGGACTGTTCACATGTGTACTTGCGTTTCTATGAATACAATGAAGTAGAGGTAAATTGTTCTCTTCACTCAACAAAACACTTACAAAAAACGTTGCAATCTGTACCTCCCATTTTCTAAACAATATAGGATATCATTTAAAATGTGATTGCAGGACATAATTATAGTGCCAATAAAAATGCGTACCTTATCCGAGTGTGGTTGGTTATTCAACATTGAGTAAATATTCAGTATTCAAATTTTCATGAAAGGAGAGAATAAATCCCGAAGCAACCTTCTTAATAGTCACGTCCAAAAATGTGTATATTTGCAGGATACATTTTTGTGAAAATGGTTTTAATAAAGATGTATAGGGAAAGAAAAATCATATTTTATTGCATATTTGAGGTACGATTGCGCAAGTTGTCCTGCTGTATATATTAAAATTTGTTTTCCTTTTTTTTTGTTTTTCTGGTGATAGAAATGTCATAAAAAGGTCAAACAATTGTTAAAAATAGAAGTATCATTAACAGGTATTTTTCAATTTTTAATTATTAGTGTATGTGCATACATTTTGTAACTGATTTCATTTGTTTCAACAACCCAAGGCACGGTGATGCAATATTTTTTCATGCAGAAGTAACATGACACCGTTTATATAGATAGTTTTCTAACACCATTTTTTCTGTTGTTGATGTCAGTTTTATGACGCATTGCCGAAAAATTGTGCGTCCTCAATATTTCTCTACATAATCTGCTGAAATTTATTTTTAAGAAAACACCTCAAATTTCGGTCTACTAAACGCCCAATTAACCGCAGCATGGTTTTTTGTTTAACGTACTTAACCGGTTTACTAGGTATCGATACAAATAAGCTCCTACTTAAAAATAGCCTATTCCTGAATGCTTATTCTTGCAAATAAAAAATTGTACTGTTTGCGTTAAAGTTTATTCCTCAGATTTTTCTTTAAGCAAAACTGTCCTTCTTTGATATAAAACTTTCATGCAACGTTCAAAAACTATTCAATCACATAAATACAAATAACTAAGATCATCGAAAAATAAACGAAAAAAAAAACAATTTTTTTGTTATTTTTCAAACACGGAAGTTTTTTTGTTATTTTTTAAACACGGACAATAGCGTGAAATGGTGAATACAAAGTCGCTACTTTTACACACACGTAGACTATGTAAAGAGCAAGTGCAATTTGCTAGTAGCGTTCGTTAGCGCGCATTTTTTTGTCACATAAACAAATCAAACGGTGACACAACGGAATAGGGCTTGTGGCTTTGTTACTGTATAAAAATGTTGCATTGTGTCATCTTCTGTCAAAGGGGTAATGAAGTGTGTATAATGAGGAAGAGTGCAGTGTAGCATATGAGGAGGAGTGCAGTGTAGCATACGAGGAGGAGGAATCTCTATTTCGTGTTTTACTTTTAGCGGCACTTGGTAAAAGAACCAAGTTTCAGGAGAAGAATCTGCCACAAATGAAATTAGATGTTGTTTTAAATGAGGAACGAGGTAAGATCTGCTTTGTGATAAATTTTGCTGATTATAATGTTCTTTACATAGTCCACTGAATATCGTTTTGTCTTTTGTCAAATGCTTTTTAGTCACATGCGATAGTGAAGTGACTTATAAATTAAGGTTCGTCTGTACGTACGTCCGTCATAGTTTTTCTCAGGACCCGCTAATTAGTTTTTTCTTATTTTTTGCCCAAAGTTTAATTATCAATAAATGCTAAAAAGAAAAATAATAAATAATAAGTAAATGAGAATTAGTAAATGGTAAAATTTTTTGGATTTTTGAAAAAAACCATAATGATGCCCTTTTGACTAAAGAAACAAAATTTGGCCCAAAAGTAGCTGTTTTTGAATTTTTCTGTAACAATTATCATTGCAGTTTTTCAATAAATAGTCTAAAATGTTAGAGATCATTATTTACAAATTTCATTTGGTCTTGTATGCGGAAAAAAATCTGGTTGCTTGGCCCAAATTAGCTAAAATTGTTTTTATTCTCATCTACGTTCGTAACAGCTTTTCTCCGGATTTCAGTTGATTTCATGTTTAAGAAAAGTTATGCAGCTAGGCAACAGGCCTTACCTACCCCAAATTAACGATAAATAACATAAAATATATGAAATAAGAAATATGTATTATTTTTTTGTCAAAATAACCTTTTTTTTTAATAGAAATAAATAAATATACTCCCCATTTGATTAACGAAGTATTCTGCTCCTTCGTATTTTCAAAGATATTGCATTAGGTTGGAAGGTTAAAAGATTTGTATTTTACATTTTCAATCGAATCTCTTTGATATTTAACATGGCAGCAACTTCTATCCTCTAAAATACGATCATTTTTTTTACAGCTCCAACGAAGACAAATGCAGAGATCACGAAAGACTTGCCCACAGTAACTATACCTTTGTTTTTTAATCATGGTTCGCAATCATTCAGGGATTTTTGGTAAATATTTTCCGAAAACTGGAGAAATAAGGAAAAATTCAGTGCTACTATGTAGATTTATGATTGAATACCTGTGGATAAATGTTAAATTTATGATACCTAGCAATTTATTGGGTTTTGTCAGGAAAAGCAGAGGTCAGGGATTTTGTTTCTGAATTTTTGGCTGTGAACGCTGTTGTATTTTTCATTACCCATTTGGTCACTTACGTAAATGATTTTTGTCAGGACATCACATTAGACAATGATACGTTGCTTCCAGAAATTCGATTTATTGATGCTGCGAGCATGAAAAATCCGGAACTAACGTCGCTTGATCAAGCTTATGCAATATCTTCATGGTGAGTGCATTGTGAAGTCAATATTATAGTACTAGTTGTACCTGTTCTGCTTTCCATTGCATCATGAAGTTGTAAACGCCCTATTGGCGTCTATCATATTTTCCAATTTTTTGTTACTTGCTACAATTTTGTATTTTGCTGCAATGTGCGTAAAATATAACCTTTCGTTACTTTTGTAAATTTTTTATATGAATGTTCTTAGTATCTTCCTGCAGAAGACAAGACCACGCGATAAACTATCGCATGAAGAAGTCCTGCCGTTTGTGGAGGTAAGTTACTTATTTCACTTCCACTGCTTAGGAGAGGAGAAAACTTAACGTGCATGCTGTATTTATGGTTTTTTTTAGAACGTGTTGAAATCGCCACAGTGTTGGTCTATTCAATACAAAAGCTTGTTTTTACGATGCGTGACAGAATTTTCAAATTCGCGGAAAGCTGAAAGAGCTTTGTTGCAGTTCGAAAGTTTAAGAGATAACATTACAAAACAAACACCCAAGGTATATTATGGTGAAACTTCCATTAATGATGGCCTCTTAACAATCGGAAACCCCTTTAATCAACGGTCAGTAGAGTTTGATTCCCCCTGTTCTTACACTCGAACAAGAATATTCTCTATACACGTTCAATATTGTCCAATCTGATCCATTAATAATAATAATAATAATAATAATAATAATAATAATAATAATAATAATAATAATAATAATAATAATAATAATAATAATAATAATAATAATAATAATAATAATAATAATAACGGTTATATTTCAGCTCCATAATTGTACAAAATGCCTCTTCTCTGTTGAAAATGCGAAACAAAATCAAAACTGGCGGATTAGGAATAATTTGGCAACAATTTCAATCAAAAAATGGTACACACAATCCAAGATAAATTTTTTCGCTTAAAACTGACCAACACCAATCAACGGCCGATAAATTTGTCGCCATGGAGATGCAAAGCGTGGTGTGAAAGAAACGGTCCATATTTTTGTTACATATAAATATAACAGGTTTTCAATTTTATCTTGCTTTTTTGCAAAGCATGTTGATAATGTGAAGGTATTTTTAGGCCAGTCAAAGGTGTGTACTTCTTCAAAGTGTCAACCTGGAACCCTCGTGGGCGTGTGAGGTATGTATGGAAGCTCTAAAGGTCGCACAACATAATATCGCTCTGATTGCAAATTGATTGACTGATACTTTCTCTAGAGAGTTCACGCCCAACTTCTTTTCTCCATTGGTCTCACAGACAGTGCGTTGGAGATTTTTCTGCGATTGCATTTATGGGACGACGTTATCGCGTGTTATCAACGACTTGGAAAACATGGAAAGGTAAAGTTATTTAGCTTTTTGAACTAGATTAGAATTCTGGTTGTTCTAACAACTCTTTATTTGAAATCTCTGCTTAAACGTTTAACCCAAAGTTTAGATTTACTACCCTGAGTCTGTCAGTTTAACATACACCCTTTGATTTGTGAGCCATCCCTTGTTTTACATTTCTGTTTTTCCAAACAAGCATCTCTGAAAAAATTTTAAGCAATTTAAAATTTTGGGAAGCTCGTAGTTGTCTTACGGATTAAATAATTTAGCAAATTTTTAGAGTGTTTTATTTGTTGAAAATATTGCTTTTTCTGCAACTTTACCGGACGAAATGTTCGGAATAAAAGATCGTTATAGGAAAATAGTTTTTCCTATTTTCCGCTTTTGTTCTCTCTACGTAAGTAAATAAAGCTATTTTTTAAAAACAAATGCAATTTTTGAACTTGCTCACTGTATATATACATTTATATCTATTAATAGTCTTTTGTAGCTATAACTCCTCTTAGTGAACTAGAGTTTATATAATTTTTCTGAGTTACACTTATTCTATCCACAAGAGTTTGATTACGATTTATTTGAAGAGTAAATTTCTGCGCAGTCCTGCAATATAATTGGCTTCTTATAATGTAATATTGCTACGTATTATCCTTAGCATGTGATAATCAAGAGAGTATGTTATTACCTTTTTAACGTCTCTGTAGGCTGAAGCTGTTATTCGCGAAGAATTGACGAAACGCGAGTCTGCAACCTTATGGAATCTACTAGGCGATGCAACATTGGTAAGTTTTTTTAAACTTTATCACGTCCAAAATTATTGTTTTTAATATTTCATTGTTAACGTATCTTCTTTGTTTTGTTTAGGACAAGCAATATTACGAGAAAGCATGGGAGGTCTCCAAATATCGCAATGCTAGATCTCAGAGGTCGATTGGTTTGCATCACTTGCGAAAGCGAGAGGTAAATTATTCATACGTTGTTGGCGCAAATACTGATTTAAAAGCGCAAATTCGAATTGCACTTGTGCTAGCTAAGATAGCGAGATCCCGTCATCCTTTATAGCAAGAAAAGGCTAAGAATCTTAGCTTTTTGTTTGTTTTAACACCTACGCCGCAATTATTAATTTCCCGGCAAAAATCACAATGCACTTATCCACAACTCGCATTGATCAGGTTATCGAAACGGTTTACTGTTTTACCTGATTACATTTTTTTATAGTTTAACGAAGCGATTCCATACTTTGAAAAATCTTTGGAACTCAACTATTTGCAAGTAAGTTTTGAGTTTTACACAACTCCATCAAGCTTTAGTTGCTAAGGGCATAATTTTAAGAAGTTGGTAGGCATAATATCCAAATTTTCCAAGATTTGCAAGATTTGCCTATCGATATCGACGATAGTTCGGGTAGTTTATTTCGCCAAAGAGAAAAAAAAAATCTTAGTGGGTTAGATTTTGCTCTTAACTCTGAGCAATTCTGTTGTGGAACAAAATACTTTTCCATATTGTTTTGTTTGTTTTGTCTCTCTTTCAGCCATCTATTGCATTTTCGCTTGGTTGCGCATGTATGACGACCAATAAACTTGGACCTGCTGCGAAAGCATTCCAACATTGCGTATCTCTAGATTGTGACGTAAGTAACTATTAATGTTTACGTGACCGACAATTTTTTTGCCTCTTCTGACCCGCATCTGTATTAGTTTATTGGAACTTTGTTAAACGCCTTTTGCTCCTTAAAACCAAACCACTTTTTCTTTGTTTTAGAACCACGAAGCTTGGAACAATCTGGCGTCTAGTTTCATCAGACTAAACAGACTGTAAGAAGCTTATTTTGGGACAATTAAATTTAAAAAACCTTACTTTTGCGCATGCTCCAGTGTTAACTTCAGTACTGTAGACAGGTCAACATGGATCTATCTATTTTCTTTCTGTCTCTCTCGCCACTTCGGATGTGTCTGGTTGGTGATTCGTGGGGATTTATGCTCTAACAAAAATTCTAAATACTGGACTTCTGTTTAAGAGGGGCGTAAATTTAAAAGTGAGTATTGTTCTATTTTATTGTTTTCATCATGTATATTTGTTCCCTGTTTTCTTTTAGTCCAAAAGCATACAAAGCCTTGCAAGAAGCGACTCGTTTGTCATATGACAACTGGAAAATATGGGAAAATTTCCTCCTAGTAAATATTTTCTTTATTTTTGTGGCAGCATGTTGTGAATGATTAATAGTGTAGCTAAAATTAACTTTATTGTTTTAGGTTTGTACCGATATCGGTGCATTTGACGAAACAATACATTGCTGTTACCGATTGGTTGATTTAGATCGAAAGGAGATTGATATCGAGGTCGCTTATATATTGTTTGCAATTAAAGTCTCCGTATTTTTTATTGAACGTAGAACTCAGTACAATGTTTTCAACGCTTTGTAATAAAGAAACGCGTCAATTTTATGCGTATTTTATTCCAATACATTTCAGGTGCTTCATATAATAGTGAAAGCCGTTCTGGATGACGAAAAAGACATGAAGAATATACCAGGTGAAGTTTTGCTCGTGTTTTGTAAAATACAGTCATTGTTGAAAATGACGATGGCAGCTTTTGCAAAAATAAATATCAGCGAACATTTTATAACAACTTTAAGTTGTCGCGAAATTTCGCGAACATAAGAAGAAGTTTATGTTTCTTTTTAAATTCTTCAAACGTTGTTCTTGTTGCTTTTTTTTCTTATTGTTTGGAAAAATTGATGTGGTACCCCGATATGCTTGCTTCTTTGTTCAGCGTCATTAAAAAACAATTTAGCATTCCTAAAAAGTATTAAAAAAATACTATTTTGGCCAGTTTTGCGAAATTAAATGTATTAAAAATATGAGGCATAGCAAAAATTCAATACAGCAAAATTGTGACTTTATTGATGTCCTTTGTTAATACTTTATTATTTAAATAAACTAAACATATAAACATGCTTTAGAACAACGACAAGTGAAGACCACGGTTGTATAATTTCTTGTTTTTTTCTTTTTGTAGCCGGGAGGTTAAAACCAAAACTTTACAAAATGTTTGCACATGTAACATCCAAGGTAGGTTTTCCTTCGCTTGTGATTGTGTTTCGTTAAAAACGTCTTTATGTTGTCAACATGCAAAAGTACGCGAGAACTCTAAATTCCTTTTTGCGCGAAAGTTTGTGTAATTTTTTAAAATGCAATGTTTTCAGTATTTTTTTTTATTTACCTATCAAAAATTTTGATTAAATTGAGTGAGCTGTCTATCAGGGACGTTGTTATGTTGAGCATTCACCCTTTAAAGCCTAAGAAAGAGTATTTTTTAAAAAATTCTTTAACGTTAAAAACGTTGAAAAGTTAACTATCCTGCTTTAGCTCTGATTCCTCTGTCATCCAATTTTTTTGTGAAGAGATTCATGGTGTACTATGGAGAGTTATGTTATTTTCTATAACTTTATTTCATTAAGTAGAAATTGTTTGTCCACAAAAATTCTTAATTCTTCTTTATTTTTCACATCAGAATTTCCCTTAATTCTGGTTAAATCTTACCTCCTATTTTATCTCAACATATACTATTAAATAAAAAAGTTTTTTTTTTTAAAAGTACGTATCATAAAAAAGTGCTCTGTATTTCGAAAGAGCCTAGCTATAGTAGTTTTACAGTCCTTATAAAGTTAGAATAGCGACTGTAAACTTCCCCATGATTTCAGTGTCGCAACAAGTCAAACCCTAAATTTCTTCGATGTTGTTGATATGTACGAAAAACTCTTTGTCTCGTAATAAAAATTACGATCATCTAGCCAATGAGCAACGTAACGACGTCAAAGATACTTTGATGTTTGCCGTTTTTCGTAGGCGCTCTTGTTTAGAATGGGGGATTTAGGAATTAAATTTGCATGAAAGTAACTTAGTACTCCCTTGTAAGTGCATATTATAGCGAACGAAATATATATTTATTTTTTATATTAGTGTTTTGATATTCGGAGGTCAGGTTTAATATCCTTAATTTTATCCTGTATGTCAACTTGGAAAAGAATGTTACCATAGTTATTTGACTTGTTTTCTATACAGGAGGGACGTGTGCAAATAAGAGATGATTACTACGCAAACAGGATATCCTTACTATGTTTTATCAAATTTAAGAATTTCATTTAATCAGTACATTATGTAACCTCAGATTAACGGAGGAAACTACACATAAACCATTTCTGCTGCAGACGTTATAACTTAACGGTAACTTATTAACACGTCAAAGGTTCATAATGTCAAGTTTGTACGTAACAACTATTGTTTTTCTCACTGTCGGCTTTCCTTTGATGCTTACCAGCTTGCCAGGCTGGTGACGTGCCATGGCAATGCAACCCAATGTTTGTTTCGGGTTGATTGTAATGCTATTATACTCTATAATTTGGGGTTTTTTGTTTATTTTACGCCACATAAAACCGTAATACTTCAACAGTGACTCTAATACTTAAGGTGAAGCTGAAACACGTGGGAAATTTTTACGGTTTTTGAACTTAATAAGGGAAACATGAATATTTTCAAAATAAAACAAACTTAAAAGGTTCTTATGTTTTGAATTTAAGAAAAGATTACCGAAAGAGTGGAAGTGACATTTTTATCAGTTATCACATTTGTTTATGTTCTGTGCTGAGTTATGTCCACTTTGCTCGACGGTCGGTGTTACGTTGTTTATCTCATCTAAGTAATTATGTCATCCTCTTAATTATCAAAAATTATTCATTTTTTTATTGGCTTGTATTTGAGGATATAATTTTTCTTTGTGTTAAGTGCGGCTCGTGCAACTTGCGAAATGTATGGCGAGACATGAAGCTTGTTTCAGATGGTGTTTCATCGCTTCATCTCTTTTTAATGATGTCTGCGTCTACATGTGACATTGTAATAACGTCTACTAATCACCGCCATGCTGAATTATGAGTTTATGCAGTACGAAGGGATATAATTTGAGTGAACAACCACGCAAAATGTCGCTAACATCACTTGCTCAACTTCTATCCTATCTGTCTAAAAAAGTCAGTAAATAGTTACCAAATTTTCAAGATCATTTTGTGCCTAGCAGAATGGCGTTGCAAAGAACTTCAAGCATTCTCTGCAGTTGCTAGGAAATTGATTTAAGTTTAATTAATTTCGCGAAAATGCAGAAATTTGGCGATTTTTTTTTTTCGCAACAATTTCTTTCACCTAAATTTTCTGAACATATGTAAGTCCCTTGCTAGCTTCGTTTTTTATTTTTTTATTTTTTTGACCCGCAATTTAAAATAAACTCTAGTCTTTGTATATTAATATTTTTTGTGGTAACAATACTCCCCTTATTTTTAATTCGCAAACTTCACCACATTTGAGACAGCTACTTATAACGCCGCTTCCAGAGTCTGAATTAAATTTTTATTGCAACTTGATGCATGGAATATATTTTCTCTTTCTCTATAATATAGCCCTGTTTGTCCGCAAGTAAAGTGTCGTGCAACAAGCACACGAAATAGCGTGTAATTTAAAGACGGGAGACCCCGTGGGTTTTTCCACGGGTTAACGACTAGTTTTACATAAGAACGGAGAGCTTTAGCTTGAACTCAGTGTATTTATCACATTTTAAATTTGTTCTTTATTTTGTTTCTATGTTTTGATTGTCATTTATTTTACAGTTGCAAATATTTGTCATGCAAAATCTAAAGTTCAAGTGCGAGAACTTCTGTTTTGGAATTTATTTTACGTGATTTGTTTGTTTTGCTTGATCTGTAAAATTTCAGCTTTTTTTATTCTCATAGTTCTAATGAAATTGTGCTAAAAAGATTGCATTGTATTTAGATAACGAATTCTCCAGCAGTCTGGGAGTTGTACGCCAAGTTGCATTTAAGCGAAAACGAAGCCACGCACAAAGAGAAGGCAAGTACTTCCATTAAAATATTCTTGTGTTTGTTTTTTGGACAAACAGTTTAGATGGTGCAATGTGTTTAGACTAATTTGTTGTGAAAGTTGTTCTTGACCTCGAAATTTCTTTCAGGCATTACAGTATTTGTATAAATCGCACCGCTGTTTTACTCAAAACACAGAGTGGGAGAAATGTGAAAAACGACTACCAGCTGTCAAGAGAGTTACTCACTTGTTGATGGACGGTAAGGAACTTCATGGAGGATGTGATTTTAAGGGGTGCAAATTTTCGTTCTTCTTGCGTTAAAAGGTCCCCCAATGCAGTTTCCGTGGTATATAGAAACGGTATTGCCCAAAATTATCAAAATGTCAGAAAAAGTCCAGAATATTAGCAATTTCTTCGATATGTCAGAAAATTTCATAAATGTTACGTCAAACAGAATCAATTATTTTTCTGTTTAAAAATTTTAACAAGGACTGGAATTTAAACCTGATCCTAAAGCATTAATTGTAATTTTTGACAGTCTGTCCTATTCTTGTGACGTACTTTGTCAGTATAAAGGTTTCAATAAGTACTGAATTGTGACTAAAATGGCTGGGAAATGTCAGCAATTTTAAGTCAGGAAAGAAATAAGAAATCAATATTCAGTGCACACATGAATGATAGTTTTATGACATTTACTATGCATTTAGTGACTAAAGATGTCTGTTCTCAAGCAGAATTCGAAACAAGAGCTGTTTCACTTTATTCGACAACAAAAATGGCCGTTACGAATTTGATTCTACGACTTGAGGTAACAACCAATCAAGGTTTTTTCCTTCCAATTTTGTTACGAAACAACATTGGGAAGTTGTGTATTTACTTTCAGAAGTTTCAAAATGTGTTCGTTAATGACCGAACACTTCCTTTCTATGCCCTTTTTTCTCTAGTTTAAAACCGAAACATATTAAACTTGTGTACAAATATTGGTGCTACGTTTTACGGGTACAAAATTTTACAGAATTAAATTCCTGCAATCTTGATAAATTACTTAAGTTCGCAAAGAATTTTACTGGTAATATTCAATGAACCTGTTAACATATTATTTCATTGAGTCGTTATAAATTTTTGTGGTCTTTCTCGGTCAAGAGAATCAAATACGAATATATAAACAAATGTCGATGGAAATTTTGTATTTGTTTGTTTTGCTTTATTAGCCATGCACTCCTGCATAAAGTTGCGGAAAGCAGGCATCCTGTACCGGTCATGCAATTAAAAACCGAACACAATTATATGCCGGATAATAACATAACAGTACAATTTGAAGCGGAAGTTAGAAATTGTTGTAACTGCCCATCATCGCCTACTCCTACATCGAAAAAAAAATCCATAATTCGAAAACTACATTTGTTTGTTTCCGTGTTTACTTGTTGCGTTTGTTACGCTATCTTTTCGGTTCTTTGTATTTGGAAACTTTTAATCCTAGACGTTAACTTCACTGATTTATTCAAGACTATCCAGCGTTCGTGTGTGTTTGGGAAATCAGAGTAGTGTATTTTATACTTATCTGTACGTATATACTGTACGTAAGCGTATAAAGTTTCAAAAACATTAAACTGCATTGATTTCTGATATCCTGTTCTTGCCATGTTTTCAATTAAATCCACCTACTGTTTATTATCACTTTAATCGCAAACGAGTTTTTCTCTACCTCAGCTTAATCCGTAATTACAACGGTTCTCCGCACCTTGTGATTTAAGGTTTCGGTCTTCTCTGTTTTGGTAATTCTATGATTTGTCATAATCATTTACACATCCGTATGTTAATCGCACCATAAAAAGGATTTTTTTATATATATATTCTGAAAGAAAATGCATATATTAAACCCTCAAAATATATAACGAGTTCCTTTTGTGAGAAATTTAAAATTTGCTTCTGAACAGTATTGAGAATTTGCGAAATAGTAACCCCAGATAAGTACAGTGTTATCCAGTAATGATTTTAAAACAACGAGAACACGTGTTACCCATGATCTATACAAAACTTTAAAAATCGTTGAAATTTCCGTTGTCGTATTTTGGCCAAAGGACACCAGTTGTTTTTCAATAAACGATGCGCCTACAGATACAGCATTGCAAGAAGCACCTTAGAATACGATGTGTGTCGCGTGGTAGCGCTGGTTAAACTAGATGCTTGGATATATTTTTATTATCTGCGTTAATGTGTAAGGACCACTGTACAACGTTTTCCCATGACATCTTGTTAGTCACTAATAATGGTATATTACGTATAGGACGACTACGTCTTTTCATGCTTATAGATATTAAATTGCGGAAGCAGCTTGAATAAACGCCCTATTTTTACCTGGGCGTTCATTAAACGGGGTGTTTTTAGAAATTAAAATTAAAAAAATTATCTGTCGCTATAACGTATGTTTTTATAACATTAACTTTGTTAAGATATACAACCTTTCTATTTTAGAAAGCCTACGCAAGCGTAGACAACGAACCACTACCTTCTGTACTGCCAATCATAGAAGAGTTAAAGAGTCACGTGAACGAACTTCAGACTCTTCTTACGTCATCACAATAACCACATAGACTCTCCCTTCGTGTACTATGCTATAAAATAAATGCAATGGTGTAAAAGGAAATATATACATTACTAGCAATATTTCGTTTCATAACTTCTTAATTTTTTTATACATTCTTCCTTCGCTGGTCCTCAGATTTTCGCCCTTTGTGCATATCCCATATATTACTAGAAAGCGTCCTCTTTTTAGCCCACATTTCGCATCTGTTTTCTGTCTGTAAACCAAAGATGGCAGCCACGAACGAATTTCCACGGATTTTTTCACGAGCTAGCGGCTAGTATTATCTATGTTTTTTTTTTTTTTGCAAATTTGCGGTACATCAAGTAAAATAAATTCAGAGTATTGGCGTTCATCGAATTACGTCAGAATTATTTCAGGATTCGCAAAACTTTATTTTCGGAGCTTGATTCATGACCTGTTTTTAAACTGACTCATAAATATGTTTTCACATTTAGCGCAAGGAAACACTTTATTTTTAAACCTCCTAATAAAAAATATCTTCTTTGATCCTGCTCTAAATGAAGATTTCTTGTGCGTCAACTGACTCATCTTATAAATATTTCTGCTGCATCATGATCCTTGATTTTGTTAGTTTGTCACGAATTATTAATCTTTGGTTATTGTAATAGTTACAATTCACCGTTGACATTGTCACTTGCAAAAAATGACCTTTTTACCTTGTCTCTGAAAGAATTTATTATAATTAATGACTTAAATTTGGAACCAGCTAAATGAGGTCATTGATGAGGCATTCGATAAGATCGATTTTAAGGACGAGTTTGACATGCTTCTTGAAGGAGTCATAAATTTTATCTCCCGTCAAATTTGATCAATATAATATGTTATTAATCGTCAGACAAATGTCTAATTGCTTCAATGAAATCTAATTAGTAACTTTAATGAGCCTCTGCAGCGCTGGGTGTCTCACTTTGACGTCATTAAAATTCTTTCGCATTTTAAATCTTTTGACTTCAGCCCTACACTGCATCTCTTCAACCACCTGTTTTTTTAATGTTTTTCTTTGTCTCTACTATGTTAAATGTTACAGCTATCCATCTATCGAAATTATTCAGACATTTTGCAGGAGTTGTTATTAGTTTTAACGAGGAGTCATTATAAGTTATTTATTAGTAACATTCCAATTGCTTCTGGTAGAAGAACTAGATGAACAGGGCATTTTGCCAGCACTGGTGCGGTTGAAATAAAACAAACATCACTCTATTAAATTCATCTAAAATCTTCGTTAATGAACTTTTAATTCGAACATTTAAATATTTTTATTGCCATTTTAGTATCTGTCTGATTCGGTGTAAAAACCACGCTTTAGTGTAAAATGGCAATACCAAACAAGTTTTAAATGACTAAATACCAGACATACTTCATTCGTACTAACTTTTCTCATTCACACAAAAAAGTTCGTCATTTCGCGCAATTTAGGATAGAAGTTACGCGCAAAAATTATTAGTCGCAAAAATAAGAAAAATTTAAAGACACTAACTGATTGTAGAAGGGTATTTTAAATTTTGTTTAAAATGCTAACCTTATTATTTGTAAGAACATTTGAATTTGCACGAAAGTTAATACGCGCTCATATTGCTATTGCGCGAAAATTAGTACTAATACTGGACATATTGAATATCTTATATATAACTTTCTCATGTTTTCTGCTTTCTCAAGCAGACAATAGGTATTCGTTTTTTTCTCTTACCTAAAGGAACTAACTTTTTTTTCACGAGTCCAAAATGTTCTATTTCGCAGAAATTAATTTTTTAAACCTTCCGTTGATTATTTGACGCGGTTCCTTGATTTGTAGTTTGTAAGAACTGGATAGCAAAATAAACAAACAACGCGAAATTTGCGAGCGGAAAACGTCAGGGTTTAAATTGAATCAATACTAATGCTGTATCTTATTTTATACCAATTGCGTATACATTAACCTAATTTTTTTAATGTTAATTAACAAACCATGGTACTCATTTCTTGTATGGTTTCTCTTACTTCAATTCTTGTGACTGTTGAACATACCTACCCTCTAAACGTATTTTTGGAAAAAAAATCCTATGTTCTTCTCATAGCAAATAGTCTGTGATGTTAAATTTAACATCATGCTTTCATCACTTTGGTACATCCTTATTCTGTTATGGAGACAAACAGACTCGAAACTCGAAACTTTTTTCTCATTTTTTTTGTCCTTAATAAATTGTGTTTTTGCGGCGGTTGTCCTACGTACTTTATTCTATTGACACCGACCTAATATGACGTCTCACTCAGTTTATTAATTTGATATTTTTGATCTTAACACTACTCTACGTTATTATGGATTATATTTAAAAACTGGGAATTTGTATAAATATTAAACATAAGTAAACAGCGCCATTAAAACACTCTTAGAATAAAAAAGAAGAAGATTTTTCCAATTCACGTAATTCCTGCGGCAATACAACTCATCGCTATTTCGTAATTATTTTTCCACAGCCGTGCAATGTGCAATTTGTATCATTCTGTGGTCTAAACTTATAATGACTCACCGAATCGTTCAATTTTTAGTGAAAATTTTAACAAGCATATTGTCATAAAGATCCTTTTAAAACCTTTCTAGCGGATTATATTGAAGCTAGACCACTAGTTGGTTTTCTTGTAAACATAAAGCGAGTTTAAAAAAGTTAACGGAAGTTTGCTGCAAATTTGGAGGAAGAATCAAAAAATTTTACCACGGATTTGAAAAATGTCCATTTTTATGACTTTTATAATGAAAAGTTTTTTCTAACTTAACATATTAGAAAAACTTTTGATTTTACAATGTGTTCGCAATTCCAACTTTATTTTGGTTAATACAATATAATAAAGTCTTTTTATTAACATAAATTAAAAACGTACGAAATAATATCAATTATAAAATATTGAACGATAATTACTATAGCATATCAACTATTTTTTGCGCATGCGTAAGAATGCGGCATAACTTTAGCAATCCAGTCCTCTATCATGTCAGTTTCATAATTGATGCAATTTTCTTCCGGATATGATACGTGGGTAGAAAGTCAGACAAATGAGCTCTTTTAAAACAAACAGGTATATGTCAATTAATCAAACAATTTTTAGACGGTTTAGCTAGTACGAAAACATATGCCACTTTTGAGCGTAGTAAATTTCATTTAAAAGCCTTGTTTTCCCTGGTATTTTTTTTTGAACTGCAGCCAACATAGTCATGTGAAAATGGTTAGCGAATATTAATTAATTCATTAACCCTAATAAGTTTGTTTTTAATTTAATAAATGACTTTAGCTATTGCTCCAAATAGTTGTTTCAAAATAACAAACACACATATACAAAGTAATCTAGATAGTCTACTCTTTTTAACAACAAGGAAAAAGGTTGGCATTGCTAATTTTGCTTGTGGTTTTAGATAACGAGAGAGGATTGGCTTTGGACCATTCCTTAGATAGAAGTAAAGGATAGGAAACAGATTGTATTCAATGCGATTGTTTCAAACAAATTTTGCGGTTGTAATACATTTAATTTACCAATGTGTGAGCAATGTTCATTCTTATTGTTACATATAATAGCGTATTAGTAATTTGTTAGCGCTGGTAAACAAATAAATTTTCGTGATGTGTTACGGCGTAAACACAGGACAAAATAAAAGCACAGTACGCTTTTTTACCACAAGGTTTTATTGGTCGGTTTTGTTAAAACTGTACAACTTGAAAGTTGTAGGGATATTTATTACGGGTTTAAAAAGGTTTCTAACAACACAAAATTTGCACCACAACAAAGCAAAATTTTGAAAATGTTAATATTGATTTTAAAGTAACTCTTATCTCCTATCTTGAGAGCTATGTTTTCTTTTAAGAAAAATTGTGAAAAATGCCTAAAAATAACACAGAAGCATTTTCATGATGGTAGATCGAACGAATTTTACTGTAGGAGGATTGTTTAAAAATAATTGCTCTCTCTCTCTCTCTCACATGCCCAACTTCAAGGTACTCATTTCTCCCAGACTTTCTTATCTTCCACGATAAACATAAAGAGGCTAGAATTTAAGAAAGACTGATCTTAATTTTCCACACTTGCATTTAACAACGACTAAATTTTCATAGCCTAAACTACTTCGTATTAGCTGCTGCCAATCAGTACTAAGAAAAGGTAGCAATTGTAAAAAAAATAAATAAATAACAAATTCATACATAAAGGAAAACCTACTTACACGTGTAAATAAATGGACGAGTTTGACTGCCTATGTTTACCCTATGGCTTTCTTTTCCTTCATCAAATAGATAATCTACACGCACTTCTAAATTTAGCTTAGTTTTAGGGTCAGGTTTATTAACAAACATCTTCTGTACCATGCCTGTGCTCAATCAGTACTAAGAAATGGTAGCAATTGTAAAAAAAAAATATTAGGAAAAACGTAAAAACCACGTTCGCTGTATTTTAGAAGAAAACATTTTTTTAAGTCACGTCCACGCCCAAAATTTAAAACGCAGTCTCAGCCGAAATTTAAATGTTCATAAAAAGTGTAATTTAAAAACGCCTATCTACAATTTTAATTACGATTCGCGTCATACATATTTTTTTATATCTTCATCTGAACAAGCAAATTGCCATCTAACTGTATAGGAGGCGTGAAGGGCGGGATCAAAAAACGCAAACACTTAGAAACAAATAACTTCAGACAATCCCAGATACTAATCTTACCCAATCAACTCCATACTATGTTATCAAGAACGCACGACAATTTGTTATTTATAGCACGTAAGGACGATAAAGAATGATAAAAATCGCAGCAAGCATACACCATTTTATTAGACGAGAGAGATAAGAGTGTTATTTATTGTTATAGACCATTTAAAACAAACAAATAAAATAATTACAGAAACGTTTTTCTATTGTTATTTCATTCATTAGCTTTCCAATTTAAAAAAATGAGGAAAACAACACAATTCTGCGATATATATTGCAATGATAAGTTTTACATCTTATTGACAATGAAGATTCCTGTATCATTACGTTTTGTATATTGTGCGGAACTTGGCATAAACAGTTTTGTTTTTTATATATTGAAAACATGGGGCAATATTGAGAAACAGTGTTTTAATCACTGAAGGGGTTATTCTTTATGAATTTTCGAAAATAAATGAAAATATAAATCTTGGCTTCTTTTTTCCTCCAAGCATAAATCAATCAATTTTTCACCAAAGACACAAACCCTGTTTGCACAAGTCTTTCGCATCATATTGAACCAGTATTCGAGGTGCTGTTTAAACAAAAGGGCAAAACTTACTATTTCATTCTCAGTTAAAAATGCTATCAAGCTCAAAATGTAGAGTTTACAAGAATATTTAAAAGAAAAATGTTTCTCATGAGAGAAGTGTGAACTCGTGATAAAATATGATGAACCGTGTATTATGCGCTTAGTAAGTCTGTAGATTCGCGTGCATCCCATTTGATGAAATAATAACAGCTTGTTGAAAAACGCAGATCCCAAAAAGGACTGGTGAATGCCGAGAGGATGTAAAACAGCTTAGCAAGTCCTGTTTACTTCCATTGATTGTCATCATACGACGATATTACATTGGCACGTGTTAATAGAAAGGTACTTTGCAAAGAAGGTAGTATTGTGGCCTAGTCCACTGCATTTGTTAGAGAGGTAGCCTCGTCATGCAAGTGATAGGTTGTGTGTTCATCAGGTCCTACTTGATGATGAATCATCTCTGCAACACTAATGCGCATGTTTATTGAATTTAATAGAAAATACATCATATCTTCTATGGTTGTAACAAGAGCACACATTTACTAAAACATGTGATTTTTTGTTATATTTCTTTTTTTAATGTTTTTTAAACAAAAAAATAATGTTATTTTCGATTTTTATCTCAAAAACTTAATCTTTAGCATTTTCAGATTTGTAAAATTTAGGAGGAAAAAAATCAAAAAAACCTTTCACTGCAGTTGTTCGTGGATATTTTGCTTAATTATTATTACGTGTAATGATGGAAACAGAGATATTTTGGTTGGAGCAACGACCCTTTTCAAAACCACAAAAATTATATTTAATATATACTCATCGATCATTTAGCAGTGAAAATATTTTTAGCACGTATGTCAGTCAGAAATTGATAGGTTATACCATTATAGGTTAAAAAGTAAGCTTAAAGGTCGTGAATACACTGTGTGATAATCTAAATTTAAATATTGAAGAAAACATATTGAAACAAACATAAAAACAACTCCCATGTTTATGCAGTATGCTGTCCTTAGACTTTTCTTCTTTGAGCTGGAGCACGTAGATTCTTCTGTGCCGCGGCTCGTAGGTAAAAATTGTTTTCAAAATTTTTAATTTGGCTAATGGATATAAAATATTTGCGCTTAAAACATTTCACATATGATTTTTCAGGATTTTTAGCTGTCTTTCTTTTTATTATTAAGTTTACTATTAATTATTTTTATTATTATTCAAGTGACATAAAAAATAATTTCGAAGATAAAACTGGAAAGTTCATCATAACAAGTTAGACTTCATAATTGGGAATAATTATATCCCCATGTCACTAAAATTAGGTCAATGTGCGCTTTTTCCACTTCTTCAAGCATAGATTTGTGAGGTCAAAAGGATAAAAGGTCTCGCTTTTAATGAAGATGATTAGATATCATACATTTTAAATTGTACAACCACATACGAACGAACGCGTAAACAATTTTATATATTTTTTATTCGTTTTTAGCTGTAATTACTTGCATCGCATTTAGCTTTTTTTTTAATTTTATTATTAATACTTATTTTTTTTAACTTCTCAACAAATCTTTTTCGATTAGCCTTTTTTTCGTACAGAAGATTTTCCAAGAACAAAAAACACAAGAATAAAAAAAAAGCTTTTATCCGTCTGTAAAGAAATTCCCTTATTCCTTTCAAAGAAGTAAACGGTCGTGTTGAACCTTTGAATAAAATAAATCTCTTTGGTAAAAGTATATATATATATATATATATTGAAAGAAATACGAACAAAAAATACAATAGCTACATGAAAATACCTCTTTTCTTCAATCTTGGTACATTGTTAAACATCTCACATAAAACATGTTCTAATCGTCTTCAAGGACCAAAACGGTTTTATGGTCAAATTTATTTAACAAACAGTGACAAATATTAATGCATTCACGTTTAAAGAGTTCGTCATTGATTGGAGAATTGTTTTTTGTGGGTAACCTTAATTACGAAGCAGAGGAAAGGGATTTTTTTCTTCTTCCTGAATCAGAAAATAAACTATACAGAGATTTATGATGTGTTTTTTTCACCTTGCCGTCATGTGTAATTATTTCAATAAAGGGGGCACTTTTACATTATTGGTCATAATAAAATATATGACTTTGAGGGACGCGTTGTAATACATTTAAAGTGATTTTGTTTCTAATTTGGTCTTTTTTATTAAAAAGAAGTCCAATATTTCACTAAATGTTTAATTACATTCGTTTTAAGCTAAATAACGAAATATTTTATAAAATCTCTTTAAACTAGCAGTACGAAGATCAGAATGTGATTTGGAATGGTTCACGAAGGTGTTAATCCTGAATCATACACTAGCCTAATTATTTTTTCAGCTCACTTAAATAATTCATTCGTGAATCATACTATAAAATATTTTTCAAATGTGGAAACTGTAAAATATTTCATAAATATTAGGTAATGTAACCGATGAGTCAACCGCTAAGTGAAAACGGATACAGAACCGTTTCAAACGGTATCAGATTCATTTATTGTCTTTAGTAGAACGGAATAGCAGGGATAATATGCTAATTAATGGAAGAACACTCGTGTCAAACACAATGAAAAATTTTAATTCTACTTTGTGCTCATTTAAAGGCTTTCCTGTTGCGGCCAGAAGGTGTTGTAATTATTTCGGTGTAACGAAAATGCTGCATCACTAAATTACAGACCTTATATGAACATAATAATTGGTGAGGTATTTACATGAGTTTATATCCGTGACGAACTAATGAAGTGTTACGTCTCACTGTTAGAGTTTGACGGCGATTAGGCGGCGTACTAAAGTTGTTTAATTTGGCACGCGTTTTTCGTTCACAGGATAGAGAAACATCAATATTTTATAGATGAACTTCGACTAGCAGTTAATACAAAAGAATTTTAATTTCTTTAATGCATGCATAAATTAAAAGTACGCATAATTAAATGTTTGGTTAATTGTATTTAACCAATGCGTAGAAACTATTATTTAATCTAAATTGCAATTTCGGATATCGCTTACTCTTTTTGTAAACATAGTTATTGTGTTCTGTTTTTGTTTTTAATCTCTAGTCTGCCATCTTTAAATGACGTCAGCTGGCTGGATACGCACTAGCGTGACTTATCATTGACAGGAAGAGACAGGGTATATAAACCTGAGTGTGACATTTACCGACTTGTAGAATGATGAGTAAAGAGGGTTAGTCTGAGCAAGTGGTGACCTCATAGTGTCTATCAAAAAGACGGTAATTCTTCACGTAAACCTATTATCATAACATCACGTTAAACATTTACATACTTAAGAAGACGTAAAAAATAGAAATAAATTTTTACTGGATTTAGCAGTTAAAAGAAAAAGTTATATTTGGATGTAGCTGGTTATATTGTTCTTTGCTGTGTTAAGTGAATATTTTGAAGAGTTTTACTAGAATACAAACTTTAACAAGCATTATGCCTCGACCGCGTAAAACTTCGTATACTGGGGACAAACCTCCATACAGTTACGTTGCATTGTGCGCCATGGCTATCCACAGTTCGCCAGTCAAGATGATGACTTTAAGTCAAATATATAAATTTATCATGGATAATTTCCCATTCTATCGAAAAAACAGTACACGCTGGCAAAATTCTTTACGACATAATCTATCGTTTAACGATTGTTTCGTAAAAGTATCGAAAACCTCGGAGCATGGTGGAAAAGGGAATTATTGGAAATTACATAAAAACAGTGCTCAGATGTTCGAAGAGGGTAGCTTGTTACGAAGAAAAAGAAGATTTCATTCGGATTCCAGCATCGAGGATACACACCAAGAAACTGAAGATGAATGTTATAGCCCAAAAAAAACACGTACGGGCGAGCCGTACCAAGAAAAAAACTTATCTAAAAATTGCTCTTCGTTTACGATAGACAATATACTAAAAAAAGATGATAGCAGAATACACAGAGAAATAAAAATAACGAACACAAAAGAACAATGTTATCTTATCCGCTCGAATAACTATATAAGTGATGAAAATGTTTTCAGAGCAGATAGGAACAACGAACCGTATGATATGAAAGAAGTAATATCACTTCCTTGCTATGATGTTTGTAAAAGCGCGTTCAAACCAATACTACCAAACCGTTGTTGCACGAATTTTACCTCCTATACTTGCATTTCTCAAAGATATTGCGAACTGTGATAGAGAATGTGATTATTTTTATGAATTTTAGTCTTGTTTTTATGTTATGTTGGTAAATTTTGATAAATTATTTTTGCTAGATACACGGTTTTTATAAGTGCACCAAATTGCAAATATATTTTAACGATCCTACTGTTAAATTCGAAGTTCTCCTTCGACTAGCCTTTTGTTTTCCAGCATGCATGCTAGCGCAGCATTTAATACATCACTTCTTTCATAATCTGACCTTCAACTTAAAAGCGGGAAATATAATTTCTAAAAGAAGTATGAATCGAATATATTTCAGAACGTCTGCTAAATGTTAGACTTATATATATAAAGAAAGTTTACGTTCTTTAAAAAAACGTGTTGTTTGTTATACATGTATATTTTGTTTATATGAAAAGAAAGAGAGTGGAATATTTTTAATTTGTCGCATTGTTCTGGCTTAAAATTACAGCAATTTTTTTCATTTAATTTGCAATTACAAAACATCGACCAACCACGCATTTTTTCTTACTTTATTTTATGGCATCGCATTTTCTTGTCATAGGCCGCAAACATTTAATGCATCATTCCATGCTTTGTCAAAACAAAACAAAAAAATATTCCTAAGTGGTTTTCTATACCTGGTTATCACAATGTGATGCGTTGAAACATTTTTTTAACTCGACGAAAAAAACGCAATTAATAATGAAATTACATTACATTGTGTCTGTCTGACCCGTGTTTTTATGATCTAGATGCTACGTAGAGAATCGTTTAACTAAATAGCTACATGCCATGCCATTTCGACATTGCTTTTTTTATAGTGTTTTAAGGTTTAAGATTGCATAAACAAAGTTAACATCTCTAAAAATTACGTGACCAAATTGATTTAGAATGAATACTAATTTATTTCTTTTTTGAAACGAAGCCTGCCAGTTGTTTATCGAAAAAATAAATTTGAAATGTGTAAGTATATGTACATAACAAGTTGATTTCAAATTAAGTTTTTTAGCTATTTACTTGCATTTTCTGTGACTATGTGTAGTTATAATAAAAGCATTTTTAAATGCAGATTTAAATGTATCATGATGGTGAGTCCGTAGTCCAAAACATGTTTCTTATATTTTTTTTTAACCAACGATAAATAATGGGTTAAGGACTGACGACTTTAACACAGGTCAAATATTAAGAACAAGCAAAGAATATTGAAGGCTTTGCATGACTTTACGTTTTTGGAGATTTGTTTTATATTTGTTATTTTATTCTTTACAGTTCACATACTTTTAAAAGAACTACACTGGCAAAATACATGATTTTACTATTTCTAGGAGACGCTTTGGGGAAGGCTTTCAAGCTTCAAAGTAAGAAAAGTGAAAATATTTGCACACAACTGAGAAAATCCTTATAAAAAAATCACTTTCCCTACTCGCAAATCCTTGATATATAGTATTATTAGCATGGCGACAATAATCATTCATCGAACAGCATATTAAAAAAAGCTGTTTGAATTCTGTAAGCATACGCGCTAAAAGTAGAAGATAAGGTCAAAAAAAGCTTTAGACCATCCTCTGCATTCGCTGCACTGATAATAAAGCAAGTATATTTGAAAACACCTTTTTCCCTGTGTATTTCCTCTTACAAATTTTACACTTAGTACTCAGCAGTCGCAGCCAGTTGTATTGCAAACCTTTTTTATAAAGTAATCAGGATTCTTACTTTTTGTTAGCAGTTTGCAACACTGTTGTTTTTAAAGAACAGAATCATAAAACAAATATAAGTAGAGAAAAGTTCAACAACAGAAGCACATCCATCGCTTGTAAGTTGTTAACATAACAACTAGAGGTGTCACACTTGCTGAATAGCATTTGGTGTTACAACTTCCATTCAAAACCTGGTTGTAAGCAGTCACTAGCGCTAGATTCAAGTCCAAAAGAATCCCTATGTCCGGGTGGTGTTGGAAACCACATTCTTGCAGGCACGTGCTAAACTACATGTTTTAATATGAACTTTAAAAACAAAAACAAAAATGTAATGAACTAAAAAAAGAGTAATTATCACCACCAGTACTGTGGTATTTATGTGGTAGGACTGTTTAGACACATGATTAATTTATTTTTGCAATATTTTATATCGATTATGGATGATCATTGTTTATTTAATAGAAGAAAAAAAACACGTGGTTTCTCCCAGACATGGAGAAAAAAATTGGTTTATCCATGCAATAAATTAACGAAAGAATCAATTCGTAATTTATAAGATTCATATTTGGCCTTATTTTGCCTAAATTTGGTCCAAACACCACGTATTAATTATTTGTAGGATTTTTTTAATACGTCATACATCTGCTTTAACATACAATGCAAAACCTTAGTCATCCGTGAGACTTAGATCTCTCCTGTGTTATTCTTTTGCGTCTGTCTATTCATAATCGCTATTTCAGAAAATCCTTGTCTAGCAATTACTTACGCAGCAAAGGTTGAACAGGTCAAAAACACGTGCCTTGGTAATATCTTAGTGTGTTTGTTCTGTGGGAAAATACCATGATTTAGACGTTTTTTAGGGTCAAGAGATAAGATCAATTACAACTGTCCTTACAGAAATTTCGCTACGAAGTATTGCATTACATATGTTATTTATGATATGAAGGTTAGACAGAAGGGTTAAAAGGGAAGTAATTTTGGAAGTATCCAGACACAAGAAGCAAGCAAACAAAACAAAACAGTTGCAAGACATTTTAGATGTTTTCGTTTCTATTTTATTTGTAAAACCCTAAGATCTTTTTCATAAGAATGCCATAAATGTTGCCCAACCATCACATTTTATTGTTTTGAGTCTGAAAATAATCTTAGAACATGCTTGTCCTTATGAAAGCCAACATTTTTATGTTTTAAGGTGTTTGGACCGAAATATCACGCAATTATCAGAAAATGGTTGAACGAAAAAAATATTTAGGCAACATACATCAATAAGAATTTTCTTGATACCCATCTATAAGAGGCTATAGGATGCATGCAAAAAGATAAAGCCATCGCGTGAATATTACTCTATCAATGTGAATTGAGGCTGAACATAATATTTTACAATTTTTTGCAAGTCTAAGTCTAAATATTCTTTAAAGATTATTTGTTAGTGTTGTTATTTATTTTGTACTAGCTAGGCAGGATAGTTTTCTGTTGGCGTTGTTATGACGAAACAACATTAGTCTAATAGTATTGGATAAGATTATTTGTGAAAGATTAAGAAAAAAATGATAAAAAACTAAGTTTTGTCTTAAACTCCTCGTGTCTTTCAGCTTAAGCGAATTATTTTTCACATGTTCTCATGTTTCACCTTTTTTTTCTCTAGGGAAACCATTTGGGAAACCGCCAGTACTTTATGGTCAACCTTAAGGTAGCGATAACAGGCACATGTGATAAATTGCGAATCAATTTTAATGTTGTTATAGCATGAAATGATCTATTTCCGTTATAGTAATTACGCTCGATTGATCATGATATGATTTTAAAACGATAAAATTAGTCAACAAATTTGTTATACGACAGAAAGAGAAAATTGTGAAGTTAAAAAAAGTTTATGCCTCTATTTTGTTCTCTCATTTCCGGCAAACGAAATGATAAGGACCATATTTAAGAACACGGTTAATTGGTTTCTGTGAACGAGTTTAAGTCATCCAGTATTCGATTCGATTTATCAGACACTCTGTACCTCTGTTATTAAAAAAGGCTTTGCAACTATTAATTCGATGAAATTTTAAAATTTAATATAGAATTTTTTTAAATAAACCAGTGCTATCTTTGTCCACAATCTTACACTAAAATAGTTTCGATTTTTCGAATGTTCGAAAGATCGGGAATTTGACTTATCAAGTCGTTTTTGCAAAAGTATTAGTTTAGAGGAATTTGAAAGAAGTTCAACTTGATAAAAATTCGAGTTATTTATCGGAATCGTCGCAGAGCCAAAAATGGAAAAATAAACCAGATGTTTCCGTATCGCAGGATTTTATTAGTTTCAATTTGGGCCTCTTTGTTGCAGTGGACAGCTTAAAAAAAGTTTCATGTGCAAAAACGTTCGAAGATCAGTTAAACAGGTGAATAAAAATATTAATTTTTAAGAAGGAAATTTTCTCCGGCCTAAAAGTGCCACACTTACTACGTCTGTTTTAAAACACTTTCGAATTATTAAAATTACAGTAGAACCGCCGCGTTTATGTTTGGAATTCATGAAAAAACACGGCATATATTTTTTTCGGACAAATTTCTGATTTCAGCGTTTAGTAGGTACATAAAACTGAAAAAGTGAACAGAGCTTTTCAACTTCAATGATAACGTCATTTTTTTTCTCTAGTCAGACAAGAGGAGGGAAAAGCGTTTAGTCAATAAAATAGAAGTCATAAAAGAAAGATCAAATCAAAGATAACCTTGCGGATTCGTGAGTTTTCCCGCGGCGTTAAAAGTGATCAGTTGATGGGTTGAAATTCTGTTAGGTGTAAAAAATATAATAACGATACTAATCGTATAATTGCCTAAATATTTCATTTCATTCGTTTAAAAATTTATTTTGTTGTAAAAATTAGATAAAAAAATTTACTCATTTTTATTCTTCCGAATCACATAAAAACGGATGGGTGCAAACATTGAAAACAAACCTACTTTTCGGAAATTTTGGATTAAAATTTTTTTTCTTTTCCTTCCTTCCAAATTATGAAGCATGCGCTAAAAGTTTAAACAACACAATATTCTTTTTTGTGTTAACATGTACCCAGCTTCAATATAGCCAAAAATGTCTAAGTTTCGCTGCGACGGTCAAATTACAGTGGAACTTTCAGGGACTAACTACTAGTCTATAATGCTAATTATACGTGTGGCTTTAAACAAAATGGTAGCTGCAAGTAGCGGCGGGGTATTTCAAGCGGAATTTTCATGGAAAACGACTAGTTTATTATTATATACGAGTTGTACATAACAAAACTATATTCATGCAAAAAGGAAAAAAATAAATAATGAAACACAGGAAGATTTTATAAAATATTCTTTAAGACTTTTATTGAATTAAATTGAATTGAATTGAATTGAATGGGCCTGTATATCCAATTTGCCAGACAACTCGTCATGATGTAAAACACAAAACAAACACTTTTATGATAATCTTCACATCGGATATCCTGCCATCGTAACAAGGAGAAATTTCGACCATTAATGGCGATTAGTGCGATGACTATGCATAATTTATCAAGGTTCATTCTCGTTCCAGATAATAAATGCTAATTTATTGTTAATTAAGAATTGTTTAACATAATTGGAACCCTGCTGCTTTCCGTTCATAGTCTGGACATCCTTATCTAATTGCATTTTTTCTGTAAACAACCGGAAGCGCTGATATGGTCTATCTTAATAGTACCCTTGTTTATTGTACAGTTTGTTTTTCGTGGGTTGGACAAATACAGGAAAAGTATAACTCCATTGAAACAAAATTTAGAGCAGGTGACTTTATAAGCAGTTTAATAATACGTGTTTTAAACTACAATTCGTCTACTAATGCTACCACTAGAAAATAACAAGACGATAGTTTCTCCGTTATTTCTCAAAGTTTGGGAAAAGCATTTACTGCCACTACTCAGTGCCCGGAAGGCTGCGAAAGTGCTTTTTTTTCAGATAAGCAGGTTAAGTAAACTATAATTCGCACATGCTCGTCTGCGGTACTATACACGTGACCCAGGGTCCACAAATGTCTGGAAATTTAGAAAAGAGAACATGCCGATGTCAGCAACAACTAAAAACTTTGGATATTTTTTATTTGTAAACATTAACAAATTTAAAATGCGCGATCGATTAGATAAAGTGCGTCGTCGTAGGAGCGAGCTTTAAAATTTGCTACAGACTAATTTGAACCAAAAGTTGTACTATTAAAGCCTTTGAATGTCTCCATAATGTGTACGAAATGTCTAATTCTGTTTTTTACCGTATGTACCAACATATAAATGTACCAATGTTTATCAATAATAAACAGCCCTTGTATCAAAAGCGAACAGAGGTAAAGGAGCCTTCTATCCAACTCTCTTGACTTACATACTGGTACAATGGTACAAGACCATCTATGTGTATACACTGATGACAGAATTAGAATTCAAGAACGCCAAGACAGCGTTAATTCCGCAACTTTATCTTTAGAAAAGGTGGGGACACAATTAATTTAACAGTTCATTTATTATTGTTATTGTTATTATTATTATTATTATTATTATTATTATTTATGATTATTTTTTAGAAAAAACGTTAAAATGTTTCAGTGAGCTGTAGAGTTTAAGAATTTGAGGAAATAGATAAAAATATTACAAAAAATATTGTCCTGCATTAAGTGGTTTTTAGTGGTTTGAAAATACAGACATATTGTTTTTTTAAGGGGAGGTGCTATTACTTATACAAAAACAAATTAATAAGGGGCTAAATTTCAATTTAGATATTTGTTGTTATATTGTAATTGCATTGGTTTACCGCGGCGTTAAAAGAGCTGACGAGACGTGTATATTTATAAAAGCTGCGCAGTAAAAAATGACAAGCTGAAAAAGCGAGACTTGTCCCACTCTTCATCGCAAAAAAAGACAGAAGTGTGAAGAATACATTAATATTTGCGTTACAAACGCGATTCATATAATCTGCAATAAGTATGCGTTGATGCTACAAGAAAGTTGTCTTGTTATCAATGTACCTCCGTTTATACCTTCCTGCAAGGGAAACGTTGATAAAAAAACATGTTTGCTACTTACGTCTCAGTTTTACTTTTAATAATGCGTATTTATTTAGAGGTGAAGGACAATTCCTGATTAATAACCAATTAAAAAAATCAGACGGACAAGTAAACAAACAAACTAATGTTGCATTAAGTTGCTTTACACTTAAACAAACTGATTTTTAAGAAACTACCCCGAGAATTTAAAAAACTTTATAAGGGGGAAAAAGAAAGGTTTTACTGATTAATGACTGGACACCTATAATATCTTCATATTTAAAAAAGCCAGCAAGAAGCGATAGCATCACATATTGTGAAGAAAAGATTTTATCCCGAATCTAAGTGTTCAAACACATTCTTAAATAGACAAAACTTTAACTCGGATAAGTGATTCCTTGGATAAGTGATTACTCGGATAAGTGATTTCTTGGATAAGCACCCCGTCTCAAATAAGTTCAAATGGTTATTAGCATTGAATTAAAAGTAAAAAAAAAAGACGAAGCTGTTGCAATAATTTTGTTATATCAATAAATAGTAAAAATAGGAAATTAGCATCTAAAATAATTGAGTAGTTTAGGTTATATTCCAATTTCTAGTTACCAAGACGAAGCACCATGGGTTGGTCTATGTGTACTACAATCGACTGAATACTTAATAGAGTAGTTTAGGCTTTGCAAATTCCAGTTACCAGACGAAGCACCATAGGTTTTTTATGTATACAATCCAGGAAAGTATTACACATTTTCATTGCTGTTAAATCTCTATTGACGAGGTCTCCAGCGAAAGAAGGAAACTTCAGTTAATTGCAACTTATTAGCTACCTACCAATGCACAGATCGCAAAAAAAATATTCAAAAGAAAGAACTTAATTAAAGTTGATTGCACTGTTTTGAAAAAACTTGCTGAATAAAACTCGGCATTATGAAAAGTTACAACCTGCAGAAATACCTCCATATTCTTTAGTTTCAATTTCCATGGCACGTGATAACTTATTTCACATATTTTCCCATCGAATTTTTCAAACATTTAGTCAACTATTTACTTTTAACAATGAGTTTGCAAAGTATTGATATGTACGGAATGGCATTAAATCGTATATTTTAATGGTTCTAGCGATTAAGGTAATTCCAACACAGACCTGTAATGACGCCAAGTACCAAGATGTTTTTTTCGTCACGAACATATCATCCATCGCGATGATATCTGCTGAGTCATTCCAATACCTTGCCAGATAAAACAGTGACCCCAAATTCAATGTGTTAAAGTCAACTACCAGTAAGCTCGATTGACCTGAACAAACAAAGATGACTTAGTGAAATCTTTTGGTACTTTGAGTAAGCGTTTTCTTGAAGATCACGACTGTTTTTGCTTTTAACAATGACTATGGGGTCAAGGATAGGAAAAAGACGTTAGTCTAGAGGAATTTATGTCTATTATGGTGGGCGTTTAAAATCTTATTGATTATCAGCGCATTAACACTGGATGCTGACTCATTTACTATCACGAATGTTGAATGTTTCTGGTATTAGGCTTTTTACAGGTAATAATGACAGAGTAAATACGGGATGTGAGAGTTAAAATAAAATAAAAATAGTAACGAAAGTATATTTCTTCTTTTACTCTGAAATAGATAGTTTATTCATTCTCGTCCCCAGAGTTCTTTGAGATTAAAACCTTGAAAGTCGAGGTTTATCTCAAAGAGCCCTGGGGTCGAGAATGTATAGTTTATTTTGATTATGCTTTATTTTATAATTAATATTGCACTTTGTTATTAAAGGAGAAAGAAAGTCAAAAAGGTTTTTTTCGAATATGGTACCTTAAAAACACAAATTTAGTCCTAGAATACGCTATTGTTTTAGCCCACCGTCGTCACCATTTGCATACGATTTCCGTATTTTGCATTGTCTTGTTACGTCACCATTACGAGAGATAAATAGATTGACATAACCATTGAAAGTTGGTGTGACGTCTATCCATTAGGTTCTTGCATAAAAATATAAGCAACTTATATTAATTTGTATTGTAAGCAAATAAACTATAAAACTTTGCCATATCCTAACATGACCTATGAAGAATCATCTGTTCTTTTTACAAGAAAAGAAAAATCAGTTTTGTGTGTTCGTGTACCACTTTTACTTGCGACATATATGTATTTTCGTCGTACCTTGTTTCCTACTTAACATTTCCTTCTTTCAGAAATTTTATTTTAATAAATTTTATTTGTGTTTTTTATTCACACATTAAAATATTGATAGAGTAGAGTAGCTATCTAACTTTGAGGTTTTATTTGTTTTTAATATGTACTAGTTATCGCAAGATACGGAGTGCATTACGGCATATAGTTTTTGAGTTCTAATTTTTGTCTAGTTGCTTTTTATAAAAACAATAACGAGAAAAATATGTCATGTTGTACGAGGCTGCAGTGCGATAACCAGTTTATCATTAGTTTCAAAATATAAACCACCGCCATAATTGCATGTTTTTTCCATCAAAAGTTTGTTGTAAATTTCAATCAAAAGGCGGGAATAATGAATTAGTATAAAATCCGTGTGACGATTGGTTAACACAATTTTAAAACTTAAGTTTTAAAAAATACGGAACACTTTTGTTTAGATGATATGTTTAACGCCGTTGTCGTAGATAACCGTGGACAATAAAATCACATTTGCATGTCATAGACAGACGAAATTAGGAAAAAATATTTTTTTATATACGAAAACCTTTACGTTTCAAATGTTCTCTAATGATAACATTCGAATTATTTTCGAAATTGGAATATATTTTTCCCTTACTACCCAAACTCCTGGAAATTTTGCGCGGTCACGTTTTCTATGTAACATATAAGATATTTTATTTAAGTCCCTCGTTTTAGCCAATCACGTTGGATATATTTTTCGTGCTAATGATTAGAGTTATTATACAGTAAAAATAAGAAATAAAAGAAACTCATTTAAAAAACAAAATGTGAAACTTATAAATAATCAATGGTTTGAATATTTAAAAAAAAGTATAAAATAAATGATCGTTAAAATTTTGAATAAACAGAAAAAATTAAAAAAAAATAATTATCTATGTCACTTGCAATATATCAAGGGGTTAGAAGTGCGTACAATCGTAATTGTAGCAGCCATGATTCTTCTCCCAGTCTCGCAAATGAACGTCACAAAATTGGAAATGCAAACAACAACCAACCAACCATTAATATAACTAGAATAATGCTACGTTCCTGAGTTAAAATCTTCAAAAAAAATATTGGTGTTCGTTCTCCTTTAAAAAAAGGCGTTATTTATAACGTAGGACAATAAATTGCTGGTTGACCTGACGGTGAATGCCAGGTTGAGTGCTTAGTACATGTATATATCGCCATATATATGTACAATTATTATTGGAAAAAGAACTCTCTAGCAACAGCAGTTCGAATAAAAACAACATACAACCTATCGTTCCCCGTCGTAGCAAAAACAGCCACCTAGTAATTTTATTTTGGAATAAGTTTAAATGGAAGTTTAAAATTTAACTGCTAATTTAAGAAACAAAACCTGTTGTTACAGAAAACCTCATTGAACCAATAAACTTCACGGTAAAAGTATACAGAAAACCTCATTAACCCAATAAACTTCACGGTAAAAGTATACAGAAAACCTCATTGAACCAATAAACTTGACGGTAAAAGTATACAGAAAACCTCATTGAACCAATAAAATTCACGGTAAAAGTATACAGAAAACCTCATTGAACCAATAAACTTCACGGTAAAAGTGTAGCTACTTAACTGTATTTGACATAAACAAGAAATAATATTGTTGAAAATTCTGTTGCAGACAAATGTATTTGGCTACTTTTTCAGCTAGATGTATATAGCTAGCCCCAAATCCAAGATAACACAAAAGAAAAAAATAACAAATATGGGATAAGTGTGAGTTACCGCAAAAAATTAGTTAATAACGTACTTTTAACATAAACACTCTCATTTTGAAATGATCAATGTTTACAGCGACCTTAGGATTGACGATCTAGATTTACAGTTAAATTATCCACCAGCCGTCACGTGGATTGTTCCGAAATAAATACTTGTTAAAAGACGCGACAGGTGTTTCATAAAAACTGTTTATCTGGTCTATGTAGAAAAATGGAACGCCTGCATTCTACTTAATCTTAAACGAATATTAAAAAAAAACTAACGATATGTTTTGTCAAAGGTTATAGGTAAACAAATCTTGCATCACAGCTGCCAAAATTTAACAAGTCCATGCTTTTGTTATGTTGTACTGAACGAAAGTATATTTATTATCAGATGTTTGAAAATATCCTCGCAATGATCAGCAAAAGAAAGGTAAAGAAACATGCACATTTGTTGGTGTTTTCTTCGTTATCGTTAAAGTATTTTACAATCTTTAACAGTGTGCATGCGTATAAAAGTTGAACAGGATGTCGATTACAGTTTTTTGCATTTTCCAAGCTTTTTGCAGTGCATGTTTTCTTGACTCAGTCACCATAGTCAAACCTGTTATCACGACCACCTGGGTTAGACGTCCACGTTTGGTTCCTCTCAGACGACCACATTTGGTCATTCTAATGTGTTTTATAGTGATTTTATGCTTCACAAAAGGGTCACCTGTCTACCGCGACCAGCGATCATTACTTTTTGCTTTCTCAGACAAGATAATATACCTGTTAAGACGTTCATATTTTTTCTGTTAAAAAAGCACAAAATTGTATCGTTGTATAACTTGGAGCTCACGGCATTTCAAATATTGTAAAACCTGTCAGGGACGGTCATGTCAGAGGTTGGCTATCCACAGAGGTGTTCTATAAGGCATCCACCTGCCTAAGACGACCACAGTTATAGGTCCTCAGAGTGGCTGTCCTATAGATCTTTGACTGTGGTCAGTTTAGCTTTTATTTTGCAGTTATATTTAATACCAGCTTAAATAAAAAAAATTTTTGATGGAAACAAAGTTACTGATGCACACCAAAAATCAATACATTTGACTGTTAATAATTCAAACGCGTATGGTACCAAATAATCGTTTTGAATTAGTAATTCGCTTATTTGTTGCTTCTAATGGCCAATGAGGTAAAAATTGACGATTTTTAAGGTGTTAAAACCCATCGGTTACGAAACGAGTAGGTCGACTTTAAGGAATGGAACCAATTTCGGTCGTAAGTGGCCCCTGGTTGCCCATGCGCAAAACGACACCATTTATCCCTCCATGAGTTGGAAATGTGGTTCGTCAAAAAGGAAGAAGAAACTTTTTATTTGTTGTTATCCCTGTTGTCTACTTGTTGCATTGTGCAAAGCTTTAAAAACTGACACAAATGATGTTTTGAATCATGTACTCAAAGAGATATTAGGAATGACAAATCAAAGTGTACGCTAAACGTGAGAAAAGTTTAGATTTGCACCCTTTTCTCTTAAATCCAAGCACCACAAATGTGCTTATTTAAGCTTGGTTCACATTTGCAATGCAAGTGCTATTGCAAGCAACATAAAAATACTTAAGTAAGGAAACAATGTTCATTCCACAACCAGTAGAAGTTATCTGTATTCTTTGAATGTATAGTATTATGAGTTTATATGCAACAAATACAAAGGACCGTTCTCATAGGAAGCCTGTTTAAAATCACTCAACAAACATAAAGAAGAATGTTCATCAATATGGACATGACGAAACAAGAAGGTCAGAAACTTTCGCGTTTTTTGCGTTTTTGGCCCTTTTTTCGCGAAAGTTTTTGCCTTTGGAAATTTTAAAACAGCAAAACGGAAAAGTTTTTTTCACCCGAAAAAATCTTTTTTTTTTTCGAACAAATTTAAGACCCCTCCCTGAAATTTTTTGTTATTAAAAAAATCAATGACACATGGAGGGATATTATTAATACGTATACAATCTTTTTCTTTTTCAGTCTATCAATCTAATACAATAACTCTTGTCTCTTTCTTTCTTTCTTTTTGCCATGCTTAACATTTCTCTAACATCTTTGTTTCCCCAAGTTGGGTTGCAGCTGACAAGACTCAAAGCCATTCATGCTGGTTGGTTGGTCGAGTTTTACAATCACATGTCTACTACAAAAGGAAAATACATTATCGATGGTGGTTCCAGAATCTTTGATGCTGTTAAGTTCGAGTATAGAGAAGATGCCATCCATCGATCCTTTCCGTGACATCGACCCAATTTTGGGTGGTTTTGGTAGGCAAGTGGATGATAATAGTCTTCTTCTAGCCGTTTGTAATGTCACGGTAGAAGAATTTGAATTTTTATGTGGTAGCAAAAATCAGTGATACATTGGTAAAGATGAAGAAATTAATGACATAAAAAAATTAAACGGCGCACCGACAAAAGCAAAACTTAGACAATAAAAAGTGTATATATTTTGCACGTAATAATATTCAAGACTGTACATAAACCACGTGCGTCCCTTCAATGTACAATGTAACTTAACGTGTTGAAACATTTAATAAAAATAATATGTGTTAACAAAATAAATAGAATAAATAGATTAAAGTTATTCTTTCATCTAATTAAGACATGTTTCATAGGTTTCATACATCAAATTTTTTAAACATAAGTTACTTTGCATTTTTATGTTTTTTTTTTTATTTTTGTGGACCGAAAACAAGAAAATATCAAGCAAGACCACTCTTTTTATATTCTCTTTATGAAAGCGTTTCATCAGTTGGAGTTTCCATGAGATACTGAAAAGGCTATTTCAGATACAAGATGCATATTTTTGTATTCGACTTTACGTTTGACGCATGCAAAGGCTAGTTAAAGACGCAAACTTTGTCTTCATTCGAGACTACTTTAAGTCGGCTTTTATGCTTACACTTTTGTAACCAGCAGTGGGTTTGAACACCCGAATCAGAGTTTCACTTGTACAAAGTGCAACGCGCTAACCAACTGCTCCACCAACCCATAGAAATTAGAGTAAGAAAGTTCATATCTTGGCAGGTATTGCATAGCGTGAAGCAATATTTAGGCGTCGATGTGGTCAAATCTTGGTTTTAAACCACAGCGTTTGGAGCCAGCTGTTGCATTGCATGAACGCGCTAACCAGCTGGGCTACTCGTACATACAACTTTTAATTAAACATTAAATATACCGTTTCGCGAAATGTTTCTAGATGGGATGATATGTGGAAAAGATTTTGGGTGCATAAATTTTAGCGAATGGTTAAATTGTGATACATAGTCAAAGTGGATATACACATCATTTTTGGATCTTTTGTTAGTGTTTCTGCGAAATTTATTTTTTACTTGTGTTTCAATTGAAAAAGATTTTTATTTGTTAGTAGTCGATAAGACCCGTGGAAAAATCCATTTAGGCAGGAGTACATTGGAAAAGAGAAAAATAACTTGAATTTTGATGACGTCTGCCAGGACATGTCTATACAAAAAATAAACATTTTTCGGAAATTTGTTTACAGGTTGCCTTTATTGTGTAGAGCTTGAAACGTAAAACAAAAAACGCCTCAAGAGATATAAGTGTTTTAAATTCTTGCTGACGTCAGCAAGGACTTCCCGAAATATAAAAAAAAATTCAGAAATCTTTATGCCTGTTGCTTTTCATCGTATAGGTCTTGAAACGCTGATCAAGAAATTGTATAGGATTATGTACTTTTGACTTACGTTGCAGAGATATTGGGGTTTGAAGGATTTTTGATGACGTCATCAAACCTGTTCATATTACAAAACGGATTTGAACACCCAAGTTTAGGAAAGTTACCCCATTTGGCCCAAGGTGGTCCCTAGTTACCCACGCGGTAAAAATGACTGACGTCACCACCTCGTTTTTAAGTTATTTGGTCCCAAAGTTTTAAGTGCAATGTAATGACTTCATCAATTTAATAAAGATATTGACATTAAATTAGTGTTATTGACGTCATGTCGTAATGTCAACAACAAGGGAAAATGAAACTGAAAAGAGAACAAACTTTTTTTATATCGTATGTTATTTTCATAACAGAAACTGATCAGTAAAAAGAAAAGCTAATGTAAAAAGTAGAGTGCTCTCCACCGCTGCATGCATGTTTTTACCGATTTAAGAAACAAGAATCTCAAAACTCTTACCTACTTAGTAAGAACGCATCAGCTTTTTGCAGGGTAATACAATAGCAGAGTATTTTTAATAAAACCATTATTGTTCGGTGGAACCAATAGGCCAGTTATCCAAAGTGAAATACTTTTGCAGACCATACTTTCGCGATTACGAGTCTAAAATGAAAATTTTAGTGGTACAAATGTTTGTGACTAGAAGTCCTTCTGTGAAAAATGCGGAACTTGTGATTGAAGCGTTATTCTATATAAGAGATAAGCATACCGCTGAAATTTTTTTAGAAGTTTAATTTTTGAAAAGTTTTTTCTAACAATTGATCAGTCAAGCTTTCGCTTGAATATTCACAATGAAGTTTTCTCCGCCAAAAATAATTAGGTTTGTAATGTAGCCAGTGGTAAGGTATACTTTGCACAGTTCTTTTCTGCACAGACAGTACGTCAACACATGCTAATTTTACATGGGCGTTATTGGTGCCATATTTTAAATTTTTGCAGGTAAACTCTCAACCAACCACGTGCAGTTATTAACAGTGAGTTTGCAATTTTTAAAAAATATCTGTAAAGGGATAAGGTGTAAGCGCAAACGAGTAGGCTGCGTACCGCATCCAAAATGCTGATCTAGCCTCGTTTAAGAAATACATCGGATGACGGTCGCTTCCGATTTTAGTGTAGATACTATCTAAATTAATGAATAGATTATTTTCTTTAAACAAAGAAAATAAGGAAACCATATTATTTCCAAATAATGTGTTGTCATCCTTTGAAACAAATATTCTTTAACGCCGACATATAAATTTTAAGCTTGCGATTGTGACGAAAGACCATTCAAAGTCTTCAAAGACCATTTTTGGTTTTTGATACACTATGTTTGATCTGGTTATAAAGGATAGAAACCTACAAACTCGTTTCACTGTGGTATGGAAGAGCAACGGGACGCAATCCTTAAGATCTAACATGCATATTCATTAAATAAAATTGTGATTTAACTCTCTGAACTACAAAATGTAATCCTATAGTGTTATAAGAAGTCAGTTTTTAAACGTGATCGTTTAATGACCAATTTATAACTTAATATATTTTTTTAAGTTTGTTTTTCTTTTCTAAACCTAGAATGAGTTATACTTGTGGCTACCTTCAAGACGTAGAAAAATATTGAAATCAGAAATATAAGCGTATGTATATACCGTTTTAGACACGTGAGATGCCTCTACATGGCGACGCCTTCATCACTATCAAACCTACCGATCAATTAGTGAAGACAGATATTCCGCCCAAAATACGGGCGTCGCTTGTAATATTGTGTGGTTATTACACTTAAATTCATGCCAGAGAAAAAACTAGAAAGTACTAAAAAATTCAGGCTGGATTGGCTTCCAGAAATTGGCAATTCAGGTGACCACGGTTTTTGAAAGCATTCGATCATTACTCTCATTCTCCGAGCAACTGAGTGAAACTACAATTATGCATAAAATTGGAATCAATACTTCAAAAATGTGCACATTGGGTATCATTAACATTACAGTTCTACCTCTCCAAGTATTGGACGCATTTCTTTTTACCGCCGAATCATGGTGAGGGAAATTTTCAACCCCCTTCCTACTTTAAAATCCGCGTCGTCTATCCTGGTGCAAAACACTGAGGGCTTAAAGGATCATATACATTTATTTAAAAGCGTCGTAATATCTTAACTAGTTTGTATTGTTGATATAAATGGAACATATTTAGATCAAATAGAAGCTATTTCATTTCATTTTTCGCTGTGGGAGGTATAGGGGAACTGTCTATTTCAGGTCAGAAGAAATCACTATTACCCACACCGGACCAATAAAAACCTGATGCTGTGGAAAAGAAAAGAAGCAAGTCAACATTTTTTTCGGTAAAGATTGTTTACGCGCTGCTTTCATAGCTCTATTAACCGGGTTGGACTTATAAAACCAAATTTTAAACACCTTCAAATTGCACTGTCATGTAAAAACACAGCTTAATTGATTAATTTCGTTGTGCTGTACTTGTGGGTAGAAACAGGAATTGAGATTAATTAGTAATAAAATCAAAATTACAAATTGGGCCGTATGGGTTTACCATGTGTCTCGTGTTTAGTTAGAAACCACATAATGGAGCCGACTTGCATAGTCACATGAAGACGGGTCAGTTTTACAGTGCCAGTGTCATCGCAAAACAATTGTAGCAATAAAGATTTCTGGCATTTATATTGGATCATTTGGCAAACTATAAAATTAGTAAGTGCTTTTTATACACGCCTTTTTAGTACGCATGATTGCATTTTTCTGTGACGTTTAATTCTTCATGCGATGATTAAATGATGACTCAGAGGTGTATGGCGTATACTAAGTTGGATATTTGAAAACAATATATTTTAATGACATAAAAAAAATAAGATATTAAAAAAAATGATATATTAAAAGGTTAGAGGGATTTTTAATTGTCGATATAGTAGACATATGTAACTAAGCGCCACATTAACAGTGACTCAAACCATGCTCGAACGTAATTCATTGAGAAAAATCCATAATTTATTTTCCGTGGTTTTAATTAAACTGGGATATGGTATTCGACATTATTTCTTTTAATCACAACAAACTTTTCTTGTAACAAGATGATAAAAATATTAGTTTTTTAGGATTAACTAGTCCTTACCATTAATCCTAAGATACCACCACAAATCCTGTTTTGGTGAAAAAAAAAACAGTTGGGTGTACAACTGGAAAGTTAAATGACATTATAAAACAAGTAAAAATAGTGACTATAAACATTGCAGAGCTACAACTACATCCACACATCAAACACAACCGAACACCTTAATGGTTTATGGGTATATATTTTGAATTCCTTCATACATCCATCCATCTACAATCCTGTGTTGTTTTTTTTTGGATTTATACGTAAAAGTAGCTTGGTGAAAAAAAGTTAAAATTAACAAATAAATGTATGGTCATATAAACAACGTAATTTAACGAAAGTGAAGAAAAATTAGCTAAATTTACGGTTTTTTTTTTAAAACTTTTTGCACAGCTGAAAAGTTGAATTTAGGCCCTGCAAAAACCATCGTTTTGGCAGCCGTAATCTACCTGTGACATAATCAGTGTATTTTAAAAAGATTTGCATTTTTTGATTTGTATTAAACATTACCTTTTTCGTCCTTGCACACTTAAAATTTCTTCACATTTTATATTAGAAAAAAATGATACACGCCATCGACCTTTTCGCACATAAATCAATTCTTTGACCAATTTTTTGCGCTATGTTGCGACATTTATCTTTCTTTGTTATTTAATCTAAATACACTGTGTTTGCATTGCATTACTGATCATTAGAGCGATATTGGACTGCACGCTTTTAAGAGTTTAAGTGCATTCCAATAATTCCTGAAGAAATTGTGAGGACACAAATTTTTAAAGAGCTTATTTTTGCGATTGAGAGGTCTTAAATGAAAGTTTTTTGCGGAACATATCAACGGCTGTTTTACGCAAAATATAAATTTTTGCGATAAAAAGATCTTAATAAAAAGAAAATGCGGAATTAATAATGTTCGCAAATGGAACGGTTTGTTTTATGAAAGATAAGCACCTTATTTTTTTTTATATTTTGATACCCTCCAAAGGGAGTAATAACAGTGCTTTCTTAAAGAGCACATTATATTACTGCACAACATAAACACATTTTTAAAAATTTTTCTCTTCAAGAATTTTATTTCTTTATTCTTTTACAACAATTGCGGTACTTCATTTAGCGATTGGTCAACTTTAGCCTACTTTTGTGAAAAGCATTTTTTATTAGCACTAAAAGAGGTAAAAAAATTATAACTAAGTTTGACGGATGTTTGATGGACGTTTGACAAAATATGCTTCGCAACATTTTTTTGCTTTTAATGCAGTGGAGTTTGAAAACGACAATGGCTGACAAGTACTAGTTTTCTTTGTAATACGAATACTCTCCTATTTGTTGCATTATTGTGTCCTTTAATTGATAACAAAATCAACTATGAAGTCTTCATGGTATTAACCATTCTCGTCCCCAGAGCTCCTTGAGATCAAAACCTTTGAAACTTTCGACGTTTATCTTAAAGAGCTCTAGTACCAACAATTTTTTTTAACAACTTTATATTAAACTTCTTGAAGTTGTATCATAATTTTCTATTTTGTCGTATTAAACCAGTGTCATATGCACCCATATCGCCATAACGTTAAAGCTGCTTGTACTGACTTATCAAATTTTAAAGGTTTCATGTCTATTGCCTATGTAAATTACAAATCACAGACGAAGTTTAATAAACAAATATTGGATACATCCACTCATTCCTGCTGTTGAATAGACTGCTTTTTCACTAAGAAAATGGAGAGAATCAAAAGAGACTAGCTTAGTTTGCACCCCTTTAAATAACATTCCAGGTTGAGAAAATACACCTGCTCAGAAACGTACATTGCATCATCAAACACAAAGGAAATAGACAAAGAGGAGGAATGATTTCATTTTGTTATTGTTTTGGTTGATATGAATAATGATGTTGTTGGACTTGTTATGACTCGCTGATTGTTTTGTTTTTTTAAAAAAAATTAGCTATATGTTTCTATTTTTCTTCTTGTAAGTTTATTTTTGGTTTTGTTTAATAAACACATGGGCGTACCGGTCTAAGGGCGTGACTTAAAAACATTTAGCTCTGCATTGTGGAATAGTCAGGCGCCTTGCATTACCTCATTACTGCTTAATTTTTAAGACAACAGGATGGAGGAGGGTTTATTCATGCGCTAAAATTAGCCGTAGGCTAATGAAGCCTGAGTCAAGCTCATTGCAACTTCCTCTTTCTTTCTGATGGCATTTATCGGGTAAATAAACCGCGTGAGAAGCTATTTTTAACTGAAAGAAATTATTAGGAGGTTTGAGAAGGAAATATGCTGTGGTAGTTCTCCAATTATGAATTGATTTAAGAAAACCGAAAAAAACCCTCTTCATCTCCGCTGAAATGTTTAATCTTTATGCCTACATGCTGACATCTTTTCAATGTGGTCTCAACGTCGGAGAGCGTTTGCAGAATAGAAACGACAACAGCAAGTGAAATACATGACAACATCAATTTTGTTTCGTAGAGACATAAATTATAACTTAAAAAAGGAAACACGTTTTAACTAGATGTTTTAACTTGATGTATCCTGGGTTGAAGATATAGCTACCTTAGCCTGCTGCAGCATCCGGTTGCTTTGTTGATATAAACAGTTGAAACTCCCCAGCGGGAAGTACAGTTTGTCTACCTTTCTGCTTACGTGAGATTGTAGCTACTAAAGAGCTAAAGTGTTAGACAATACTGTTCATTATTTCTTTGGGTCCATAAATAACCCTTAATTTCAAAATAATAACCTTTTATCTCCACAATAATAAACTTGCATTGATAAAAACGTGTTCCATGTTACTACTAAGTAAAGGATTAAGATTATTACTAAGAAAAGAGTTTGCATAAGTTAGATTTATATCAGACATATCCATATCCTTGATGCTCTTAAACTATTTTTAGGCATAGGCACAACTACGAATATATACACACGTTATGATAATCAGCAAAGCAAAACCGGGTTTGTGTTGTTGAAAGGTATTGATAAGGAGGCAGTACATTTTAACGTCAAATAAAATTTTTATGGCGTTCTCTATCCAAACGATTTTTTAAATATCAACCACTATTTCCCTTCTTGGAAAGCCTTTTCAAAAATTCCATAATTAAAAACTTATTTTTCGCTCACTTGAACAACTACATATTTAGCCGAACAAAACGAGTGAGGTAATTATTAACCAATTGAGAAGCGCATCCCACCATTTCAATAAATTCAAAACATTTCTGGCGCTCAAAAAACCCAAGCTCCGTGAGATACGTCACATGTTCAAATTAATTTGCTTAAGATTTTGTGAACAGAAAATAAACATGGGCTACAAAATTTTGCTAAATTCCGTTAATCTGATGACTTAGCGTGTTCTTTCCTGAATATGAAAGTGATAAACAAAGGTGAGCTCGCGTCACCAGCTTAAACTTTCAGCTCTAATATTTACTTTCAAACCTTTTGAAGCGAAGTTTGCTTACGTATTTACGTGTTACTGTTACATAGAGTCAAAAAAGTCTCATGGCACGGATCATGTAAGTCTTATGTAACTTGTAACCTACCAGCTAGACAAAGAACTAAACAAATTTAAAAAATCTTTTATCGAACACTTCAAATCGGAAACCGTGGATCAACTTGCCAATTTAATACCCGCATGGTTGCCATGGTGACTTAATTTGCTGTTCCCAGACTATGGTTGAAAGATAATTTAGACGATTTACTTATTTATTTTGGATAATTAGAGGTTGGTATTTATAGAGGCGTTTAGGTAGAATATATTTTAAATATTGCGTTACCCTGTTACGGTTCAGACATATTTCTTGTGGCGATCACGTGCTGTACAAATATACTGGTTAGTGCATGTTGTTATATATTTGTTTATCTATTTTATTTGTTTATTTGTCATATTTGTTTCTTTATGTTTAATTTGTTTTGGAGTAGCTACGTAATATTTTTATGTTGATTCAATGGTCCATGGTTTATTCTTCTGGCTGTTTTTAAGCATTTAAGCTTTAGCAACCGTACCTGTTTTCGTTCCGAGTTATCGCTTTCTACTTAGCTTTTTAGTTATGTCTCTCAAAATTTTTTTACTGTTTATCTCGACCGTTATTTTTACAATAAGCCAATTTTTGGGATGACCAGCTTGTAAGATTATCATATTATTTTGTATTCTTATTTCATGTATGCTCAGTTTGGAGTTCATGTTCTACCTATAAGTTTGAAAACACTATCGCTTTCTTTTTTTCTTTTTCTTTTTTTTTTGACTACGCAAAAGAAATATTTTACTTGCAAGCAGTATATCACTTGCATAAACTTTTAAAATCAATTTTTTGCTACACATCGTACGGGATTACAAACACATTTACCTTCCCAACCTCAATAATTTTTTAACGGTACACTGACAAATTCAATAAATTTAAGCGTAATTGAAACTAAGTTGGGTCGAGAAATAAAAACGTTGGGAGGTAAAAAAAAACAAATTTTTATTAGCTAACATCCGTATGTAAAGTTAGATTGTTTCGTTTTCACTATTCTACACGTCCCATTAACTAATATTTGTTTTGAGTCGGTTTTCTAGAACAACTAGCAAATAAGAAAATAAGAAACATCGGACATTTCTTATTAAAATAGTTCATAATTTTTTTTTCTATTAAGATTTTTTGTTCAGGTTTATTCATTTCACCCAGTCTTAAAAATGTATATAACATTGACAAAGGGCGTCGGAGAGCAATAAAAAAATAGCAGCATATTTCACCATTTTTTCCAACTGATATTGTGAGACGAAGTCAAAGCAGGAGATTTCCTGTGTCACAGTATGTTCCATAATATTTTGTCTTCATGAGACAAAACAATATTCCAGACAGTTGTTTTAACATTTAACGAATTTCTAATTAAAAGTGACATATATTTTGCCATGAGAAAGGTGTTAGCGGGTGTTAGCGAGGTACATTTTTTTCCTTTGTATTCTATGTTTCCATGTTGCGATAAACTCTCCCTTTTTGCTTTTGAAAAAAGTCTAGTGCCAAATCAAACTTCATAGCTACCAGTTTTCTTTCTTTAGAAAACGAATCCTCGCATTTTTTAGGAGGAAATAAGTTAGCGTTTTATAAAACCTTTATTTTTAAAATCCATTTTATCGTTCTTAAGGCTATAATGCTCTTTTGCCTTTGACATTCACGAAATTTAAAAATCACAAAATTGAGTCATCCATAGAGGATGTCCGCACAGTTTTGAGATCTCTGAGCTCCATCCCACTTTTTGCTCACCCCTTCCCATGTCTGTGGGAGACAAATACTCAGTACTAGTGAATTTTGAAACATACAATTATATCCCCAAACACCATTCAACTCCCTTCCTCTTTCACATTTGCCAACACACGTACACACAAAAAACTTAACTATACCAATCAAAAACAATAAAGAAATTAGGCTTATTTTTCATAATATTTTTCTTTTAATCCATTAATCTTTACTCTGAAAAAAAAACGGAAAGAAAAATGAAATATATAGGTATCTGCATCCTAATATTCATTGTGAAATAGCTGTCCCCATTTGTCAAGTTTTGGCTGACCTTCACCACCCACTAAGTTGCAGGCATTTTTCATCGATGATTCCGACACAAAGATTTCGCAATTTTTCTTTATAACAAAAGTATACTTGAATACAAAATGCTAAGGTAAAAGTTTCTGACGTTGAAGTAGTGTGAACGGTGTTTAATTGAAAAAAGCCTCTTGTAATCTCTAACATTTTACACGCTTTTTTTTATAAGAATATTCCAATTTCAATCAGGCTGGTCATTATTCTTGTTCCTTTGTTCTTCTAAACAATATACCTATTATCTTAACCTAAGATGACAGTCTGATATTTTTTAAAGCACACTCTTACAAAGAAAAATCGTGTATCTTATTACTTTTCATAGATCATCTTTTTACTCCATTTTTTATCTTGGAGTTTCCATATAGACGAAAACAAAAATGCGTACTTCTCTCACAGTGGACCCGAGTAAAATTTCTACGAGCTATTTTTTAAAAAAAGTTTGGCTGCATAAAACGAAACTTAATTTTCGATGGGAAGCATCTAGTTAAAGAATGTCATCTGTTATGAGGTATAAACCAGGAGAATCATTCAGTACCAAATTCAGGAAGTTTAAAAAGTATATTATTATAGATCTGTGTCTAAAAACCATTGAAAGTAAGCTAACACAGTTTTTAAACATTGTTTGTTTCTAAAACATGCTGAATGATGATTACAATGTAAATCTGCTTCTTTGAAATGCACGTACTATGTTTCTAGAAAGAAGGAAGTTGATGCACAATCAGCTGCAGCTGTGCATGTAGACGGACTATATATCTTTTTGTGCTTAGAGTACGCTACATTTTTTCAGGTCGACCGAGAAAGTTAAGAAGATGTAAGGAACTGCATCAGTTAACTTTTACTACAACTTGTGCTAAATTTTTAAAACTTTAAAAATTTCTGGCAAAAATAAACCATAAATATTTTATGCAACATATTAGCCATAACAACGTAAAAATAATTTTAAAAAGTATATATATTCTAGTCTTAAGTCACCTTAAGAACCTTTGCTCCTCTCATCTGCAAACTTTTAAATTCTTATCTAGCTTTAAAAGCACTCAAATTAGTAAGAAAAAAAAATTAAAAAAAGGTTATTCAGGCAATAATATAATGTTTATCGAATGTACTAAAAATGCGTGAGTTTGTGATGAACTTTGGATATAGTGTACTTGGCTTCAATCATAAAAATACAACATTTGAAAACTATGCTGCGTTTATCAATTTTTATTAACGTTTGCAAATCATGGAAGAGCGACATTAGAATCAATTACAATGCACGCCTAAAGAGACATTTTTTGTTTACAAATGCCATGTCCTATTTGTCTGCTATTTGACAACTAAGTAATCACTTGATTGAGCAATCAAAATTGATTAGAAAATCTCCTCCTCTTATTAAAATGTTATACGTTCGGTTTTAGGCAATTAATTCTATTTTTAGCAACAGTTAAAGAAACAATCCATGACACAGATTAAATTTAAAATAACAAATAAATCAGTAAAATTGAAAGTCTTTTCGTAAGTAATTTTATTTAGACAGATTCTAAACTTTACACTAACTTCTTTTGGTCACTAGTTAGTTAGAGATTTTTGGCGGCTGGGGAAAAGGTATTTTTTTGTGTTTAACAAAAGCATCATTTTTAGTGCTTATATTTTTGATTTCAGTATATGACTTGTATCTATGGCTTAGCTATTTGTTTCTGTCGAACCTTGCGTTTGATGTTTATTTAATTCGCTGCCAAGTAACAGGAAATGCCTTCATGTTTCGCAATGAGAAGGTGGTCCTTCAAAAAACACCTTTCCTCTGATCAATATTGTATTCTTGGAGACATTAAAATATATTTTGTGTTTTATGTAATCATTAAAATTGTAGTCTTCGATGTGCCACACCTTGTGGTGGTAATGGTAATATTTTATAAATTCTAATAATTTTTTTAACAATTTGTGGCAGCGGAAAAACATCATTTATTTACTTAACACGTTATACGACCTCCGTTCTCGAGACAACTACCAAAACGTTAATTTTATGTTAGTAAAACTACTGAAAACAGTTGTAACAAATGGCACTGCACGTGATTTGAACTTTACTTTCTGATTTCGCAGACACATTGAATCCTCCTGAATGAATTGAATCCTCCTGAATGATATTTATCTAAAAAACAGGATTTATATTGAAAAATCACCTGCTTGAAGACTTACTGTTATCGGTATAACTTAAAGGTATTCAAATTTTTGTCAGCTTTCACAGTGCTTCAACCTTATTTTTGTTTTCATGGGTTCTGATAAAAATATAACTTTAATATTTTTAGATCGTTATGAAGGCTAGTACTCTATTATTTCTTTTACTAACATCAAAAGGTGTGTTAAAGTCTTTTTATTTTTCTCTCTGTAATAGAGAAAGCATTTATTTACCCACACTAGGCTAACCTTACTTTTATAATACTTACTGCTGATCAAGATTTTGAAAAGATAAAAAAATAATTACTAAAGGGCTTACCGAAATTGTGGTATAATAAATATTTATATATATTTATAATTTGCATTCACATATACTTTGAATTTATGAGTTTAACTTAATTCAGAGAGCAAGCTCAAAATGTATAAAAGAAAAAATGTGTGTTTTAACTAAACTTCGTGATGATATCTCGTGTCTAAGTACATTTCGGCCTTGTCTAAAGCGCTAATTAGGAAACTTAATATTTACATCTGACCAATACTGAAATCTTACCCACACTGAAACGTATTTGGATGACGTCATAACTTGTTTGGTTATGCTTTCTGCACGGTAAAGATCGACCTTAAACGACAGGAAAAAACGGAATTTTACTTTATGATTATAAAGACGTGATGCATAACGTGTAATATATATAAATATAGAATATATATAAAAGAATAAAAATATTTGTGAAGATGTTTTAATTCTCTTGTGACAAGAAGTGACCAGCATATTGAGAAAAATGTATTTATAGGTCAAGATCATGTTTATCATTGGGACAAGGTTGGTTGTACTAAGTTCTTGTGAAATTAGATTCTTCTAATTTTCTCGCCTCGTGCAGGGTGATTATTGTACCTCTAAAGCTATTAAATTTCGCGGGCAAAATATTTCGTAAATAAATTTTTTGTTTTGCTGATAGCTACAAAATTTCGCGAATTAATTAAGTTAGCTTTATTGTGCTTCGCGAAATGTCTAAATATTTAATGTAATCACATTTGAAATTTGAGAAATTATTAGCCGGTCCAACTCCATATAACATTATCACCAAATTAACCTATAAAATGTAATTTGGAGGAATCTTTTTATATTTTTTATTTTTAACGATTTAAAACGCCGTGCAACTATACTGTTTTTTAGTTCTTGAAGTTTTAAAAAAATATTTTTTAACCAAAAAATAGAGAAAGAAACATTTTTAGTGTTAAAAAGGGTTAAAACTTATAATACACCTCTTTAACTAAACCATAATGTAGTCAGTAATTACCATATAATAAATTTTATTTTACCACGAATTTCAACATGATTAGTAGTTTTTTGGCAACGCATAGTTTTTCAGCAATTACTTTCATTATGAGTACCGCTACCACTAGCAGAATTTTTTTATTAATGTTGCAATCATGAAATTAACGCAATACTTGTCATTAGTTGAATGACATGGCGCGTATAATTACGTCTTGGTGTTAATTCTTTTAACAAGATTTTTTTTAAAAAACATTCTTTCGACAGGTCAAAATTTTTCCGCATTTCTATACTAAAATATAGATCTCTTAATTTTTTAAAGAACAGGAACACCTGGGTCCACCAACAACAAACACTTTTCTGAATGAATGAGCAGATTTTGTGAAATCTATTACTAGTGGTATAAATTACACCTTTTTCTTCCCTTCTCTCTATCGCTTCTAAAGAATAATTAAAAAATTTATTGCAAACAGTTGTTTAAAACAAGTCAACTTTTTTGTGCTAACTGAATTAGTGGCAGTTAAACCTACTTAGACAGGTCCTTCCCCATGTAGTAGATATGTGATTATATTTAAAGAATACATAGCAGGTTAAATACATTTTTGTAACGAACAAAGTTGAAGAATTCAGCGAGATCAAAATAGAAATATTGCTTATAAATAAAAGAGTTTACTTTAAAAATAAACAGCATTTTAGGAATATTTTGTCAAAACAAAATCAAATATGTGTCTTTTTTTGAAAGAATGCTCAAGCTTGCGTCAGTGCTACTTTAATACAATAACCCACCTAGTTTCCAGGCCATTTCTACTTATATGAGTACCATGTATTTTATTCTGGATATTCTGCCCTTTGTTATTTATTGATAACAGAAATAATTTAAAAAGTATAAGATATAACACGTTCCTGTTCCTAGCATGTTCTAAGCGTACAAGCTTTCAAAAAACATAGGTAAAGAGGTATGGAAACGAGGTTGATCACGTGTTATTTTAACAAGGCTTTCACGAGTGTACTGGTACCCAGAACGCGTTGAAATCAGTCTGTAATCATTCACAGCTTTTAACAAATATCTTCACCCATTCATGGTCTCAAAGTTGCCTCTACTGCTGTTTGTATTACTTTCACTGTCTTAACATTTGAAGATTTAGCTTTGGGATGATTACAAAGGTATGGTTTTCTTACGCAAGTAAATAAACAAATTAATACTATATAGAAACAAACAAACAAGTAAATAAATTAATAAACAAGAACGCTAGCAAAAAACTTTCTGGTCGTTTTAAATTTCATAAAACAAGGACATCTTAATGGTAACGTATTTTTAATTTTGAAAGCTTCTTCAACAGAGGCTTGTTTGGTAACATAATTTAGTTGAGTCAGTCATTTGGTAATGTTTTTGTTGTGGTTGTTGTTGCAATTGATGTTTTTGTTTGTTGTTATTTCTCCTCTGTATACTCTGATTGGGGTAGGGACACTAAAAACTTGTTTTTTAAAGTTATTTTGGCGATTGGGGAAGAATTTAGATTGGTCCATCTTTATTTTTGTTCATTTTACCAACCGTTAGTGCAGTTTTAACGCAGAAGGAACTTTTAAAGTCTATTTTATCACTTTTCTTCTTTGGAATTGTCATGGCGACTGCCTCAATTGCTTTTCGGTTTACACAATCCCATGTTTAACAAACAAGTTTAATAGCTTTAAAGAAAGCAATAAAAATGAACAATAAAGACGCTTATGAAAAGAAATACAATGTTTTTGTAACGTAGCTAATATCGTTTTTAACGGTAAACTTCATGCTATCGTATAATGTTGGACAATCTACGATATGACTTGACCGATTATATTGATAGCCAACTTAGATATAAGGAATTGCGTATTGCTTTGAAATTACCGATTGTTCAGTCACATTTAAACAAATGCGTTTGAAAAATAATATTTTTTTCTAGCTGTCACTAGAATTTTTTACTCCATTATTTTTAATAAATTGCCTTCAGAATAAAATACTTTGTTTCAGAACTAAAAAAAGAGGAACATTCAGAGAATATACTCAAAATCTCAGAACTAATTTTTACTGAAAATTATAGCATTCCTTGTATAGCTAGGGCGTGCACATTTGTATTCAACCATTTCGAATATTTTAAAATAGGTAGCGTGCCAATTTCTTGCGTTCTTTGAACAACTGACAATTTCATGATTTTTAAGCATTTTTAAGAGCATCTCTGTTTCGACTTCGACATGTGTTGACCATTCTTCCAGATTGTTTTGGCTTTTGCCGATAACATCATTATTTCCAATATTTCAGTAATGAATTTTAAATTCACCTGACAACTTTCTGGCATACTAACTGTTCTTAACAGCATAATTTTCAATTACTACTTTGCGAACCTTGTTTTCCTTTTTTAAGATGAATGAAGCTTTCCTCTAAGGTAAATTATTTGTCTTTCTGGCCGGTAAGTTATGAACAAGAATTTAATATTATTACATTTTACAGAGGATTGTTTTACGTTGTTGAATACTGTTCTTTCAAAAAATATAACCTATAAGAAATTCGAGGTTTGAAACAATTTGAAAAAATTTAAAGATAGAGGAAGAAAAATAATCAAGCTCAAAGTTCAATAAACATTTATAGTATAAATATGCGGAAGCAGTGTCTGTTGGTAAATGAGTATATGTTTATTTTCCTTTTAACTTTAGTAATTGCTTTTAGCTGCTAATTGAAACCGAATGATTCATTCTCACTTGGTTACACAGTTAATAGTTTTGAAGGTTTGGGATTATTATACTTCTTACAAAATATTTTTACAAAATATCTGCAAGCTTTACAAATCCACAACAATTGATTTTATGTAAATTTTCTGTCTTGAAAGATATCCTCCATTTTCGTTTTTTTTTCGGAAAAAAATTAGTAAGATTCTAGCCATTGTTTTTATTTTATTTTTACGTTTCAGTCATTATCAGCCTCACTAGTCTGATGAAAAAAGTGTATTTGGTATTTTTTTTACTTTCTGAAGATTTTATTTTGTTTACAAATTCAATTTCAAAGGTTAACCCTGGGTAAAAGATTTGTCTATTTCCCTTAAGGAAGTGAAAGTACGACACCCGTAGCAAGTTTATCTTTGCCAAAAACAAAACAACTGTGGGCTTAGTTCATTACAAGAAAAATATAGTGGTTCAAAAAGACACCCTATTTTTTTACAGGCTAAGGTTTGTAACCTAGTATTTAATCGTTCATTCTTTCTCCTTAGTAGACTAGTTAGCTATCTTATTTTTGGAAGCGTGTTTATTTACTCACGGCTTTCTAAAGGGACAGCTTTTGAATAAACGGTGATCTAACTACACAGGGAATAGGCGGGAGAAACAAAAGTATCATATAGAACATTATTTTTTAGTATACATGTAGGTGTTGGCGACGGGCTTTAACAAACAGAAAGTTTAATCGGTTACAGAATGTTGATTTTTTCTTTTATGTTTAATTGTTAGTGTAGTTGAGTTTTTTATGATGGATTCCGCCATTAAAACCATAGTCGACATTGACACGTTCATACAGACATAAGTGAGAAAGTGTAATCTATTCACGCTTTTACTTATTTATGTCGCCTTCGCAACTTTTCATTCAAACCAATGCATACTAGTGGAACGTTCAACGTTACTATTGGATATATTATCTCTGACGCATGCGCATCGATATAATTTATTAATAGATATAAATACGAATCAAGTAATTTCGTTCGTGTGAACAACATTCTAAAGAATAAAATGAAAGATGGCGCGCACCCAATTTGAATTAGATTCATTAACAAGTTTACAACTATACATTCAGTTAAATCCATTGTCACTTAAAAACTTACACATTTTCATGATGTTAAATCAACCGAAAAACTTTCAAATATCATATTCGACAAAATTCTTTTTCTTCTTTCTTTGAAGTTAAGAACATTCGGCATTTTTTTAAGAAGCGTTACATTTCCCTGTTTAAAAACAAAGTATTATTCGCTTGTTCCTCATTGTGGTAACAGCACTTACAGAGGAAACACAAAAAGAAACCGTTTCCTTGTATCTACAAAACTAAGAAATCGCGGATGAGATATAGCTATATAAATTGAATACTATTTAATTTATTCTATAATTATTAGTAATGGGATAAGATTACACTGTTTAAAAAAACCGGTACACGAGAGTTAAAAATATATATTCAAGAGAATAAATAATGTTAGTTGTTTGTCTGTGGTGTTTATTAAAAAAAGATGATAGGTTGATACGGAGCCCAACAGAGCCCATGTTGACGAAAAAATACATCATGTATAGTTTTATATATTAGGACACAACTAAACGGACAATATTACATCTTTCTTAAAAAAACTTTGTTTGTTTTTTATTTACTTGTATATTTGTTTATTTGTATATTTTAACCTTTTTGTAATAACAACAGTAATTTTTTATATTTTCTAGATAACAACAAAAAGTGATTACATTGATTCGACACATCGACGACTTCTAATTGTTCACAGGATTAGCGTGCTCAACAAAACTTAAAAACAAACACTGCTTTTACACATTAGTTGAAGTCTTGTGGAGACGAAAGACACACTCTCCTGCTACCATTTCTTATTATAACAGTCTAGTTTAAAAGTTGAAAGTGTACATTGGGAAAAATTAACAATTTTTTTGTTAGTGAAATTTGGTGTTGTAGCAAGCGCTTGGGTAAAAAAGTGACAACTCTAAGTAATAGTTATTTTACCTAAACAACAGGATGCCACGCCCAAGAAAAAGCACATATGGAGACGATAAACCTCCATACAGTTACGTTGCATTGTGCGCCATGGCTATCCACAGTTCGCCAGTCAAGATGATGACTTTAAGTCAAATATATAAATTTATCATGGATAATTTCCCATTCTATCGAAAAAACAGTACACGCTGGCAAAATTCTTTACGACATAATCTATCGTTTAATGATTGTTTCGTAAAAGTATCGAAAACCTCGGAGCACGGTGGAAAAGGAAATTACTGGACATTGCATGCTGATTGCGAGAAGATGTTTCAAGATGGTAGCTTTCTGAGAAGAAAACGACGATTTTTATCCAAAGAGGACGAAAAGGACTTCGATAAGAATGCATTTGAGGAGAAAAGTTGTAACTGGACACGCGAAACTAATTCCAGATTCTTGTTCCCGACAACATATTTTCCACAAACATTGAAACAAAAAGAAACTTTCACGGACAAACCAAACAATTCTACCTTTCATAAAAAAGAACTGTCTCCCCCGAAAACAAAATCATTCAATATTGTTGATATTTTAGACAATAAATCTGAAGACATTCCCCCACCTAAAAAAGTTAGTCCGTATCAACACGTTTCATTCTCAAATTTCCCATGCAATCAATATCACCAAACCATGCGTTCACCCGTACGAAGTATCCCATATCACACATACTCTGAAACATACGAACGAGCACGCATGAGTAGCTACGAATGGCAATCGTCTTACGAACAAAGAAACGCGACTAAATGCTCATGTTGTGCTCATCAAACAAGAAACACACCTGTGCGATATATGAGTAAAATATTTGACGAAAGAACACCTGTCCTCCCTCTCGCCCCTGTTGCAAGATACAGCGATAGTTATCGACACGTTGTAACGGCGCACAAATACACTCCTTATTGCCCGTGTTAAAAATGGCTGAAATTTTGAAAATAATCTTTTGTTTTGTATGTATATGGAATATGACAAACAATAATTTTTTTTTACAAAAAAGTACATTCGTTCTTAAAATGAAACAACATTTTATCACTTTCTCCTTTGAAATTGAAACAAAAACATTGTTTATCTCGTGATTTAAAAAACAAAATTTCACTATATCGTCATTAAGTTCTATTATAAGTATATAATAAAATATTTTTGTTCGGTTGTATTCACAAATAATTACGTCATTATTAAATCACTTATTGTATAATAGCTGCTAAATATATTTATTTATCTCTGTTGTATATTATTTGTGTTTCAGTTTGCAGACATGCATCCCTTTGGAGCGATAAATAGATAAATAAAACAAAAAGCTTTCTGTCGATTTCTTATTACGGAGTTTGTACTTCTGAAATTCACCAGAAGAATTTGCACAAACTTAATTTTAACAAGAATTTTTCATATTCTTTCTTCAAAAAATGGGCGAATCAAATCAAAGAAGAGTGGCAGCGTGTTGTGTGAAATGATTATCTTTTGTAACTCTTTCACAGCTGTGCATGTTTTTATGACAAAATGTAGAACGACCCCAGCAGGCGAATACACTTTGAAGCAAAAACCTTAAAAATTTCGCAATTTCGAAAGTTCTAAGCTTTTTTTAACGAAAAGTTAATATAGTTTATGAAGAATGAAGAATAAAGAATGCAATAAAAACACAAAAACTTGGAATAGTGCTACACATCTTCTTATTAAACATTAAGCCTTAAAAGCAACAAAATTAAAAACATGCTCTCAGCCTCACCAAATAAATAAAAACAGACATTATTAAAAAAAATATTAGCAAATATAAAGGAAAAATCGAGATAACGTTATTAAATTCGTCTTTGAAAAGACGTGGTATAAGTCAGGTCGACAAATGTTAACATTGGAACAGAAATATTGAAAATAGATTCATGAAACGACATTCTTACGAAATACGTGTACAATAAGTTTTCTTCTGCTTCACTGACCTGGACTGTATTTTATCAACCAAAAAAAAATAAATTCTAAACCTGCTAAAGAATTTGTGGCTTAAAAATTACTGTTCATATCTCATAACAACACACATTACGAACCACCCACGTCACCCACCCACCCACCTTTTTATCCAAAACAACGACAATTTTAAAAGAGACAAGATTTTGTTCACGTTTAGTTAGCAGAAAAAAACATACAGAAATAATAGTTGTTTAAAGAAAAAGATGAATCGGCGTAGGGTTTACAGAGTAAAAAAGTTACCATATATTGTATTTACAAATTTGTTAAAATTATTTTTTTTACTGTTTGTTATACTTGATGATATTATTTTAGAAGATTTAATGTTTGATTGTTATTCGCTCAGTCACAAGGCTACATATAGCTAATTAAAGTTATATTTTAGGAACACATTTAAGCACCTAGTCTCAATCTGTCTGTCTAACAACGAACTTTGTGTTTTTCTATCACCACAAAATTATCAAAATTGTTTTTTAACCTAGGTAGATTGTCTCTCGAAGGATCTATTTTCATCAAGTGAATTTGTTTTGTGTGTTTATAAAACTGCCAAACGTCTTTACCCCCAACCTCGCTTGATCGTACACAGTTGATGACTTTTTCATCCATGGATTAAGAAAAACTCATACATGGATAATATGAAAGAACTTCGTACTTATATCTCTATGTTTTTTAAGGAAAGGTGCACTTCAGGGGATATGGTATTAAGTTGTTAGTTCTTATTATTTTAATTTAGCGCAGGCTCAATAAGTAACTTTTTTGTTGGTATACTAATCTATCGATAAAATTATTGTTTTTCTGCTAACAACTTCGTGATTGTAACTTAATCTGTTGCTAAATTTCAATCCTAAAACATTGGTCTTAAAAATCTTTGATAGCCCGGATCGAATTAAAGCAAATATTAGTCTTTAGTTTGTTTAAAATCCTTATTTTTTTCTTTTCTTTAATTACAAAAATAACTGATTTCTGATAAAAAAAAAAAAATTTATCTACTATTTCCGCTTTATACGGGCTGGCAAATATGTTAACTGCGGAGATGGAGACACTTTTCTCGATACATCAGATAGAATAAATCTCACAACGTAGTGTAATGTTCTGTTAGACGGAGTTAACAGACAGGAAATAATTGATTAGTTTTAATTTGTCTGCAAAAAGAAAGCTTTTTTTTATTAAAATTACAAAACAAACTAAACTTTTTGACTTAATTTATAAAGCCGTTAATCAATTTAGTTCACGTGACTCATTTTTTATCTCTGACAGACTCGAAACGAGGTTGATAGCAAATGTTTTTATCGTTTGTTTTTCCGCTTAAAGTAAGGTACGCTCCGGCGGGTCTGATATCAAACGACACTGTATGGAGTTGAACACTTGTATTGTCTTATCACGCTTCGTTCACACAGAGGTGTGCAAGTTTATGTCTACGCAGTATGATTTAAAAAAAATTTTTTAAAAAAGTTTTGGAAATTTTTGTGGTTGTCAATAGCTGCATTCTTTTCAAAATATCTACGCGCAGTTTTGTTTCGGCTCCCTGCAGAGTAATATGTTACGTTGACAGATGAACCAGTGGATTTTTCCACGGATTACCGACTACTCTCCATATTAATAATACCCGTCGCCTGTCTGTCTATTTGTAACGCAAAGTTGGATCCTGTTAAACTACGCACGATACAGCGACCCACTATCACATGGACAAGGACCAATCAAGAGCGGGTTTTTAAATAGAAGACCAATCAGGTACTAAAGCTCTTTGGATTTGTTGTTAAAATTTTCAACGTTCCGACATTAGTAATTCAGCCATCTTGGATGTTGTAGGGTTGATGTTTAGAGATCTCATTGCGTTTTCTAGTCATGCAAAAATCTCAGAAAAAAACAAAGTTTAAGATTCTGGCTATAAACGTAGCTACATCGTCAGAAGCAGCCTAGAAAACTAACATTCATGTTGGTCTATTAGCTGAAGTTTTCATTCATTTTAGTACAAAATTCTTTTTTCTTAGCCAACATTAATGCTTTGTGTTACATTTTCAACCTCATGGGTTATTGTGGCTACCTATCTATAAAGTGAAAGTAACGACATAGTTAGCTAAGGTTAGTTGCTAACAAATTTTCAGATGGTGAGCTCAGTTTCTCTCATGTTGAGTGTACTTAGGTTGTTACACCTTTGATGGTAAACTTGGGTGAAAGTTTAAAGTTTGTTGATACAATGACAGGTAGACAACAGATATTCTGGGTACAAATGCAAGAACAGTCTCAGTAGCTTGTAATACTTTCACAGTGGGATAAATGTTGGGTTCCAATTATTTTTTAAACTTTAACGACAACTTAGCTACTTTACAATTAAAAATGGTGGGTGTTTTAGCTTTAGGTCATTTAATCCGAACACAAAACCAGAAAATTTGATAAAACATCCAAACAGTCGGTGGCATTCCTGCTACTAAAAAACACGAGATAATTTGGACTGGTTAGATGACATACATTACATACTTATGGGAAGAAGCTTTCCCAGGACTAAAACGATACTTAAATTTTCAAAATTTAGTTTCTCAGGTACGTTTTCTAAGAAATTTTTGCAAGAATAAAAGTTAGCCGCCTTGAGAGTTTAATGTGTTTCAAAGGAATAACTTTTGTGGGTTGGTTAACTAACATTAAAATTTGATGTTAAATTATTTGACACTATTTTGATTGCTTAAAAAGAAGAAACTTTTGCGTGGAAAAACTTTTTCCCGCAAAACACGCCTAACTGCGAAAGATAACCATAAAAAGAAGGATAATCATTCTATAATAATTTAGTATAAAATTTGATTTTTGTTAAAATTGCAAAACTATCAAATCCGTGACTTCATTCTTACGAAAATTTCTTCCCTTAAAGTAAAAGTTCAAAACAGAAGCACGAAAAATTGCAAAATTCGCAAAAATTCAACCTAGTCCAAGGTCTAGTTGCCCCTGAGCGGCCAACAAGTTATTCAAGGCAAAATGCCCTAGGAACGAAGTTGAAAAATTTATTTCCCTTAAGTAAAAAAAAAACGCGCATTTTAGTTGGAGTAAGTCAAGGAGGACGAGATTCTCATAGGAGAGCTACCCTGGGTGAGGGTTGCCTATAAAACAAGTGATACAGGGGAGAATTGGGTCGATTGCCTGAGAGACAATCAGGGGTGGGGCAGTTGTCTGGTACTGAAAAGGGAGTCTCCCTTGAAAATTATTTCTCAAGAATGATTCTCAAATAAAAAAAGCAGAACGGAATTTAACAAAAATAAAACTGCATTTTGATTCAATATTCTGCTAATATAATATGAAAATCTTTTTCCTGTTTGGAAGGAGACTTAAAAACATGAAAAATACCCTAATAATAACTATATGATTGCCATGTGTCAAAATAAAATCCACTATGTGTATTCCAGGAAAGAATAAGAATACCTGCGGAGTTAAAAAGCCAAACTTGAAGCCAAAACAAAAACTTTTCTTCCATACTTTTCCCACAGTTTCGTAAAAAACAGACACATTGCTCTTTTGTGTATTTTATTAAATGTTTGTGCGTTTCAAGTTTTCAATTTCGAGCGTTATGAAACTGACATGATATCAATAGAACTCATGCATGACAAGGTAGTCTTGAAGGAAATCAAGATTGGTACTCAAGTTAATAAGACACGTGTAACATGCTTTGTGGTTTCGAACAATGGCAGAACACTGATACAAACCAATATATGCAATGCTTTATAAGATTCTATATCATTGTGAAATCGTATTATTTTATGTAAGGAAAGAAAAAAAACACGGATGGATGGATGGTGTATCAGCTTAAACAGATTAGGAAAATCTAAAAAAATTTGGGAAAAGGCTAGAACAACATTAGCCTAGTTAACTAAGCTTTCTTCTTCGAGTTGATAAAATGAGTTTCTCTCAAACTAAAGCTTATACGCGAACGAATTACTCAGCGGAAACCCCGAGTTTAAATCGAACAATGTGACTAATCGCTTCAGAGGACATTTTAATTTATCTGTAAGTTGTTTACCAAGCTTGGCCAAATCTGACTTTGGTAAAAACTTTGTAGAACACTAATGTTTATTAGGGTGAGTTAAACCACTCGCTGGAATATTCAGGATGATAATAATCACGTGAGCAGAGAACAATAGAATTAGCCAATCAAGAAGCGCGGCCAGATTTTGGCCGCAGAAAAATCGTTTGAGACCCAGCGTAATTTTTCCAATCTTAACTACTCCGATTTCCCGGTGGTAAGAAAAATTACACTGGGTCTCCTGGCTAGAACAACATAAGAAAAAGTCTAAAGCAAACAACCTGTTAATCTAAAAACCGATTATGAAACAGGGATTAAAAGAGGATAATTGTGCTCCGCGGTGTCATGCTTGTCGCGCACAAGAGCAGAATTTTATTTAACGTTATCTGATAATTATACACCTACAAAATTTAGACGATTTGTATTTCCTATGTCTATGCGTGTCCCTTCATGAAAACACATCGTATACTGTATGTACAGTCGTTGTGGAGCATGCATGTATTATTCCAAAAACAATACATTTCTGAACACATTGCTGTTATGAATATCCTTGGTCATTAGTGACTTTTTATGCTGCTTTCTGGCTTCTTGAAACATTCGTTTAAAAAATCCTTTTTAAATGGAGAGCAGTTTTGTTGAAGAAATTATACCTATTAACAAGGGTTCAGGCCGAATAATAATACGGTTGACTATCTCAATCCGAATCTCAAGGGCGATAACTTTTTATTCGGATTACAGAGAGATTCGGATAGTAGAAAGTCTCTCTAATTCGAATTTCCAGGTTTCAAGGGTGAAATTCAGATAGGAGACAGAAATCGAACTCTTTTAAAAAAGAATTCAAAAAAAAGGAAGATGAGAAATAAAAACGAATAAGTAAGTTTGAACGAAAATAAAAGAACTCACTGACTTGTGATTTCTTGCGATTTCTCTTTGTCATCAAAATCAAAACTTTCGAATACGACAGAGATTCAAATTACGAAAAACAAAAACATTCGAAAGTGTTAATGGTATATTTACACTTAAAAATTCGGATGATAGAGTGAATTTAGCCGAAGGGACCTGAAAATTGGTTCGGATTATAGAGGTTTTCGGATTAAAGAGATTCGGATAGTAGAAAGTAAATTATGAGAGTTTCTTAAGGAAAATTGACGGTGACTTTTAATTTGTTCGGATTATAGAGGTTTTCGGATTAAAGAGATTCGGATAGTAGAAAGTAAATTATGAGAGTTTCTTAAGGAAAATTGACGGTGACTTTTAATTTGTTCGGATTATAGAGGTTTTCGGATTAAAGAGATTCGGATAGTAGAAAGTAAATTATGAGAGTTTCTTAAGGAAAATTGACGGTGACTTTTAATTTGTTCGGATTAAAGGAAGGTTCGGATAATAGAGGTTCGGATTAAAGAGAGTCAACTGTATATTCGCGGGGATAAAAAATTAATCTACCTTCACGCTCCAACTTGTTTTCTTATCGTTATTTGGCAGATGTTACAACCACGACACTTCTTACGTTGGTGGTTTGTTATTGTACACGCAGTCTCATGACTTTATTCAATGACAAAACACGTAAGGGGAAATGGCCCGAATCTAACATGACAAGGCTCAGAATAATCTAGTATCTTTCTTTTCAGATAGATTACGCGTCTTCAGGTTGTTCTTGCCTGTCCAAAGTTGTTCTTTCCTGTTCGAACTTGTTCTTAGGGTTTTTACGGCTTCTTCCAGGTTGTTCTAGCGTTCTAAGCTGTAACGTTTTTTAACAATACGATAGCGTAACATTAAAATTACATATGATTTAAATTTCAGATTCAAAATCGTAATAATCTAGCAAAAACTAAAAACAGTTAGCAAAATTTGACAAAAAGGTAAAATGTGTCATTTCTGTACACACATTGCATTCACTGAGCAGACTTTTGATATGGTGATATCCAAATATATTCTTATAATTTTCCCTAAAATTATCGAGACTACTGTCTGGTTCCTACGGATCCAAGAAATGCGAGCAGATATTCAATGTTCTCTTTTTTAATATTTGCTTCTTCCATACAAACAATGGTGAAAAATGGGCATATAAAATAAATTCTAAAATGAATGAAAAAATCCTCTTTTTAAACAAACATTAACAAATAAAAACAAACATGAGAAACATTAACGGACGTTAGGATTCAAAACAATCGTAGAGTATGTTTTACACGAAAATGTAATAAGCCAAACATTGAGCAGATATGTCAAGAGTGCTGCAACGATTTACATCATAGGAAGCCGACTTCCTAACCAACGAAGCAAAAATATAAACAGTTATATGAATCCGTAAGTCTTAAAAAAGTTAAATAATTTCTATTCCCTTAATTAAAAATATAATCCAAAAATACTATTTTGGCGGTACTATATTCCAAGTTGGCTGTTTCTAAATTGTGAAAATAGAGTGAACTAAAGAGTTATGAAAATCTTTCTTAATACGAAGTGGCTGCAAAAAAAGTATGATATGGCCGCGCTATCCCACCCTTCTGTTATTGTATGCAATAAAACACCCACCCTTTGAAGTTTTGTTCTTTATGTATGGCCTGAATTGGTACGTTGTATATTTAAATTTTAGAAGTCGTCTAATGCATAAACAGCAGCTCGTATAGACATTCCAATCAAGAACCGTAAGACGTTAAAAGAAAATTCTTATAAAGAAACACAACGCAGATCAAATACTTTGGGACATTACGTATCAACAACCCCGGTGTTTATATGAGACTTGCTTTAAATTATTTTTTTCCACCCAGTAGAGATTGTCTCCGTTTCTTTTCTTTTCTAAAATGTTGAAGACATTGTTTTGCAACAAACAGGTTATCTTAAACATTGATGGTAATCCCTTGTTTACCAGTACATTAAAGAAGTGGCGAAATATTTTTTTCTGCCCAGTGGACTTCAAAATGAAAAAGAAAATTGTTTCCGGGTATCCTGAAGAGTTGGTGTCTGAAAAATAATAGATAATAATTTATGAAATCACATGACTCGTGGCAAGGCAGACTGATTTAAATTCGTGAATGTGTTTACTCCGATGAGAAATTCTAGGTTAAAAATTAAAAAAATTAAAAAAGAATTGCTTATGCGGAGTACGTTCGATCCAATATAATTTTTCTCTGAAAATTTAACCTAGTCTAAGTAAAAAAAAATCATGGTTGACGAGAAAAAAAATTGAATCTGTAATTGGGGTCATTTTGCCGGGAATTCCCTAAACAACATTAACTCGCCTAACCGGAACAGCTCGCTCCATGTGTTCAGGAATTTATTTATATATCACTAGTTAATATCCGTTTTCATTTTTCCGACGACGCCAAAACTGATGGATACTCCTTCCATTGCTCTCAAATAATACCTTTGGTGTAAAATGTACTTTACTTAATAACCTTTATGTATCTTTACCAACTAAGATAATAGATAAACGACCTATAGGAATCCATTAAAATAAGTTTTATCTATACACTATATGTGACAAATTTTGGTCAACAAAGGTGACGAAAAATCTGTGCGTCAAGAACTTTTGTCCAACAACAGATTTGTAGAGTTATCACTTTTAAGAAGAAATAAAATTCTTCGTAAAGAAAACGTACTTGAGCATAATTTTTTTCGCGAATCGCGATCCTCGTAGAATGTCGCGAAATTAAATGAAAATGATAATAAAAAAATATAATAAAATAAAATAACTTATGTGCCAAAAATACGAAGTATTTGGTAAGTAACACTTTTTAAGGGGGGTTAATTTCGCGATCCAGCTAAAATATGGAATTTACGACGACGTAATTATTATATGTTCAAGAAAGAGGTCCTGAACTAGCGCGTAAAGTTTTTATAAAATTCTGTGTAATTTTGAATTCAGAATTGGTTAACAATTATTACGCGAAACCTTGAACAATAAGGATAAAAGGGATAAACTCCAGAATAAATATGAATTGTGAGAATTAACCTCCGCGAGTAGCATATTTCAATTCGAGGGAATAAACTTTCGCGATTAGGCGTTTTCAATTCGAGGGAATAAACTTTCGCGATTAGGCGTTTTCAATTCGAGAGAATAAACATTCGCGATGAGGCGTTTTCAATTCGAGGGAATAAACTTTCGCGATTAGCCTATTTCAATTCGAAGGGAATAAACTTTCGCGATTAGGCGTTTTCAAACTTTTATTTGCCATTGTCATATTAAGGGAGGTGGATTTTTAATTTTTTTTAAATATGAAGATGTATGCTGGTGGTGAAATTTCCCGAGGTTTAGTGGTGCCCCCGCCATAAGCACTTACAATTAGCTTACCATGATTGAAACTGAATCTAAACAGTAAGTTTCATATAAACAAACCGTTTTACTTTTTACCACTGACAAAATATTGACGCTATGATTCATAAGGATGCTATAAAATCTTAAAACATCACTTTTAAAAAAGGGCTTTAACCTAAGTATTGTAAACATGATTTGCACTAATGTAATTATTTAAAACAGCTGATGTCACAAATGCCAGCGAAAACATGCAAAAATATAATCATTTCTTTTCATTCTTCCATAATTAATATTTGCTTACTCTCTTTTTTTTATTGCATTAATATCTTGCCGTAAACAATATATTTACTCCTTACTTTTCAATTTTTTTTATGCTTTAAAAAGCTCTAGTTTTCCAAAGTAAAGGTGTGAAGAACTAAAAAAAAGATGGCCAAATTGTCGTTAATTCTATTGTTTATTGGTTGTGCTTTAGCTGGTCCACGAGGCAGACCCTGGACAGGTGGAAGAGTTCCATACAAAATAGAGCATGTTGGTGGGTATATATAAACAATTTTGTTACAACCAATATGCTTGATGTTTTTATTGATTACTTTAATTCATGAAATCTTCGCGCGTGTTTAAATTTCACGCATCTTTTTTTCGCGCATTTAGTTATTGCACACCCAGATTTAGCGCATTCTCGTCCCAAAGCTTGAGATGAAACCTATGTCTATCTATCTTAAAGAGCTCTGGGGTCGAGAATGTGGTTTAGCGCATAAGAACGCTAAATAAATAAATATTTTTAGTTCTAAAAAACGTTAAATTAATCTTGTCATATTTTAACTAAATCGGAAATATAAGGTAGGTTGTAGGATAGCACTGTGTTGTCCCAGTGTTTGTTTAGGTGTCCACGTGTATTTGAACAGGTTTCCAAGGGAACTAGGTCTATCATATTTCCCAAAGGAATTAATTTTCCCTGTACCTTATTTTCTTATGCTCAGTTGACACCCAGTGACTTTAATATAACTTTACTCGCTCATTGAGCTAGTCTTTAGGTTGATGTTCGCCAATGTTGGTTAATGAATCTAACCACAAAGAGCAACGGCTCAGATGAAGATGTTTTTAATACACTGAATTTTTTCCCCATAAAGTACATGTAAATAGTAAGAACTAAAAAACCACTGATGTAAACCAAGCATAAAGGTAGCGCGGCCGTAATAGGCGGTCTGATCACATAGTGTAAATAATGCTTATATACAGGACCGAGTGGTGAAATCAATATCAAGGCTGCTTTATCAGAAATTGAGCGAAAAACCTGCATTAAATTCGTACCCAAATCAAGTGCCGATGTTTACTTCGTCAGTTTTAAAAGAAGTCCTGTCAGGTAAGTGGAGCGAGTGATTGTTGCGTGTAAGACGAATAAACAAACAAACAAACAAACAAACAGTGTTTTCGTTTTGAAATTTTAATCATGATTTCCAACCTCATTCCCAGGGCTTTTTTTCTAACACCAAGATTCTTTTTTGAGAAATAATACAAGACACATTTTTGAACTTTCAGTTTAATAAACTCCGCATCTCTATACAAAAACGATTAAGGCGCTGCCATCTTATGTTGTGCGTTTGCCCAAGTTTTTTATCGACAAGTTCCGCACCGACCGCTGCAAGCCCTCTGATTGTAAGAAAGCCCTGGGAATCTGACTGATGATTTTAAGTAACCAGTAATCCTACTGATTGAAACTACCTTACTTACATTTTTTTTATATTTGCGACGTTATTTTTTGTGCTTATACTTCTTTTTAATGTTGCTTTCAGTTACATGTGTGCAGCTAAAAGTGTTGGGATGAGCATGCAAAACAACAGAAATGTTGTCGAACTGTCAACAACTTGTTTAAACAATAAAAACACAATTATGTTCGAAACCAGTCATATTTTAGGTAAGCTGTCTAGGACAATCAAAGACAATTTAAGAATTCCAGGAATATTCATGACACTAAGGTAAAATCCAAAAATTTCCAGAATTTTCTGCATTAAACTGTTTGATACGTTTTGTTTCATATATAAGCTGATATGAACAAATTCTAAATGTTAAAAGCTGAAATGTAACGTGAAATTAAAAGCCAGAGGATAACGAGATCAAATTAATCATTAAATTTGAAAGTATTGTGGCAGGGTGAGCAAATTAAGATTCCGGAATTTCCCGGATTTTTTCAAACTGCTGTAATTAGTGAAAAAGGCGCAATCGCATTTCTAAATTTGAAATCGTCAGAATTTTTTCATTAACACGAAGCTGAGCAGATTTATATTTGGTTTTCAGGCTAGCTTGGTTGACTTGCTTGAAATATTAATTAGCTTAAGGATAAGCAGTGTACTTTAATGACTGAGTTAGTTGAGTATACACGTAGGCGCATTACGACCTTAGATATCGTGGCCTAAATATTCCTGAAAATAGCCAAGTCAGCATAATTTTGATAATATGGCTGCAAGATGATTATTTTAGTTAAAGAAAGAGTAATGTTTTTAGCTTGTGTCACAAAGAGCTAACAGAACATGGAGTTGAACTTAGAGTGCATAGTCAACTAACAGTCTGGATTCGTTAGATGTTCCGATACATACAAACCTATTATTTGAAATATTTGAATATGTACAGTCGAAACTCATAGCAAGATTATTGAAATATTTTTAGGCTTGTACCATCCAGCTTCACCATTTGGCACACCACTGACCGACGCTGATTACAGTGACTTGAAGAAATTGTATCATTGTTAATTATTTTGCTGAAAGTGATACGAAATGTATGTAGAGTATGAAAAATACTTTGTAAAAATATACATTAGTTGTTTTATTGTGCCCGTCATGAAATATGCAATAAAAACTATCAAGGTAGATATAATATATTGAAGTTTAAAATAACCATTTTTTTTCTTTTTCTTTTTTGAAATAGGCGGCTCATTACAAATTTTTTTAGCAGACCAAGGAAATATATGCGATTTTACTTTACAGAAAAATAATACATGATGCAACTACCATTGAAAAAATTAGTACCGGAAGATTGTTAGGTCGAAGAAATTTTGTGTCGGGGAAAATCAATCGACGAAATGTTTTTTAACAAACTTAGCGAAAAAATACTTAACAAATACAATAGTTACATATTACTTCGTTGTTTAAATATTAAAATAAATAATTCGTTTAAATCAGTTATAACTTGTTATAACATCTAGAACGATTACTTGTCTCAAAAAATTCGCGGATATTGATGGTTAAACACGTTAAAATTGCTTAACTGCATGAAAATTTGCGGTAATTTTAATTTCGCGTTTTTTCTCGCGTCAAAATTGCATTTGATTCAAAGAAAACTTGATATTTCAACCACCGTTTATGTATATATAAGAATCAGAAAAACGAATTTAAGAAATCTTTTGTAACATTCCTTCAACCACTCACTGTTCACTGTGTTGTACATATCATTTCTTGTTTAAAAACATTTTTACATTGAATTTTTTAATGCTTCTAAATTTCGTGGTTGACGGAACTAAATTATAGCGGCATTTTAATTCCGCGGTTGAGCAAAAAATGTATTTTGTGCGGCATTTTAATTTCGCGGTTTTGAGGACCAGAAAGCGAAATCGCAAAAATTCTATTCCGCGAATTTTAATGCAAGAAAAAATTAGTATCGTTTAATAAATGCGCAAATATTTTTTTATCATATATCCCCCCCCCCCCCCCCCCCCGCCCTACCTGGAAAGATTTGATTATATTTGACGAGATCTTTTTATCACAGGAGGTCACTGATAAAACAGAAGATAGTACCAAGCAATGAAAAAAAGTTTCTTGGCTGGTGCAACTATAATTTAGTAATCGACCAGCAATAAGAAACTTCTTTCACAACCGAATTACATAAAATTGGAATCGAAGAATCTTTACCTTATCCATATTCATGTAGAAAATGCCGTTTATTATGTTGTCTTTATGTTTTAACAACATTATTTTCTGAAATCAAAACATGCGTTGAGCCAAAGACATGTTGCAAAAACAAGAACACTAAAAAGTTTTTAAAGAAACAAACGTGTATAAATGAACATTTTTTTGGCGCGAAAATTAGCACAAACTATTAGAAATCTACAAACTTGTTTTATTATTAAAAACACACTAAGGCACACGTGATTAATGCGCACGGGAAAAGGTAACGTAAAAATTTTTACCAAAATTATTTTTTTTTAAATTTCGCGAATTGATCTTATTCGCAAAATTTAAATTTCACAAAAAAAGCTTGCTTGATGCTTGAAATGTAAAATTTGTTTTTATTCAAAAAATTTAACCTTTTTTTGTTTGAAAAATACAGAAAATTCGCAAAATACGGAATTCTCGTTAAAATTTCTACCATTAAGTTAATAAAGACAAAAACATTTTTCATTTTTCTTGCTAAATCCAGCATTTAAATTTAAAAAAAGCCTGGAGGTCAGGATCATCAATATCCTTATTGTTGACACCTGCATATATTCGACATAATAATTTACTATACTTCAGTTTATCCTCCAGTGTGGTTATGTATCTTTCTAAAGCCGAAAAACCAAGTATTCTTCCCAATGCAATCATGTTTTCCTGCAATCTCGGATCATCATAGGCTTCCACTTTCATTAACAACCTTACGATTTCCCCATATAAATATGCATCATCGTACGACAGTTTATCGGCGAACGGATACTTGGTATAAACATCCACCGCGTTCATTGGTTTAGTTTTAGCTAGAAGTTCTCCTAACTCAATGTACGCATCATGCAAATGTGGTGCCAATTGAATAACTTTATTATATAAATTTTCCACTTCGTCAGACTTCCCTCCAGATAGTACTAGAACTCGGGCAAGACCGATTCTAGCTTGATAAGTAATCGGGTTTAACTTTAATGGGGTGCTAACACTGGACTGTTTTTCTGGTGAAGGAGAACCAGTCTTTAAGTTGTTTGTTTCATTGAAAGTTGTAGTTTTGGAAAGCGATTTTGTTTTCTCTGTACTGCAGGTTTTGTTGACACAATTTTGAGATGTTCTTCCAGCTAAAAGCCCAAAAGTACCTTTTATTTGTCTTGAAAATGTATAAAACGACCTCAGAGTGAAATGAAAATGAACATTCAACCAAGCCAGCAAAAAAGAGGTTCGATGTTTTTGAGACTGGGATCACCCTGAGTCCATAATGGCGACTATTCAGATAGACAAAAAATAAGATTTTACAAATATGAAAACATTATAGATCAAAACGTAGCATTTTTAATGTTGTTCAGCTTTTACTAAAGGCCCAAGGACTCAAAATAAACAATAAAGAAGTCATTTTGACAATGCGTTTAAATGGTGTGCGAATTGATGAAAAAAATACGAAATCTTCAAAATTATTTCAAACCATGAAAATAACAAATAATTATATTAATGAAAATAAGAACCTACCTCGTTGTGGAGAATGAGTCACCATCGACTTACCAGTCGATGAGTTTTTCACAGGAGATAGAGGAGTGCTTTTCTTACCAGCTGCTGCAGTAGTTGATGGTTGCGTCCTAGCAGTAGTAGTTGTCTTAGGCCTAGGTTTACTTCGAGTGGCAACAACTTTCTTTGCGGTAGAAGCAGGAGCAGCTAGTATCAAAGTATGAAATAAAATATCATAGAAAAGCAGGTAAAAAGTGCATAATATCTGTTCAGGTAATTTCGATGAGGCTTTTGACAGACAGAAGCTAAACAGTGTGAATTGCTCACAATAATAATAATAATACCTTTCCCTCTCCCCTTCGGTGGTTCGTCCTTCTTTACGCCACTTGCAATTGCTGTTTTTTCTACCACGGACGACTGAAAAGAAGTGCACTGCTTTTTATATGATCTCCAAAAATCTGTTTGTTTCAGAAACTCTGACGGTTCCTCTCGATTCATATCTTTTCCTTCTTCATCGATACTTGCTCTGAAGTATTTTTCGACATCTTCCACTGATGCTGATGATGGTGATTTTTCCAAAATAGCCAAAAGAACATCACCAAGATGATGTAATGCTCTGCTGGAGTTGGGTAATAATATGACGGCTGCTTCACAAATCTAAATTTAAAAGAAGTCTCTCTGTTGCAAAGTTTTGATGAACGATAAAATGTCAACTGTGTGATTACCTGGTAAAAGACTTAGTTGCGAAAGTTTATTCCTTTAAAAGGTATTAAAACATTGGCGGAAGTTGATTCTCGCGAATATTTCTTTACTTTCTAACTGTGGGATAAAAATTCCTTTAATCACTTTCATCATCATTGTTTAAGGTTTAGTGTAATTTATCGTTAGCCAAATGTAAATGGTTTTACAACTTAAAACACTAAATTTACCTTTCTCTGTATTTGCAAAACAACAGCGTCCGCATGACCACAAAACGTCATGGTAATGTTTGACACTCGTTCCCAGTACTCTTTCATCTTCATCTTGTCGGCGTCTTTTTGATTAATCAGATATTTTCCGTAATCATACTGACTTTCAAGCGCTGTAGACTGTAAAAACTTAAAAAGTTTACCTCTGTTAACCAATCGATTCATTGTATGGAAACACAGTGTCGATACGAGAAGTAATAACTTGTCTTTTTTGAGTAAGCAAGCGTCGGCGGATTGCACTTTAGATAGCTCATGTACGCCTTGCAACGGCAGAGAACTGTATGCAGAACAAAAGTCTTCAGCAAACATTTTGCGTTTCTGGTTGTCATGCCACTGAAAATGATGTACATAGTAGGCTACACCTTGTTGTAGGTAAGGCATAACATAATCTGTAGATGTACCACTTTTTAATATTGCACAACCAAGATAAAATCTAAACGAATACAATTTTTTATTTATAACCTCGCAGAATAAAAATATTAAAAAGTACACACACAAAAAAAACCCTAAAAAAAATTCTTCTAAGAGCATAAAATTGATGCTGGGAAAGGGAGCGGCGTTAACCCTATCACCTTATCACCCTGGAACTCTCTGTAGTCGACTTTTTATGTTGCAAACATAAGCTTCAAATCCTGGCGAATCCCAGATTCTTCCTGACTTTCCCAAATTTTTAAAATTCAAACACCTTCCACGATAGCGTAACAGATAAAATACAGAACAACCCTTACTTAGCTTCAGCGCATGCTGGTTTCAACGCGACAGCATACTTCAACCTTTCCACAGCATTATCATATTTTCTTAATCGGAGAAGACACCTTCCAGCGTGCATCTGATACAAAGCATGATCCGGTTGAACGTAGGTAGCGTCTAAATACTTTGTCAAAGCTTTATCAAGGAAAGTCTCCATACTACCAGGTATGGTGGACGTCTTTTTGTTTTCATGTTGTTGCTTCTGTTTAAAAGCGTAGAGTTTTTGCAAGTAGTCTGCTTTTTCAGACTGACCACGCTCCAGTAAGAAGTGATATTCCTCATCCAACGCTTTTAACTGGTCTGTTATCGAGGCGTCCTTACCGAAACCTTTGAGATCTGCTAAGGCTTTGATGTCGTCCTCCATTGACTCTGCAGTTTGAAACTCTCCACTGTCATCTGTGTGAATTTCTCTTGAATCCTGCGGAACAACAAAGGTAATTTAGCATATCCGTTGAAGATTGTTTGAACTAGGACTTATTAATTGTTACTGATTTTTTTAAAGACAGTTCTATAAGAATCTAAGCTAAGGACATAGCGGTAAAATAATTTATAAGAATCATTTCGAGGCTTGAATTGGTCCTAAAATTGAGCATATGATTCAACTTCAAATACCCAGGGCAGTAACCATGGAAACATAAAGCATGAGGGAAAAGATTCAGTTTAACAGATAAAAGTAGGTTTTACAGCGCTTTTAATATGTTTAATACCCTATTTAAGTTAGTGCATTTCTTAATTTTCCTTATTTTCCGTATCAAGTGTTTATCAAAAAATGTGATTGCAGAGAAAAAAGTAGCGAATATTTAAAACAGAATATTTGTAAGGTTATTTCATCTCTCTTTTTAAAGCCGCAACACACGTAGTCAACAGAGTTGGAGACTTAAGGCTAAAATACACGGTAAGTTTAAACAGACCATTTAGTTGTAAGAAAAAAACTTATTGCAGGTACTACACCTGTCGACACGTTAAGTTAAAATGTATAAGTTTTTCTAAAAAAAATTTTCTTACAATAAATACCAAATAAAAAGCACGTTTATCTTTTATTGCGGTTATTGCTATAGCAGCAGAAGGGGTAATCGTAGAAGAAAAAAAGCGGACTACTGGTTAGAAACCGAAAATATATGCTCAAATCTATAGTTTAACAATAGCTCATTAATTATTCTGTTAATTTCAATAGAAAAAACTTAGCAAAAGTTGAACATGTTCAACTTTTAAAAAAACTTATAAAACTGTACATCTTTGCTGTTTACACGCTAAGATTTTTTTCTTACATTTAAAACGGTCCGTTTAAACTTACCGTGTATTTTAGCCTTTAGGTTTTCATGTATCTAACACTGCAAATTAAAATAATCTAACAAGAATTTAAAAAATATTTAAAACATGGATCACAACCCACAACCTTATCTTTAATTCCAAATATATCTTGTAAGTGATACAATTCTTCCAACACCACAGCCAAGCGAAAATGCGCAAAATGATCTTTACTATTGACAAGGATACCATGCGCGTATAACTGGCAAGCTTTGTTTAACTGTGACATGATTTCTGATTGATTGTATTCGTTCACACCTATCAAAAATCAAATTGAAAATTTTTATATTTTGCTCTTACAAATATTATTTTGAAAAAAAAAGTCAACTTTCAAGCAGTGCAAAATACTAATTCTCTACTCGCAAGTGGAATATTAGAAACACTGCAATAATTACAACACACAGATTTAGGGGCTGTTCACATGGAGGCGGGCTGGCTCGGTTATTTTCATCTCGTGTTCACATGAAGTTTTTTATATCTCGGCCAGCCGGGATGGAAAAGTTGTTTACATTTCACAAAAGATTCATAAACAATGAAGACAAAAGAATATATTTCGAACTTTAAATAATTGATGAGAATTTTTTTAAATCTATTGTTAATTTCATCTCGCCTAGGCAGGCTGGCTCGCATGTCATATGAACACATTTTTATTTTTTCATGTGTTTCTTAATAGCAGCGAGATCCCCCTCAGCCAAGCCAGCCCGGTCAACCGAGCCAGCCCGCCTCCATATGAACAGCCCCTTAAACGGTAATTACATTCATAACGTTTTGACCTTTTTCAACAAGTTTCAAATAGTCTACTTCACATTGCATTCCAATCTTCAATGGTTCATCAATTTGTTGGGCTACAACCTCTTGTTGATATTTGCATTCCCATTTATGTTTTGCAACGTTGCCACTAAAATTGTAGGAATGTTTTGACGTGCACATATGTTGTTGATGGAACTCTTTATCAAACTGTGGTACTGCTCGGCTGCACGAACTGCATGTGTCTGTCTCGTGCTAAAACGACAAGATCAATCATAGATGCTCAACCATAGCTATCACTGACAACTTTCTATTTCTATTCGTTATGAGAATCACTGGGTAAACTAAACAAACAGTAATGGTATTTGATAAAGAAGTTAGCAATCCTTTATGTAAATAGAGAATAGCACAGTTCATCCGTTAATGCGAAAAACTAAAAACGCGAAATGAGGAAATTTGACGTAGTATAAGGTACTGTTTATTGAAAAATAATTTTGCTTTGCCAAAGTACTTAAAGTTTTAAAACCTTTTTCAAACCAAAAATATAGAGATAGATATTTTTTTGGCTCATCCCACACGACCAAGAGACGCAACATTATTTAAAGTTTCTTTTTTATTTTTGACGGTTTTTTCTTTCACGGCTTGTTATTCGAATTTTTGCCATATATAAGGTTATTAGGTACGGCCAAAAACACGAAAACGCAACGAGGTACTACCAAACAAAGAATTTTTATAGATGGAACGTTTTTTAACTAGTGTGATTTCAAAGTTTGAAAGGTCCGACGAATATTTTGACAAAGGTTGGGCCGATAAAGTAAACTACTGTGTTCAAAGAAGGTTGCAGTAGCTAAATAATAATAATTAATAATAATAATAATTAGCACAACAAAAACCATATTATTAGCTAATATCCCCTTCCATTTTCGCATAAAAAACAGCTTTATGAAATTTAAAAAAAAAATATTAGAACAGAAAGAAAAGAATACCATTGCATTCTCCCTTCTTGCGTTTCCAAAAATCACTGCATCAACTTTTTCCACAAACAAGAAACTTGAATCGCAACGAAACTTCACATGTTCACCAACTTCGCAGAACGTCAATGATTCGCCACATTCAAAAGGACAACGAACCACTTCATTAGAAAGTTTTTTCTCAACATCCTCTTGGAACACAATAAAGTCCTCCCCTAAAAGTTCACCAGTTAACGGATGAATCTTATTGCTTCGTGTTACGGTTTTTAAGCAATGCTCACAAAACAAAGCACCGCTTTTATCGTTCAAAACAGACACCGGACAGTAAAGAGTGCACGCACAAATGCTACAAACATAATTCAGGATATTTACTGGAAACATGAACTTTCCTCTACGAACATTTACGCAATAAGACACTGTAGAGGTCTCATCAGGCGATGTAACTTTTACTTGAATTTTAGTTAAACCAATATTGAGTTTAACGCTATAGTTATCGTCGGCATCAGCAACTGCAATCTTGGTGTTCTTATCTGGTGATGAAGTTTGGACAACCACAAACATACAATAAAACGGCACAAGGCATTCATATTCATACAGATTTGTGATAAACTCAGGAGATATCTGGTAATCTTTGATTTTGATAGAAGAAAGAACAGTACTACTAGATGATAACGGAACAAGTTTTATGGTATACTGTTTTGTTGTGCCATCTTCTGCAGTGACCTCTATAATCAAACTGGTGTTGGTCCCTTCAGTTACTGTGACTGATCTTTCAGTACCAGAGCCCTAAAATCATTTTGAATAGACATTTAGGGAATTTATACATACTAGTCGTTAGCCCGTGGAAAATCCACGGGTTCGCCTGTCGCAGCTAAGCTACCATTTTGCGTGACAGACGGACAGACAGACAGACAGACAGACAGACAGACAGACAGACAGACAGACAGACAGACAGACAGACAGACAGACAGACAGACAGACAGACAGACAGACAGACAGACAGACGTGTACGGGCATTATAATATAGATATGGCACGTACATCAACTATTAGTAAAAAAATTGTTTATACCAATGATATCACATGAACATGTCATTTCGTTGGTATAAAAACAAACGTTAAGATATTTGGATATTTCACTTGAGCTTTGCCTAGGCAGAACTAGCATTGAATTTTCCTAAAAGAAGCCACAATTATATCAAAAAGTTAAAATACAAAAAACCCAGCAAATATTAAATTCCGTTGGCTGTACCGACATTTTCTTTCTTTTTCACGAGAAAAAAATGAATTTCTAAGTTTTTTTTGCCTCTGGTGATGATTTCAGATGAAAAAACAAAACACATCATATACTCATATATCATATAATACATACCAAAATAGTCCACGACGCACTAGGGTCTCTTGTTAAAGGATCGACTTTGATTATTTTAACACCACTATTAAGCACCACTTCGTATTCAGTAATGTTTCGATTAAATTTTGGGTTCAATTTTCCAGGTTTAACATTCAGCTTCTCAAGATCAGCATCATCCATTTCTACATGATTACGTATATAATTGACTATTCAAACATTAAAGCTGATAGGCTTTAACAATTTTGCCTGTTGATTATCGCGCATACACGCAAAACGTTCAAAAAATGCAGATTCAGTTATAATGAGTACAAAAAGTATGCTCAAAACTTGACTAAAGATTGAAGGTGATTTTCTTTAGGTTGAATTTCTACGCAAGAACAAACCGGATTGAAACGGAACTAGACGAACTTCAAATTCTTATAAAGAAAATTCCGTTCCTGTCCGCTAGAAAAGTTGAAATAATTTCAACTTTCAGTTCGGGTCGTAACGAGCTTTGTAATCTCGAATTTTTGAGCAGAGATAATTCTTTCGCAAGATTTTTTTACCTTTAAATTAATCAAAATTATTTAAAAGCAAAAACTGCTGGTACATGAAGAAAATCAACGACATCAAAAATATTTTCACATTCGAAAATAAAATAGAACAATTTTGCAAGTGTACAGTAACAGTATGTTATAATATAACACTTTTTAATATGTAACAGAATTTTCTTAATCTTGTTCATAAACATAGTCAAAAATTACAGATCACTTGTCTGGCATTAAAAATATTCCACTTACACAATCTCAACATAGTGAACATAAACCATTCACAAAAATAAACATATAGCTACTTGGTCTCGTTGCAAGTTATGTTTACAGCAAGTACGAAATAACAAACTCAAACTGCATCAAAAAACTGGTAAAAGCCCACAGGGATCACCAAAAAGCATTCCGTTCTATTTCGTAAGGGGAATATATTAATATAATATTATTAATATATTAATCTCTATATAGTATGTACATCAACCATTAAAAATCGTAGCTATTACAACATGAAGGGCAAGTCCAGATTTTTTTCACCAGTCCCAACATACACGTATCCAAAATTACTTGTGTTTGGTACATGATAGAAAGTATAGCCTAACCAATGAAGACTTCTCAACACAACAACACCACCACCTCTTTCTGATTGCACACTCCAAGAACCTAAAAATAAAAGGTTATATTATAGGTGCGATCAAAACGCTATACAGAAGCATTAGTGGCTAAGTGGTTAAGCATTGTGTTTTTGGAGCCATGGATTCCTGGTTCAAAACCCGCTCAAGACAGTTTAAAATTTACATCTCCTGGAAGTGCTGCTACTAGGTTAATTCGCCTGATAATGCTTTTCAGAAATGATGGCTGATTGGAGAGACACACTTGTTTAAATTGGGAAAAAAGTAGCCCTCCTCTTGGTGATGGCAGCCATTACAGTAGGAGTTCAAGGCAATGTGACTACGACTTTAATAGGGGTGAATGATTTAAGGACAGGAAAAGGAGTTATACCCCAACTTGCCATTCCCCAACCAATCATTTTGCAAGTTATTCTGCAAAAACATGGTCCAATTAGTTATTTGAATCAACTAATTAGCGAAAAGCTCGTTCATCTAATGTAATCAATTGTAGGAAAAAAAAACTACTTTACAAAAACTAAATATTATAATTCAAGTAGCAACAGTTAAAAAGTAAAGGTGAAATTGTAAAATTTTAAAATGTTTTAATCAACATAAAAGACATCGCATAAATAAACGGCTATAGATTTTTAATCTTAAATACAGAAGAAAAATAAGTTGATTAGCAAAATAGGTATAGTATTGCTACATACCTCCCTGTGGTATATCAGTTTCGATTGGATCAAGAAAGTCAGTAGCTTTGTCTAAATCAGCCTTAATCAAAGATTAAAGTTTAAAGTCAAATACAAATATATTTTATACAACATATAAACTTGTGACAGACTGTACATACCTTTTCCAAAAGAGATTTTTCATGCAGTAATACTGGTTCCCTGAAGTGATAATAGGAAGATAGACGCGTAGCTTCAGCTGGAGACAATCCTGACAAGAAAATAACATGACATAAGGATAAGGTCGGTTTCATGTTGAATGTCTATATGTGTGTTAGGGCCAGCCCTTAAGAAGAATTTCGTTTTTCTCTTTTTTTATTTTGAGCGTTTCCTTAGGTCTTCCTTTTTAAATATTGTGTAGAGGAACTAAAATTAAAAATAGGCTGTTTAGGACGAAAGGTGATTGATTTCTGAGAGAAAAAAAATGAAATAACTATACAAAATAAGAGAATATTGGGAACCTACTTGTGATGTGTATAGATTAGAGATTTTTAAGTATCATACATAGAAGTAAAAAATTTATGGATGCTAAGCATTAGTTTGAGAAGTTATTAAGGATTTACGTTACTACTAATGTTCAGAATTTTCGAATCGCTACATACCTTCAAATGTGCGGTTGGTGTGTACTTCACCTACTGCTGTTCTGACATATGCACCTCGTGGAACAATAGCAACATCTTGAAATATGTTTTGGATTGTTACTGCAAGCCTGTCTTCTTCCTTTACCATAATCTAAAAAATGAAAAAATGATGTACAATGGCAAGTAGATCACTTAGTTTTGTGTTGTGAAAATGTTTTGCAAAAACATATTGGAAGCATGAACAGACCTTCAGGATATTTTTCTCAATTTAAGCATGTGACTGTTTTTCTGATAAGAAAATGAATAGTAGTTAAGATACATAAAGTAGATTTTATTCTAGTGAGGATGTGTAGCTCAGAAAGACGGGGAGTATTATTATTATTATGTTAAAGTACGATTATTAAAATTTTTGCAACATAAACCTAGCAAAAGAAGCAATTCTCAAAATTGAAGAAAGTCAAAAAATAAGCAACTTCATGCACTTAATCAAAAAAAATTATTGCGATTAAAAATGTTTTGTAAAACGTGATACAAAGTTCTAAAATTAAAATTAATAATAATTTAACTTGAGTAGAGAATCATCTATATTATGATACCTGTATGCGTCCGTCCGTCCGTCCGTCCGTCCGTCCGTCTGTCTGTCTGTGTGTCTGTCACGCAAAATGGTAGCTTAGCTGCGCAATAGCGAGAAGCATGCAATGCGGTATAAAAAGGACGGGCGAACCCGTGGATTTTCCACGGGCTAACGACTAGTGAAATAATAAAAATAGTAAAACATACTTTAGTTTACACATTTTCTGGTTTAGAACAAGTAGAGTAAAAACCACCTCATAAGTTTAGTTAACATTCTGTTACATGAAAATTCACTTTCTGCAGGTTTTGACATGTTAGACAGCAGTTGTCCAGATTTTTGTTAGGGTTAGGGTTTATTTTTTAAATATTGTGGGTTGTTTGTAACAAAACTATAAAGAAATTGTGAATATTATGGAAGTAACAACAACATTACCAACAAACAATTTTTTTCCTGAGTACACAATGTCAGAAAAAATATTGTTTTGTATTGTTCAATGAATACGTTCTCTAATATATATAAAAGCCTGGCAAAATTAATTTTCCATCACCTGAGAATTTCAGAAAATCTTGAAAAGGACATAAGTATTTAAATTAAAACATTTTTAATTTTAATGTTGACAACAATTATAATTTCATTTTATCAAAAATAATGGGTATTATTGAAAAAAAAATAATGTTGTTGCCCAATTTATAAAGAAAAAAAAAACCAACTTGATTATTTATAAACATTTATGAAATTAAATTTCTACCTTTAATTTTTTTGCCATCTGCCAAAAAAAACAACAAAAAAACTGTCAATACCCCCACTACAAAACACTTTATCATAACAATTAATTAATCTAATTAATCAACAATTAATCATACTAAGTATAAAAATATAAGTAAAACTTACAGCAGCACTTTCTTCGTCTTTTCCTTCATCATCATCAGGGTTTTTTTCGGGATGTTCATATTCGTGAGATGGATCTCCAATAAAACGACCTTTGATTAACATACATTTGCGGCGAGTTTCCTCATTTGGTGAAGACATTAACCCCCATTTTACACAATCAAGACTGAAAAAAATGTTAAACTTTAATGATCTCAACAAAACTGTTACTCTTAATCAAAATAAGCTGTTCAGTCACATGACAAAAAAACGTAGATTCTTTTTGCTGAGACGAGGCACAATCTAGAGAGGATTTTTTCTGAATTGGTGATTTAGATGCTCAAATCAATTTGATTTCTGAAAAGTGGGGCAGAAGTCATTCTGCATTGTGCAAGAGAAATTAGTGTAACTGCACAACGTTGTAAACAGTAAATACGATCAATAAAGTGATGACAATGTTGGCCCCAAATTTCATTCATCATCATTCTCGGCTTAACGTCCGTTTTCCATGCTCGCATGGGTTGGACAGGGTATATTAATGACCCTCTTCCAATCTGATCTAGGCTGTGTTAGATCTAAACTCAACTTCCTCTGTATCAAGTCTGTCCTTATAACCTCCTGCCAAGTCTTTCTCGGTCTGCCTCCGGGCTTTGCCCCAGGAACTATCAAGTCTCTACACTTTCTTACCCAATTATCCTCCTCCATTCTTTCCAAGTCCCCCAGCCAATTCAACCTTCTTATCTGGATAACATCTTTAATTCTACGGATACTTAGCATGCTTCTTAGCTCATCTGAACTCTTTCTGTCACTCAGACTGGCGTTACACATCCACCTAACTATTATCATATCATTCCTTTCCAAACGGTCAAGATCTTCCTGCTTCACTGCCCATGTCTCACTACCGTACAACATAACACTTCTTACACAGGTCTCATACAACCTACATTTTACCTCAATTGACAAGACTCTGCTAGTCAACAAAGAAAGTAACTCTCTGAGCTTTTTCCAAGCAGAACCTATCCTGCAAGTAACACTTCTTTCAACACCCCCTTCACTGCCCAACATATCACCTAAGTAACAGAAGTTTTCAACTATCTCTAACGAGCCACTGCTGTACATCATTAAAACTGGAAATACTTCATTCTCTATAATCTCAACTTTGCAACGCATGCATACAAACTGAATGTCAGCTGTTAACCTTCCACCAATACTACTGCATTTCTTATGTACCCAATGCTTGCAAGTCTGACAACAATTGAGTTACTACCAACTCCTTTCCTGCAAAATCCACAAAGCAACTTTTCAACTACAAGGTCACACTTAGCTGCAATGCTACTAATCATGACCTTAGTCTTTGCTGTGTTCACCCTTAGCCCTTTCTCTTCTAGTCCTTTCTTCCACTTCTCAAACTTTTCAACTAATTCTTCTATCGACTTTGCTATGAGAACCAAATCATCTGCATACAATAACTCCCATGGACAACCTGTTCTGAACTCCATCGACAGAACTTCTAAGACTAAATCAAACAACAAAGGACTAAGTATAGAACCCTGATGTACACCAACATTTACTCTAAATTCATCACTAAGTGAATCTTTAATCCTGACACGAATTCTAGCATTGCTGTACATAGACTGTACCATCGTAACTAGCCACTCATCCACACCTAATTTCCTCATAGCCCACCAAATGACTTTACATGGCACTCTTTCTCTAAATCTACAAAGGCAAAATAGAGATTCTTTCTCTTTCCCAAATACTTTTCCTGAAGCTGTTTGAGTAAAATATGGCATTTGTAGTGCCACGCCCTGGAACAAAACAAAATTGCATCTTATCTATATCAATTTTTTCTCTAAGTAACTTATCAAGGACTCTTTCAATAACTTTCATTACTTGATCAACCAACTTCAAACCTCTATAGTTACCTCTTTCTAATGCATCACCCTTGCCCTTGAAACAATTCACTATTACACTTGACTGCCACTCACTTGGAATAGCACCATCCTTTATAATCTGATTAGCAAAACTTGTAATAAGCTTAACTCCAATATATCCAGATGCTTTTACCATCTCTGCAACATTACCTGATACTCCTGCAGTCTTGCCAATCTTCAATTTCCTAATAGCCTTTACTACCCATTCTGTCTTGATCTGCATAGCTAGCCCTTCTACAACATCATCATCAGACAAATTATCCTCATCCCAATCAAACTCAGTGTTAAGCAACCTCTGATAATAATTCTTCCAAGCTACCCTTTTCTCCTCCTCTGTGCTAGCCAAAACACCTGCATCATTACATACATACTTCTCACCTACAACATCTTGATTAGTCTTCTTCATCTGCTTTGCTATCTTACTCATTACGCAGGTCTTCCCTTCTTAACACATCTGCAAATCTGTTTCTCTCTGATTCTGATTTTGCCTTATATACTGCTGTATGAGCACGACGCTTAGCTTCTAAGTAAATATTTTTACTACCACCTTCCACTCTTTCCAAAGTTTCCTCTTTTCCTTTATTCACTGGTCAACCTCATTATTCCACCACCAGGTTCGTCTATGTCTAGCTGGTCCTTTCGTCCACCCACAGGTATCATCAGAAGCTTCTAGAAGACAATTAGTCACACTCACTCTTCCCCCGACATAACTTTCACCTCCTTCACCACTTTCTTGTCTGACTTTTTAACCAGGAAGTAATCTATCTGTGTCTTACAACCACCTGACTCATATGTTATCAGCCTACTCTGTCTCTTACTGAATGATGTGTTGCAAACCACCATGTCTCCAAACTTTGATGTGACTGCTATTAACTCATCATAAAACTTATCTTTATCTTCCTCACTATATAAACTGTACCATCGTAACTAACCACTCATCCACACCTAATTTTCTCATTTTCTCATTGCAGTAACGAAGATAGCTACCAAGGATGGTATGGTACACAGTTTTCAGAACACTTTGTGGAACAAGGTGTCTGAGTTTAGTTATAGCTCCATTAGCCCTCTTGAGTTTAACCACAATCGCATTGATCTGAGATTTCCAGTTGAGATCAGAATCTAAGAGGATACCAAGGTACTTAATGCAATTACTGGGGAAGAGTTTCTTGCCGTTGATGAATAATTTGAAGTTATAGTTTGTTGGTTTAAGCTTGTGCTTAAACAGGATATATTCAGCTTTACTTGTATTCAGAGAGATTTGGTTGGCGTTGAGCCATTGGAAAAGAAATTTCAGATCCATGTTGATTCTTTTAGAAAGAGATTTTAAAGACTTATTAAAACACATTAGCTTGGTATCATCAGCAAGGTGATGAACCATGGAAAATTTTATGGCACAATTTAAATCATTTATATAAATAAGAAACAGAAAAGGGCCTAAAACAGATCCTTGTGGTACACCATGCCTAAGTTTATACTCAGATTCAGTTCCATTAATTGATACAAATTGTTGTCTGTTAGATAAATAAGAACAAAAGAGATTAAAAGGAATTCCTCTGATACCATAATGAAAAAGTTTTTTCAGGAGAATTTCATGATCAACAGTGTCAAAGGGCTTATCCAAATTGCTGAAAGTACAAAATTCGGTGCTGTGATAAAAACAGATTTATAGATCAGTTTTTCAAAGATTTTGTCAATATCAGATAGCAGATAGATTGGTTTATAATTTGTACAATCAAGTTTGGACCCTTTTTAAAAACAGGAATAACTTTGGCAATTTTTAAGTGGGATAGAAATACCCATAAAGAGAAAGAGAGAGATTGATCAAGAGTGATAAAGGTTTGGCAAATTCAGATATCAGAGGAGATAGCACTGAACTAGGAATACTGATGCTTTTTTGCTGTTTAATGATGAAATGCAGGAGGTTAATTCATCAGTGTCCTTTGGAAAAAGAAAAATAGATGCAGGATTTCCGTTATGAAGGAACTGGGAAAAGTGTTTTGAAGAAAAAGGAATCTTGGATCGAATAGTATCAGCAATAGAAGAAAAATAATCATTAAAAGCATTGGATATTACAGAAGGATCAGTCACATTAGCATTGTCAAGGTTTAAACAGTTAGGAAAGGATGGCTTGGATTGTTTGGTAGATATATTAGAATTGATGCCTTTCCATACCTTATGAATATTTACAATGTTATTGTTGAAATAGGAAACATAAAACATTTTCTTACTCCGCCTACACAAGGATACGATTAAGTTAAGATACTGCATATATTGATCATTGAGAGCAGATTTAATCAAAGGATCTTTAGCCTTTATAAGGGATTTATAAAGGCGATCACGTTGCTGAATAGATTAAATGATGCCTTTAGTGATCCAAGGATTGAAATCACGTTTTTTTTTGACGCCTTGTCAATAACCTTATGGGCACATGCTGATCCAGAAGACCATCCACCATGTTGATGAATTTATCAAAAAAGAGATTTACATTATCAGATTCAATTTCAAGGGTCTGTTCCTAATTAGTATCAATAATTTCGAGGATAAAATTTTCATGATCAAAATTTTTCCAATCTCTGACCATGGCATTATTCTCAGGTGGGCAGATTACAGCTTTCTTTTGGAAGATTAAAAACTGAGGCAAGTGGTCAGAGATTGATTTTTGCCAAACCTCTATAAACTTTATTATCTCCTTTAACTTCTTAAGCGCCTTTTTTTCAACTATCATCCGCATGGTGTGTTACAAGTAATTGCATTTCAGGAATAATCTGGGTGAGCTCGGGAAAGTGGGGGCCGTTTTGGAAGACAGCCACCAATTTGAAAAAACGCCCGAACTCGCCCTTTATATATGCGTACATTTCCCACTTATTGACACCCTCTTGCTAGTATAAAAGGAAACGTCATAAATTAAATTTAATACCTATATAGTGTCTTTCTATCCTTAAGTTCATCTTTCCCAACACCTTGAACAAGAAAATAATCGTTTCGAGTACCAAGTACTTTGCCAACAAATTGAACCTTCTGAAACTTTTGTTGACTTTTCAATATGACAAGTGAAGAGTAAAGAGCAGCTTTTTGTTCTACACTGAGCACCACTCCACTACTGGCAACATAATCTATATTCAATGATAAATTATCCGAATCCATTTTCTTTTTATAAAACTATTGAGAAATATAGCTATAGTTAAATGACCATCAAAAACAAGACAAAACAATAACAAAACTTTTGCAAATTAAAACATGGAAAATACGATAAAATTTACTAGCTATTTATTTTTTGTCTCCAATCCATTTATTTGACTATGCTGAATTTGGCTTTTAACTGCACAAAAATATAAAGGTAGCTATATACATCTATATATACACAGCTATTTACAACATTTTTAGCTCTTCTTTCACGCTGCTAGCTCGTCAGCCATATTGTTTTGTTTTTAGTTACCAAGTTGATAAATCAATAAATTTCACGGATTTTTCTGATGAAATCAGGAAATCAGAGTTTGCGGTGGAGTGTTTTTTTTCAGTTCCAAGAATCTGACAACTTCGGCACGCTTTCTGTGGTTATGTTGTTTACATTTATATAAAATACAACACAACTGCATATTTTGATAAAAAATTGTTGTCAGAATGTCCAGCAGTAAAATATGCTGTGTCATTGGGACAGGATTTCTAGGGAGTCGAATAACAGGTGTAATTTTTATTTTTATACATATAGCTACAGCTAGCTAGCTATAGCAAAAAATTTCACCATGCCAGATTTAAATTTAAAATTTAACTCTAAAAGAACTTAATATGATAAAAGTTGTTTTTAAGGAGAACTTTCACGACTTGGATTGAATGTGAATGTGTATGATCAAGATCTTACGAAATTAAACGTGTTAAAATCTGTTTTGTTACAACAAAAGTCGGAACTGGAAGAAAATGGACTATGCGCAAGGGACAACTCTTGGGTAGGTTGCATACTAACTTTAGATGTGATTTTATATTTTATATAGCTATATATAAGGCTAACTATATAATATATTTATGATGTGGTGACAACTAAATTCTCTCATGTTTTAATAAAGATATTTTCCACAAAAATCACAATTCCTAAGGGGGCTTAGTGAATTCCATTGTTTACATTTTCAGCGGAGAAAGATGTGGTCGCTGCTGGGTGAAGCAAAGTAATTATCAGTCCATTTCTTCACACAAAGGCATTGTTAGGGTTTTTAATGAATTTAAATAAATCATAAGGCATCAACTTACACTCGATAATAGTTTATAACACCAACAATGTTCCCATTGGAAGAAATCCACAGTAAAATGCCTTTCTTTACCAAATCCTAGCATCTTTTTTCCTGCCACGCAAATGCCAGAGCTAAGGAGCTTAACCCTGAAAAGTAAACAAATGATGTCAGGCTGAAATTCATCTATATATGCTGTAAAATGTGCAGACCTTTGGGCAAGTAGGGTGTTTAAAAAAATAATTCACTAAAAAAGCCTGCATAGATTTTGATCAGTGCTTGAAAATGAAAAAAACAAGAAACAATAAAAAAGGTTGCTGGCACATAAAATTGCTGTGGGCTGACCTTTTTCTTTCTAGTAAAGGGATTGGAAAGTCATTCTTTTGTGAAATTGCTATAGGAAATTTCATTTTCAAAGTTCACCCGAAAAACACCCTCGTCATATCTATACCCCCTTTGTCAATCAGAGTAAACACCTAATTAGTCGACACAATCTATTTAATTATACAATTTATTTGATGAAATGTGGTTGCAAAACTACGGTTGCAATTATGTTTTAAACACTGTAAATTACAGAACAGCTTCAACATGGATCAACTTTTTGTGTGATCTAATAATATTGTATACTAATCGATAAAGCCCATGGAAAACTCCACTGAGGCAGGATAAAAATGAAAAAGAAACATTATTTGAATTTTGATAAAGTCAGCAACCCATCCACCAAAAAAAATTAGAACCTTATTTTAACATTGCCTCTATTGTGTAGAGCTTGTGTTGATCAAGAAAATGTATAAGATCATGTGCTTTTGATGAACGTCTAAGAAGATATGGGAGATATGGGAGAAATTCTGCTGATGTCAGCAATGGCCCGTCAAAATCCAAAATTTTTTTAAAAAAAATTTGTATAACTGTTGCCTTCATTGTATAAATCTTAAAATGCTGATCAAGAAAATGTATTAGAACACGTATCTTTGACAAATGGTTGCAGAGATATTGGGATTTAAAGGGTTTTTGATGACGTCCTAAACTCGTCCATTCCAAATCTGATTCAAGGACATTTATCATGCAAAATAATGAATACAGCAGATGAAATATCACTTAAATAAGTGATAGATAACCTAATTAAGCTACTTGCTACTTTTTTTGCAATAGCTTGATCACCTGGGAAGCTATTCTTATGTAATCGGGGTGAAGGGTCTCTTTAAGAGACAAGAGAGGAGTTGAACGTCCTCCACAATACCTTAGTTTAAAGGAGCGATTGTGGAAGTCCCATTAAATGCCACATAGTTATGGTGTCACTTTAAGAAAACACCCAGTCCGGTACTTGGACTACTTTGAAGAATTGTCTTCTAGAAGCTTCTGATGATACCTGTCGGTGGACAAAAGGACCTGCTAGACATAGACAGACGGTTGTGGAATAATGAGGTTGACCAGTGTATAAAGGAAAAGAGGAAACTTTGAAAAGAGTGGAAGTCAGGTGGTAGTAAAAATATTTACTTAGAAGCTAAGCGTCGTGCTTGTACAGCAGTGTATAAGGCAAAATCAGAAGCAGAGAGAAACAGATTTGCAGATGTGTTAAGAAGGGAAGACCAGCGCAATGAGATATTTAAGATACCAAAGCAGATGAAGAAGACTAATCAAGATGTTATAGGTGAGAAGTGTGTATGTAATGATGAAGGTGTTTTGGCTAGCACAGAGGAGGAGAAAAGGGTAGCTTGGAAGAATTATTATCACAGGTTGCTTAACACTGAGTTTGGGATGAGGATAATTTGTCTGATGATGATGTTGTAGAAGGGCCAGCTATGCAGATCAAGACAGAATGGGTAGTAAAGGCTATTAGGAAATTGAAGATTTGCAAGACTGCAGGAGTATCAGGTAATGTTGCAGAGATGGTAAAAGCATCTGGATATATTGGAGTTGAGCTTATTACAAGTCTTGCTAATCAGATTATAAAGGATAGTGCTATTCCGTATGAGTGGCAGTCAAGTGTAATAGTGAATTGTTTCAAGGGCAAGGGTGATGCATTAGAAAGAGGTAACTATAGAGGTTTGAAGTTGGTTGATCAAGTAATGAAAGTTATTGAAAGAGTGATTGATAAGTTACTTAGAGAAAAAATTGATATAGATAAGATGCAATTTGGTTTTGTTCCAGGGCGTGGCACTACAGATGCCATATTTTTACTCAGACAGATTCAGGAAAAGTATTTGGAAAGAGAAAGAATCTCTATTTTGCCTTTGTAGATTTAGAGAAAGAGTGCCATGTAAAGTCATTTGGTGGGCTATGAGGAAATTAGGTGTGGAGCTAGTTACGATAGTACAGTTTATGTACAGCAATGCTAGAAGTCGTGTCAGAATTAACGATTCACTTAGTGATGAATTTAGTGTAAATGTTGGTGTACATCAGGGTTCTGTACTTAGTCCTTTGTTGTTTGTTCTAGTCTTAGAAGCGCTGTCGATGGAGTTCAGAACAGGTTGTCCATGGGAGTTATTGTATGCAGATGATTTGGTTCTCATAGCAAAGTCGATAGAAGAATTAGTTGAAAAGTTGGAGAATTGGAAGAAAGGACTAGAAGAGAAAGGGCTAAGGGTGAACACAGCAAAGTCTAAGGTCATGATTGCATTGCAGCTAAGTGTGACCTTGTAGTTGGAAAGTTGCCTTGTGGATTTTGCAGGAAAGGATTTGGTAGTAACTCAATTTTTTGTCAGACTTGCAAGCATTGGGTACATAAGAAATGCAGTAGTATTGGTAGAAGGTTAACAGCTGACATTCAGTTTGTATGCATGCGTTGCAAAGTTGAGATTATAGAGAATGAAGTATTTCCAGCTTTAATGATGTACAGCAGTGGCTCGTTAGAGATAGTTGAGAACTTCTGTTACTTAGGTGATATGTTGGGCAGTGAAGGGGGTGTTGGAAGAAGTGTTACTTGCAGGATAGGTTCTGCTTGGAAAAAGTTCAGGGAGTTACTTTCTTTGTTGACTAGCAGAGTCTTGTCAATTGAGGTAAAATGTAGGTTGTATGAGACCTGTGTAAGAAGTGTTATGTTGTACGGTAGTGAGACATGGGCAGTGAAGATCTTGACCGTTTAGAAAGGAATGACATGAGAATGGTTAGGTGGATGTGTAACGCCAGTCTGAGTGACAGAAAGAGTTCAGATGAGCTAAGAAGCAGGCTATGTATCTGTAGAGTTAAAGATGTTATCCAGATAAGAAGATTGAATTGGCTGGGGCACTTGGAAAGAGTGGCGCAGGATAATTGGGCAAGAAAGTGTAGAGACTTGATAGTTCCTGGGGCAAAGCCCCGAGGCAGACCGAGAAAGACTTGGCAGGAGGTTATAAGAACAGACGTGATATAGAGGAAGTTGAGTTTAGATCTAACACAGTCTAGATCAGATTGGAAGAGGGTCATTAATATACCCTGCCCAACCCATGCTAGCATGGAAAACGGATGTTAAGCAGAGAATGATGATGATGATTATGTAATAATATGCTAACTAAAGTGTGTCTTCCAGGCAGAGTAAATTATGTTGTATTTTCTTAAGAAACAACTGTAGTAACATGCCACATTTCACTGTGTTTTGTTTTTTGTCAAGATCACATCTCTCATTGTTATTCTTAAGGGAACCGTTACAACCTGCAGCGTTTTACAAGATGCCGTGGCTGATGTTGATTTCATATTCGAAGCTGTAGTTGAAAATGCAGATGTTAAAAGGTGGCTGTTTCAAAGTATGGCATGGTTTTTAATTTGTGTAGTAAAAAAATTAATCGGTTTTTTTCCTCTATCTCTCTCTCTCTATATATATGTATATACATGTAAATGAATGTACGGTAAGTGGAAAGAGAAACCTGGTGCCCGCAAAAAAAGTATAAATAAGATGTACAGAAATGTGTTCAAATTTTGACAATCAAAGAAACGAACAACCCTTGTTACGAATTTTATGCCTAATTTTTTGTGTATTAAGAACATACCTGGCTTTCTTTTTTTTCCTGATTTGAAAATAGGTTTTCTTAAAATTCGAAAATGTCTGTTTCAAGAAAGATAAGTGATTCTCTAGTTATATGTTTAATTTATAAAAGATTACATTGGAACATGTTTAATCACAGTGAATAGCCAAGAGAAGGAAGACAGTATCAAGAAACAGACTAGTATTAAGCTTTTCCAAATTCATCAATTCAAACGTATCTAGTAATTTAATAAGACCAATATAGGCAAAAATTTTGTACAAACTTCTTAAGATCACTGATTAGACATTCTGTTGAAAACCCATAAATTGATATGTGATAAGCATGGATTTTTATTATGTTTAGAAATCACACATAACTGTAATAGCCAGGCAATATTATGTAGCAACACATTCACTGTCGACTTGAATGAAGTGGTGTCCGAATCTTTGTTTAAGGAGGTAAGCTGTAAAGATATTAGGATTAAAATTTTTTTACTAAATACAACTAGTTTAATAATGTAACTGAAAAGGTTACCATATAAAAACTAAGAAAGTAAGCGCATGTGGAGGGGGTTGGGATTTTTTGCGAAATAAAAACAGAGTTTATTCGGGCCTAACAGGTATAAGCAATTGGATAAGTTACAAAGAATAACAAATATTACTCGGTTGTGAATTTAAAGAAAAGAAGGTCGTGTTCATTACGATGTTAAATCCCCCCAAAATTTTGATCAGGTTCTCAGCTGCGAAATCTCTATATTTTTAACAAATTTTAATAGAATTTCGATAAATCACACAAGTATAGCGGTTTCTTCTATGTTTCGCAAAAGTTTTTAATGAAATTGCAGATTTTTTTTTGTCTAGAGAATTCTAGGTTGTCGATTTTTGACACCTGTTTATTGTATTCCATTGGTGGAAATATCAGTATCAAATTTCACATCTTCTGAAGTTATACGAACACGTAAGTTGGTGTACATTTTTTCAGCATGCTGATTAAACTGATCCTGTCGGAGCTGGATAAGAAACGGTTTTGACAATAATTTCGATTCTTCGGAATCGCCATAGATAACACCTATTTCAAGGAAATGATTTTCTAGTACAGAATCGAATTTAGAAATGTTTTTAGCATATGTAGTTTTGTATTTCTGCGTTGTTGTTTTGTTGTTGTCTGGCAGTTTTTTCTGATGTATTCACTGGTAAAATAATGACCAACCGTCATTTTTTTCTGCACTTATGTATGCGGCTATTATGTTCTATAAAAGTAGTGAAAAATATATAATAGCTAATAACTGTTTATGGTCATAAGGTATGGTGATCTTAGGAAACTTGATATTTGTCTGCAGCAATTCTGGAAAATAAAAGCCTCATTAATTTTTCCAACGTTTTTCTCGTATTTGGTTTTTTTTGTACACCTTCTATGTAATTTGCGATTATCCGTTGTGGTGGTCAATAAAATAATTGCCATTGAATAGACATAAAGTATCTTAAAATTTTGTGTTTTTACGTATAGGATTGGTCGAAAATTTCTTAAATAAATTTTGCAGACTTATAATCGTATTTGTTTTTTTCAGTTGAAGATTTTTTTAATTTATATGGCATTAAAACATTGCGAAAAGTAGATGGAAACCCGAGGAGATTAAATTCAAACGAATTATCAAATTACTGGAACAGTAAGATAACTTTTGTAGAAATTTTATATGAAGTTTTAAAATGCAATTACGTACTTGACTTCTTCGCATTCAACTTCGTAATTTCGAGATCGACTGTGCCCAAAGCTTGGTGTTTTTTCCACTTTTATAAAGCGAATAAAGTTACTTGTTTTAGAAAGTATGGTCAGTAATTATATACTGTTAGGACTCAAATCTTGCATAGTTAGTACACTACTTGTGTTCATTTTTTCTATTCATCAATTTGTTCATTATTTATAATGACATTTTATTTTTGAAATTATTTGCCATAGTTCAGAAGAACAGGGTCCGAACGTTAAACATGATAGTCGACGTACAAACCCATCCTGCTAGCTCTTCCACTACAGAATTTACACAAGAAACCACATCCAGTCTCATAAACGCAGATTACGCCCTACACCCTCGACTAACGCCCAACGAAGAAAATGTTAAAGTAAATAATGCTGTGACCACCGCTCATGAAGTTCTTGTATCTAATAGCAGTCGTATGACAGGTTATCAGGACCAAAACATGCACGGAAGAGGGCACGCCCATGAAGCGTTAGATAGTGGTAAGCGTACAGAGTTAGTTGTGAATGGAGATTACACGCCTATTCCCACTTCTCATGTTGCTGTTGCGACGACAAATGTAAAAATCGATAACCTGGTCTCCTTACACAACCAACAAATGAAAAATGAGGAAGTATATAAAACATCTCCAGTCGGCAGTGGTAATCTTTTTTTTAATTTTAAAGCCCTCCAAAACCAAGTGTAATCTGTTAAAACAATTATTGCTAGCATACGAACGTTGTGTATAAAGCGGACCGTCTTTATCTCTAACATTTTTCTTCTTGAACATCTCCCTACCTCGAACAAATATTTCTGGTCCTTGACGGTTGTTCTCCCCCTGTATCCCTTCTCTATCTAAAAATTTTGCTACTTTAAGCGCGAAAACTTTCTCGGGCGGAAACTTTCGATAGGGAAATTCGCGAGATTGTTGCATTCCGGGTACATAAACTTTCTTTTATCATCAATGCATAAGATTGAAACTAAAATAGACCAATGGGGTACTTTTTCTGCGAATTGATGCTCCTGGAAAAAATGTGCAACATTAACTTTCGCAAATTTTCCCTAAATTTCTGCCCGCGAAAATGTCTGCATTTAAAGTATCCCAAGCAATTTTTATGATCCCTTGATAGTTTTTGGTGACAGTTTTTCTTGTTGTTTCAGCATCAATCGACAGCAAGGAGGAGTGCGTGGTTTGCAACGAGCGTAATTACGACAGTGTGTTAATTCCATGTGGTCATATGTGGCTGTGTTACGAATGCGCATGTCACCTAAAAAATTCTAACCAAAACTGTCCAGCATGTCGGCATACTATACATAGCATCGTGCGTGTTTATAAACCGTAATGCATTGTGGAGACTGTCTGTTAGAGAGGGTGAAGGGCACACAAATACCTACAATTTGAGATAAAAAAAGGAGTAAAAAATTAGAAAATACTTACCTAACAATAAGTTAGTGTTGTATTTCACTGCTAAGAATGGTAAAAGTTTTTGGTAGCGGAAAGAAATTAGCGAACTACTTTATGTTGTACGGCGAGGGAGTCAATTGTCGCAAATTTTGATTTAAGGAAAATTGGGTCCTGCAAAAGGAAACCTGCTATTCCAGAAATTTGCGAGAATTGATTCTCGCGAAATTTTCTTTTAATTAATAATTTTTTTAAAATTAATTTACGCTAATTTGGGGAAGAATCCCTTTACCGATTTGCTTAACAATATAGTATGCTAACTTCGCCTTTGATGCAACACGAAATTCACTTGGGAAAAGTTGTGGTTTTACGATTTCAATGTTAGGTATGGAGATTTAATGTTTAATTTTATTGTAATATTTTTGACAAATATATTTAACAAGTACCTGATTGTTGTAGTTATAACTAGCAAGACCACGTTCCTTCCCTCAGCAAATTCAATTTTATTCACTATGGATGACAGAGTTCCCAAGAAAGCTGATAATTGGCGAGTGTTGACTTTAGTCAGAAACTCGGAAAAGTTTGTGAATTTATTTGTAAAGTCCAATAGTAATGTTCCTGATAGGCTGATGAAAGACCTAACCTTAGCCGGCGACAGTTCTCGTAGTAACCGTGGAAAATTAGTCAGGAAACATTTCTCCTAGAGACAAAATTAAGTTACGTTTTCAGTAAATTTCACCGAAAAGGCTCGTTTTCCATAAGTTCGTAATGTCATTTGTTTTATCTTGCAGACATGAAAAATTTGTTTCTCTACAAGTAGGAAAGAATGGATAATTTTTTATATCATTCATTTGGCGAGAGTTTGCGTACTAACAAGTGCGATAAAAAATGTTTCTTCTTGAAATCTTCCAACAAGTCTCCGAAAACAATAACAATAACAATATAGGTCACTTAACAACACAAAAAATTTCCGCGAGAAATTTTTCAGTTTGTAAATTCGTAAAGGTTTATCGAAAAAAAATAGCGAGTTATCGCTCGCGGAAGCGTCTTTGATTACAGAAGTTATTTCTTCTGTTAACGAACTAACTACTGTTTTTAAAGTTACATGGCAAACAGAATACCCACCTCAATCTAGGTTTGTATTTACGTTTTCTCAATTGCTGACGCCTGCATAAAAGATGCTGAGTGTGTCAATTTACTACTATAGACAATTGATAATCAGCTTTTCCCTGTGCCAAAATTAAGGCGCCAAAATGGACATATTTCTTTTCACAATGATTTGCAGCTGTTTGCATTACAATAGGATGAAAAAAATGCTTTTAACATTACCGCAGGCGTATTGTGTTGTATTTTTCGGCTACTACAAGTTCAAAATAGATCAAGTGAAGCAATTAGAAACTACAAGCCGAAGTTCAAACTGTTATGTGATTTGTGTTTTTAAACCCTCGGGTCGGTGACAATAAAACATTTTAAAACATTTTCTTTTTAAAACATATTTACAAGTAGCTAAGTTATTTACAATTCTTGCTTTCAAATGTAAGTATCCTTTTTATAGCATTCAATTAATACGACTGGTCCGAAATTTCCGCTAGAGTTGCGTTCATAGGAACAATTCAAGTGAAACAGAAAAGATACTCATTCTTGAGGCTTTTCCGATTAGAAGGACTGATGACATATTAGTAGATTGTAATATTACTATCCCATCTAAGATGGCCAAAAAGCACTAGCAAATTCAATACAAAATATTTTTTAAAAATAATGTTCTAATAGAAATTCGTGGTTGGATGCCTCAATGTTCTTCCCTGATAATTTTGAGAATCCTTTAAAAACTTTTCCAAACGTTCTTGAGACAAATCAGATATTGTTTGTCGTTTTTTTGCAGTTGGTTGATAAACTGATAGCATGATTATATCAAAGATTCTTCCCAATTACCAAAATTACGAAATGCTTCTTCTAAATCTATAAATTATTGCACAAACATTGTAAAACAAACAAACAAACAAACATACAAACAAACAAACAAACAAAAAAAAAAACAAAAAAACAAACAAACAAACAAAATCTATTATTTTTAGCACAACAAGGTAACTCTACAAACATTTTCTAATAAACAACCTTGTCATTGCTCTACATTTTTCTTGGACGTTTTTATCAAAATACAGTAACAACTTTTTAGGTGGAATTTCTGTCCCTGATGATAGATATTTGTGATAGATATCTGTGATAGATATTTGTGATAGATATTGCTTTTTTGTGCAATACCATTCCCGTTATAAATGGTGGAGCCAAGCCTTACGTTTTATTTATGTGCACAAAACATGAACAAGTGTGTAGTTACCTTCAGGAAGTAAGGCCTCGTTTACATCATCGGGTAAAATTTTCCGTGCTTCGGAAAGATCTTCTTTGGAACGTTCAAGAATACTTCTAATATGTGTTTTACTAAACAAAAAGTAAACACTCGGTTACATAATTTATTGAGGAGAGAAAGATCCAAGTAATGCAGATAAATATAAAGACTTACTCATTTTCCCATTCGGACTCCTCCATTTGTTCTATTAAAGTCGACCCAATAAACGTGTGCGTGCTAAAGTGAAGGTCAACGAATGAGTGAATGGTGAGGCGAATGGTGAGGCAAATGGTGAGGTGAATGGGTGAATATATGGCATAAAGAAATAAAGTACAGGCTCGATCAATTGAGTTATTTCCACTCATGAATTTTAACGAAGTGCTCGGTGTTTATCTCTCCTCCCTATAGGAAACAGCCATTTTTTATTTTCATTTACTCCGACGTTTTCATGAATTAAATATTTCATTACATAATAATAAATCTTCAAGGCATATGGTAATTGACATTTGATTTTCATACAACAAAATTCCATAACATTTCTTTTTACTTTATGACCCATTTTTAAAATTCCCTGGATTTTCCAGGTTTCTGAGTTTTTACAGATAGTTATATAATGCCGTAGTTGAGCCACACTTAAATTTTTTAATCGGAAAAACAGCATGCCATCACTGTTTTTAGATACTTTTGAGGTAAAACAACGTTTTATAAATTATAGTGTTATTACAGATGGCGATCGGACAAACGTGCATAGCAGTTTTTTACAAGTTTACGTACAAGCATTTTTTTAAAAAATAAAACACTAAGTGCAGGGCTGTTTACCTCAACTGTACCAGTTGCCCAAGTGCAGACGACTCTCCGTCGGGTGTTCTAAAATGAATCAAAACTAATTTCACGATATACTGAATATATCGCTGATTATAACAGGTACTTGCCCTTGGTGTAAAGGCTTGAAGTTCCAGTGAAACAGCACCTAAAGGTTTGACATCAACACCTAAAGTAACTTAATTTCCTTATTTCTGCGCATGCGCTTATTTCGTCACATGAAATTTAGATACGTATGAAATATTTTTTAGGAAAAGATTGGATAATAGGAAGTTAGGGGAGATAGAAAAGCTCAAGAAAGTTGTAAACTATCAAATAATAAAACTTGCTTTTTACATCACACCCAGTGGGTGAAGTCAGCTGAAAGATAGATTGCAAACAATATTGAGCAGTTTATACTTACAAGTCCTCTTGATTAAGCTTCCCGATAATAATATGCTTCCTCGCTAAACTTTTCGGACTACGACTCACCATCCCCTCTATACGTATCTGTGAACTAAAAGATAGGAACAGTCAACTCTATATGTCGCAAACTTGAGTAACAAAAATATAATGTACCTGTCATTATTTCTCACATAGAATATAAACCCGCGAAAAAACGTTATATGTACTTTCAACACGATCACACTTAAAAGCAAACAAGATGTAGTGGGCCGGTGAACTTTTGTCACATTCTGCGTTGTATCATCCCGCAAATAGATAAAAAAAGCACACCCATTTCACTTAAATGCTGTAATTCACCCACCTCCGTCTTCCAACAAAAGATCTTTTTTTATTCTTATCTGCTTTAAACTTGGCTAGCATGACGTCATACACCTCTTTGTTTTTAGTTTTCTTTCTAAAAACACAAATTAGAATGTCGTTACGAAAGACAATGTTAAACTATTTTTAACAACAACAACAACAACAACAACAACAACAACAAGAAGCCCTGGGGGCTCTAAGAATTTCCGCTCGCTACCAAAATATTTGATGAAAACCTGCTAATTCGTTGTGTTATTGTGCTAAACATTTGAGGAGGTTTGGTGCATGAACCTCTGAAGATAAAGCACACAAGTGACATTATATCTTACAACAAACGCAAACAAAACGAAACGTGTCATAATAAACTCACATTTTAAAATAAATTGCTAACAAAAAATACAGCCTAACATTCATGGTAAGTCTTGCGATTGAAACGTTTATGGTCTTAAACGGCATTTAGTTGACAAAAAATTTTGCTGTGACCATCATTTTCAGCATACTATTTTTATTTACTGTGCCAATTTTTGTCGAAAATAAAGCAGTTTTAATTTTTGGTTAAATTTTGGCCTAAAATGGCATTTAGGTGACAAAAATCAAAATTTTGATGTCACCATTATGTTCACCATACTTTTTTTGTTAACTGTGCCAAATTTTGTTGAAAACAAATACTAATTTTGTCCTGAAACATCATTTAGATGAGTTCCCAGTAGTTGGGGAGCTTGGGTGCGAAGTTTACATCTGTGACGGAGGAACGTGTAATCCCAGGGTCGATTTTTTCTCAAAAAATGCTCCAAAAGAAAAAAACGACGGTTTTAAAGAATTTCCTACGCCTTCGGGCGCGGAAATTCAACAACAACAACAACAACAACAACAACACCCATAGCAACAACAGCAACAACAACAACAACAACACCCATAGCAACAACAGCAACAACAACAACAACAACAACACCCATAGCAACAACAGCAACAACAACAACAATAAAAAGACTAAACAAACAAGACAAAGGGAAGACTAACTTTGATTTAGACATCTTTTTCATAGCATCTGAAGTTGCTAGTGCGAGTAAGCCATCAGGTTGTGTTGTTTTTATGTCCATTTCATCACTAAACAACAACAATAAGAACAAATTTTCCACAACCTGTGAAACACTTCTTAGACTGGCCAAATATTTTCACAAAGTACATTTACGAACTTTAGACTAGGAGTGATTTCGTTCGACGTAAAACAAAAACTTTAATGAAAAAACACAGTCCAGATAACGAAATTCGCTGGTACACTTAGGCGATGAATTAAAGAAAAGTAAGGATTTTGACGTTAAGAAATTATTTTATTACGAGTTAAGGATCCTAAAAAAAGACAACTCAAGAAAAAAGATTTCTTGAACACGTTTTGTAAAGTCTGAGTTAATGCTGGCTGTTAATATGGAGTCCTTTTTTGTTGCTAATAGATTTTTATTATTGCATTTACAAACATCGTTAGCTGGAGAAGTATTGAAAGAGAATTATATGCTGTATTGTTCTTATGGTATGGCTGTATGGCTGTGGCAAATCCCGAGACTCCTGTAATTATAAAATTGTTTTTATAAAAAAGCAAACAAACAAAATAAATAAATAAGCAGGGTGGTCACGAATTTAAAACTTAGTAATTTAATTAGGAGGTTTTGGAGGTAAATTTTAGGAGAAAATACTAAAAGACGTTCAGGAGGAAATGAAGTTACGAATAATCCACTCCATGTCAGGGAATCTGTTGTTTTCAAATTCATTAATTAGCTATGTGACTATAAATTATCAGTTCTGTTGCAAGATGAACAAACGTAAAATCTTTTGTTACATAAAACGTAACAATTTACTATTTAAAGAAAAGTAACGGATGTTACCAGTAAGCAATTTAAAAGGAACCAATATTTTGAATCCAAATTTTAGCTTACTTGGAGATTTCAAAAAGGTCTCAATGTTTTAAGTTATTCCAGAGACGTTAGGAGGTGTGGCCATTCTGATATACAAACGAAAGAACAAACGAAGAAATAAATGATGAATAATTTTACTCACTCTTCTTCGTAGTAATTTTTAATAGCAATTATGATGACGCATATAATGAACACAAGTATTGTAGGAACAGCCGATACATATAACAGCCACTTTGGTGCATTTTTAGATTTAGAACTTGGTGCAGTTGTTGAAGGTGTATCAGTATAGTAGCCAGTTGGTTTCGAAGTATTGTCTATATACGTACTAAGCTCGTTATCTGTATCACGTGCATAACGACGAAGGTTCTTGGCTGCAAAGGCTTCGTGTAATTTATCTAAAAAATATGAAACATGATCGTAAAATATAAATTCAGAAAATGTACATTAACTTTGAAAATGAATTACTTCTAAAGGGGGATACGTAGGGTTGTTCCCAAGGCTGGCCCATGCCCCTTGATTCTAAGGCATACTTTTACTATTAATGTACTTCTTCGCTTCTTTCTTTTAATACTTCACTTTCGATAGTACCCCATTAATATTAATTTTTGACATTAAATGATTTTAAAGATTTTAAATGTTTCGAGACCACCAAAATACTATTAAAAATCCCCCCCGACCCCCGCCCGGCTCCATTCCCCTCGGCTATCCAAGCAACATCTCCTACTATTGGAAATCTGAGGCTAAAGCTTTCGACTTTTACCATGTGTAATTGGATTGCAAAATGAGGTAATTTTTATTGCAAATTCACTCATAATAGCGTGCAGTAAAAACAGGTGTTCTGACAAAAATTACTTTTTATCGTATGATTAATTCATCTATGTTTCGTCCTTGAACTATTTAAAAGGTTGTTAAATCCAAATTATTTAGGATATTTGATACCCCAAAACCCTGTACACACAAGTGCAATTCGATAGATACGAGGATATCTTTGTAGAATTTGAGTGAAATACTTTTTATTGACGACAAATTTAAAATAAACATTTTCAATCATATTGACATCAAACAAGTGCAAAAATAATCTTTTGTTTACTTTCTTGAATCAATGTATGACAACTGTCTGATGAATTACTGTAGAATGTTTGCACAAGAACACAACGCCGTATTGAAGGAGAGACATTTTAGATGCGTTTAAATGCTACTCAGGTCAATGTCACTCTTATTAGTAGTATTTGTGACAACTCGGTGTTAAAAAAGTGAAAAACAAGAACCTGATAATGATAACAAAAAACAACACTGCACAAATGTGGTAATGTCTTGACCGCGATATTTTTTTAAAATAACGCAAAAAAATACCAGGGCCCTCAATTTTAAATCAACTATCCATGTGTTTTGTTCAATCGTAAACTCTGTACAAGCAGCTCACCAAAATTTGCGAAGGTTATCTCACAACTTAACATAATTCAACGCAGCGGAGGAGTGCATCATTACGTCATTCCTATTTTACTTGGCTGCCGTTCTGTAAAAATAAGCTTTCGCAAAACATTTGGAATGTTAATACACCCGGAACTAATAATCCATCGAAGAAATATAAAACCTTTATATGTTAGCGTATCTATAAGATATGACATCATTGGCTGGTGCGATTTAGCGCATGAGCAGTAACAGTCTTGTTGATAATATAATTCAAAAAACCCTTCAATTTAAGCTAATAATTAACCAGTGACTATCATCAGTGACATTAGTATTTTTTCATGGAGATTCTTTATAAGGATTAAGGGATTTTTCAGTAAGGGTGACCACCCTGACACAAGGTTGGGCGTACGTTCAAGATGAAGCACCTCATTAGTATGATATCATTAAATAAATAAAAAAAAGTATATTAAAATAAAATAACTTACGACTTGAAAAGCTGTGCACGATTCTATATCCAGATATCGTTAAGATAACAGACAACAACAATTGCATGGTAATAAATCCTTCTTAAAAATCAATTAGATAGAACGAAACACATCAATGTTAATTTAAACAATTTCCATACACAATACACATCAAACTGTTTTCTTTTTCTCCTCACAGATCTTTCCAATCCTCGTCTATAAAAAACATGTGAGTAATAACATTTATTTCTCTCTTTTTTAAAAAAACATTAAAAAAGATTATATTTGTTTTCACAACACCGAATGAGAATTAAATAACTGAACAGTAAAAAAAAAACAACTCATGTAAATGTTTAATTATTCAAGCAACGCTTTTTTGCGCCATTTTTATTATTCCTGTTTTCTGAACAAAAAACATATGCCATTCACCTCTTAACAGCTTGTCATGTCAGTTTAACAGGTTGCTATTAATAGTATGAAAGCCTACTTAGATTACACTCAAGCAAGAGTTTCTAGTACTACTTGTTTCACATCAATTGGCTTCTCATACCACACAGGTAAGTTCACTAAATTCATTTAAAGTTCTCAGGAAACAATTTAGTACACAGACTCCTGACATCTAATTAACAGATTTACCAGTCTCAGACATCATAAGAAATTATTCTACACCGAGGTATCTAGCATGCAAAATTAAATAACGCTTTTAATTACATTTTAGTACGCTGATCAACTCGATCAAAACAACATTGTCACAGTTTCAGACGTATAAGTTAGTCTTTCCGTTAAAACTGCTAAACAAATTAAAACCACAAAATACAATTAAGTTCTTACAGAACGATACAACAGCTAATAATTATCGAAGGAGATTTTTATCGAAGGCTGCAAACAAAGCTATATACATGGCTTAAACAGATACACCAATAATCCTGCGCAAGCCATATGTCGCTTGAAACATCACTACACTTGCAAAAAAAATTAAAGTTAACATAAAAACAGACAACTAAACATATGTTGGAAATTCAACTTTGTGAGTAAAGCCACAAACCAGTTTCATTGCTACGTAAACACGGAAAAAACCGTTGCATCTAATATTCCATCAAATTTGGTGAGAAGCAAAATAAATTTAAATCATAGGATTATAAGACGATAAACATTTTAAGCGAGTTTAAATCAAACTGTTATCATTATGCTGAGTAAGCGATTTTATGCTTTGTTTTTAAGTAGCACAATAACTTTCTTTCTTCAAGCAACCAGCACCGAAAACATAAGTAAAGCTACTGGTTTTATCTGTATAAAGAGAATAATCCAGTAGTTCAAGTTACATCAATATAAGAAACAGCAGGCAACCAGAAAATACGCACAAGATTGAAAGATCGAGCAAAACTGTTATCGTATTGTCGCTACTTAGTTATCTCTAATCTCCCGACTCCACTGTTTCCACACGGCTATGTTGTGATAAAGACAACGTTACACAACGCATTAACTAGGTATCTTTCATTAGACATAAGCGATGTAAACGGTTAAATTTGTTAACAAGATGCGTAAGGTTAAGAAAATATGGTACACAGTTTTCAGTAAGAATGTAATTATTACAATCACAACGAAAAAAATTATAATAGTATTAAGGAAGATTATTTATTTATTTATTTCGCTTTAAGTTTAGTTAATTTGAAGTAATCGTTCACACATGTTGCGTCAAAACAATACACTTTTAGTTTCAAATTAAAAGTTACGTCATCAAATCACCGCTAACTAAACACCATTTTAAAACTACAACAACAAAAAATATGGCCGCACGTATTCAATGATGTGTTGTTATATAAACATTTTTCCTTCCACCATAGCAAGACACGTATAAATTAGAAACACCGACAGAGAATAGCGAATCTCGCAACATTATAAACTTTGAGACATCCTTTACAAAAAATGAACCGTTTTACAACATTTAACATTTAACAGACAATGCAATGTAGAGCTTCCGAAATATCAAATATAAATCCTTCGCTATATCGAAACAACCAGTCCGAAACAGCCAATATCGGAAACAAACTCTTTGGATAGCTAATATTGAAAACAAGCAGTTCGATACAACTAATAACAGAACAAATTATCTATCAGTCAGCTAACGTGATCTTCGTGACAACTTCACACAAAATCAATTTGAAAGCAAGCGCGAAAAATAGACTCTAAAAAAAACAAATTAAAAAAAAACAGATATTGACAAGAATTATTTTTTACAATTAGCTGTGTCAACATGCTTATCAACACCATCATCACAATCGAGCTGTCATAATAAGATAATCAAAACCGATTGACTGATAAAACAGAAATACAATTGTAAAGAATCAACTTAAACAACTACGAATTTGGTGATCTGTAAGCTGTGTGATTATGTTCTATCTAAAACAATACAACAGTACGAATCAAAATTTATGTTTCTAATGATTTTACTTGCAGTGAAAAACAACATGTAATAGCTATCATTGAACGTTTACAAAAAGTCACTTCAATGACTCTTACAAGTATTGTAAACAGAAAAAATACCTCAATGAATTAATGCCACTTGGAAATGAAAACAAAGGCACAATAAACTGTAACTGTCAATTAAAATGGTCTTTTTAGCAAGTAAAATATTCTCAAAATACATAAGTCAAGTTTAAAATCTACGAGTTTAGTATTTAAACAAAAATTTTCTTGAAATTTTTTGTCAAAACACAAATATTTTCAGTTTTTCTCTGACTTTTATTGTATTACTTTACATTTTAAAGGTTTGCATAAAAACATATGGTAATTTTCACACAACTATAATATCACAACACGTGTCAAAAACTAGCAACTTTTGATGATTAACTTATCAATGGAGCGTTCATCGACAAATATAACAGCGTAGGGCGTTCATTGACAAAAACAAAGGCGTAGGGCGTAAAAATGACACGTCTTCTAAATTAATTAAACTTCCTGGAAAGCACAATTACAAAAACAATGCTTTAACGAAATTTCGTTTACTAAACCTGACAAACTGAGGCAAAATTAGTAAGCAAGACAACAAAATTAGCAACTTCTCTTCAAGACTGACAACCAACTATTAACTATCGACATATGCAAGCATAAAAATATCCGCATCAAAAAGCAATGGAAACGAGGTTGCGTTTAAGTAAAAGGTTTTGAATTCGGATTTAAAATATAAAATGTTCATTTTAAAGTATAATTTCTAATCATAAATATATACAACACAAATAAAAAAAACTAAATAAGCCAGTCAGAGAGAATAACACATCTCCAAGAAAACTCATTCTTACTGTCTCCCTAACAATTCTGTTCTGCGCTTCAACAATAACACAAAACTCATTAAGAATCGTGACTCGTGTAGCTAGGAATTCTTTTCTTCTCAGTGGTCGGGAGAATAAAATTACTCTGTTTATCCTGACGAATCTATGGAAACATGTCTTTTAAACGATATTTAAAAAAATATTAATCCTTAAAACACACCTTGTAAAGTTATAACAGCATATTCTCTGTGTATATATCAAGCATGCTGTTTTGAAAATCCTTTCAATGTATAGCAAGATAATGCGCTTTTTTAAGAATTGCAAAGTATACTGCAATACCTAAGAACTTTTAAAATTCATGTTTTGTTTTTATTCATTTTTTTGGATAGAAAACGCTGGCATTATGACAATCGAAAGTGTTTGACGTTCGAATTCTAAAGTCACTCACAAAACATTGTTTACAGTGTTTTGAACCAGAAACCTTCTTGAGGGGAAGATTTCGGCTTTAAAAAGAAAACTCAATAACGTTTCTTTAATTCAAAAATGTCAAATAATTCGGGAAATCGAGAAAGGAATGTCAAACAAGGAGGCAGCAGAAAAATACGGGATCCCCAAAAACACAATTTCAACTTGGATGAAAAAAAAACATAAGATCCTACAAAGCTTGGAAGAACAAAAAACCGCGTCTGGTTCGAAAAAGGTTCGAGGCTGTGATTATGAGCAGATAGACAAGGCTGTTTTCAAATGGTTTACTGTTCAAAGAAGCCAAAACATTCCGATCGATGGCAATTTGATAAAAGAAAAGGCACTCAGTTTTGCTAAAAACTTTGATTGTTCATGTTTCAAGGCTTCCGATGGTTGGCTGGACAAATGGAAAAAAAAGGTAAATAACATAGTTATAATTTTCATTTCGTGTATAAAAACAACGTGATTACATATCAAACACTAAAATTACAGCTTCTGTTTTTTCAAAATCTCTACCATTGACTTTTGCCCGGATAAGCTTAGAACACAGGGGACCTGCATTCCATCACCATCTCCAAGATTAACTACCTTTCCAGTAACAGTTATATCACATCTCCCAAAATAAAATATGGTTTTAGCAAACTTTCCATTTTCTCCTAACGGCAAATGTCCGACTAGTTTCCCATCTTTTTTAACGGCTACAGCGTATTTGTCGACAGGGTTGTGAGGTTCCATTTCTCCTTGTAGTTTTTCTTGTTGGACTGGTGTCCATAAACTTTTGTAAACATGGTACCCTTTTATGTAAGATGTAATGTCAGTGGAAGACAAAACGACGAGTGGCATATTTTCAGTTAATTCAATTTCTTGTCCCAGTAAATTTATAGCCATATTGTTCTTTACAGATTCTACTACACTCCACGTGTTCAACAATATAATTTGTAAACAGATAAGAATCGAATCGAACCAATCTTAAAATTTATGTTCGATTGTGTTATGTTCGATTAATATTAAGGGCTGCTTTACACGAAACATTTTTATTTATTTACTTTTTCAGGCACAGCATTTCCTTGAAAGTTATCGGTGGTGAATGTAAGTCAGTTACAAATCAAATGACAAGCTCCTGGAACGAAACCACGCTCCCAACCATTGGAGAGTTGTACGTTTGCTGTGCAGTGCTTTGGAGAACAACAAACCTTTGCCAAAGATTTCAATTTTAAGCGGAATGAAGATACTGGCTGATTCTTGGGAGGCTGTAACTAAACAAACCATCATCAATTGTTTTAAGAAATCTGGAATCTCTTCTACAGGACAACAGGATGCTATTGCTGATTCGGATGACCCATTTAAAGATCTTTAAGAAAGTTTGGATGATTAAGAGAGGCTGATCCATCATTGGTACCAAATGATCTCAGTGCTAATGATCTTGTGACCTTGGATGATGAGGTTATCGCAACCGCCCCTCAAATCTCTAATGAAGATATCATTGATGAATTTCGGAAATCTCAGGACAACGAAGCTGAAGACGATGGCAGTGACATGGAGGATGATTCATTTGATATAGTTGTCGAAAAACCATCAAGATCAAAAGTCGAGTGTAGTATTGATCTTTTGAAAGATCTAGCAATGTGTTGCGAAAAGGCAATGAAATGCAAATGCCTATCTCCAAATTCGAAAAAATGTATAATAAAGACAGAGTGGCATCACTTAAACAAAAAGACATAACCGATTTCTTTAAATGAAGCTGTAAATTTATTTTATGTATTTATTTTAAAAGAAGTCTTGTGCATTGAATATTAACATTTTAACATCTCTCATTGACCTCTATCAACTCCCGATACACTGAAGGTTAAAAATACGTTTTTTACGAAAAAACCCAATTTTTGTCAATTTTTCTCTATCTCGAACTTTCTCTATCTCGAACAAATTTTCTGGTCCCTTGCGAGTTCGAGATAGAGAGAGTCAACTGTAGTAGGACGAATTAAAATTCGAGACAGAAAACTGCTACAACGTGCGTATACTTCATAGCTAATTATTTAATACTGGAACACCTTTCGCTTCAGAATTATAAGATCTAGGTGGTTGGAATGAAAAGTTTACATACTCAACTGAAAGTTCAATTACAAAGCGACATTTTTTTTAAGAAACGAACATTTTTTTGCGATAATCTAAATTATTATAAAATTGTAAACAAGTCACAAAAAATTATTTCTTTTGCATAAGATCTGAATTTGAAATCAATCGATCATTGATGAAAATAACATAGACATTAAAGAGGGAACAACTCAAAATTTGAACCTGGAACACGTGATCAACAAAACAGCGGAGGGTCGGAAAGTTTCCACAAATTTAAATATTAGTTAACTTCGTTCTAAGAATGCGTGTCTAGTGAGGCGTTTTAAACGTCAATCCTTAATGAATTAAAAAATACACCATTTAAGACAAGCAATAAAAACAATTTAAGGAAATTAAATTATAACTTTAATTACACAAAATTTCAAACCATTTTACAAAAAATCATACCTTCAGAATCCTCTTACAACTTTTAACATTAGCTTTCAACATGCTGATTTCATTAAAGCTGTCAGCATAGCAACCAAAGATACGTGTCCATTGATTTGAGAGCAACAAAGGAGAATATACTATACAATAAGCATAACACCTCAGCAAAAATGCTGGATATCTATTACTTGACAAATAATGCAATTATTCCAAGATTAACCCGAATCCAATAATACAGTTTATAAAGGCTATAAAATTATGCGAGTCGCACATTTTGGGGGTATTATATAACAGACTAGTCGTTAGCCCGTGGAAAAAACCACGGGTTCGTCCGTCCTTTATATTTACCCGTCGCAACAAAGTGGATGAAAATGCATCGCCTTTGATATTCGTGTTCCCGTAAAATCATTTTTTAACTCAGCGGGGGGTCCGCGCAGAGACAGACAGACGACGGCTATTATTATAGAGATTTAGATATTGAAATAGAAAAAAAAATGTGGAAACATAAAGAGGTCGAATAATGTTCGTTTATTGTGAAACGAAGTATAGGAAACGACACAAAAAACATCTTATTAAGTACGACTGCTTTTATTATCGCTATAAACAGTTTTTGATATAAGTACAATTGTTCAATTCTTACGTCTCTTAATTTACACAAAGTTCTGATCATTATAGTAACTTTGATAGCTAGCCGCCATGGGCGCTATACACCTTCTATCAGATTTTTTAATCCAGCAACTTCGTAACAAGCTTTCAGCTGTCGTAAGGAAGTTTGACTGGAACGTATTTTTAGTGCATCCAAAGACAGCAAGTCTCTTAGTGATGGTATCAAGGATATGCTCGAATCTAACGTGAGAAGGAAAGAGTTAAGAAGGAAGTTCTTATAAGTAAAACCCATAAAAGCGGTCAGTATTGAGATTAAAAAGTTTACAAACGCTTTGAGATTTTTTCAATCAAGCCACGCTCACAACAAATCGATGAAAATAAAGCACCACCCACCTGTGTTTTTACAATACTTTAAACATCTAAAAAACATTTTCTGTGTGACCACGTCCTCATAATCCAATTGCGAGCATTCACTCCAACTGAAATAATAGTTGGAGAAATTTCAGTAACAGAATTTTAATACATCTTTTGATCTACCAGCTAACATGAAATTTAAAAGGTGCTCACTTGTCGTGCAAAATACAGCTACACCAAACATCCAAGGCTAGACTTTGAGCGTCGGTCTCAACCTGCATTAAGAAACACATTCAAAAATATCGAAAATCTAAATGTCTTGGATTTTTTTTTGTGACGCAAACAAGGGCATCATAGAAGCTGTACTCCATGCAACCGCAAGTCAAAAGGATGTAAATCGACCTTAAATACAGGTAAAGAAACAGAGATGGAAAGAAGATGAAGTTTTCACTCACATGTGACAACACACCAAATAGATGTGCATAGTGGTCGTCTGTTAAGTTGGCTGGATTTTCTGTTAAGCACATCTAAAATAAAAAATGGTGGATGCAGTCACGTTTGTTTTCCACAAACCTGTGTTCTTTCATTTGACTAGTAAACATTCAGTAGTGATGGGTGGAAGCAATATATAACAGCAAATTAACTTTTTTCGGTAAATCCGCCTCGATATAGAGTTAGCAAATTAACTTTTACTTTTTTTGAATGAAAGAGAATAAGAATTTAAAAGAATTCGGAAAAAAAACAAAGCTGGTTCGTAAAGAAGTGTAATTAAAGAAGAATAAATATAAAAACAATTATTAACGAGGTAAATTTTGTTACCTGTATGAGCTCCTCCGCAGACAATGGTGGATATAAGTGCGATTCTTTCCCAAGAAACTAGAAATACAAAAGTCGTTTTTGAACATCTCGTCTATATTTCACAATATCACCCTATTTCCTCGAACTACAACACAAAAGATTCAGCTACGATACCTCCATAATATTATCCTGGTACTCAAGAAGCTCCAAGTGTTTGTCAACATCTAAAAATAAACAAAACTTTTGCTACCATGGGTATCCCATTGTGACCATAAAGAGTTTTGCAGTAATTTCAACTGGAAAAAACGTGATTTTCGTTTGTGGAAGTTTGAGTTTGAACGTTATATGACAATACCCTTAAGATCAACAAAGTTTTAAAATAATCTTCCACTCACCATTCACATGAGCAGTGATCTCGCTCGTCTCTTCATCTGATGCAAGCATCGACAAATTGGATAGTACCAACATAAGCTAAGTAAAAATAGTACTATTCTCATCAGTCATAAAAAAGAAGAGCACACTTGGTTGCAAGTCATCCCAAGCTGGTTAGTTTGTCACAAGATATAAGTAATGTCAAGTGGATAAGACGACCTACCCTTTTTCTTGGTGCGCATATTTTTTCATCGCCAGAAAGATGCTTAAGAACATGTGAAGCCTACAAAAACATAAAGAAAGTGGCATGCTTAAAAATATGTTTGATGAAGCTATTTCTTCTGAACTTAATTTCCCTATCATGAGAATGAGCCAGGTCTCTAGGTATAACGCCGATGTTAGGGCTCTTTTAAAACAACGGGTAAAAGTTTTTACGTTAATAAAGTTTAAATGTTTGAGTGTTTTCTACTCTAAAACCATACATTGATTAAAAAATTTCGGCGGCACTGGCAAAGTTTACACAATGTTAGGGAAAACCATTCCTCTACGTTCGAGTCAATTCTAAATTGAAGACATTATTCAACCTTGATGTACTATATAAGAATGCTATGCCACAGGCGTTCAATAAAACAGATGGCTAATGATTCCATTGAGTAATCAAATGTTTTAATCTTTTAATCACAAACAACTAAGAAAATGTCAACCGGATAGCAGGACAAACATCGTTTGATAGCGATCCGTAATGTGACATGGTAATTGATTATACACAGCACTGCAAGCACGAACTGTCAATTAAGCTAATCACGAGACAGCCTAATTAAAATCATAACACAGGTATGTAAAATTAAAAACATTAAAGTCGTAATTAGAAAATAGTAATTTATGACAAAGCAACTGCGTCTATTTTGATTTCATCCCTGTTAGCCGGTACTGTATGTGGTTTACTGATGATGTATGATTTAATCAGAGATGCTACATCACCCTGTGGCTGCGTACAGTGAAAAAACGCGTTGCATATAAAGAGAAATGATATTAAAAGAGTACAAGCCTCATATGTGTTTACAACTCATATAAATGCTCGGAACAATCCTAGACTGTGCTCCTTATAATATATAAGTAAACGTAATATTCTGTTGCATGCATAGGTCAGGTTTCCGCCCAAGACGGGGAAAACATAAACATAAATTCACTGGCACACGTATCCCCCCTCCTGGAACATTAATCTTACTTAACTCTATACTTTTTAAACAAGTCATTGCCTTAACTATGCCAGAAGTTTTCCATATTTATCTATGAAGCTATATTTGCGTCGCAGGCCTGGTTAAGCGCTTTCAGAAATAAGTTTTTGTAAAACAAAACTAAGTATTAAAAACTTGGCTCTTGCAAGAGTTTAGTTCATGGCATAAGCAAAAACAGAAGGAGAGTGCGGCTTGCAAAGCTCCCAGAAATTTCGGAATATTTTTGAATGGTTTCTGTAAGGAGCACCAAGCGAAATTAATAAATGTCGATAACATAACAGACGATTTGTCGTACCTTTGAAAACTCTTTCGCTCCAATGAAATGCAACCAGCTAAGGTTATTGTAATTCCCAAGAAATTTGTCAAAGTCGTCGGAGGTGTTTTTTTCACCCATCAGTTTACCCCATGCTCCTATGAAAGATTGTATCGTGAATAATATACAACAGTTTTTTTTAAATACATTAACATAAGATCAATACACAAAAAAAGAGAAACAACAACAACAGGACACTACTAAAAAAAACTGGATAAGGGTTGCTGGTCCACTTTGTTACTTACTAAAACGCAAGTTATCAGAAACAAATAGTTTAAGCGTAAGACAACTTACTGTGTTGTTTTCACAAGAAAGAGTTTGAAGCTCACTCACCTGTGTCCATATATCGTTGATACAAGACTTCGGAAAAACCCTAAAGTAAAAAAAGTGGATCAACAAGCATGATTCGACATGTTCACAATAAGTTTGATGTATCTCTATCGTGACATCACATTGAATGAGATACTGGATAAATTTTTTGTTGTTCTTGGGTTTTCTTTAATCGGTAAGAATACAATTTAACTAGGACTAGGCAGGGAGGGGGTTGTTGCACTTTCTATCCTTTATATACCCCACTTAACGACAACCTACATATATCAACCCTATTAGGTCTACAGGAGTGGGATTCCAATGCCTGTCTGTTTTTTTTCTTAATAATTATTTTAAATGAAAGATGGCTATAATATTTATCTACGAAACATCTGCCAGCCAAATTTTTAGGTTTCATACCTTGCAAAATTCTAGACATTGTCTATTACTTATGACCTTGGACCGAATAGAGTTAAGAAGACAAATTTACGTGGAAAAAAAATTAGATGGAAATGGTGGTATTAAATTTGGAGTATAACAAAATAAATTAAATTTGGCGAGAATTTATTTACTTTAGCGAAATCAAGAGCATTCTCATTAAAACCCCCATGTAACAAAAAGGGGAAAAAATTATTGTTATGATAAAATTTAAAACCTGTTTTCCAAAAGTCTGTTTGTAATGTTCCAGCTTCTCAGTATCCTGCGTTTTCTCACACAGTAGAATTAACGAAAGGAAATCTTCATATTTTTCAGCTAAAGTGGCTGCTTCTTCGTAATAGCTAAGATCCACTGCAAAAAAAAGAATGTGCGAAATAAAATTTAATTATCTCATAAACATAATCTAATAAATTCAAGGTCTTGTAAATCATACAAAAAAAATTTTAGGAAGCAAAAGCATTATCTAGTTTAGGATTAGGATAACATACCTTCAGGAGTTTTATACGTGAACAATTTACACTAACTTAAAATTTTTTAATTCGTCTATTCGTAATATATAAAGTAAAAGCTGTGTTCACCATATCTCTTTTTTCAATGAGATGGAAGTTTCCTCTAAGTAATTTGTAGTCCAAGACTTTTAACATCCTTTTTACTTGACAACGTTTTTATGAATTTGCACAAGTACATCAATCCCCTCTTGCGTTTAAACACGATTTTCAGATTACATGTACGAAACACGTTAGTATTAAAATAACCGAAAATACCTAACAATATAACAATATATTGTCGCTCTTGTTGATACTCCTCGTTGAGACTAGCAAATTGTTGATGTGTACCAGTCGATCTGGAAATGTATAAAAAAAAGTTAGAACAGTGACAGTTGTTTTTCATTGATCGTTTCAAATTAGCGATCAATAATTATTATGTAGTGGAAACGAACGTACCGTAGTAAAGCCAACTCCCTTTCATAGCCGTCCAATAGCAAATCAGATAGTAGTATTACTTGGCGCGTTAAAATTGCTCCAACCTAAATAACAGATGAAATAAGCACTTGCTGATTAAACCCACCTTTAATGACAACAGCATAGGAAAATAACGTTTTAGCCAAAGATAAACTGAAACATCCCAATTACTTAAAATGTAATTTAGAATCACAAAGAATCGTAATGGAACGAGGAAAACAAATTGGCTTGATCAGAACTTATTTTCGCATCAGCTGATGCATAATATGTTTTAGACTGATATTCCACAAACAAAATTCTAGAATAAAAATTTGACATTTAAATGCTCCCTAAAAATTTTCAGGAGTTTTAACTAAAAAAGTTTTTTACCATTATTTAGAAGGATTTAAGATGTTGGTGGTCTCATAGTTTCATGCTTTCTTACTAGAGTTTTAAGATAACTTGTGGTGACTATACCCAATAAAGCTGTTTTGAATATACACATTGCAGTATATAGATAGCATGTTCACAAACCTTTGTGCTATCAACGTTTGGTAGGCCTTGTTCAAGTGCTAGTTGGATCTGATAAAAAAATAAATAAATAAATTGGTAACTAAAATAACACAGTACATAAAAGATAGAACATTAACAAAGAAATGACAAAACAAAAAACAAAAAAACAATGAAAGAATTACCTGACGTTTCAAAAGTGCTCGATTGTTAATACTCGTTGCACTACCTGAAATTGAAAACACACAAAGTGCATTTATGTCACAACCTAGAGACTGAGATGAATTTTGACCATGTAAAGAGATAAGCTGTGTACTTAGAGATGCGAAAGAGGTGCTTACATTTACGGTAACTGAATTTAAAATTTTACGAATTTATTAGTTTAAGGGAAAAAGGATTATACAAATGGATTATTATTGGTGAAGCTTCCATAATAAAAGATTAATTGGACCAATAACTTCAAATATACGAGTAAGTACTGTTCTAAAACAGACGAGAAGTCTCCTTACCAGTCCACGGAACGTGGTACATCTGAGTTGCCTGTTTTTGTTTGGTAACAAGTTGTCTGTGTTGCCAAGCAGCAGTATAACACGTCTAAATGTATTAAATGTATGTTTAAATGGATTTTTCAAGGGCTCTGCGTAGTCGTATATAATTTCTGATAATTGACATCCTTGGGATAAGCTTATGATCGTACAATACGATCGTACCATGTTATTGTATAATTAAAACATATTGTCCTAGGACTTAATTACTTGAAAATGGCCGTCGAACAGCCGAAAAGTCGTGAAGTGTAATGATTATTACTTGTTTTATTTTACAACGCCACACACAATAATTTTTCAAACTCTAAATGTTTGATACATTTTTAGGATATAATTAAAATAAGAGTTAGTTTAAGGGATCCTGGGGTGTAAGATGAGGTTGGACTTTTACTATAGGACTTAAATAGTGATTTAACAAGCCTTTTTCAAAATTTGAATTTTTCTTTGTATTCTTAATTTTGCAATGAACGATTTTCAGAATTAATTATGCTGCATACATGCCTGACACAGCATATTAAGAGTATGGGTAAACAGGTTTATTGAACAAAGCTAACTCACCGCAAACAATTCACTGACGGTCGATATTAGCTCTACTTGTTCCTTTACTGTCGATATTTGCGAAAGTTTCTTCTCTTCCAACCTGAGTAGGGCGAAAAAGAACTGACCGACATCAGTAACCTACGTAAAACAAAGAAAATACAAAGTAAGTTCATATTTGTAAATGGTACAAATTTCCATTCGACAACTGCAAGAATGAAAAGTGCATTTTTTAGCTGGAAACAAAGAGACAATACATTAACAATACACAAAAGAAATAATAGCATACATTTGCAAAAAAAACATCTTTGGCATTAAAATTGTTTTCTTCGTCAAATGAAGAAAGACCAACATCGAGTGTGTTTATTGTTTCATCTATGATATCACCTACCCTAGAAAATAATTGTACACGAATAAATATGCAATCTTGTCCCAGAGCTTCATTTTTTACTTTTTGATATATGCGTGTTGCTGCAGCCCTAGCCACTACTTTATTCGTACAAACTTTGGCGAGCACTTAATTAAGCGATTTTGGTCTTAAATCGCCAAATTAAGTGCTCGCCAAAGTTTTCTTTTTTCATCCATCGGCAAATTGAATTGATTGGATACTCATTATTTACAACTACAATCAGTAATCAAAAATTTGGCACAAAGGCAGTTTTTTGTGCACTTTTTAAAATTGCGAACACAAAAGTGCAACTTCTGTATATGCGTAGCTATGCTAAACTTGCGTTTTGAATGCGCAATTTCTAACACGTGTGAACATTTTTTGTCAGTGATTGTAGATTACTTCAGCATTGGAATTTCATATATGATGCACCATAAAGCTTTGTGATTTGAAACAACTAACAGGGTTTCCACCGAAAATATGGTATCAAATTTCCTGACTTTCCCTGACTTTTTGAGGTCAAATTCCCTGACTTTTGCAAGAAATTCTACAGCCAAACAGAAAAACAAATTAACTAAAACCGTTTAAACCATATTTGTCGGGAAAACCAAATTTGGTTTGCTTTTTAAAGATCAGAAACACGGCATAACATTAACAAGGCAGGCAACTTTGCATTTGAAATTTTTGAATTTATAGAAATAAAGTTCTATCAGTCTAAGTCAAGTTAAAAGACAAAAAATCCCCTGACTTTTCCCCGACTTTCCTTAAAAATGGGTCTTTTTTTCTGTCTTTTCCTGACCACAGAAAAAATTGCCTGACTTTTCCTGATTCTCCTGCCTCAGTGGAAGCCCTGACTAAAAGTAACATCTAACCTTGAGTACATATTCTGTAGAGCTAGCATGCATTGCAGTTTCTCACTGTTTTCATTAACTTCGAACTGAATGTCGTAACGTTTTTCCATTGTCTAAAACATAGGTAACACACACCATCATGTTAAGATGCGTTATACGCCCCACACATGCGTTAAAGCAGTAAAATATAATTGAAGATCAGTTAACACCTAATCTTTTCACATAATATATCTTGTAGAAACAATGTCTTTTTAAATCTAAAACGTTCTGTTGCACAAGTTTCTTTTTGTCAATTATATAAGCAGCCCCACGTATAAACAGCGGCCAGTCTAAATCTAACAGCAGCTGAGATAAGGTGTCAACATTTAATAACCGACCAAATGCTCCCCAAATTGATTACAGTAGGGTAGACAAAAAAAAGTACGCGAAGAATGAAAGAAAACATAGCAAACAGAAAGTTAACCATTTTTTTCTTTCTTACCTTTTCGTAGATCTTTGAACGAGTAAGAAACTCGATAAATGCTGCATGAATCTGTTCTTTATCTTGCAACTGGTTCAACAGTAACACTGATGTTGTAACAAGGCCTGAAAAAACACATAAAATTACAAAACATTTTTATAATCTGTATTTGACTAATTAAAAGCTCTTGGCAGTCCCTTGGTTATTAAAAGAGAAAGTTTATTCGGAAGAAACGTTGATTCATAACATCGTTTTAATTTTTCTCTTCTGCCTTGTGAGATTATGCTCTCTAACAAACCTTGCCTACCTATATTCCTTTGTGCAGCCCATCTTGGGTCAGACACTGGTCGACTGTTGAGCAGTTCGATACTGAGTTGAATAACCGCATCGTGAATATCTTGGGGTGTACATTCTAACGTGCTGATAATGTGATTAGTGTCCTGAATGAAATTTGAACACATCACTACACTGAGCAGATATGATTTCTGAATTAAAATTGAAAACCACACCCAATCTGCAAGAAAATTACTACAGAAAATTGTAACAATTCTCAAACAATTCAGTTTAAAAACGGCTACCACTAGGCGCTAAGTAGTGCCCAACTCATTTCAAGAGTGGTACTTATTTTTTTGAAGTATTTTAGAACATTTACACTATATGCCCACCAGTCTGGGACAGCTAAAAAAAGTTGCTCTCGAGTTGCTCAACTATCTTTCTTTTAAGCATCTGGAGATCATTTTAGTCTTGATACCCCATTGAATTGCAACCAAATCATGACAGTGTACAGACCAGTTCAAAAAATAGATCTATTTTCCCATTTCTACTATTTTAAAACAAATGTGTAAACCGTATAAATGATCAGAATCAACTTTTGTGGAGGATTGTAGCACTTAGTATAAAAAATGACATTGCCTTGGTGTCATTAATCAGCAAATGTGAAGACATAGTTTTATTTCATTTGCCAACAAACACACAAGTATATACAGATATACATTACCACGCGATCTTTTGAATGAGCTACAAAGGCCGTTTTTATTGTAGCATAGGCATCACTGGGAGATATCTCGAGTGGAATGTCAACTGTTTTCTAAAAAAAATAGTCATTCGTGAATTTGTTGCATGAAAAAATGACACCGAAAATTAATTTTATTATGAAACAATACAGCTCATTCGTCTTTTATACGTTTATCACTTAATACAGCCTCAAAAGAAAAAAACAGTCTTACAGATTCTTCTTCTTTGCTAATTTTTTCTTTTTCTGGTTGTTGAATACTCTTCATTAGTGCTCTATGATGAGAAAACATTATAGCTTAAAAATTTACTATATCTTGCCGACATGTTAATTCTATTTTTGTTACTACAAGCACTCGATATACGGAAAGGATGGACATCAACACAAACCAAGATCTTCAAAATTTTTACTCTTATTTAGTTATAAAAAGTGGTAGATGGAGACAATTAAGTACCAAGTCATTGGTTAAATGGTCAACATGTTCTTTTTTCTAACAAACTAACGGTGACATCAACATTTTGTTAAGCGGGTAAAATCTTTGACTTGGAAATGCATAACATTATATGCTAAAATGAAGCCATTTTGAACTTACATTGTTGGGTCTTGCATAAGGCGAAAAGTGATCAAACCATGTCTTCTTGATAAAAAGATAGGATCAGAACCGCAGTTACCTAATAAATAGTTACAAATTGCAAGTAGATTGAAGTAGGTAATTCTGTTAGTTAACGCTTCACACAAGCCCAAGAAGAATACAGGAAAGCAACAATTTCAACATGTGAAATATGTAATAGACTACATTCACAACCTATCACTACTAAAAAAAGGAAAACAACAATCTGGAGGACTTACCAACACCAATTATGGCACTGTTAACTTTATTAAACTCCACTTTGACAGGATTCCACATACTTTTCGAAACTGAAAAGAAAAATGCGCCTGGCAAATCAAAGATTGCAGATTCATACAACAGTCAATTCCAATTTAAAGATAGTTTGAAAACATCAAATAATATTTGTCAAACAAGATATTTATGACTAACTTAGACCGACAATAGTATTCGTTGTCCAAAAAATATCAAAAGATTGATGTCACTATCATGCTTAGTCATGCAAGTTACCCATGTACAGAAGTCGGTTTTACAGATGTTTTGATCAGATATTAACAGGCTTACCTGATTGAGCATAAATCATGTGTTTTGATGCTATAAACACATGGTATTCTGCCACGGGTAAGGCCAGCTTTAAGTTTGTAAAATCTTCTTCCTGAACAAATACCCACATTAAAACAAAAAAAAATCAGTGGGAAATATTATTAGGAAAATTTGTACATTTCATCAGCATAGCACCTATTTTTTTGGACTGATAAATTGTTGCACAATAACTTCAATGAACTCAACTTTAACCGTACGATTTAATCATGTTACATCTCTCACACTTTTTTGTTTTAACATAAATTTAAATTTGACTTTTTATCTTTAGCTAGCAACATTCTTTATACCAAACAGAAAGATTCTCCATTTTCTAAGCAACCAAGAAGGAGTATCCTTGTTGGTTGCTTAGAGAATGGGGTCCTAATGCATTTAAAGCTTGCACCTGAACTACAAAAGCTTTGCAAGCACAGAATTTGCTTAACTAGCTAAGATCCTATTTCCACCATGAACGCCAAGCAGAACGAATTAATTGACACTTTTATAGTGTATGACTTGACTTGGTCTTTTCTAGTCTTTGGCCTTGACCAATCCAGAATTTTCCACAATGGAAGTGAACAAAAGTCACGAATTAACAAGGTCATATACCTAATCATGCCACTTTAAACAAAAGCTCATTTGAGTCTTTTGTTTGCATAGCACTGATAAAAGGATAAAACGTTTGATTAAAAAACACAAAAAATACATACTTGAACTTCATCGTCAATAAGTACAATACTTGAAAAACTGACTTGTGTGTCATCACCACGAGCTTTCAGCAAACCTGAAAAATATCAAAAAAACATCAGAAGGATGTCCCATATGCTATCATCGAATTAAGAGAAGTTGCTTGTCAACACCCTAAGACACAAAAAGGGCAATATGACACAAATTTAAACAAAATATGGGATATGTTGCACCACATGGCACAAGTTACACAACATGGTACCCACCAACAGCACATCGATATGTGTCACCACTCCACAATACCATGAGTAACATTGTACCAAAACCAGCATTCTTCATATCCAAAACTTGTATTTCATCAATATGTTGAAACGACTAAAAACGACATGAAATGTTACATATCACAGAAAGTTAGTTGATTTACCTTAACATTGAGTGGCTTCTACACCAAAATACATGACTTTTGCAAGACAACAGACATATGCATTAGTATCTTAACACACTGAGTGAGAATTAGTTCTAAGAGTGTGAGTATTATTTCTTCAAAACGAAAAAACGAATGGTATATCAACACAACAAAACATAAAAGTTTGTTTACCTCCACATTTTCGTTAGTATACATTTTTATACACTTCAGTAAATCAATTTCATAAACCATCTAAACAAGATTTTACAAATAAGACAACTGAAAAGAATACAATTTATTAATGCATTAATAGCTTTTTTCAAATACAAGTTTTTCTATGCAACTTCAATAGCTAGGTTTTTAACATAACACATGTTGGGAACAGTCTTTCTTCAAGCATTTGATTTTAAATGTATAACTATTTTCCTAAAACAATTAAAGATACCTTTGTTTCTGATTCTGACGGCCCAGCTATTTCCCATTTCTGAAATTGCTGGTTTGTAATGGTGTAGAAATGCCTATAATGAAAAAGGAAACTGTTTCGGGAAAAACTATTTCTATGTGAATTAGGTAACATCAGTATTCAATGTTTTTCTCCACACACATTTAGAAATCAATAACAGAAAATACTTTAACACTGCTTAGGTTAAACACCAGACACACTAATTTGAACAAAGTAAAACTAGATCTGCACATTAATTGTATAAATTTAGCTTTATTGCATAATTTTCAAATGACATACCACTTAGCTAAAGAATCTTAAATTACCTCTCTGAAGTGTCGTAATCATTTGTTCCTGAGCAAATACATGGGGGATACTAAAAAAAGAGTAGAGAAAGTGTAAAACGCAGATTTAATAATTTATCTAGTGTTGATACTGAAGTAAAGATACCTTATTGACACCAACAACAGGCTGAGACCAAAAACTGGACACTCTTCGTCCAATGTTGGACAACATACCCTTTGATGTAGTGAGTTGTCGACAATGCACCGTAGACTATATATAAGAAATATCACCCAAGGTTAGTCCTGTGCACTTTTTAAATGATCATTAATCGAAGTCTTTAATACACAATAAACAATGCTTCTGTCACAAAAAACTTACAATGCTTGGTGACAATAAGTATACTTCATTCGTAGTTGTAACTAACACACATCCATATGGCTAAAAAAGACAAAAAATAGTGAATCAACTTTTACGATAAATATGTATGTAATGTATATATGCTGTGTTCATAAGTTTAAGATATATGCAGTACTAACTGATACACCTGCTGTACCACCTTTTTAATTCATGGCAGCGCTTGCCAATATGAATGTGGTCAAATTAAAAAAACTCTTTAATTCATTTTAGCAAATTGTTGCTAACATGAGTTTTACTTTATTTGGAAGCAAATTGACTTAAAGAAAACTTTGCTTTCTTTATCCCTTCTAAATTTAACCATTGTTTATGTGTGGAAGCATGTGATCGCAAAACAAAAATAAAACTGTAGGTGAAACATAAATTTGCCAATGTGAAGAAAAAAAATGACATTTCGATTTTCAGCCATGTGAAATAAATTGGATTAGAAGGGTGCTGTATATACAGAAACAAATTTAGCATACCGTTCACCATTTGAAAGTTTGAAAGTTATCAAATTTTTATTACAAACGTAATATTATCAATTCTGCATGCACTTACACTTAATGGCAGTAAATAGAGACATTGCTTTCCACCTAGGTTTAAAAACGATTCAACTGTGACTGCTGGTCTGTTTATATTTTGCCAGAATTTTACAGTTCCTTCTGGAGATACATTCATCACTGACGTTTTGGTATTCATTGCAAATGTTGGGTCTGAGGAGTTTGTTTCGATAACACATGTTAAATCTGCTTGATGAGTCAGTTCTGTGGGTGCAAGTTGAAACTCAAAACAGCTGACAGCCTAAAAAAAATATAAATTGAACCATGACATTGCTACACCTTCCATGCAAACCCATCAAAAACGTAGTAGGTATCATAAACAAAGTTTTTACAATCAAGGATACTAAAGGATGAAAACCTTTTTAGCAGCACTGGAGGTAAATCTCCAAATAAATAACTTTCTCCCGCAGACAACTGATACCCAACCAGCAGGATCAATCTTTGCAGATAAAGGTGCTAATAAAAATAAATAAAAAATTATCTCTTTTAAAGAAAGAAAAATTGTTAGAAAAAAACTAAGTGTTCAAGGAAAAATTTCATGAACTATCATGAAATATTTTCAGTTTTATTATTAGGGCATGCAATAATGGCAGTGATTTCATACAGAAGTGCACATCCTTGCTGAATTATTTATGATAAATGAAATAAATTTATTTCTTGTTGGCCTTAATTTTAAAAATTAAAATTAAAAAAATTGTCATTAAACACAACAAAAGCGTTATTTCAAGAAAATCTAAAAAATATTTTATATAATTCTTTATAATTACCTTTTTGAGAGGCTGCCAAAACCTCTGCCACTTCAACTGGAAGTGCATTGCCATAGGTTAATAATTGATGAGACTCATCTTGCTCAATGATCTGAAAGACTCTAAATCCAAAATCGATTTTAGCAAAGGAAAAAATAGATGTTTATTAACAAGATTAAAGAAGGTAAATAAAATAAAGACTCACGCTTTACTTTGAAACTTTCTCGTATGAGCAGAATCTTCAGTAACTGACAAGTTTAATGTTGAAAATGGAGAATTTTGTTTTCCAATCAAGGAGTCCTCTAAGCGACTGCGTTGTTGTCTTTTAGGTGTATACATTATTATAACTAACAATAGAAGGAGATGGGTGTAAAAAGAATAATTGATTTAAGTCAGTTCTTTAAACATCATTTCTTTTAATTCAGCATTTATGTAGTACAAATTGTAGAAACAGATAAAAAGGTTTATGATATTCAAAAATATGAGGTAAAACTGGAAAGTAGTTTCCTCTGAGGGACTAAATATTAAATCAGACAAGGGGAAAGGGGACAAAATGCAATCCTGCATGAAGCCTTGGTGGGGGGTTACATTAAGTGTATCTGAAAGGGACAACCATGGTAGTTTCTGAAAATTAGGAGATTTAAAACACATTGAAATTTAATTGGCTTAAAGGGGAAGAAAACAAGTTACTTTTAATGTTGCACTTCCTATAGCACTAGAAATGGGACGTTAGAGAAGAAAATAGAAAGAATATACAATTGATAAAAATATCCTTAAAGACCCTTAAAGCTCTTTCAGAAAAGGCAATGAGGAAACTCCCTATTGTTTTATTGGAAGGGGGGAGAGAGGGGGAGGAGGTTCATAGACAGTACAAAACAAATAAAAATTTTGAACTTTGTAAGATTACAGTCTAATACTTTAAAAAATGAACTCCTTTTAAAATCTATTCTTAACCCTGATGTACAAAACAAGCAAAGGTCAATTAATACATCTCTGTTATAACAAAAATTTGTTCACAAAAACTGCATATATATATTAAGTCAAGTAAAAATAAATATTATTAGTTTTTCTGGTTGTAAATATTATAATGTTTACAATTATAACTCAATCTAATAGTCTTCCCATTACAAATAAAACCTTATGCAATAAAAATTGTGTTCTACGAGATAATCACTAACATATCATTAAGTGAAAAAACAGAAGTAAATAGCAAGTAGCACTTGTTTACAAAAAAAATCATTTGAAAGTATACCTTAGCAATTAACAACTTAAAGATTTAGGCATTCTGCAAAACAGATCATCGCAAAATTCTAATTATTAGTTCATCTCTAGAATTTAAATATTTATTTATCAACACAATAAATTTTATGCTTTCTGTGCCACATGTAAATTAATTTTTAGGATTCCTAAATAAAAAGAACAGTAAGGAAATGATTACATCCACCATGGTGTCTCTTTAAAAACACCCTAGCAAGCAAAATTCTCCCTCACTTAATTTTAGCTATAAATTATGCATAGTTATGTAAAATACAATGCTTTAAAACAGATTATGTTGTGATCGTAGTATGCAAACTACTTTTTTTACATTCTTCGATTCTGTATCAACACAGGAAAGTGAAAGAACAAATGATTTTCTTAATACTTGCAGTAGTATAGCAGCTCATTAAATTTTTTTGTGGAATCCCCAATTTTGTGAAATGTAAAATTTGTTCTAAAAACAGGTTGAGATAGCCATAAGGGAACAGACGCATTGTAGGAGTGTGACAGGAGCAGGGTGACTGTAAAGCTATGTAAAATCTTGCTATACTTACCAGGAATATCAAATAATCTATGGTCTGTTAATGAAAAATAAACAATCTATATAATAATACGAAAGTTGTGTCCGTCTGTGCCCGCTAAAGTGGATATCTTTGTTTTCCTTTGATGTTGCTGAAAAACACCAATCTCTTTAACTGTTCGTCAAAAGTGCATGGTCCTATACAATTTCTTGATCAATGTTCGAAGCTTTACAGGAAAAAGGCAATGGCTAAACAAATTTTTTAAAAAATCATTTTTTGTATATTTGTGAGTCTTTGCTAATGTCATTGAAATTCAAGTGACGGTTCTCTTTTCCATTGTCACCCTGCTTAAGGAGTAGTTTATACTGCCGAACTTATGCCTCTTCTAATTTAAAGGATTTTAGTTAGGCATAAAATCAGTTTCGGTTTATAATTTTTAGTGGTACTTAATCTGTGTTCAGAAAGTGAGTAAGCACAAGATTGGCCACAGTTTCTAAATTATTTTTCGTGCACAATGTTTTAATATTTTTTGGTCTGTTTGGTCATAGGTGTATAAACAAACGTTTCAAGATGGCTGCCATTGATAGGAGAAGGTTTCTTGTTTTTGCTCTATTATATTTATCAGAGAAATAGGAAACAGAACATGCAGCATATTCACAACACTTTATCAACCCTATATTCTATAGAAAGTAGAAGGATGTTTCTGATTCAGCAACATTTTATTCATCTGCAAAACCCTGTTATGATGGATCATTTCATCAGAAAGAAAACACGACGGAAACCATGATCATGCCGCCGTTTTGTTATAGAAATCAAGGTTGGTGGGAAACTGTTCGAAACACATATGACGATAACAGATTTTACGAAACAATCCGCATGAGCAGCGCCACATTTTATTACATTTTGCAAAAAAATAGTAATCAGATTGAAAAAAAGTGATGACAGAAGTTCCAGACTTTAAACTTGTTGCAACAATCTACAAATTTCTCGAGGTGATTAAATTTACACAATAGGAGAAATGTGTGGCCTAACTAAGGCCATTATTTGTTTGATCGTTACTGAAACTTGTACAGTCATAATAAATACTCTATGGGACGATACCGTCAAGAGATATTTTTCCACTTCAGAAATTGAAATTCAACATTGTATGGGGAAATTTGGCGAAGAATGGCAATTTCCCTATGCATTTGCAGCTGTGGATGGTTCTCATCTGCCCATAAAATGTCCTAATGGTGGAGCACAAGCCATGAAGCAATACTACAACTTTAAAGGTTTTTATTCAATCGTTCTGATGGGACTAGTGGATGCAGAGTATTGATTCATTTGGGCTCATACACATGATTCTACCCTGCTGCAATCCACTGATCTTTGGAAAAAAATAGTTGAAAGGGAAATGATTCCCAATGTTGTTCAACAAGTGGAAGACGTTGAAATACCGCCCCTAATTTTTACCTTAAAAAAGAAATTTGTTACAAGAAAAGATCTGGGAAGTAGGTTGCCGTATATTAAACTAAAAAAACCCTCTTAAACTAACGAAAAAAACAAGAATCAGAAGAAAATATAAATCCACAAAAAATGTTTAAAAAACTTCATTTTCATATTCTATAATTACTTTTTATTTTAAAACAGAAGAGGAGGTCAGACATTAATAAAAAGAATTTTAGTAATATGGGTAAAGGAGTGGAAGGTAGGGTAGGGGAAGTTGGCCGTTTAGGTGGTTGTGGTGTTATTGTTGCTGATATGGGTGAAGGAGGAGGGGGATTTGTTGGTTTAGGTGGCTTAGGGGCAGTAGTATAGAGGAATTCAGTGGTTTTGACGGCGCAAGTGGTAGTGATTTAGGCATAAGTGGGTTATTTGTAGTGATTTTTTCGTTTTTTGACCATCATGGATGATGAAACACTGAGCATTGGAGGAGGACTAAAAATTCTATAATTTCAAAGTTGGAAACTATTGAAAACATGATTAATAACAGGCCAACGTCAACAGCAGTTGTCAATTGTCGTCCCTTTGAAAAGGATTCTAACGTGTTGTATTTATGGCTTTATTAATAAGAAGGTTTTAGAATACGAAATTGTCAGATTGAATTAGTATATTTCCGTGGTATCCTTTTCATGCAGCAGAAGAAGAGTGAATTGTAAAGGTTTTAATGATCCCATATTTTTTTATTTTTTTTTTGGCAGAGCACAGGATCTAATTAGGTCTGTGTAGTGCATAATGAGCATTAAATACTCCATAGGACTCCACATCGAAGCCATGGCCCCTTCTGGAAAAAATAGAAAGGGTATATTCCTTGATATTTATGAGACCAATTGTGTAAAATATGCACAACTATCTCTAAAAAAAGAAATCTTTTCTGCGAATCAGAAAAAAACTGAAAAATTGTTTCAATCTACAAGTATCAACAAAAATATGAATGCTAATGCTATTTAATGCTACTGTACTATTTTTAAATCTTCCTAAAAATCAAAATTGCTTCTTTTTTGTTGCATTGTTGAAATCAATGTATAAAGTTGCCAATTCAAAACTACCAGAAGAAAATACACCTCTTCACAGTTTAATATGTTTGCGTATTTTCTATATAGTTGACTTTTAATGTTTACGTTTTAATGGATTCAGAAGGATTGACAGGCAAGAAATGCACCGCTAAGGTGAAAAAAGGCAAATTATGGTTAAAAACTTGTACTGTGACTTCTAGCGTCTTCTCACTGATATGTTCTAAATCTAAACTAATGCAAGCTGTATCTTATCAAGAACAAAAGATGCCTTTACCCGAAAATAAAGTTTAGAATGACTGGACTATGACTTACCACCTGCATAATTTTGCCCGTCAATTTGTGTAAGAATTCTGAACATTATGAACAACATGCGTCATGATGAAATATGTTTCCTAACGTCTGCAAAAAATGTTCTTGGGTGGCTGGTATTGGCTCATATTTTTCCTTTATCTGCAAAAGTAAATATATTTCCCAGACCAAAATAACTTAGCACCACTCAATTCTTTCTTCTTTTCTTTTTTCACTTCCTGACGTTTTTTTATGTAATCTAAAATGGCCAATCAGAGAACACAAATGTAACATATTTTTGATGATGGCTTAAGTTGTGCTTAAATTGTTCAGTATAGTGTGAATATAAAGTGTAATAATTGATATATATTTACGCTCTAGTTCTCAAGATATTTATGGTCAAAGTAGTCCTAAGGCCGCCATGACAGTGTATTAAAACATTATCAAAGACAACATGTGCTTCATTTAATTTGTTAAATTTGAAGACAAAAACTACAAATGATTATGCATAATAAAGTGTATTGAAAGTGATTTTGTGATAACAAAACAAAACAGTTTTGAAGTTTTCCTTTTTTAACTACTTTGGCATGTTGTTAAGTTGTTGAAATTTATATTTTCCACTATGATGTTCTTCGTCTGAATCTTTTTAACAGATTTTTTATTATTTTCAGAGCCCTTTTTCATCTAATATTCTGATGCTTTTATGTTCCTAATACTACACAGCTTTGGAATTCAGTCCTATTTTATTCTCACTTAAGAAACTTTATCAGTAGTTAAATACTGAAAATACTAATTTTATAACATTTTAGATATTTCTTCTTTAGACGATCCTTTTTGCTTCAAACAAGTTCATGACGATCATGCAAGGTTTAATAGCAGCAGCAAGGAAGAGTCTGGCAACGGAATTGATAAAGGTGACCAACCCTTGCTAAAGTAATGGCAGTTGGAAAAAAGCAGAGAAAACCGTGGGGTAAGAAAAAAGAAGAAAATAAGAAAACCTTAAAAAAAAAATTAGCCACCTAAAAAAATATTCTAAAAGTATTCAATAGAAGTAGGCACCACGAATTTAACCACCCATACAGGAACCAAAAAACAGGGCAACCTACCCATTTTGAAACCCTTTAAATCAAATTTCGAACCCCTCAATAGGCCCAAAACAGACTAAATAATTTTTGGTGAAACTGCTTTTAAGAATAACGAACTCTTTCCTAAAGGTTTTCTTTTTAAATGTAAACAAAATTCAAAAATATAAAATATCAGGTTTCTATTTCTTCGACTGCTTCAATGTCAAACATTTTTGGCAATTTTTTATGGCAGAGAGAATATTGTTGTTATATCATTAACATCCGCTTGGAACTAGGGACAAAAGAAATGTTTAATAATCCTATTGAAAAAATATATATTGTATGTGATTTAAATAAATAAATTCAATCAAATATTTTCATCTGTGATGGTATACCACCACGTTTTACCATGATGTTCTGGAAGGCTTTAAAAAGGACTTAATTCATAATAAATATATTTCATTGGCAGAATTAAATAAAGTAAAAATAACTTATCTATGAAACGTCAATACTGCTTTTTGTGAAATCATATTCGCTAAATCAATGTGATTATGCGAAAAGGCTATTCCATTATGCAATAAATCCATTCGATTATGCTAAGCATCTATTTGATTATGTGGTCAACTTATTTGATTATGCGATAAACTCAATTGATTATGCCATAAACTTATTCCATTATGCGGTAAACTTTCATTATCAATAAACTCATTTGATTTGATAAAACTACATTCGATAAAAATAAATTCGATATAAATACATTTGATAAAAGCCTATTCGATAAATTCATTCATTCAGTAAAAAATAATAGGATAAATCAATTCGATAGGTTTAGTGTTCCTTACCAAATTTAGACATGGAGCTCCCTGTTACAATGGATGTGACTAGCTTGAAGATATATCAACTGAACATGGATTTTCTAGCCTCATTCCTTAAGTCTAGGTAGAAGAAATAGATGTTGGAATAGTTTCAACTGCTAAAGATAAAAACTTAACCTGCTTGGGGACCTAAAAAATAGGTGATAGAATTCTCTTCAAAGAAGCTTGTAGAAAAAAACACACAAGAACAAATACTGTTGAAACAAGTTCATCAGTTGCAGATTAAAGCTGATTAACAGAAGAAAAGGCTATGTTATTCTCTCCCTCACATTTGCATAGGTCTAATAACAATAATCAAAGAGGCACCACTAAAAGAGTCAACAATGAAAGATCATGGACGGTCCAGTTTATCTGCTTGTCCAATAGACATTCTTTGAAGTTAACATCCACATCCGATAAAAATATTTACAAAATGCAGGATTTGGTTTTAAGAAAATTATTCACCTTTAGCTTTATTTTAGCTTACAGAAGATTATCCATAAAACAAAGTTGATGGCTTGAGTTCAAATGTGAACAAAGTCTATTATAACATTGGCATTATATTTGGTAAATAATAAAACTAAAGATATTTATCTAGTCAATTAAAAACAACTGGCAACCTGCTGAAGCCATCCATAGCATCAAAAAAATGAAATTCCAACGATCAGTTTGTGGTTAGGGTCTATGTGCCACATGTAATAGGGTCTTTGTACATTGTATACCCTCCTTCTTAATCTCCTATTTTCTCACATTAACACCAATTTCATACACTCGATGGATACTATTTTAGAATCGCTGCACAAACAATCTCGTATTTTTAAGTAGTTCCCTTAACATAAACTCGCCATAAAAAGGGAAATCTTTTACATATGATTAACGATTAAAATACTGAGCTTTATGTTATCAGTACAGCACTGATCTATTTAAAATTTTATATCAGTATTCAAGTTTACTTTTGTTTTTCAAGGTGGATTGCAGATATACGACCCTTATGGATGGACTGTTGTAGCATCAATTGCCAGGAGAAATCCTTATTTTGTTGAAAACTTGGAACACACTGACATCCTTGACCTGAAGAAGTTGAAGCAGGATATGAAAGTGACAAATGTCAATAAAGATGACGATGGCCAAAAAGTCAGATGGAACAATGATGGGAGTATTACCTGGATGCGGTTCGAAAAGGAACAACCAGACACCATTCTATACAAAGTCACATATGATCAAGCCACACCGTTTAAAAAAATGAAGGTTATTCGAAGTATGCGCCAGAATGTAGCTTCAAAGGCCTCAGGTTACACTTTACCAAAAGCTTACACTAGCAAACTTCTAATATCTAAAGCCAAGTATGAGGATCTTTTGAAACTTTGCAATGACCTAACCATCCCAACCCCCCACCATCAATTTTATAAAGATCTGCTATGTCCAGACCAAGAGGTCGAGGAGAGTTTCTCTTCTGAGAGTGAGGTAGAGGAAGAAGAAGAAGAAGAAGAAAACAAGTGACATTCATTATGACATTTACTTTTCCAGTTTAGTTTATCAAAGACCTTGTAATTTTCGTTTTTTCGGTTAATTATCTCGTTTAAAGTATTAAGAACTGCTTTTTGATTTATAGTTCCTTTATTAGACCTTTTTAAGCATATTTTGACAACTTTTAGGCAAAACATACTTCTATGCAAAAAGGCAAACCTCAAAGAATTTTTTATAGTGAAACATGAAAAAAGGGCCAATCTCTTAACTAGGACCCATTCCTCCATATTCATCATGAAGAATACAACTAGACAATAGGCAAAAGAAAGTTGAAACTGTCACCCTCATAATTCATTTAAATGGTAACTGGTGCATTTGCGAGACAAAAGAAATTAAAAAAAAAAACGGTTAAAAAAAACTTGTTTTGCTATTTCCCGAAATGCTGATTTTGAGATTGACCCTTTTGTCATATCAACAACGATATATGAATATGCAAACAAAACAAAAAGTGCGAAAAAAATTTTAAAAAAATTGCAGAAAAATTGTCAAATTTTGTGACAATTTGGACACTTTAATATTGTAATTTGTGGCTATGATATTCATAAACTACAATTACTAATCTTTTAAACACATTTTATTACATTGAAATTTGATCAACCAATCTAAAGATATGAAATTTTTAAAAACACAGTCTATTTTTGCAAAATAAACTACGCGTCTGGGGCCTGAACATGTAATAATTAAAGTGCTCTAAAGGTTAAACAAGTGCATCGCATAATCGAATGAATTTATCAAATAATGGAATAGCCTTTTTGCATAATCGCATTAATATAACGAATGTGATTTCAGAGAAAGTATTGGCGTTCCACACTTATCCTCATTCTGATATTGACAAAAAACCCTGCAAGTGATACAAGGTAAACCTGCATCCCAGGTTAACAAACTTCCATTAAAATGTGTAATTTTTTACACCTTCTACCGACTGATAGCCTTGTGGTAGAGCGTTCGCTTTCAGTGCGGGAGGTCTTGGGTTCAAACCCTGGCAGAGTCATGCCAGAGACTATAAAAGTGTGAATCTATCCTTTCTGCTTAGCGTTCAGCATGAGAATAGGATTGATATCTTAGGCGGTTGTCTAGTTGAGCGATTGCTGTGCTTTCACGACTTTCGTAGCTCAAATGGGAGCTTTAAATGCGCTAGGACCCCCTTCGCAGGACCCTCGTTGATAGCAGTACCAATAGGAACTGAAGAGGCTATCCTGGGTAAATAATAGTAATAATAATAATAATAATAATAATAATAATTCTTTATACAGCTTTCCCGAATTTCATAAATTATAATAATTATGACGTTTCAGACTTTTTCTGAGGAACTTAGGGATAAGAATCATTTTTAATATCGACCTCTTTATTTGAGTTTGGCATTATTAGGAAATATCGGGAAAGGTCTATCGCAGAGTTTGCTCCATCATCATTTGATGGTTGAGAACACTCTTTCGGAATCTATACTGGTCATTTGATGTGCATGTACAAAGAGATGAACATGGAACACCAAAACGTAAGTGCATTGAAACTCTGAGCATTATACTTCTCCTGGAAAAAATATCTTCGAATGATAGGTGTTAGAAATTATTAGTTGGTGGTCTTTTTGGCGCACTATCCTTCAGTCAAAGAGAACTGTTGAGTTTAACAAATTTACTAGAAATGTTATCTACGAAATAATCTCAAATGAAAATGTAATATTCTTGCAACACTATCCAGACATAATTAGGAAATTTGGTCTGATTGGAATAAAAAAATGTACAGTTCTTATAAACACTGAAACAGTTCTTAACAAGGTCCGAAATAAGGCTTCGCGATTCGCAATTTACGAACCGTTTCTCAAAAGTAACGAGTCGATGTATGAGAAAAAATTCAAAACAACGAATCACTTCTTACGCAATTTTCTATTCTATGATTTTTTATTTACCACGATAATTACTTTTGTGTTAAAAAATGAAAGAAAATACATTCAATTGCAACATGTACACCATGTGGTCAGTTTCTTTTCAAAAGATGACATGGTTTCTACAAAGGTATCACACTTTTATCAATTGTGAATTCATAAATGAAAGAAGTAATTGGTTAACATATGAACCAGGTTAAAAAAATGTTTTTTCGAAAAAAATGATCTTTTTCTGAGTTGTTCATTCAAAGGTTGTCTATCGTATGTGAGGTGTAAATATTTTTCATTGAATATATTTAAATGATGGCTTCGTTAAAAACAGTCAGAAATTGGGAAAGAGAATTCAAATCTAAATTCGATTTCGATATTGTTGGAGGCAAAGTGACGACATTGAGGTGAGATATTTTTCGATTTTTACAGAACTCAGTTTTTAAATAACATCGTTGTTAAAACGTGCTATTTTTTCTTAGATGCCAGGTGTGTCAGCGATGGGAGAGTCGCATTAAAAACAGTACAAATTTCTCCCGCAAATGGATAGCTGGAAGTCGTAGTGTGACGAAGGATAGCGTACAAAAACATACTAACAGTCAACAACATAAGGAAGCCGTCGAGCTCAAAAAAAGAAGTGAGATGGGTGCTGAAGTATATGCTCAATCAGTGCTCACAACAACACCTATCGAAAGTGGTTTACGAAAAATGGCTGCGAGTGACAAGAAAAACCTTCGCGTCAAATTCAACACGGCCTATTATGTCGCCAAAAAAGAGCGTCCTTTCAGTGACTACCCTGATTTGCTAAAACTTCAGTTAAAGAATAATGTTCCGAAGTTTGGAGAAAGTTATAAACACGAAAGAGCTGCTGCTACTTTTACCGAACACATAGCCAAGGTGGACAAAGAAAACCTTGGTAAAACTCTAGCTAAGACACGCTACTATTCTCTCTTGAATGATGGTAGTACGGACACAGGGATTTGTGAGCAAGAATTGGTCTACGTGTTGTACTTGCACGAAGGGACAGCACTCGTTAAATTTTTAAGTATCGAGACACCTAAATGTGGAGATGTGCCTGGTATTCTAGAGGCGATTGACAGTGCTTTCCAGCGTATTGGCATATTGAATTTCAACCAAAGACTTGTTGGTTTTAATGCAGACGGCGCTAGTGTAAATATGGGAAGAAAAAAAGGTGAGGAAATCACGTTCTTACTAGCCTATTTCATCGACGCAAACTTACTGCGTTCTTGTCACGAAAACACGTCTGAATAATTTCTCATCATGGTCAAACAATGTTTTGAGAACGTTTCGTAAACATGCTGCATGAATTTTCTCTTCTTTTTCTTCAGAATTAATAAACAACACGTGCCTGACTTAACTATTACGACATCAATTTAAAAATAATCTTTTTTCTTAATACCCATTGTGTCACTCTCCTTCAGCAAATATTACTGTTTGCGAATCTTTGCGAATCTTTTCTTCGCCCACTTTGCCGTCACACGGCAAGCACTTCTCCATGGAGTGCAAGGCTCTTCTACGCGTTTCCAAATTTTCTTCTTCTTTATTCTTTTATCTTCTGTTCACAATAATCCTTCAGATATTCGGCTATCCGTTTCACTTCTTCATCTGTTCCGTTCTTTATCGATCCAATGTTTCCTCCTTTTCTTCCTACTACTTTCTCCACTTCCTCGCATTCCAGCACGTGTTCAGTTGTTTCCTCTGTCGCTTTACATCCTTTGCACCTCCTTTCTACTCCTCCAAGATTTCTTCCTATATCCCACATTTCTAACCTCGTTCTTAACACCATCATCGCTTCCCTGACTCCCAATCTACCAGTGTATAATAATAAATCTAAAAGACCAATACTCCAAACAATCAATCAATGTTTCAACCACAACCACAATAACCACTGTTCGTTTAACTCAGTGCAGTCACTACTTCCACTGTACAATGTTACTCATCAATGTTCAATAAATAAATGTTCAGCTCAAATCTCTCATGAATATTTTCGTATGAATATGTTTTTGTTTTAACATTTTGTTGTTGTTTTTTAAACATGTCGAAAATATTCTGTTACTACATAATAAAGAATATACTCCACGGGGAAGAGCTTTGGAATGTTGTTTAATGTTTTTAAATGTTCAAGAATTTTTCACCTGTTCGAGATTGATCTGGCGGCCACTTAATCATTATCAGTGTTCGCTACACCACTCAACTTAGGGCCCAGGTTCTTTGATAGCTTATATGTTGTTTTGACTGCTGAAACGTCCCGGAAAGGGGTATTATTAACTAAATAATAACCAGTTGATAATTAGTTTCAATCATGTTTCTTTTTTAAGGAGTTGGAGCATTAATCAAGGAAACTGCGCCCTGGGTCGAGGTTGTGCATTGTTTCAATCATCGCATTGAACTTGCTATCAAGGATGCGTTTAACACTGTCAAAGCATTTCACGATGTCGACGAGCTTCTACTGAAGCTTTATTACTTATATCAGAAAAGTCCCAAAAGGCTTCAGGGACTCAGAAACTTCTCTGAAGCATTCGATGAAACAATTCCGAAGCCTGCTAAAGCATGCGGTACTCGTTGGATAGACCATAAGTTCAAAGCGATGGTATGTGCTCTTCAAAACTACGGTGTGTATATGACCCACGTAGAGGAATTAGCTATCACAGATTCACAGCCTAAAAAACGTGCTGAGCTCAAAGGTTTTTTGAAAAAATGGAAAGAGGCTGCCATTCCATTCAATATGGCTATTTACTTAGATATACTATCCTCGATACGTCGTTTGTCTTTGAGCATGCAGTCTGACGAGCACGATCCTGTCAAACAAGTTCGGCGTATCCAGGAATTTACTGCGACCATGGCCAAATTGAAAATAATTTTATTAGATACCCTGGACGGAAGTAGTGATATAATGACACATCACAAGCGCTTCACAGATGAGGTTATTAATGACGAAGATGGAAGTGCAACGTACCAAAACATTAAGCTTTTCCGATACGATATAGTAAACAGCAGCGCTGAGACGAAATATCATGATCTTATCGTTCGTCTCGCTGACAGCATGGAAGAGAGGTTCAAAAATTTGTCAACATCGACCATCTTCAAAAATATCGTCTGTTTACTTGATGTTTCAACATGGCCAACTACTGTCACTCCTACTTTCGGGGAAGATCGCATTGATGAAATTCTTTTGGATTTCGAAAAGCTGTTGGAAAACAACGGATGTAACGTAGGCGAAGTAAAAAAAGAATGGATCTCTTTACAATCTCACATCATCCCTATTGTGATTAATAATCCTCGAGAGTACTACTTGAAAGTATGGAAGAGGGTTTTCACAAACGAACACATTCGTAAGGATTGTGAAAACATCCTTCACATCATTGAAATATTGCTTTGTACCCCATTCACGAATGCCAAAGTGGAGCGAGGCTTCTCCAGGATGGCGAGGGTGAAAAGTGATTTTCGAAGCCATCTCAGCAGGGACATGCTCGACGCTTGTTTGCGAATAAATGAGGATGGTCCAGATATTTGTAATTTTGACCCTGATCCAGTCATTGATCATTGGTATACGGAAAAAGTGCGACAACTTGGATCATCGTCGCACAAGTATCCTAAAAAGAGAAAATCTACAACTACAACAAGCGATAGAGTGCAGGTTGATGACTTAGCCTCACTTGCACTCTCTGATATCGACTCTGATGAAGATGAAGCATGAAATCATTTTGTACATTTATTTAAAAACATTAAAATAAAAAACGTAACTGTTCGTTATAATTTTTCGTATCAAAACAAATCATTCTTGAGGTATTTATATTGCACAATTGTAAATCAAAATTTGGCTGTAGACAAGAAAGTTAAGGCTGATAGTGTCACATTACGTTGTCGCTAAAAGCTATCGTGTTTGGGGTTCACGATTTAAAACGTCCCCCACTTGTCTATTCTAAAAGTAACGTGTGCAAAAACAGAAAATAGCGAATCGTAACCGTAAGAACGACTCGTGATTTCTAAAAAATTTTCGCCTGCGGCGCGCTATTTTTCACGAATCACTTATAAATTTTTATTTCGGACCCTGCTTAAACTAAGACAATTTTTAAATAACAACAAAAACAGGAAAAATGTGTTTGAATTTGACTTAAAACATGAAATGTTTTGATACCTATATATACCCTAAAATTTTTTTCTTGTTCATGCAAATTTAGAGGTGGTTGCTTCCAGTGAAATTTCATTCTATTGGCTCATTGAATCTCAGGCTGCGTCATATTAGGTGCGCAATCACGCACGCACCTTGGCACGCTCCTAAAATGTGTTAGACGAGTGAAAAATAACTCGCCTAAAATATCAATTCGTTTCTTAAGTGCGTGAACAATCCCGCTCCTAAATAAAACTGTAGCGAGTAATAATTCTTAAAAATCACATTACAGAAAGAAATAAAAAATGCGAGACTGCAAAATTTTTCTTTTAAATAAGGTCATGCGATGTCTAGAATATTAAAGAAGAAAAAGCTCATTGATCACTTTTTGAATGAACAGGTAAAACCCATTGATCATTTTTTTGAATAAAAAGGTAAAAACGATAAAACTTCTTTCAAAAGAATAAGAAGCAGAAATAAATTTCTTTAGAGTACAGAATTGTGAATAGCGTGGAAAGATGGCAACTGTGAAGGGAAATTGTTTGGCCTTAAAAACCTTTTCAAATTATAACATATCAGATGTAATTGGCTATAAAAAATTTGAAAAAGACGGCACAAAGGTTGTTAATTTTGTGTGGTGTAAGATCTGTGCCAAAATTAAAAAGGAGATACAAAATTGTTCTACGATAAAAGGGACAGCAAAAACTGCAATCGATGCATATAACCAAGGAACAAGTTTTGTGACGAAATATCAGGTATGCATTATTTTTTTATTGGTATGATTAATTCTTATTTTTTGCATATAATGTTCTAACGTGTGGCCTTTCGCATTATTTTATATACACGATCGAACTCGATAATGTTTTTTTTCTTACATTTTATTATATCTTGCTCTAAAAAGATTTCCTAGCAGCTCTTTGCGTCATAATTATTGTACACGATTTTAAATAAGTTTAGACATGTTTTCGTCTTATAGATTTTTCACCATATTGATGGTAGTTGCCACAAGTTTGCATGTAGTTTAAACAACTCGGAAGATTCAGATACACAAATTAAAACTAATTCAACTCCTTTAACATCACAGTGGCAATAGTCTGACTGAAACTAGTGGTACTCTTACCAAACTTTTCGTTGTTGGGAAATGGGGATAGACACGAAAGGAAAGTCAGTCAGAACCCCTAGGATACTTTTTCATTCAAGTTCGAAGTGGTCACGCTAAGTTCCTACTACAGGCATATCGCTGGTGGCGTTATGGAACAAGGTTGAGAAAGTTTAGAACTTTCTAAGCGCCCAGAACTTGATGAGTAAAGGATCTGTTCCAAACCTATTAAAACAAACTTCTGCGCGACAGCATTTCGATGGCTTGTTTTTTTCAGGCAAAACCTTTCCATGTTACGTTACATGATCGCGTACATTTAGAGGCCTATTCGTAATCACTCGTCATTGCGCGCCTAATGTACTCAGGCGAGTGATAAATCTCTGAAAACATTTTTTAGGAGCGCGACGCACCACACACCTGTATTTTTTTATATGATGCAGGCCCGGTCAGGAGACGCGTGCGATCGCACGCGCACACGCCAAAACATTTACGCGTGCGATTTATCGTTCGCGTAAGACTTTTACAAGGGTGACGACAGTCACAAGGAAAATGCCAACAAGCAACGCATCAACATCGAATTGCAAAATTTTACATATCTCAACAAAGATTCCGTAAATTCCGCCATTGGAAAGAAAAAAGATGTCTGCAATTTGTTAAAAGAATTACTGGAAGCGAAATTCGCCGATTTTCAGGAGCCAGTTTTAAAGTCGATGATATGGTTTGATTGTAGGAGGTGGCCTACCGACGATAAATCTTTTGGGTTTGATAATATAAAAGAAATGTATTTACATTTTAAGCAGCCGTTGGATTTAGTTGGGTATGATGAAGTTGTGGCTATTCGTGAATGGCGTTCTTTAAGCTTTGTAAAAGCCAACCATTCTGGGGAAGAGCCATTAAGTGTTTGGAAAACAGTGCTAGCCTTCAAACGTACTGAGTTTCCAAACTTGTGCATGTTGGCTGAGTTAGTTTTGTGCCTTTCAGCGTCAAACTCTACGGTGGAGAGAGCATTTAGCCTACTCACACTTCTTTTATCCGATAGGAGGTTAAGTATGAGCCACATCACCATGGAAAATCTTTTGTGCATCAATTTAAATAACAAGATTTGGACAGAAAAAGAAAGAGAGGAGATTACATAAATGGCTGTAATAAAATATCTCGAAAAGCGGCGCAAAAAGAAATGCATAACATGGGAACCACCACATAAGAAGCCCTGCTCTAGCTCGTTTGACGTAACCACGATTTCGTCGTCAGATAACGAAGACAGCAACAGTGAAGATGATGACAGCAGTGTTGTTGTATTTTCTGATTCAGAGTAGACCTTGAACATGAACAAAAATATTGTTTTAAATGACTCAAGTCTTGTTAACATTATCCCTCCTTTTAGTCTTCTGGAAATTCCCATTATTTTCCCATCCGCCTTGGTAATTATAGTTTGCCGTGCCAAATTTTATTACACTGAATAATTGAAAGATATGCAAAGGATATTATGTGTCAATCAAGCCAGAATGTCCTTGTATATTCTTTTTTTTAAATAAATTTTTTACTAAATATTATTTGTATTAAATTTTATTATTCCTTATAGCATATACTTGAAGAGACAAAGCTTCATATTTTGAGTTTCAAGAAACAATAGTTTTTCATCTTGACATTTTGAAGTTGATGTTTTCTTTAATTAGTGTATCTTGGTCTGTGTCCTGGATATTGTAAATTATTTTAGTAAAACAAACAATACTAATGGAAGAACGATGTTTGGAGTGTGGCAAATTTTCTTCCTGAATCCACATTTCCAAATTGAAACAAAAAAAAGGTCTTACCATTGGTAGGCCCAACAATGACATTAATAATTTGGCAATAAAAAGTTTCCTGAGCAAAGAAAAGCTTTTGTTATACAACTTTTATGAAGTTGTTAGATATCTTAGATATGTATCCATTATTGACAGAGGGAGGTCAAGTGGGCTTTTTATTTTTAGTGAATTTAATTTCAGACATCTAAAATATTCCCATTAAATTTTTGCATATTGAAATGCTATACATTTAGATGTTGCAAGAATTCAGAAGAGTTTCGGACTTTCATATAAAAGGAAAAAATTCGACAAGATAATTGCCATGCACTTTTGAGGAAACAAACAATTACTGTGCTTCTAAAGACCTATATATAATGTTAAAGATTGTAGAACCACAATCAGAACAAAGAAAGAAGTGTAAGTTAAGTTTAATAAACCTCAGGAAAAACATGAACAAGATTAACCATCCTTGTAAAACAAAAAATGTTCACTATTTTGGGATTTATTTTCACTATCCTTGTAAAACAAAAAATGTTCACTATTGCATTTTAATTCGATGGTCAAAGATGCAAAAGTTGCTGAGGAGAAACACCTCTAATTATTGTATACAGATAAAAAAAAGGGCTCTTGAGATGGTGAACTTACAGAACAAATATTTTTAAGATAGGGAACTTACAGAACAAATATTCACAACAAACAAAGCATTGTTCCTCAATTCCTGTGTGATGCAATTTGCTAAAAAATGCAAACTGCCTATTCATTTCTGTTTTCTCACTTAATTTCATGAAAATGTAAAAAGGTAATATATATAATAACTATCATTTAGCTCACATCTAAGTCAAATAACAAAAGTCTTTGTCGTTTTACCACCATCAGTGAAACAACCATAACCATCAAGTCTTTGATCTTGAAGTAAGTAAAAACGCTGACTCACATTTCAGTTTCACTCTAATGCAGGTAAGATGTGGGTGTTTTCACAGCATCAAAGAAACACAGTTTTCTAGAGTGTGATCTGAAATATAAAATATATTTAAAATATAAAATATATTTAAAATACCAAAATATTTTTTCATATTTTTGGCTTTTATATATAAAATTACATGGTCTATTTAGTTTGTGTGAACTTACTTTTATGCACGCACACGGTCTATACTATAATAATCTCGGTCTATCTATGAGCCAAAATGATACTTGAGTGAAGCCAATTCAATGCAAGCATTCCTTAAAAAAGGCCCAAACAACAATCAAATTTATTTATTTATTTTTTATTACATTCTGTATTTTCTTGCAAACACTTGTGCATTTTTTAACATTTTGAATCTTGGTTTATTACCTTTTACACCCACATACCAATTTTACATATAATTTATTTTAACTAGTCGTTAACCCGTGCATAAGTCCACAGGTTCGCCCTTCCTTTATTAGCCGCATTTTGTGTGTCTCGCTACTGCAATTACCATTTTGCGTGACAGACAGATAGACAGACGCATACGGTTATTATAATATAGATGTTTAGTTTTAATATTTTTAATATTTATAGTGTGTAACCCATCATTTTTGTAAGGTTTAATGCTCATTGTGCATCATGCATATTTGTGGCATGCAAATGTACCATGTTACTAACTTTTCTTCTGGCCAGATTATTTGTCTTGATAAATAATATTATTACCTTACAGTAATCCTATTGAAGAATTTTAGTATTTCTGATTATTTCAACATCATCTGGTATTGGAATCGGCTCTGAGTTTTCAGACCACAGTTTCTCTGGTACTTGCAAAAGAAGATTCTTTGGAAATGTATGAAGTGCTGTGTCATTAAAAATGTCATCATGAACGAAACAATTCTCTATTTTATTTTTGAGAGTGTACGGAAGAACCTAAAAAAGATATCAAAATAAAATAAATAAACCTGTGATTTACTACACTGCAGGCCTTTGGTTGGCATGTAGCAAAAAGCATACATAAAGTAGGTGTGCTTTTAGGAACAATACATTGCTACTGATTGCACATGATGGACATGTTGAGTGTGTTATAACACGGCAAAGACTGCATTGTGTATGCGTCAATACTATCAATGTACCTGTTTGATGTACTTTCCAGTCTCCAAAAAAACTCTTTCTGGCAGTCTAAATAGAAGAAACACAGAATTTATATTTTCTAAAACGAAAAATCCATAGAACCATAGAATGATTAAGGAACATCCCAGACTTTGCATTGTTTCTAGAAAAAAAATCACTATACCTTTCTTCGTAACTAGAAAAATCATTGCCAATTATATAAACCTTTTCCAGGTGCTGCTTACTCCAATTCCTCCAAAGTAAATTGTTATACATAGCCTTCCCACAATGCAACATAAAAAACATTGTTGCAACACATGCCAGCCTTTTACATTCCTAGAGATATAAACAATACTGTCACAGGCATATCTTAAGATTTAACTTCACAAAAACAAAAACACCATATAAAACCAAGTGTTAATGCAACAAGGAAGTTGTAAAAAATATGTACTGCAATTTTTTCAAACCATATTTTTCAAGATAAATCTATATTTATTGGATAGATAAAAAATAAGAAAAAAATCACTTAGTATACAAAAATTAAGTTTTTGTCACTTAGTATAGAAAAATTTTTTGTACTAACATAAAAATAAAAATAGATAAAGATAAGAGTTTAATTTGAGTTCACAAGAGCTATTCTTCATGATGACCTACTTTGTAATCTATGCACATCATTAAAATGTGAAATTGTAGCAAGTAAAAGTGCAAACGATAGTGATCATTAGCTTAAAATAAACATGATTTTAAAACATGTGAAGCATGTTTTACAATTAGTGATACTTCTTGAAATTTCATCCAATGCAATGTTGTTTAGTAAAAATAATGTACATTTTAGTCTTACCTCATTCTTATTGATCACGTTGATATTAAATGATTGAAGTAGATCCATTTCTTTTTGCACCAAAATCGGATCATAAGCATAACATTTAATCTTAAAAAAAAGGGGCTAAACCAGGTAATGTTATGTAAAACATTTTAATCCCATCACCATCTAGAATTTAGTAAACAAATTTAGGTCATTGGCATTGCCCTTCTGTTATGAATTTAATCTGCATTTGATTGTTGACCAGCAATCTCAATGCTCCTAATGTTCTGCCTAAGAACAATTTGCCAGCTTCTAAAAAGTCGTTTTCCAAAATGTTAACGATTGTGTTTTGACAGCTTTACAAGGAAATATGGTGACAGTTTAAGCTTTTTTGGCTTTAGATCAATTATAGCTAGCAAATAAATGACCACACATCAAACTCTGACATATACAGGAACTGTCAGAAAACTGGATACTTTTCATACATTGTACTTGTATTAGATTGTATTCAGTCTAAGTTGCAGAAAATGGATGCAGAAGTCAAAACAAAAAAACTCAAGGGAACTTGAACAACATACTAATAAAACAGAAAAATATAGCATATATAAACTGAAATCTAAAATCAAGAAACTGAAAGTTTTCATTCAAATTATTTTTTTTCATGGATGTACATATTGCAACAAAAGGATTTTGAAAAAAATTATTATTTCAAATTTGCAATTTTTGATCATTTTAGCTTTTAGAATAAATAGCTAGAATGGCTAGAGTAATTAACCATAGTTTTTTTAGAATTAAACCCAACAGTCAAGAGTTCTTTCTGCTTTTTATATGAACATCAAGGAAACAAACAACACAACAAACCTGTAGTTTTTCAATGATAAGCAAGACAAGTGCTAACTGGTATTTTGCAGTTATACTGCTGGAGATTGATCCGATGCCATACACAACTATTTCTTCAATAGAAGAATGTTCCTCTGTTATTGAAATTGTTCTTTGTAGAACATCTAAAGATATAAAATACACTGCAACTACATTTGCATTCCAGCATCAGGATGTCCAATGTGTGACAAAAAACTACAATGTTTTTAACATCAATGTGTTAACCAAAAACATTTAGTCACAATTGGGAGAGTATGCAGAGTGTACTCTTGACAAAGTTATTGGTTGTATGACACTTGTTCATAATCATAAAATTTTACAAAATGCTTTTAATGGAGGATTACTTTCTAAATATTTATATTGGGACTAAAAAAAGAGGCCTTTTCGCAAATAAGTTCTTCGTTCAATTATGTTGTTATTGCATATTCCTTCAGGTTCTTCTAGATTGACTGACGTTCTTCTTGACTACTACTTAACTAACAATGCTAGATTACGGTATGTACACCAAAATCTTTATATATATATATTATCCATAATTTAGCACATAAAAGATCTGCGTAATCTGAAATCAAAGGTTTAACATTACCCTTAGACAATATTCTCTTCTTTTGATACATGCATACTATACATTGGAAGCAGAGACTCAAAAGATCGTATTGCCTCACTCCCTTATCGTTAGTTATGTCAAATCTGGATAAATCAACCCCTGACCTATGAGGATTGGAAAAAACATTTTTCCATTCTGAGTACCTATATCAGCTTCTATATCTACAACTTTCTGAAGCTGATATATATCAGCTTCAGAAAGTTGTAGATATAGAAGCTAATATAGAACAAATGTAAATACTATTCCTGCCCCATTGTTGGTTTGTTGTTTACAATTTTTGTTTCCCTGCTATTCAGTTGGAGTATGAAGTTTTCATATGTACATACAGCTATTCGTGCTCTGGTACTCACAAGATGATACCATACCACTGTTTTTTGTATATGCATGTTTCTTTTTATTATATTTTTCACCCAAACAGACACAACACTGATACCAGCTCAAATATCAAACACGTTCACAAGTGGATAAACATCAATTGCTCACTAACAGCTATACAATGGGAAATCAACAATTGATAGTATATATAACTAAATGTACTTACTGAAAAACTTTTTGCTAAAATCACTGTGTAATAATTCCAACCTGTATGCAAGCATAGAATTTATTACAGTAAAAATGTTAATGAAACAACAAAAGTTTAAGGATCAAGCCTGCCACAAGTAGTATGTATGTAAAAATTTAATATCTTTCCTGCTTGCTGAAAACTAATCACAATGAAATTTTAGGCTTTAACTTGGAAACCTAACTCCCTTTTCTTTAAGGAAGTAGTTATGGGGATATCCATAGGAATGTCAATTCGGTTTAAATTTTGCTCAGAAATCTTTACCTGTAGCTGTTGATCTTCTCTTTGCATTTTTCTATGTCGAAATCCTCAACACTTTGTGAGTCACAATTCTGAACAGTTTTGTTAACTCTCCTTCTGATTTTGTTTTTTCTTCCAACAACCTGAAAACCATCCATCTCAATTTTATCATTCTTGTTTACCCTAAAATAATTTACTTAGAAGAGTAATAAAACACATGTTAAAAATAGCAACATCAGAAAAAAAATTGTCCTTTTAAAATTCTGTATATCCTTTCCTGGTTTACTACAACTAATAGCAATATTTATTATTTCCCAGTCCTTGAAAATTTCTGGTGAGGGCTGTTCCTTTTATATCCTAGTCTGATAAAATGTTTACACAGCGCATGCAAAACCGTGACCTTAAAAAATTATTTTAAAATTGAAGATGTGCCAGAAAAGGTAAAGGTGTGATAAATGTAATTCGAGTGTAAACAAGAACAATGAGTTAAGTGAACAAAATAAAAAGAACACAAGAATTATCGTTTATAGGACAAATCCACACACAAATTTTATTTATTGAAAAATTCATTCAACAGTAATTTATCATTTATTATATTTAAAATTTAATTTTTCTTTTTTAAAAAAGATCAAATAATTACCATGTGATAAAATAATACACTTAAATTCAAGTTTTTTTTATCTTTTTATATTTTTTTAAATTAAAGATACTGGAGAATCTTCAGCCATGATTTACAATCATTAGCCATCATTAATCAACAAAATATTTTTGGACCAGGCTAGTCTTATAATGGTGACAATAGGTATAAAAATTAATGATCTTTGGGGACGAAATTTAAAAATAAAAAAGGTTGTAAATGCAAATGTTATTTCTGTGATACATAGGATAACTGCACAGATGAATTTCAGAGTGTACAGCATTATTGTGAAGTAGGGGAAAAGAAAAAGCTGAAAAATTTATTTGGGCATATTTATGTATGTAGTAAGCTTTTACAACACCCGGTTGGTATGATCACACTAAATTATTATAATAATGATTGTTTATATTTGGAAATATTAAATTATGTAACAATAAAATAATTAAAATAATTCTAAAGGTATTGATTTCACCATATTATTAAGAATAGGACCATAATTGTAAGTTTAAACTCATTAAACAAAAAAATACTTGTGATCAATAAAATGATTAAAAACTGCAGTGGTCTGGGGACTAATCTTAATTTGTTTTTCCTGTAATAAAAGAAATATCTAAAAGCTCACACATACGAACTTAGTGTTTAGTTTTCTCATAATAAGTGACATTGTAGTCACTACACATAAAACAATAAACAAGACTGGGCTTAACAACTGCCTAGAAGAAAAAATCAGTTTGAGATTCAAAAATATAAAGTTCTTACAAGTATAGGACATCTGCCACAAAATCAAAGTGTGCAAATGAAAATTAATAATAAAAATGATTTATTAGTCCTGCTGGCTCCTTTTATGTTCATTGCTTATAATATTTGCAAAGTGATTTTGCAAAAATAAAATGTACACACGAAGAAAGGGCATCAACAAACATTGACTCCAAAACTCCAACACAGAACCTGGAGGTGCCCCTCCACAGGTTAATGCATTGACAAAATACCCATCAGTACCAAATCCAATCATAAATTGACGGTTTTCAACACCAGATTTTATGATTTTAGCAACAACTTCACATTCCCATAAACCAGCTTGCTCAGATATTAGGCGAGTGGCATTTGGTTTTTTCTTGTTTTCTGTCTCAAATCCTGGTGTTTTCGTGTCTGGTGGAAACACTAAACTTACACCAATACCATAAGGTCGCAACTCAGATTGCAACACTTCTGCAAACCCTCTAACTGCATATTTTGATGGAGAATAGGCTGTAAAGCCTGTCACACCAAGTTGGCCACCAACAGAAGATAGAAACACAACATGGCCAAACTTCTGCTTAATCATATGGGGAATAATAGCATGAGTCAGGTACACAGATCCTAAATAATTTGTATCAATCATTTCTTTGAATGTCTTTTTCTCAAGATGTTGAAATTGTCCAGGAACAGAAAAACCCGCACAGTTGATCAAAACATCAATAGTACCAATGTTGTCAATTAACTTTTTAATCTGATTGTCAATCTCAGTTTCTTTGCACAAATCCATTGACAAATATGAGACACGTTGACTGTCAGACTTTAGTGCATCGAGTTCTTTAACACAAGATTTTAAGCGATCTTCATTTCTTGCCAGCAGAATAATATTGCTACATCCAGATGAAAGCAACTTCTTAGCTAATGCAAATCCAATGCCACTACTTCCACCAGTGATTAAAACATTCTTACCATCAAACAACATAGTTGAAGGTTTAGGTTTTAAATTGGAAATAATAACTGATGAGAGATAAATTAAATCCATCACCAAAATGATGAAAAGAGATACAAACATTTGTCCATATGAAACTTGACTCCATAACAAATAAGCAGCAGCTGAAATTGGTATTGTTGCATGAAGCAATAAACGCGATGTTGTTAATTGATTCATCTGTTAAAATAACTAAATGAAAATATCTACATAATATTATAAAATTAAAGCAAACACTTGCAGAGTTGGGATGAAGCAGGTTGGAATTTGGAATTTGTGAATAAAAATGCCATAATTTGTGAATCATTCTACAAAGAAAATGTTAAAACTGTGTATCCTATTTTTTCATTAATCATTTATTTCTATCGCCAGCTGTTGTTGCAACAAGATACCATTAAAGCTTGGTGCTCACCTGGCACTAAAGAGCTCTAACGAGTGATATCTCCTGTTTTTTTTCATATTGTTGCTCATTAGTGCTGTTTTTCGAGCACTAACGAGAACTAAGGGTTAGTGCTGTTATAAGTTATTTTTGATAACTACACTAAGATTCTAGTGCTCGTTTCATTGTTTTCCTTTGAGATCAAAGATGCCGATATTCGTGCAGAAGTATTTTGTACAGAACATGATTTCCAAATGACGAAATAGAGTGCGAACTGTGAATCTATTCTGTGTGTGTTTTACAACAGAGGAAAATGTTGTTGGAGAAATAGAAATGTAAACCAACCTTCAGGCATAGCAGAGAATGAACAGCTAGCAGAATGTGTTAGAAACTTTCTGGCACCTTATTCCCCTTTTTCCTAGCCTGAATATCGGACATATCCAAAATCTTTTTTCCTTTAAATTCTGTTTCAATTTTTGTAAACATAGCAAAAGCAACAGCAAAAGCAACCTTCTTCTTCTACGTTCCATGCTCAAAAGAGATCTTATATTAAGTATTTTTCTGTTATAGTGTAAATCACTTTGAAAGAGACGCTCATTTTCCAGTGCTCTTTAGTGCTCAATTTCTATCGCCCTTTAGTGTTCTTTAGTGCCAGGTAAGAACAAAGCCTAACAAAGGATCAATGGAAAGTGACCTACAGTGCTCCCAGATTAAAGCTGCAAAGAGGTTATCTTCTTCAGTTTCTAATTTGAAACCAGTCTTAGATTTAACAATTGCCCAAAAGAAACTCTTCACAATTTAAAAAAACAGGACAAATTTGCTAGGAATTTAAGTTTCTTTTTTTTTTTGGTTGAGGGTAGAAACTGAAGTTTAAAAAACAGAGGAAAGTTACATGTAAGTTTCCCACCACCTAGATGGAATTAGGTTAGCAATACATCTGGTATCAAACACAATAAACTTAGGCAAGGGGGGCAGTAATAAGCTCGAAATGTCAACTAATGCTTTAGGACTCATTTTAAGCCATCTTTTGACAAAAGCAGTTTTTTCGTCATTTTTTAATGTATAAGAAGCGTCAATTTGTAAAATCAAAGTAACAAATTCCTCTGCCCCATTCCACAACACAGGGATTGCTGTTTTGATGTAGGCAACAAATGTGGTACAAGTTCCAGCAATGTTCAACATACATGAAAGTTGTAAGTGCAGTCATTAATTAAACTTGTATCATGCAGAACTAGCAATTATTAATTTGTAAATTACACGGAAATATAAACGGCAGCTAATGATGACAACTCAACTATCAATGGATCATGAAAATTATTACTTAAAACAAATATTCTGTTATTTTTTATATTTTCTACTTTATATTTATTTTTCTCAAAAAAGACGACTATATTAGCTTTTAAAATAACTTTTAAATTTGACGATTGTAAAAAGATTGCTTTCAATATTCTGGTGATCATACTTTCTTAAAAACAGCAACACACACCACAAACCATGGGAATAATAATCATTCTTGTTTTATAGTAAAGAAATTAACCAATGAATGCCTATTCAGCCTCCAAATTTCACGTCGTCACTCAGCAATTTCCAACGCCATTACTAATGTTTTAAAAAAAGATGTAATAAATTATGTCTAATTTTTTGTGTATCTTCTGCTAAATAAGTTATAAGCGAAAAACAAGACAGAATATTACTGCCATAACACCCTCCTCTGTTATAATTATTATATGATTTCTAGCTATACACTAGCTAAAATGTAATAATGTAAGACTCACTAAAATAATCTACCGTATATATATAAAAAAGTAAAATATATAATATAGGCAACGCGGCAGAATCGCTTGTTGTAACACCCTCCTTCGTTATAATTTATTAAATGTTTTCTCCTTGTTGTTCAATAGACCACCATGGGAAAAATACATGCAAAAAACAAGGTAGGTTATGCTTGACGTAAATTTAATGCAGCGAAATACTTCAAATATATTCCCCCATAACTTTGTGCTGTTTTCAGGTAACTCAGCTTAGCCCTTGTGCACAACGAAGGCCCCATCATTTGTGGGAAATTACAATACTGACCTTACAGAAAATAAGCACAGTTTAAGGACCAAATAACCCAAGATCATAAGTCCTAAGTGCAGTCTGAATATTGACAAGTGAACATTGACAAGTTAAAAATATGTGAATTCAATATATAGAAATAGCCTATACAATTTTGTGTCATACCAACAAACTTTAAAATCAGCCGCCTTGTCTTAAAGGCGCATAATCAACCTTATATTGAAAAAAAATTAAGATATACATTTTTTTATTTATTTCAAAGTTCAGACAGGGTTATGACTTTCCTGAAAATTTGAGGATATAAAACTTTAAAGAATAGAAATAATGGTACTTTGATATCTTTAATTTATTTTTGTTTTTCAGCCGCCATATTTAACGATCTTGTTGGTCTCTTATTCCCATCTAATAAGTAACCATACATAGTATCATAACAGAAGCAATAAAACATCATTTTGAGAGAAATATCATTTTGAAAATTGATCTGAAATTCCATTTTTGGGCATCTGAATTTGGGTGCCCATACCGGTCTACAGGTATAGAATTCCCACTGAATACGTCGCATAAGGAAAAGACTAACCGTTTAAACAACGAAAAATAATCAAAAAGTAAGACAGCTGGCGAGACGTAGCTGTCTTCAGAAAAAACAACAAGAAGTTGGTATTGCAAAGAAGTCTGATTTCAGTAAGTTAAAACGTTTAAATAATAATAAAGAATAACACAGATACTTCGATTGATTTATCTGATTTATGTTCGGAACTTTGTTGATACATTTATAAAAGCTTTACGATGGAAACACAGCTACAGATACTCTCCTATATTTATTATTTTTTTCTGCAATGGCATAAATCCAGCACACATGTGATTGATTTTACCTTGCGTTTATTATCACATGATTCGTGCAATGAAATGCAATGGCGGTTCTGTAGGTGAAGAGAAATTAGGGGGTGAGTTTGTTATTTCTATGAAACATTGGAGACATGTTCTGGTTGTCAGTTTTCCAAAAAAAATTCAGGATAATGTGTTCTCATGTATAGCTATATATCTTTCAATTACAATAAAATAGGCACCTAAAAAAATTGCCAACAGGGTGATTATGCGCCTCTCTAAGCATAGTTGGACCAAGATTGTAGCTAGTCAGCTACATAATGGCTTTTTAGCTTATATATAATTTGTAGAGTGACGGTAATGTTTTAATTTTGCATTTAGAATAATTGACGAGCACACGCATATGCACAACCAAGAAATATAAACTGCAAGATGCGAAAATTGGATGGTAAAGTCTGTTCTTGAAAAGAAAAGATAATATACAGTTGAGAAAGAAAACAGTTCCAGTGTATTTGTAATTTTTGTATTCCTATAAATCTCTAAATTAACGCAAATAGCCAATTTCGCCTAGGTGGTTGTTCTTTTTTTGCCTGGCGGGATGTCAGGGATGCACACGTGTACATAACTTTGTAAACATTTGCAACAGTACAAAATTGAGTAACAGATTGTAAACTGTATGTAGCTAGCTAGCTAGCTAGTGTGCAGGCCAATAAAAAATGTAAGACACCTCTTAGCTAGCTAATACATCTGAAGACACCTCTTAGTTAGATAAGAGATGTCTTCAACTTCCTTGTTTAAATTGTAAAAAGGGTGATAAAAATCTATAAATCAAATACCCTCTCGAAATTGAAACCAATCACGCTGTTCGCGGGAAACCTTTTTTAAAAATGACCCTATGACGTCCCCGATTTTCCACCGATTTTTTTCTGACTTCTGAACCTGTGAAGAGAAGTCTTTTCCCTCGTCTTCTTTTCCGTTATCGGGGAAAAAGGAGACCTGGGGACAAGGTTTCCCGAACCTCGCAATGCTGAACGTCTTTCTTTCCTCATATCATCCACATGTCTTCCGTTCTCTGACTATGCTTTTTTATTCATTGGTAATGGAAAATTACCAACCCAACAATGTTTTTTTTAAAAAATTTCTTCGCGTTGGTTTAGAACTTACACTTCATCTCAACAATGGGGTAAAAGAAATCTGATGCATCCAATTACCGCCCAATAGCCTTAACAACTCATATTATTCAAATTTTCGAAAAATGTAGTCCGAAATCATTCACTTGCTGCTACCTTGAAGAAAACAAGCAACTAAACGAAAATCAACATGGTTTTCGTTCTGGTCAATCATGTTTTTAGCCAACTCTTAGACCACTTTGAATGTGATACACTTTGTTGATGGAAAACTAAGTTGTGAAATTGTATACCTTGACTTTGCGAAAGCCTTCGACAAAGTGGATTTTACCATTGTCTTAAGAAAACTTGAGAAACTTAGAATTAAAGGAAAATTATTTAACTTTGTTGAAGCTTTCCTGACAAACCGCACCCAATCAGTCATTGTCAATGGAATGGAATCACATCCTGTTGCTGTTATTTCAAGCGTACCCCAAGGTAGTGTGCTTGGACCACTTATCTTCAACATCCTCCTCGGAGATATAGACTCAAATGTCAGTGAAAGTATTGTACGGTTATTTGCTGATGATACAGGGGTTACCAAGAGCATCGACTCTCTCAAGTTGCAAAGTGATCTACAGAAAATTTATGAATTGGCAGAAGATGCAAACATGAAATTTAATGATCTAAAGTTTGAGGTCATGCGTTATGGCACAAACGACACCCCAAAAACTGAAAGATGTTGGTGTCATATCATCCACCAGCTGCTCCTTTCATTCCCACATATTGAAAGTAGTAAATGACAGTATAAACATGATGTCTTGCATTTTAAGAACCTTTTACACCAGAACGAAGGATCACCTTATGACCATATGGAAATCTCTGGTCCTATAGAGTCCATATAAAGTTGGAGAGATACAGATGGTAGAGGCATTGCAATGGTCCTATATACGTAAAATCCGAAACTTGACCAATCACAACTGTTGGAAATCATTGAAGGAACTGAAACTGTATTCATTGGAGCGTAGAAGGGAAAGGTATCGAATAATTTATATTTGGAAAATCATGGAACAGTTGGTACCAAATGTCAATCTGAAAATCCAAAGCTATCATCATCCTAAGCATGGGCAGAAAGCAAAACTTCCGTGTGGTCCATACAGTAGGGTGGCAGAGTTCAGTTTACCAATCAATGGAATAAAGCGCTTTATTCTTCCTAATCCATTCGTAATATGTCTGGTTGCACACTGGACCTCTTTAATAACAGCCTTGATTAATATCTATTCCAGATACCAGATGAGCCACAACTGGTAGGATACACCGCGTTAAAACGACTGCTAATCCTGAAGACTTTCTTCGAAAGTCTACATCAAGGTACAAGGGACACTCTAAAAACGAGCGTTTGGTTCACGACTGTTCAAAGTCACAACCTGCCAACCTCGTCCCCAGGACCCGTTAGGCTTTTATATTTGGACGTCCACCCAAATATAAAAAGCCTAACAGGTCCTGGGGACGAGGTTGACAACCTGTCACACAAAAAACATGTTTGACCTTTTTAATTTTATGTATTTATAAAAACATTATACATTCTACAATTTTATTTGCTTATATCGCAAATATCATAATTTTTTACACAAAACCCACAAAAAAGTTAGCTCAATCATATCACAAAAACGACTGTGATCCATGGGTTCTGGGCTAAATGAGAAATATAAGACCACATGTAGATCAACTTTTTAGGGGACCGCTTGGTCTACATACGTTTCTCTGAACAAGCGTACGTCGCGATTGACTTTGTTGTTTTTATTTACTGCTTATGCACAAAGTTCTTAGAAATTTAGAAAACCATACAGTAGAAGAGATTTAAGCATATATTGTTGCCAATGTTAAAGTAAGGCAAGAAAGAACAATAGGGTGAGGTAACATACATAATTCTAACACGTAATTTAGCACCCATTGTTGCAGCTATTAAACACATATCGTATAAAGTAAAAATAATTTATAACAAAACTGCATATATACATTTGCGTTGACGCATTCTGTGAGAATTTATAGTGTCCACATTTTTGTTCTCTGACGCGAATGACTTTGCAATGACGGAATTTCTCAATTTGTAGCCACACGCACTTTGTGCAAAACAAACCATAGGCCTGGTAGATACGAATGCTACCGGAATACACTCTTTACATTAGTTTGAAAATACTCTTCGAACGTTTCGGTAGTTCGTGTTGCGATAGTTTGGTTATTTTGCGAGGCGGCTCCACGAAAGATTCGTCGTCCGCAACCTAAACGAACGTAAGAATATTGATGCCATAATAATAAAAACATGTTTTTAAGATTTACACCACACGAAAAGAATGCGATGAAGAATTGTACGCGATTCTTTAATTTCTAGGTATGCACACGCATAACTTTAACAAAACTTAGACAAAACAATAAAAAAAAAAAGTTTGAAACAGAACAGTCGACCACACCTTATTCTTGCGACTCTTCGATTGTGTTTTCAAGGCTTCGGCTGTCTGGAAAACAAATGATTTACCAGGTTTGGTGTTGATAATGGCGCCAGTATTTAGAATAACTTCTTGTGAAGCCTTGTGACTGCCGATGAAAGACCCCTATTATAAATAGTTAGATAGATGAAAGAGTAGATTACTTACACGAAAAATAAGACGGCTGAAAACCGGTTCAGCATGTCCACGATGTTCGCTATATTATATTTTTTCACATGAAGCATGGAGGTATAGAAAAAAAGAAGGAGATTGAACTCTTTTGTTTTTAATAAAATCATCGTGATGCGATCAGTTGCAAATCTATTCACGCTGTCCTTTTAAATTCTGCCGCATGTCAGTTTGTTATGAACAATTTAAATTTCATTGGTCGAGAAAACAATCGATATGCTAATAAGTTATAACATTACGTAATGATAACCAGGCCAAAAAATTTTTTATTTCAAAATGGTTCCACTGAAAAACAAGTCGGAGAGTTTGATTTTGACATAGATTTCGATATCGACGAAGATTTAGAAGTTAATCTTACTGAATCACAACATTTTAACGAATATGACAATTTTGAAATTGGGTTTGATGATATAGATGATATTTTGCTCGAAGACGCACCAACGTTATTGGGTGTTCCAAAAATAACTTTCGTGGATGACAGACATCCTGCTTGTGGTGGATGATGATGCTGGACAGATGAAGGTTTTAGTATATGAAAAATGTGGGCGAATGTATAAAAAGGATATGGTTTACGCCAAACATGTGTCAATTTGTGGTATGTTATTTTTATTACCCTAAATTAAGGAAAACACTTTCACTTTGTGCTTGCTACCTAACAAGCTAAGAAACTTCCTAATATTATTTTTTTTAAGAAAACTTCCTTAAACTTTTTATGTTTAGGGAAGAACATCAAAATTATCAGTGAGGTAGAAAAATTTTGATAAAATAAAACAAAGCTGGTGAGTTGGGCAACTTCAACTTTTTTGTCTTTTAGTATACTTTATTTTAAGTTTCAAATCATCCAATTTTCTCTGTTTGTTTTTTCTGTTCTCTATGTTTCATTGTGTGAATCATAAAATCTATTCTTGTGTGCAATTTATTAGCTGCATAACTAAAACTCATCTTTCTTTAGGTTCCTTGACAATAAAGCGAGACTCATTAAATGCAAAATAATTGCTTATATCAGCCCTTAAAAGCGCTTCGGAAGATCCAGTAAACAACATGATCATATGTGGAGGGAAAATCGAAACCCCTTGGAACAAAGTTAAAAAATTAAGCGACTAGTCAAAGACTGATGTTAGCCATTTTTGTACATTCAGTGATATGTTGATTACACAAGTTTTCAATGTAATAAATGCTCTGGCCAGGAAGTTTTGTGGTCTAAAGTACATGCTATTTCCACTTCTTACGAAATTAAAGAGGCATGGAAGCAAGTATATGAATATGTGTCTAACCCAGAAGTCTCCACGCTGAATCATTATTTTTGATGCAGTGTGTATTTAATATATTGAAATACGAAAACGAGATTATGCAATGTAAGACTTTATCTAAGGTTGAACAAAACAGTCCGAAAATATCGGAAAGTGAGCAAGAAGTGCTTACTTATGTATCAGGGTACATTGTGTTTTCGTTGATCAAGAAGTACCGAAAAATACTGCAAAGCAACACAAAGATGAACAGTGTAGCCTTATCAGCTCTACAACTTTTAAATAATTTAAAGGTTCAAGGATTGGATTCAATTGATGGGGAGTCTTTTTTGACACACACCTACAAATGGATAGACTTGGTTAATAAATAACATGTTTTTGTTTGTCAGGCATGTGGAGAACGTGGTGCAAAAAATTATGAATGTCACCTTCATCAAAAAATACAAAGGTGAAGATATACAAGATTGTATATATAACAGTAATTTTGTAAATGACTACTGGAATAAAATAAACTATTCATTTTTACTTCGTTTCAAGAAAGTAATATGAAATTACGCAAAGAGCTTATTCCCCATTTACATCTTTTTTTGGCGTATTTTGGATCGGCAATGGCCGAATAGTAAGATCTTCGTAAAGGACGATTGATTTAAATTACCCCAGCGGGATTTTTTTTTGCTTGTTCCTTATTTGCTGGCAGTTATTTCGATTTTTTTGTTATTGATATCACCAATTAAATGAATAACATTCTTAAAAGACCTTCGAAAAGGTGTTCGAATTTCATAATTTTGGATGAAATATCGGCAAAGATTTTAGTGGCCATAGAAAACCGCGTCAACTTGTAAATTTCCAAGCAATGTTGGCCAATATTCTTGGATTTTTAGTCTTCTTGAGTAACATGTTGGAGGCTATAGAAAACCGCATTAACATATCGGCTGTTGGAAAAAAATGTTGGTGAACAAAAAATGTTTGTTCACCAACATTGTTTAATTTCATAATTAAGTTGATTGAAACGGTTTCAATCAACTTAATTATGAAATTAAAGATTTAAGTTAATCACAAAATTTTCTGTGTTAGTCGGCGTAAATCCAAGATTGATAAAGCTGAGTGCGTGAAAAGAAAAAAGAATATAGAAGATTTAAAAACAATTCGTGAATTGAGGTAGTGTTTTTAACCTGCCTTTATTTACGGTATAGGTGAGAAAGAAAGGTTTAAAACGCTAAATTGCTTTTTGAGGAGAACTTTTTAAAAAAATAAGAAGATTTAAGTAGTTTTGAATGGGGTGTTGCAATCCTGTTACAAGTCAGCAGAGTTTATTATTCATTGTATTAATAGACTTTCTTACCGATCGTTTTATTCCTTGTGGCTTTGTGTTCGACAGGGAGCGATTTTTTTTGCGTGGTTCAACAAAACCTAGAGAAAGAAACACTGACATTACACAAAATTTCACAAATGTTCGTTTATAGCATAAACTTGGTGGCATTAAAGAGATGTTGTTACGACCACCATGAACAGGACATGAAACAATCCCAAATACCATTATCGATGCTGCTAACAAACAATTTAAACCAAAAATCTATCATCAGTCTTCAAATTAAAAAAACTACGCTGTATATTTTTCGGGATGTACTTTTGCGATTTCAAAAAAAACGCAAAGCCGCAAAATTTCATTCACGCAAATTTTTCGACAATAAAGAGAAACATTTAACTTTCAAGCATGGCCAAACGAAAAACAAATAAACAAATGAATGCTACTGAAACAAACTTACTAGGTGTGCTAGGTTTGTCCTCGGAGATGATTTTCTCCAAAATCATTTGACTACATTCATCCAGAACTTCCACTTTCTGCGAATGCTAAAATATAGAATGCTGAAATACAGAAAGTTGAATGTCTGTTCAATGTAAAAGTGAAGGCGTTTTTGTTGGGTTAGAACCATTTTTAGACCTGTTATTAATCCGATTGCCAATTTTTTCGGATTTACCTGAAAATCGAGAAAAATCAGATTTTCGGGCGATTTTAAATTAAAAACAAAAGCAATTACCTCCTGTTGCTGAATGAAGTTTTCTCTTTCAATTCTCTCCATTCTCTGCTTAATGTCAATCTCCGTCAGGGGTTCTTCATTTTCTTCATCGGAGAGCTTGTGCTCACCATCCTTTCCAAAACCAACATCACTATTACGCCAACGGAAATTTCTTTTTCTTCTATTTCCCTCTCCCAAATCACCGTCTTCGAAATAAAGCTCTTGAAGTAAGCGAACCTCTCTCTTGTCTTGGTCCATCATTTTCCGTCTGAAAAGACAAACATGTTGATTACGCTACGGAAAATCTTACATTAAACCTTAAAAACCAACCAGTAAAAATTCACGACTTACTGATGAATACGATGGACCTGTTTCTTTAATTTCTCCGTTGTCGGAATATTTTCTGCGTCACTGTCAACCTCATACTCGTCATATTCACTGCCGAGTTCTTCGTCTTCCGATCCTATATCACTTCCAGAAAGTTCTGCTTCTTCTTCGTAAAACAACTTCTTCTGCCAGGTTTTACCCCTATAGGACAAAGATTGAATATGCAAAAATAAAAAATAGCACACATTGTGACTTAAATTTTTATACTAAGCAGATATTCAAAACGAAATTAAAGGTCATCATTTGAAAACTTCATCTGTTTTTATGCCGTTCCGGAATTCTTAGCGTACGTTCCCCGGACATCCAAAGCGGCTATTTTACAAATATTAATAGACATCGAATCAGATTTTCTTTACTTTGATGCACCGAATAAAACGATTGCTCTACAATGGATAAAATCTTTAAAAACATCCTGCAAACAAAATAACCTGCTACAACGAATTATATATTTAATTTGATCATTGTTTGAAAGTACAAACCTCACATATGAAAATTAAAAGGGACCTTATTAAGTTCAAATGAGTTGAAAATTTAAATGAAAGCTAATTCAGCTATGTTACAGGGATTGTGACAGATTCGGGAATAATGCATAATAACAATAACCCTTATACTTAATACCCGCAGAATATGTATAATTTCAAATTAATCAATTTCTCGTAACCAGCTACGCAAAATTCAAAGATGAGAAAAAAATTATTAAGCCAAAAATTAAAAAAAAAACCGTCAAGAAGGAAACCCCATGTAATTGATTAGCACACTGATCACACATGGAGAGATGCACAGCCGAATGAGAAAGGTATGATTTCAGTTACATAAAATGTAAAAGTTTATTTCGTTCAGTGCAGTCGTTGACTTGTTGAATTGTTCTTCACATACATAATGTTGCCCTTAAACCTTTGTAAATTATGTTTGCTTGCCTCGTTTGTCCATCACCTCCTTCTTCACCACTCATGTTTTTGCTTTTTGGCTTCAATTTTATATCTTAAAGTAAATTCTAATTATTCCTACCACTTTTTATGTAAAATCTTTTAAACTGTTTTTTGCATCACAATTCCATGAAAACCCACTGTTTCCTATTTTGTTTACTCTTAAGTTCTTCTTTTTTTTACTTCTTATGTTGTTCCTTTAAATTTATAGTTTTAACAATTTTTGAGAATGTTATGGTAATATATTTATATGAAATTCAATCATTTTTCTTTTCTCATTTACGATTTTAGGTTTTTGAGAAAAGGAAACTGATTTATATAAGGTTGAAAGTTGTGATAAATAAGCCATAAAAACATATATTTACTTTTTCACAGCGTCGTCAACTTCTTCACACTCAAATTCCTCATTATCATTTTGTTCCTCGTCTTTATTTTCTTCAGTCCGATTCTCAACCCCCTCTTCCTCTTCGTCATCTGCGTCTTCACTTTCATTACCACTCTCCTCCACATTGTCTTCGACATCATCACCCTCCTCAACTGCATCTTCTTCGTCACCTTTTTCACTACCAGTGTCATCTTCGTTGTCATTTTTATTACCAGTAGCAACACTATTCTCTAATAGCCTGGGGAAGATATCTTCTATAGACCTTTTTTCATCGTTTCTACTTTCCTTCTCGTCTTGCTCCTGATCATAAAATTTTGTCTCTTCGCCTTCCAAAACATCTACACACAAAATAAAATAAGACATTATAGAAGGTAAAGCTAGTGATTTGTATATGGTTACAATATAGACAATGCTAATATCAAAAGATTCAAGCCAACAATAAAAATCTTTTTTTTATCTTTTTTTAATAAATCAATAAAAACAGCCTAAATCATTTCAATCAAGGAGAACAATGCGAGGGAAGTCTTTAAAACTTTTGTAAAAATTAATCTCATGAAAATTGTAGATTGTGGATTCTTAAATAACAATTCTCCTGCAATGTTTTCTCCTAATATGTTTTTACAAACTAACCACTAAAAATCATAGCAAAAATTAAAACAAGTCGTAGTCTCTTTTTCATATTTTAATACACAGGATGAATTTTTTTTAAAAATCAGTCACTTCAGTTACCCTTTTTGTCGTCACTTTCCATCTTCTCATCCTCCTTCGCAGTAAACTGACCAGAACAAAACCCTAACACCTGCGTCATTGAAAATTGGCTGTCCATTTTTAGTTCACCGTCATCAAAAAGTTTTTTCTGTGGTTTCTTCTTGGATTTATTATCGTGTATAAAACTAAAGAGAGGGTTTTCAAAATCAAAAATGATAAATTAAAACTTTTTAGGTTTAACAGAATACAGGAGGGTGCTTAACAAGTTCTGCTTATTTTAACACTTAAAATTTTTAGTGTAAATGAAAATATGAAGTTATAAGCCGTATAGTTAAAGGTTATATGGCGTGGACATGCAACCACACAATACAATTCCTACACGTATTTTGTGATGATAAATTTTGTAACTAATTTTGAAACAAAAAAAAAATATTATTGAAGATATTATTTCGGTTTGCCTGTTCAGTATTCATATTATGATGGGAGAAGGATCTTCCGAAACGTTGCCTACTAAACTATCATGTTCAAGAAATGATAAACTTTCCACAGTAAAAAAAATATATTTGCCAGCAACCCAAGCTTCAAGCATTAATGGTAAACTCCCAAAATGTTATTGCAAACTAACAAGCAAATCCTATTTCTATTACCTATTTGCATAACCTTTTAAAGGAATCGTGCCAATAGAAATACGAGGAATTGGTGGGAATTGGCTATGCAACATAACATCATTTCTTCAGTTTAAAATTGCATCACAAATCAACTTAGGAGTGAATGACATTTTTGAACTATTTCAGAATTTTACATGATTTCGAAATAATTTGTATTTTAATTCAAAACAATTTTTTGCTTGACATATTTTTACCAACAATGCCAACTTTAGAAAACAAAACTTTTATGATTTTATACCGTTTTTATGTGGTTTTGATCACTGGCTTTTAAACCAATTCAATGTCATGCGAATGTCCAAATACATCCCAGACTTAGTTCTCAGGTTAAATGATAAAGAATAATGCAATAATTTATGCAAACATCAGTAATATCCCGAAATTAAAGTTAAGTAACCCAACACCATCAATGACTCTCAAAATAGGGTATATCTACGCGATTTGCAATGTTATCATAATGGAATTCTTTATTTAATAGGTTTGAATAGAGACCATAGTTTATGACTCAAGGTTGAAAAATTAAGATATTTTTGTTCAGGTCAGAAACATAGGTTAATTTTGAACAATATATTTCATGCTAATTATTTTTTAAAGCCAGTTAGAGGTCTAGTCTAACAAAAAGATAGAGATTTAAAATAAAAAAACAAGGTAAGTAAAAATGTCATTACATATGCAAAAAGCCTGTGTTGTTAATTACAAATTTTTATACTGCATAGATTTATCATGAAAACTGTAGGAACAGTTCGTTTTTTTGCAAAGAGCCAGTCTTCATGCTTCCTTAGCAATGTTATTATAGCCCTACATTATTCACAAGCAATTCTTACAACAAAATGAGAGCACCTACCCTTGGGAATCAAGTACTTGACCAAACTGTGTATCTTCATCTAACGCAAGATGGAAGTGTTGGGAAATATCAGGTTCGTCCTCATAGTCTTCTTTTTCTTCTTTGCTTTCCATAAACAAGTCCTGAAAGAATGCAGGGGATCTTATTTACAAAAAGGGTTTAATTAATAGACAATCTAAGGTTATTCATATTGGTACTATTAGATAAATGTGAAAATTAGAAAATACAATTAAAACCCCTACAGGATTGACTTATTTGCATATGGGTACATGACAAATAACAGTTGAAAAGTCAAGAAATTCAGCATAAAATACACAGCAAGCCAGAAAAACTTACCTGTGTATTTTCACATGGCAAGGATAAGCTAGGTATCTAAAAAGGTAGAAAGCAATGTTATCAGGTGACACAGATCATGAACAGCAGGGGAAGCAAATATGTCTTGGTAACGCACCATGCATTAGAACCATCAGTTCAATGCTTATAAAAACTGAATAAAACTATGAACCTGTTATAACCATATCACTATTAAATCAATCAATTAAATCAATCAATCTTTGATCTTTAAAAGCTAGGTAAAAGTCTTACTTCATTACTTTGCTCCTGATGACTTTTTGATGCAGAATCTAACAAACCACTTTTTAAAAGCTTACTGAATGGTGTTAACCTCCCGTCACTATTTTCTATTCTCCTTCCCGTAGGATCACCTTGGCCAGGATGCAAAATGCTTGACATAGTGCTGGAACTGTCTTCCCAATTAAGGTTCTCGTCCTTCTCTACATTGTTTTCATTTTGTAAAAGCTGTGGAACCTCGAATACAGGTGATGTGTCATTGTCTCTATTAAATGGCCTTGCAAGTTTTGCATCATCTTTTTTCATTTTTTCGTCTTCTTTCTTATTCTCTCCATGGTCTTTATTAGTATCATCATTTGCTTCTGCATGCTCAACTTCAGAATCTAAGTGCAAATTTAAAAAACTTTGTGTTCAGTTACGAAACGTATTAAAATATTATATTTTACTGTTATTATTCATTTTGTATTTAAAATTTAACTCTTTTCATACTCAATTTAATTGCTGAAAACTATCATAATCCCATGAGAAATACAAAACACACCATTATTCTCTTCACCATTCTCATTATTACTGTCAGCGTCTGAATTTTCCTCGTCTGACTGATCTTCAGCATCTTCCATGTAACTTTCTTCTTCATAGAATTTCACTTGTCGCTCCATCTCAAGGTGGTTTTCCTGTCTTTTCTTTCTCATTTCACTCTTCAACTTCTCCAGAATAATTGCACGACTCCCACCTTTCAAGACATGCAAAAAAAATGTTATATTATTCAGTTTGGTGTGCTGTTCATAAATTTATTAGCATAAAAATCACAGCAATATTCAAAAAAATTCAGGTTATTTTAGAAAAGGTGCGTTATCTAAACTTTTGGTCATATATATTGTTTTTTAATAGTTGACTTTGCAAATAATGACAGAAATTGGAACATACCTTGAATGACAGATTAAGCACCTTGGGTGCTTGTTTAAAATTTTCATCTTGACAGAGGACGTTTATTTCGCAAGAGCGGTTTATTCAACATAATAATTCTTTTTTTTAGAAAATCAAATTTTTTAAATATAATTTAGATAATAATTTTTATGCATGAAAAATAGAAATACAGACAAAAAAGAACGAAATAAAAAAGTAATAATGTATCTTTTATGAAATTCCATTATTTTTATTTTCATCTCCATCATTGTTAGTAATAGTCATAGTAAAAATTGTTTTGCTTTTTCGTGCTAATCCGAACAAGCGTCCTTTTTGTTCTCAAAGAAAGGGGGGCACTCAAATCAAGACAGGTGAATGTAAAATACCAATATTAGTGACTTCTGAAAGTAGACGAAATGCATTTTAAAAATTTAAAAATAACTAAGTAATTGTGTATCTCATCCTTAGGTGCACAAATTTCCCAAAGTTGTGAGATTCCAGTTTGTGCATGTCATATTTCTTATCAGTAGCTGATTATCTTGAAAAACTTTATTATTTACCTGAATTAGTGACGTCAGGATCTTCAATAGTGACTGATTTTTTATTATTATGTTTCTTTACATTTGTGTGTTTAGCAAATCTCTAAAAAAACAATTAAAAAAGATAATATTGCAACCTATTTCCCAACTTGAGGTGTCAACAAAACTTTTAACCAAATGTCCTCAGTTTACCAGTTTTTCAAGTTTAATAAAATTCAAAAAATCACAACATTCAAAAAATTTTGTTACATACCTTCATCAGTGAATCAAGTCCCTTGGACCTTTGTTGTGACTTTTCAGTTCCTTCAATATTAAATTCAATTTCATTTCCAGGTAAGCTAAGTCTGGGTTTATGTTCAAAGAGCTTCTGAAAGTTGGATTTTCTTTCCTCACTCTTTGGCAACTGTTTGGATGTTGTCTTTTCCTTTCTAAAAACAGAACAGTACTACTTGATCAAAAAACACTTACATTAACCTGAAAGCAATTTGCCAACACCAATTTGCACAATAATTCTGTCATGTTGGAGGCTATCAGTTAGTACGTAAAGGAGAATTTCAGGATTTACACTTAACAAAAATAGTTTTTTCAATGGGCCAAAACAGGGTTTCCACGGAAAATATGGTATTAAATTTCCTGACTTTCCCTGAATTTTTGAGGTCAAATTTCCTGACTTTTTACGAAATTCTACAGTCAAACAGAAAAACAAATTAACTAAAACCGTTTAAACTGTATTTGTCGCAATATAACTTACAAGAGCTTTAATCCATAGAGTATGCTAGTTCGACTTAATAAATAACATAATAAAGTTCTATCAGTCTAAGTCAAGTTAAAAGACAAAAAATTCTGTGACTTTCCCTCAGTATGGGTCTTTTTTCCTGACTTTCCCTGACCACAGGTAAAATTCCCTGACTTTCCCTGACTTTCCTGACTCGGTGAAAGCCCTGCAAAATGCAAACATTTTTTACCTTTTCCAATCTGGTGTGTTTTTTTTCAATTGGGGAACACGTTTTAAAAACTCAGTCAATGGTTTTGTGGTTGGAGTATGGCATGGGAGGTTGATGGTCTGTTCTAAATATAAAATAAATGTTAAATGATAACATACTCTAAAAGATTTGGTAATTTTTTTTAAAAAATGGGTAATGCTTATAAAAGTATTATGTCTATTTGTACTAACATGTAGTCTAAGTAAACCAAAAATATTCCCTAACTCCTCTAATCTATTTTCACAGCTGATGTTTATATACATTAGTAACTAAATTATCTTTTACCCCGTTTTAACCTCTGCTGCTCACTCGTTGTCTGCATTGCCATTGTTTTGGAGAACTAAACGAAAAAAGTTTATATAGTAATAAATATATTACATGTGCATCCATCAAAATGGTATATTGCACTTTACACTATACATGCCATGATAGAGTTATCAAATTAAGTCAATTATGATTTTACAAAAATTGTGGTGTAGAAAACAGTGTTGTAATAAAATCAGTACCTTATTAACTTGTAATTCTTAAATAAATAAAGTCCAAGACATATAGAGCAACCTCTCCAAAATGTCTCTGAACGTAAGGATATAGGCCAGAAACATTTTTTTTCTAAATGTTAGGATTACACAGATTTTGCCCATTAACAGAAAGAAAATATACATGTAACACAATACACTCACTCTTTTAGGTCTTTCTTTCTCCTTCTTTTCACTCTCAGTTGTCACATGGTCATCACAACCAGAGTCACTCCCACTTTCACCAGAACTATCTCTTTTATCTTTTTCTTCTGTTGATTTCTTTACAGAATCATCCTCATCACTGTCACTGTTGTTATCACTACTATCTAGAATTGGTCTCTTTTTCTTAAATTTATTTTTTGGAGACTTCGATTTATCATTTTCATTGTCAGCGTTATCACCTAATTTGTTTTTCAAAATTCTTGTAACATCATCACCACTGTCATGTCTATTTTCTCCAATAAATGATTTAACTTCTTTTTTATGTGATATATCGTCATCACTTTCACTGTCACTACTGCCAATAAGGCAGTTTTTCTTGATTCGGCTGGTGGTTAGCTTCTCTTCTGCCTTATTTTTACTTTTAATTTCATCTGAAACATCCCTTTTCTTTATATTATTACTTACGTTACCAGACTCACTTTCACTGTCACTACTATCAATAAAAAAGTTTTTCTTGATTCTGTTGGTACTTAACCCCTCTTCTGTCTCACTGTTACCTTTCTTTTCATAAGGAACATCGTTTTTCTTTATATTATTATTTACATTACAAGAATCAGCATCACTTTCACTGTCACTACTATCAATAACAGCTTTTCTTTTCTTTTTTGAAGAAGAGGTAATATTTTTAGGACTTGTATTAGGAGATTGTAATTGACTTTTATTAACACAAGTTCTGTTTTCTCTCACCTCATATTCTTCTGTGAATTCAGTATGATCAGAAACTTTATCTTTATTGTCTAAACCTTGCTCTGCAAATTTCTTATTATTACTCTTACTACTGTCTTCTTGAATGCAAGTAGTTCTTTCAGTCAATATAACTTCTATGCTATTGTCAACTCCAGGGGTCTCAGAGGTCATCTTGTAATAAGAAATATTGTCTTGATACCTAAATTTTTATGTGAATCCACAAGCCATACTCTTGTATATTTCGCCTGTAGGTCTACAATTATTAACAAAACATCTTTATAAAACATTGATGAAAATAAATGAAAATGTGGTGTGATTATATGCATTTTTGTAATGAAAAGACTTGATTCAAAATCAAATATTTTATTTTTGGTACCTTAACATTTCTGCGAAATTATTACGTTCATTGTACAAAAGTGTGAAAAGAATTCAGCAGCAATTAAATCATCCAAAAAAAATTAAAGATGTGTTATAACTAGCTCTCTAGCCAGTTCAGGAGTTGAGTCAAAAAGGGAAACCACTATCCATCTGGGAAACGGTTTCCTATTTGGGAAACTGTTACCCTAAGGAACTGTATATTCGTACGCACTTTAATATGACATAAAGTGAGTATTAATAGTGCGTAGCGCTATTCATACGTAGAAAAAAGGAAAAAGAATCCTAACCCTAACCCTAACCCTAAAGCACTTTACGTACGAATAGCGGATGAACATATACATACGCAAAAATGGGCAAAAGTGCGTACGAATATACACTACGTTACCCTAAACAGGCCAGAAATAAAGCAATGGTTTAGGGAAACCACCAAATAAAAAGAAATCTACGCACAAGCTGGTTCAGAAGCGCACTACAAATTTTTAACCAATGGAAGGGGAATATTTTCTCGCAAATTTTCAACTGAAGGAAAAAAAAATTATTGTAGCCTCTTTACGCAATTCCGTAAAATAGTTCTGAGAATGGGTGATGGTTTCCCAAAAGGGAAACCCAAATTAAAATCAAAAAAAATTAGTTTAGGAAACAGTTTCCTATATGGGAAACCATTTCCCTATATGACATGGGCATTTCCCTATAAAACATGGGAAACTGTTTCCCTTTTAGTGTCATCTCCCGAACTGCTAGCTAGCTGTGTACATAAAATATTTTGTTTTCTAACTTCAAACCATGTAGGTTTAGGTGAGTTTTTGCTAATGCTAAATGTAAAACAGATTGGGTTTGACGCCACTGTTGTGCTGGCAACTGTTGCAAAACAGATAGAAAAAGATACACAATCATAACAAAACTCACTGTAGATTTATTATACCTTGTTTGTGCGTATATAGCTACATAGCTACACGGTTTGAACCAGCTCCCGCTCTTACAAAATTTCCCGCGCCTCTGATTGTCAATATGGCAGCTTTAAAACGTAAACAATAACAAAAGCGGTGATGGCTTTACCATTTGCTAAGTCAAATATACCAAGGTATAAAGTCAGCGTTAAGTGAACTGTTCATTCTTAATAATTACGAAAATAAATTCGGAAAGTTTCTATTACCAACAATGAGATTTTAAAATAAAATTATATTAAAATTTAGATGATCTTAATAGTCTACTTTACACTTTTTAGCACCTTTCTTTTTGCAAAAATTACACACAACTATTTCAAAGACCTATTTAATACGATATGTTATCTTAAAGGGAAAGTCCCCAGCACGTCGCTTCGAGGTGCAGTATAGGTGAAGTAATCACAATATTTAGAAAACCCGTCACCCGTTGCGTTGATTTATTTATCGTAAATTTAACAATAATACCTCTCGTATGCACAATTGTTGGTGTGTGCATTTTTATGTTCCTACCTTTCAGCTAGTTGGAAATTGTTGAAAGCTGGGTCATGGTGACTTTCCCAAATATTTTCTAACGAAATATAAGATATAGATCCAGTCAAATTCCTGTGCGCGTTCGGGGTAAAACTACGGAAGTAGATTACCATGTTGATAACGTGACTGCTAAACGCTCAGCATTTGCAACATATACTTTCAACAAAATTCAGAAATTTAACCCATGTGGCATCTTTTCTTTAAAGATTGGACAATTTCAAAATAAGTGAAATTAAATTTACACTAAATTTAAAATACTTCATAAAAATACCAAGTTAAATGCACGCAAATTTCCTTTAAAAATGAAAACGGCTTTGATAAAGTGAAACTTGAGTACAACGCCTGTTTTTTGATTGAGTGTGAGAAATCGAGGTATGGGATGTAGGGAAGGGAGTTGTGTGGGTAAAGGGATGACGTAAGAAACAAGAGCTTCGTGTTAGATGCATGGATCTTGTTTCTGTACCGCTTTCGGCTCGGGTAGTGAAATTGAGCCATATAATAAAATTCAATCGAATCAAACTCATAATTTCATGCATTAGTGCTTCTTTAAATCCAACATCTTAAGAACAGCTCAATATTTTTTAAACAGATATACAACTTCATAGACAACTATTTCAAGCTTTTTCGCATAAAATCAACTTGTTTCAAAGTAGGACGTAAAGGAAAGCAGGGGTCAGATTTTTAAAAATCTCCTTTTAAGTTAAGAAACGTTTAAGCTAAAAAAAGTATGTCTCGTTTTAGAAAAAATTGCTATTTTGGTGTTTTTATTTCTTCGCTGCTGTAATTGCTTCTCTTATGCAAAAAATTCTGGCTGGTAATTGTAGTAAATAGGCAGTCTTCTGTACACTTAATTTCCGTCTCTATATATTAGAGACTTATAATAGAGACTTAGTAAAACAAGAAAGGATTAAAATTTGCATTTTGGAGATTTGACCTGATCTGCAGATGCGCATTGAAAAGATATTTTCTCCGTTGTAGTTGGCTCCGTCCTTGTTTTGTAAGGTCGCTAATGACACGCCAATAATGCGGAGAAATTGTTGATATATGGCTAAGAAGTTGCTGATATCGCAAAAAGATTGTTCCTAAACGAATTAATCGCAGATGTGTGCAAACCATATATATATATATAATTTGCACGACATGAATATCATAAAACTTATTTTGGATAAATCCAAGGAATGAGTCATATCAGAGTACTAGGCTATTCCTTGCCTCTGACGGGAATTTAACTGTTAATCAGCAGAGATAACATTTGTAAGTCAAGCAATAACTAATACACAAAAATAGAAAAGTAAACAAAAGATCATATCTTACTCTTTAATATTACAATTTAAAATTTGATATAATTTAAAAATCTCCAGCTAGAATATCGGCATATTTTTCATTCCTGTCTCATTGCGACGTCACACGTGGCGCAGAGTGTTCAATTAAGTTAGTTGCACGAAATATAAAACAAACTCTGAGGACAAAACTTTATTACAATTCCTCTAAACCAATCAATTGGTACTAATTCATTAATTATGCATAGTCTTGTACATCGCCTCGTCACTTTATCTCAGCTAGATAGTGTGGTTGAAACCAAAAGATTACCCACAATCTGCAGTGTACCTATTTGTACTAGACGTATTAGACGATACAATCTTTTAATTCGGTGGACAAGTAACGGTCATAATTAAAAAAACTATCTCCTTAATCCTATCCACTAACACGAGAGCTGTACGTATATTAAACAGCAAAACAGTTATCGAAATCCCATTTAGAAACTCCATATTGGCATTTAAAGAGGGATAGTAGTTCTCACACTAAATACTTCATCCTACAGTGTCCAGTAAAACGCAGATTTCAAAGTCGTTCTAAAATCATTTCCCAGATAAATCATAACCAATCAAGTATGGACTACACATTGCGTTGGATGCTGGCTGGAGGTTTCGATTCTTTCAACTTTAAATGAGAGTAAACGAACACACCAGACAATGTGCAAAGCACGCCGACTATCTGTCTTGTCGCCAAAATGTCGTGGAATAAAAAGTATCCAATCATCAAAGTAAGACAAAATTTCAGATGTCCAACCATGTTATAACTGAAACGTTAAGGACTATTTTGAAGAGGTTCGACAAGAGTTGTAACAAGAAACTAATAAACAATAGCACAATGCATCCAAGGAACTAAAAAAGTAATCCGCAGCTTATGAAATCCTGTTTTGTTGGAGTTTCAAATGAGTTGTTGTAATTATTGGTCTAAAACATGACATATAACAAATTACCTTAAGGGAAGAAATTGTTGCTGAAGAAAAAAAACGGAATTAAATATTATGAATGGGACATCGAGAAAAAAGGACATAATCATTAAAACGAGGCAGCAATGTTGCAGGTTAAAAATCAAAAAATGTGATTTTTTTCTTATACGCAGGTTGGCAAAATTATAAAACATTTAACAAACCAACACAGAAAAAATTTATTTTGGTCATTTATTGTTGCTTTATTGTTATTATTGGTAAATTATTTTTTCTCCTTGGGAAAGACCTTTTTAGGTCACATGATTTTGCCATTACACAGATTAAAAAGTAACAAAAAATCTTCTGGTTACCATTTTATCACTTTTCTGTTTCAAATAGAACAAAAAATGTTTGATATTAAAAACTCCCAGCTTTTACTATAAGAAAATTTTTGACAGTTTCTGCTAACTTCATGATAATTTGTGACATATTTGCAAGATTATTTAATGTAACGCTGGCTGTGATTTGCAACATTTCTGCATGCAACTGCCTCAGTCTAATGCTCCGGTCCGTAACAAAAAATTGCGAAAGTGTACAAGAAATGCAAGCAAGCAGAGAAAAAGGTAAAATGGGGAAGATGAGATTACAAGGCTTGTCTTTTTTTTAAAAAATACGAATTTACGTTCGCGGAAACAAGGCAAATTTGTAATGATTATTTTTGCATTCCTTTTATTTCGCATTTTTTTCTTCTAATTCCACTTCTGAAGAGGTGGAACCTTGCTTCTTTCCGTTCTTAAGGCATGCAAGAAATTTGTAAAAAATAACTTTCCTCTCTTTTTTTTAGGGTTGGTTAAGTTATAACAGGCTAACAGTGTTTTTGAAATATTTGGTTGCGATGTCTTTTTTACTAGAAATTGATGGACATAAAGGGTTTTTTAAATTCCCCCAACCTAAAGTTCTGTAGACACCCTGAATAAGCGACGCGCCAAAAGCTACACTTTATTTGTGAATAAAAACGAGGAAAAGATACGTAACGGGTGAGGTGTTTCCAATAATCCAGAAAATCGTGAGATTAATTGAGAATGCAACAATTCCAGATGAGAGCACCAGCACCTACAAATAATCATTCAGAATAATGATTTCTCGGCATACATCAACAACACCTCGTCACAATCTGTTAAATGCATAATAATGCATAATAAAATTATAAATTTTTTACCTAGCACTATATATAATAGACGTGAATTTTAACAAAAATCAATCAAGATAAAAATCTTACTAAAATTGCAAGTATATATATCTCATTTTAAATGCAAACAAGTAAAATTTATAAGAACTTACCCACACATGTACAGGCCAAAGATGAAAAATACCTCCAGCACCAAACACAGGTTCAAAGAAGGGAATCACCAATACTAACACACCAGCTGACAAAGGTGCCTGAAGTAAAATAATTGTAAACTTCGACTCAAAATTATATACATATGAAATGTGAGAGAAGTTATGCAGATGGGCAAACAACCTTTTTGCAAGGATTTTTTTCAATGATTGAAATTTTTTATAACTTTTAACAGAGATTAAATCCTGCAAATTTTGTGAAAATCCGCAAAATTTGTATCTTCATTTTCAAGTCATTAATTAAATATCATAGATTCAGTCACACTCAGTACTTGTATGAAAGTTTAATCTCAGTAAATCAATATAAAGAAATGTCAACGTGCATGCATGCTACAAGCAGTAAAATTATACCATAATATTTTTATAGACAGCATTGTCTTACCTGGTAGTTTAACAGTTGCATAGCGTTCACATTAAGATCTTTTTGCGTTTGACCAACCCACTACAAGTAACAAAGTTACAGAATTGTATATAAACGCAAAATCCACTGTTTTAAGTGCAAACATAACATTAATAATCTTTCTTCTTTTATTATGTTGCATAAGCTTGTTTGTTTTTAAGTAACTTCATTTTTTACAAAATTAGACAAATGAAATGACGTTTAATTAAAATAATAATTTAGCTCTGATCTAAGTATTTAAGTGAGATTCGGCTTCCATAAATTTCCTGCTTGAAGGACCCATTGTGAAGTCCAAAATGGTGACTGCTGCTGCGATGTACCCATAGCTTGCCTTTTCTATGTAAAAAAGGGAAGCAAGGAAGTCCATACTTTGTTTATGACTGGCCCTATAAGGTTCTGGGATTTTTTCACTTTTACAAAACTTCAGCCATTTCCTTAAATACAAATTATAGCTGGATTGGGTTTTTTCTGACCAAGATGCAGTGTGCAGTTGTTTAAAATTGTCAGAACATGACTGTTTTTGGTTTATTTCCTCCCTGAGACAACTGCTATGCGAAGACTTAGATTTGGGTGCAGTGGATGAAGGACACTTGGTTGCTGTGGAAGCAGTAAAAGGTCCATTCTGTTCTGGTCTCATATTGTCGCAACTCTCTGTCTGCATTTACGTTAGGAATGCCAGGGAGATGTGTAGGGACTATCCAATTATTTTTGCTTATTGCCCATTCCCAAATGCTATGTGTAATCTTATCCATTGGGATAGATTTTATGCTACCCATTTTGTTTATACAGGCTACTACTGAAGTGTTATCCATTTTTAGCAATATGTTAGCATTTGCAGTAAGGTTGCAAAAAGCCTGCAGTCCAAATAATGCTGCCATTAGTTCTAGGACATTTATGTGGTGGTTCTGCTCCACAGATGAAAACTCACCCCCCATGTGGGTTTCTGTCATTGATGCACCCCAACCTCTTGTTGAGGCATCCCTAAATATAACGACATGAGGGTTTACTCGAACTATTGGGGCTATGCTACCCCATAAATTATTTTTCCACCAAGATATTTCACCCATGGCAGTAGGAGTTAATGTGATCTGCATATCAAAATTTCCAGCGCTCTTTCATAAAGACTCAATTTTTAGTCTTTCGGTAGATGTATAGTAGAGTCCACCATGGGGTACCCAAATAAGGCTGCTGGTAAACTTACCAATAAGTCGTGCTAGAGTTCTCATTGTTATCTTCTCTTTCTGTGTCACTTCGTTACACAAATCGATTATGGTTGCCTTCTTTTGGGGGGTGAGAACAATGGTCATATTCACTGTATCGATGACGAATCCAAGGAATTCCAAAACTTGTTTTGGTTCAAACTCGGGTTTGTCTGGGTGGACTGTAAATCCCAATGAATCTAACAACACAACGGTTTTGTGTACGTTATTGCAGCACTGTTGTTTACTGACGTTTATAGTGATCAAGTCGTCAATGTAGTCAGCAATGGTGACCTGTTCTTTCTTTAAATTAGATAAGGGTGGTTTCATTATCTTGGTGACTTTTTGAGGTCCTTCTGTATAGCCAAGGAAAATACCAGGAACACATATACCTCATCGTCGTGTTCGAATTTTAGGAGCTTCTGGCTTTCTTTGTGTATTGGTATGCTATATATTCATCCTTGATATCAAGTTTTGCCAGATACATGTCCTTTTGGATTAATCAAAGAAAGGGTGTTAAGGTTTGTATCTTAAACTTTCTTTTCTCAATGTGTACATTGAGTTTTTTAAGGTTTAGGATTAGCCTAAACCCGTCATCTAATTTTTCAGTAACAAACATGGGTTAGATAAAGTAGCCTGGTTTGCGACTGCTTAACCTTATCACACCTTTCTCCAATAGGCTTTGCATTTCTTTGTCAATGAAAAGTTTCTTTTTTCTATGTAGGAAGTCTGATATGTCTGATACGACGTTTGGGGCATCTTGTTTACTGGAATTTGCAGACCAGACACTGTCTGGAGGATCACCCTATTGGTAGTTATTTCTTTCCACTGATCAAAAAGAAACTTGAGAGAACCTGGTTTAATTTTTTTTACTTTTGACCTTAGAAAAGTTTTTAGGGTCTCAGTATCTCCTGTTGGTGTGTTTGGAAAAGTTGCTGTTGTTACTGCGGTACGATTTCTTTGCTTGGGTTTGCCTGTTGTGGTAGTTGGCCCTCTTTTGGGGCTTGTAAAGGGCCCTTTGTTTGATGAAGGCTCGAATCTTCTTTTTTGGCCTCTTTCCAGGAGTGATATGAGCTGGTCCTCCTTTTTCAGCTTCTTGAGCTTTTCGCAGACAGAGGAACCAAACAACCATTCGGAATCCTCTTTCGCTTCCGTAGCTAAAGCTACGTACTCTTTTGGCAAGGAAGGCTTAATTAAGTCTCGCCTGACCTGATTTAGCAGCTGGGAGGTCTTACCAGTTGAGGTTCATGGCGTCCTTAAGGTCGTTTAACGGACCTTTTGTGTCTACGTTGGCATCACCAGATTTCTCCACCAACGTAGACGAAGCTCTCAGAAGCATAGCAACCGACGCAAGTGCATGTTTTGGATGTCCTGCATCTTAACGTCGGTTGACCTGTAAAAATTGGAAATCGTTTTCCAAATTTCGGTGTTTGTTCTCTTTGGGAGTAGAAAGTTGCAGTTCGATGGAATTGCAGCCGTATCACCCTTGAGCCGTTTTTGCCAAAACACTTTGGCAGCACATGTCACTGATGACGTGACTTCTGGTCCTGATGCCTTGCTGTCTCTTAATAGTCATCAGTGGACTGTTGCCAGTACTCTTGGGCTGGCTCTTTGGTACCCTTTTTAGAATGTTCTGGATTCAGAGCACTTGGATCTAAACCAGAGGTTTGACCCAGTTATAGATATTCTTTCTTCTTCCTGTTGGCTACCGGATTTGCTAGCCAGAGTTCCATCTGGAACATTGGGGCTAGAATTAAGACTAGATTGGGTCCCCTCTGGGACAACAGGGTCTGTCAAGTGACTAAGTTTTGCCATAAAGGTGTTCATGCTGGCTAGTGTGTCGTATATCCTACCTTGTTCAGCCTTGTGTCGCTCCGATACAATTGATATGACTTGGTCTACAATACCTGTGCAGTCCATGGGAATAGGAACAGGGTGTTCGGGGTCCTGTAATGTGAAGTCGTGGTCACCATTTTTGCTGTGCTGTGGGAGCATGGGATTATCGCTTTCTTGTTGTATTATTCTTACACCGAATAAAATATAAGAGGAATATTAACAGTAGATGAATTTACAGTTGTTTACGAAATCGAAAGAGGAAATTTACGGAAGCCGAATCTCATTTGAATAGTTACGATCAGAGGCTAAATTATTATTACTTTTTACAAGTGTTCAGATAAAACTTCTTGAATGCTATCATTTGGTAAAAAAAGAGAACTTTTTTTTTAAAGAGCTGTTACGTTACTTTCAGTTGCATAACTTTTCAAATTTTCAGCCTGGTCAATTGACAGCAGTTGCTTTGATCTTAAACCAATTTTAAGCCTCAGCCCTGAACAACTTAGTTACTTATAAACAAATGATAAACATACCACTTGGTACACTGATGTAACAAATACGCCGAAAAGAGCAAATACAATTCCAGTAAAATTGAATTTTATATCATAATAGCAATTCAAGAAAACACCAGTTGAAATTGGGATCTATGAATAAAATAATAAAACAGCAATAATAATGGTTTGTTACTCTTTAAAATAAGGAACTTTTTTTCTCTGCAAATCTAAAAGATCGCAAATGCAAATGATCATCATTATGTTTTTTTTCTTTAATAGAAGGAAAATGTTTTAAAAGTAACAACAGCCGTCCAAAAACTTTCCTTTTGTCTTTCAATAAACCACTAATCATCATGTAAAACAAAGCAACAAGAATAAAAAGAAATCCTGTCGAGGAAATCACAAAGCAAAAGAATTGAGAGAATTAACTTTAGCGATAAGCCTATTATTTCAAAATATTTTGTGGTTTAAGTATTTGCTTGAGGCTCTGTCCTTTAATTCATACAGTATATATGTATATACATGGAGTTTTGTACACAATTATTTTTTGAAAGGAATAAAACAGATGAAAATGCCAAACACATGAATAAACACATGAACAACAAATTAATGGTGTTTGTAATACAAACACAGACTTTCTCTATTGCTAAATAGTGATTGCAGTTATATGTAAACAGTTATTAAAGGGTTATACACATTTTAATTCTAAAAATTTAGAGGTCAGAATATACTTACCAAAGTTAAGATTGTTCCACCTGTATACGATTTTTTATAAAAGGCGTACTGAATCAGCATAATGCAGGGTGTTGTTAAAACTTTAAGAAGTTGGTATGTTCCAACTGTGTTGTACATAAGACTTAAATTTGTTAAGACAACAAATCCACAGAAAGTTAGTGATAGTGGTAGCATACGTTGAAATTCCAGACTTCGTGGGCGAAACACATTAAAGGTAGAACAAATCTTTAGTCCTAGTGATGTAACAATGAAGTGGATGCATGTTAGAGTAATACTTGGGAACTTGTAATGAACAAATATCCACTTGTTGAGCATCACAATGCATATTGACGATATGAGATTACATAGTATACAGAATGAACTCAAAGCAGCTGATGAGGAATTCATTCTAAAAGCCAGTAATTCATTTTAACTATAAACAAAGAAAATAACTAAGGATATCGAACTGCCAGTAAAATAAACAAGAATGTATGTCGCCATTAGTGGAAATAATTCACTAATGATTTTCGTAATTTTCTGGGGCATTGTTATTATTATTGTTATTATTAGTAATAGGATTAGTAATAGGATTAGTAATAGGATTAGTTAATCCTATTACTTTACTGTAATTTTTGATATGTTGAGGACATCAGATGCTGTAATAATTAAAAAAATTCACTTATGATATTATAGCGCTATCAATGGATTTCACTATACTGATCAGCCATGATTAAGGACCTTGCAGTGCACAAACATAATTTAAACAGAGCTCCAAGGGTTCCTGTATACACTCTTTAAAAATGTGCTGTTTTTGAAACAGTTTGGCACTTTTGAAAACTTCCAGGAATTCATCACTCAAATGCCAGGAAGACACTTTCCAAATGACTGTAACACTAGATATTGGTGATGTCCACCCTGTAACATGGTTTGACAGCAAAAAAAAATTGGCAGAAATAATCAGAAAATAATTTTTGAAAAATGTTAGTTGTATATACATTCAAGAGACTTGCCAAAATATATTACACATGTGGAAAGGAAGTTAACAATCCCCTTAAGGTGAGAGATTCTCTTTGCCTGGAATAGCCCTTCAGACCAAAAACAAAAATAATGCAAATAAACATTGTGGGGTGAAATTTATCAGGAATTCAGTTTGAAATAGTTATAAGGTAGTTACATCTATGTATAGCAGGGGAAAATGGGATGGAAGTGCATCTCGCACATTCATTTGGCTGTTCTCTTGATGACAGTGTGTCCGGAGTGATGAAAATTCTTGAATCTGGGTTAACATACTTAAAAATAATTTCACATTTTTTTATAAAAAATGAACAACACATTGAACAACAAATTTATGGAAACATGCAAATCTCTATTGTAGGTAAATATTATGGTTAAAGTGTCATAAAAATTATAAAACTGAAATTATAAATAATATGCTACTAATTTTTATCAAAAGTTTTTTGTTGCCTCTTTTAAAATTTGACCTTGTTACCCCAGATACGAGAATTAGCTATATATGAATTCTCGAATTCTTGCATGCAATACTATAGATAGTGTTGTAGCAATGTTTTTTTTTTACTAATGACACGTTTCTTTCTGCAAAAGATGTTTACATTTTTGCCGCCATGTTAAAATGTGAAAATGACGGCTAACGAAAATGCCTGATACAATTTCGTTTCCAGGAAAACTTTTTTGTTCTGGCGACACCCAAAAAAAAGCTATGTCACTGCTGAACATCGATTTATGTATCGCCGTCCCAAAGTCAAAAAATGCAAAATACCATGGGGTAAGTATCGCCTTGATAAATAACCATAGAAGAATCTAAAGGAAATTAGATTATCTATCTAACAGACTGGTATGTGGCAAGTTAATACTTTTTAAAAGCTTATTTTTGCAGAAGGGCGAAGTTGTTCCTCGACAAAAAACAACAAACATTTCTTTCTCGCCCTTTAACCTTCGATAGTACCCAATAACGGATATTTCATTTTCGGTTCACCATTTACTGTGCAGCATGCATTGAAATAACAGTCCAGCTATTGTCTAAAGTGCAAAAACCTTGAAACAGAGCCATATCTCGAACTGTTGACTGGTGAGCGAATTGCATTCAACAATCAACAAGACGAGGCCCGTGTTGACATTGCAGCCAGAGATTTCTGGTGCTATGGACAGAGAGCCTATTTTTATGTAAGGGTATTTTACCCACAACCTCTATGTTATAGCAAGATTTTTATGGAAAAAAGCGTACGGCACGAACGAAAAATCGAAGAAAAGAGCATATGAAGATAGAATCATACAAACTAAAAATGGTTTGTTCACACAACTCGTTTTAGCGCCACTGGAGGAATGAGAAAGGAGTGTCGTAGATTATTATTATTATTATTATTATTAAACATATATTTGGCATCCATAATTTACAAATGGTTCTTCTGCCTACAAAAAAATAAAAACTATAAAAATCTATAGAATCTATAAGATCAGTAAAAAAATATATTGAATCTAAGTGCATAATGAAATAAATGGGCTCACAGAGTACGAAATGGTGCCGGTAGAGTAAGTAGACACATTGAACAAGAAAAAAAAAAAAAAGAAGAGACTAATTAAAAATAAATAAATTGATGGCACCGATGTAAGGACACACAAAAAAGGTAGGACTATAATGAAAAGATGGGGGGAAATAGGTAGCCTACATGCATAGAGTTATTCACATTATTTGGATAAAAGTTTGCACAAAGCACTATCGTGTAAAAATAATTTGACTTTTTTGATAAATTCTTTATGGTTGACAACGGAACGAATATTGCCAGGAAGATCATTAAACAACGCTGATGAGCAATCCATAAACGTTTTTCGGAATGTGTCGCTTTGTAGTTTATTTTTGTTTTCTGCATCAGATCGCAGGCTTCGACCATTTTTGTACCATTTCAGTGTAAGGTATTCAGGTGAGCATTCGTCATACAACACCTTGTGTGCCAGTTTTAGTATCGATAAATTTACACGCTCTTGCACTGGCAGCCATTTCAGTATTACTAACACATCGTTAGTGGAAGAATATCTCTGAAGAACAAAGCTGGCAGCGACATTTAGAACTCTTTGTAACCTTTTCATTTGATATTGTGGAATATTATTATAGACAAGATTTCCGTAGTCTATCTTTGATAATATCAGTGCTTCAGCGAGATTCTTTCTCACGTGAAAAGGTGCCAAACGTTTCAATCGCTTTAATGTCGAAATCGTAGCGTATGATGATCTAATGATGTTATTCACATGTGTAGACCACGTCATATGTTCATCGAATGTTATGCCCAGTATTTTGAGAGAGGATACCCGCTCAATCTCAGCACCATTACTATGGAATTTGAATAAGTTACTGAAGTTTAAATTGTTTATACAGCTTAACTGGCTTGTCGAGTACATAATTGATTTTGTCTTTATGGAATTAAACATCAGATTGTTTATCTTTGACCATGTTGTTATTTGGTTAATGTCACTTTGAAGCTTTGCTGTTGCGATATCCATTTCTTTTAGTTTGAAGTGTATGTAAAGATTTGTGTCATCTGCGTACTGGATAGAATTACACGACGAATTCAACGATAGGTCAGAGACATAGATGTTGAACAAGATCGGACCAAGAATAGATCCCTGGGGAACACCGTATTTGATCAGCAAGGTGTCCGATTTTTTGTCATCAATTTGCACAAACTGCTGGCGATTTGACAAATAGTTAGAGATCAAATTGATGAATGCAGGAGACATTTGGAGTTTCTTCAACTTATTAATCAGAACGTCATATTTCACAGTATCAAATGCTTTGGAGTAATCTGCTGACACTGATAAAGTTACTTCACCTCTTTGCATAGCCTTCAAAATGTCGTCCTTTAATTTTAAGAGTATCGTGATGCACGAGTGACCTTTGCGAAAACCAGATTGAGTTGAAGCGTAAATGTTATATCTATCAATGAAATCACAAAGCTGTGATAAAATGACTTTCTCATATACTTTCGACAGTACAGGAAGTATTGATATTGGACGAAAATCTTCTAGTTGTGAAGCACCTGGAACTTTAGGTACCGGACAGATACGTGATTTCTTCCAGCATGTTGGAAATACATTTGCATCGATGCAGTTATTCAAAATCTTTGTTAGGACTGGCGACAATTGGGCTGCGACTGGTTTTATGAATTTCGCTGGTATGTTATCACCACCAGTAGAGCAATCACTTCTCAATGAATTCAAATGTTTGAGAACATCCTCTTGGGTAGCGTGACGAAGGTCAAATAAATCCATTGCCGGTACAGCCTCATCATTCATGGTGGGAGAAATGTTTAACTCATTTGTATTGCTTAACTTTATTGCAATGGAATTGAAATAATATAATTTTACGCTAAGTTAGTAGAGCATATATCGCTAAAGAAGAACAACAAATTTAGTGCAACTGTTAGTTATATACGAACTAGAGTTAATTATAGTCTGCTAAGATTGATGATTCTGTCCATCCGTGGATCACACACACACAAAAAGAGGAGATTTATCGAGATGCCTTATATTGAACTAGTGCAAAAAAGAAGCAGATGCTCTCCGATAACTCAATCCTGATTATTTTTAGAACTGTACTGTTAACTTTTAAGTGTTTAGTGTTATCTTTCCACGATTAATGTCTCCTGTTCGATATGTGGTTTTTTTATTGTAATGATGCTGGTTCTCTTTGAAATATATTTTTTTGATATTTCCTACTACGACGACCAACCACGTAATGTGATTTCTAAAAATATCAATGCCGCCCTTTTACAGTCGGATAATAATAGGGTGAAATGACGTGGCAAGTTTTTTTGAATACGAAATTTTATGCAGTTCCACTAAAAAGAGTGCGTAGCATGTGATTCAGTAAAATATATTTGCGACTTTTTTAATTTTTTACGGGGCTTGTGGTACAAAAGAAAAAAATTGTACAATATAGCATTTTTCATATTTAGAAGTTCCAAATGACTGATGTTGATGTAAGAGTGTTGTATGAAATTATATTGATTGTTATTCCTTATATCCAGCATGGAGGGCGTTGCTTTAAAAGGTACTAGGCACAGAATAAAGACCCAATCCTATCCGCAAAAGTGAGTTATCCCTGATCCTAAATTAAATATTTGCCCAGAATAAGTTCTCAACTTTTTGTTAAGTTTGTTAGCCTAATTTAATCTTTTCGACGGAAAGGTAGAAGATTTACAATATATATTGTGTTTAGGCTTTTTCTTTTCCAAAACCACTCTCTTGACACACTTTACGGTTGATTTCACTCATAACACTCCGGAATGGGTTTTTGAATCAATAATTAGAAGGCTAAGGCGACGCGAGGGACTTGTTTCATTTCAGGCACCTGAAAATGTTGCACGTGTACAACTTGTGGCATGAAAATATATCACCTAAAGGTTAGCTACAGTTAAATACCTCTCTTGGATAGGTAATAGATTTGACATTTATGCTACCACTATACGGTAAGATTCCACAAATTAAATTAAATGGTCATATGGGTTATTCTAATTGGTTAATAGAAGATATGTTGCAATGGCGACACAATTAATTAATTGTTGCCGGCCTAAATTTTCCACGTAACAATAACTGTCTCTGCTTCGAATTTGCTTTGTAAAGTTATGTCAAGTTTAGGACTAAAAAATTAGAGTTATAAAAGTATTTATAGGAATATGCATTTGTTTTTCTTTGAAGACTGAGAAAGAAAGAAACACGTTAACATAACATACCCATAAACGGATATATTGTACATAGTTATTTGTACCACAATTCAAGAAGCTTGCTCGTGGAGAACTTGGTGGCAATTGTGTAAGCAACAAAGTTGTGCTTAATGCAAAGAAATTTAATTGCTCGAGCGAGAGAATTAGTTTCTATTAAGTTAGTTGCCACGAATTTACCAACTAACTAAAAAAATGGACAAAAAAATGTCGGAAGATACCAATTTTATATCATTCATATGCAAAAAAAACAAGATAACTTTTATAATGATAATAAGTTGTATTTATCCGGATCCTTTCAATTCTTCTCCATCATTTTTAATTTGAAAATTTTACTAATAGAATTATTGTTGTGATGCGTTGCGTTATTCAAATAAAATAACGTATCCTTCTTTTTACTGAACCTTATTTTATATGGTAAATGCTGAATACAATAAAAATTATGCCCGATGCTTTTCTTTCATACAGAATATGATCAGAAAAGTATGACAAAACGCATTTTGTTTGCAAAAATTATCAAAAATCTAAAAATATTTATCGGTACACGGTAACTAACCTATAACCTTCAAAAAAGTATCTCGCGTTTTATGTCACAAGAACGACAGGACGACAAACCAGGCGATAGTTTTGACAGATTCTCTAATATCTATAACGGCATTTGCATGCAGAATGTGTTTAGTTAAGGTAAAAAACGCCATTTGTTTGTTGAAGAGCACCATAAGAACCCTTTAACCTAAAAAAACAATTAATTCGTGTTTGGTATAAGATCTGGAGTGGTCGTAAAGAGAAGACGTGAAAATGAATACATGGTAAATCTTAAGTAGTTTTTGTTTGTTTGTTTGTTTGTTTGTTTTACAAGAACATCTTTAGGTAGGCAAAATAATTTTTGATTATGTACACAGCTCTTTGTCCTGTATCTTGGGCTCTACTTTGATACACACAAACTTTACTAAAAATATTTGCATTTTTTCTTTATTTACAAATTTGACATAGGTCGATAAGCTAAGCATTATCCGGGAATAGTGTCTGGAATGAGTAACGTTTTGAGGATGCTAGTATATTCAAGGTGTTAATTCCTGATTTTTTGCACTAGCTACTTACTCTTCTCACTTATCACTGTTTTTAACTTGGCCAATGCCGCATCTGTTGCTGAAAGAAGCAAGATTTCGAAAAGAAAACATCATTTAGCCGACACGAGGGAATTTCCCGATATGGACCTTTCTGAGGATGAAAAATATGTAATTCGAATGTTAAAGGACCGTAGCACTTTCAATTTTGGTACGTATACCATTGTTGTTATAACATAGGAGTGTTAGAATAGCAGTTACTTACAGTCATACTCATGATAGCAAAGAACAAATAAATTCGACAGGTTAATTCTCGCTCTTAGGGCTTCTAGTTAACTTTCTAACACATTACCAGAAAGTAAAAAAAGTAGACTTTTGCTTTGGACAAGATTATGAAAATAGTGTTTATATTTTGCCTAAGGTGTTGTGTTTATAGTGACAAAAATCACCATATGAACAACATTGTTACTTTTACTTTTGTTGAAGAAGAGAAGAATGTAATCATTTTCAACAATTTTGATATTATTTCGCGGTTATTGATGTACGACAGCTTCTTCAAATGCCGGTTGAAGAAAATGATCATCTCCAATCTTAATTATTTACCATTTACATTGTAGAAATAGCTCAATAATTTTCTCATCAAAATTAGCTATGTAAACATTAATAGAATTAAATTATAAAATCTTTCCCCTTTGTAGATGATGATGAAGATGAAGCGACCCTCGATGTGAGAGCCTTTGACTGGAAAATATTTCCAGGTTTTTAATTTTTTTTATATAACTGCACAATTTTAACAGATCAAACTGAACATCATTCGCACGGGCTGAAGTTCATTTAAGAGGTACTAGTCAGTGGCCCGTGAAAAAATCCACACGTGTTCGCCCATCCTTTTTATACCTTATTGTGTGCGTCTCTATTTTGCGTATACGGGTAGTATAATAATAGATAATTGTACGCACTCTAAGTTAAATATTAACACGTTATCTAAAGTCACTTAAGAAACACAAAACACAAAATAGAAGTTCTTAACACAATGAGCAAAATTTAATAATATGTGAGTTTAGCTTTTCTGTTCTTCTGCAAATTTCAAACTCAGGAAACGTACATGCTAAGTTTTAAATTAAAACAACTAGTAAACCTGTTAATCACTTAAAACCCCGAAATTCCCGAGAAACAGCGAAATCAAACTTTACTTTCGTTTCCTGCATCTCTCCCAAAATAATTTTTTTCAATTCTTTGTTTACCAGAACAGTCGCGGATTCTTGTTTAAGTCCTGAATCGGTACGCGCAAAAAATGCATGCGTAAAGTGAGCAATAATCCATTTAACCGAATGTCGAATTCGACGCATTCGCACGGGCGAGACTCTGTGGTTTTTCAACGGGCTAACGACTAGTAATTAAGGATTTATAAAAATTTTGTAACACTGCAGATGAAAACTAAGGTTGTTTGGTTAGCCCCTTTGGACTTTTGGTCAATTTCCTGAAAATTTCGATAATTCGAATACTCGATAACTCGAACTTTCGATAACTCGAACTTTTTTTCTCTTTCACGGTGATTCGAGTTTTTAAAGAGTTAACTACTGTTTTTATGATGGTTAAATTATCTTTAGGTACACATTGGTGCGGAAGTGGAAACATCTCTAAAGATTATGACGATTTAGGAATGTTTTCTAAAGTCGACAAATGTTGCAGAACGCATGATCACTGTCCAAGGTAAGCATTTAGGTTAATACAATGTCGTTAATCTCTTCACCTGAAAGCATTCGGGCTTCAAGTTATCATTGACTATACATACGTGTACCCAAATATTCCTGATAACACTTTCGATTTTTATATTTGGAAACCGAAATGGTTATTATAAAAATGGTGCGTTTTTAGCAAAATCGGAAAATGACTGGACAAAACTGTACAAAAAATACCGACTATGGCAAGTGTTTTAAATGTTTAAGTGAAAAGAATTAAAAGGAAGCATACTTTCCTTTTCTTGCGAAAGTTGACAATCAGCCCATTTAGACATGGTAACACATTCAATGTGCTACAAAACGACTGTTGGTTTTTGACCTTAGTGAGTGTAGGTTCGTGTAATAAAGGTAGCAATAAAATGTTTAAAAGCACTGATGGCAAAAGCAATATCATAAGTCAACTTCAATATTATTTTGGCCAAAAATATCAAAAACAAAAAAAAAGTTCCCTATAGATATTCACAATGAAAGCGAAATAAATATTTACCCTGTTGTTTCACCGTTCTGTCTTTTTTAACGTAGCCAGCCAGCTATATTCTTTCAAAATTTGTAGGAGTGCACAAAAACATGGCATAAAGCTGCTTTTAAAATATTTACTTTTTTAATATACTAGTCGTTAGCCCGTGGAAAAATCCACGGGTTCGCCCGTCCTTTTTATACCGTATTGAGTGCGTCTCGCTACCTGCGCAGCTAAGCTACCATTTTGCGTGACAGACAGACGGACGGACGGACGGACAGACGTATACGGGTATTATAATATAGATATCATAATATAAGGAACTTGGCAGATTGTAATTCATTTTACCGACAAAAAGTGTTTATCTTTAGAAGACATTAATTTAACGGTGGTAAAATTCGTCACATATAAAAGTTATTTCCAAACTGATTGTTTCCACGTCTATGTTGTTTTGAAGTGTGTATGACTTCTTGCAACTTGAACTTTTGCGTGGTTCTTTTATTACAGACCATTATTTAGAAAGCGCAGGGGTTGAGGGTAGTATTAATGTCGTAGATCTTCTTTGAACCCTTTTTTAGCTTTGTTGACCCTTTTTTTGCTTATTTCTTAAATTTAATCTTTTTAGGTATTTGGGGGGTGGAGAATCCGGATTTGGCACGGTTAACGATGGGAAGTATACCGCCAGCGACTGCAAGTGTGATGACAAATTCAAAGCATGCTTAAAACAAGTAAGTGAATAAGATAGTGGTTGTGATTTCCCATTACAATTCTTCAGCAACCAGCTGAAGGGAGCAGAAGGAACAATTTTGCAATTTATTTTCTTAATCACTACCAAAAATGCGAGTATATATAAAACATAATTTGGACCGTTTTATAAGATCTTTTCTGTCGGTTTGAAAAAATATTTCTTAACTCGTAACTTTGGTCTGGGTTTGGTTCTCAAACCCAGACCAAAGGTTACGGATTAAGAAATAGTTTTCCATATTTCCCAGTATTTATCACGTCGAGATATTTCCAGGTTTGCATTGCATAAAACGAATTGCATATTCGTGTTTTTTTTGGATATTTAGTTTTGTATACTTTTTTTGCATATTTAGGTTAAAGGTACGGGCCTGGCTGGATTAACTGAACGTCAGATTGCAAAAGTTGTCGGAAAAACGTTCTTTAATTGGCTAAAAATGAAATGCTTAGATTTTGGTACATCCTCAACAAAAGCTGTTCTCACTAATGCAAAGCCCTACAGCAAGAAAAAGTAGTTTAGACAATATGATGTTTACAAAATTAAACCTCACATTGCGAAGGTAGTTTTAACTGTATATTTTATATTTAATGAAAGTATTAGGCGCCTAAATGATGTTTTTTTTGTTTTCTTCCAACATTCGCAGTAAAATACTGAAACACCCCCTTGCTCTTCTACCCCTCCTTTTTTCCGCTTGCTCCCCTCCTACCCCTACTGCGCTTTTTTATTGCAAAACTACATCCCTTTTCGGCTCTCAGAGACTCTTAAACACGTTAACTCGATCACTCTAAAGCTACATGGAATTTTTTTAAAATTCATCTCTAACATTTTGAGCCTATTTAGGCCGAAAGACGTCCCAGCAGAGAAGAAAGGCGAGGAAGCCGTCACAATTTTTTAAAAAATTCCAGTTTTAGAAGATTATTCTTTGTCATATATTCTTGTCAATGTTCGTTTTTTTTAACTTAATTCGTAGTGGCGAAGAACAAAACCCTAGATGGTGTATGTTTTATAGTCCGATTTATCAGTGTTCTAGTCAGTTAGTAGGTGAGTAAGTAATGCAAAGTTCAAACGTCCTTGGAGATTTCACCCTAACGGCTGGCTCTTCCTCCCCTTAGACTGTAACTATGTTACATTACCCCTAGAGATAGGTATAACATTGCTTTAACTTGCTTGCCTTCCACACAAGCCGGTTGGTGGTCAGTAGATGTCACCAAATGGGCTACACTACATTTAAAGTGCGACGAAGTACAGACTTGGACCTTAAACCTTATGAGTACAACTCAAATGCACTACCACTACACAATCTGCGCTTAATTCTACATGTGTAACATTGTAAGAATTATGGCCGTCTAACTGTTGGACTGTTTCTGCCCGATCTTGCCAGAATAATTACAGGACCCATCCTTAACGAGTAAGAATTATTTTAATGCTTTGAATGACATTTAGACCGATTCGAAAACAACCGATTCAAACAAAAGTATACTTAAATAGAGATGGGGTGGGTTCAAAAATTACATTATGCTAAACTTCGTTAGCAGACTGATGCACGGAAAGAAAATCACAACGAAATTGTCATACGACTTATTAGAGAACTCTGAAGAAGAGTAAGTGTTTTAAAAAGAAACTGATAATTTTAGTTTTTTTGTTAAAGGGCGTGCGAAACAATTCAATAAGCTCAATCCCCACAGTTTCGGAAAAATGGCGTGTAATGAACGGACCACTTAAAATATCAATTAATAGGGAAAGAAAATGGACATGATATACTTGCTTCTTCTTCGCCTTCTGATATACCTGCTGGCGCGTCGCGCTATTAGAAAGCAAGAAAAAGTCCTCGGAACAAGATTGGCTTATTGAGTTAACCGTTATAATTTTATTAACAAAAGTACGCCAGAGGAAATCCTCCCCCCCCCCCTCCCCTTCTCTTCGTTGACCTAATAGGATTAATTAACTTACCGTCAATTGTGTTTGCTCTCTAGTGTTTTAATAGCAACACGAAAGAGCAAATCGGATAATTTTCAACTACTTTGTTAAATTTCATCCACATATTCTAAAAAAAGTAATATGGAAATTAGTAGGAAAGTCAAGTCTAATGAAACTGCGCGTTTTCCCTTTGTTTATAAGTTGGTTTGACAACAAATTTTAAGCCACGCTGCTTGTGAAGGTTTCATTGGTTCGTTTTCTTTAATGAGCACTGCCATTGCACCTTTAGAATCAAAAGTATATTTCTAAGGGAAACATATGACGAGAATATCTGATTAAACTTCAATACATAGGGGTTAGTTATACTTCGCATTGAGTCTTAACAAGTGTACATTTTTTCTCAAATATAAGCTGCTCGCTTGACTTTGGTTGGTTCTATTTATTTTTTAATCTATTTCATCGATTTCAATACCTTTCGTCAGTGCAATGTGATTACTAAGAATATACATTTTTTATGGTTAATTAATAACTCACGCCCAAACAAAATGTCCATCTTTCTAGAAATTTCCTCCCCAGTTATATACATACTCCAGTCATCGCCTCTTTGAATTTTCCAAGGAATTCGCCATTTAAAGGATTTGATCTACTTCTTTGTGCAGAGTGACCTTTTCCATTTTTATTTTTATTTTTTTCAATTACTGTTGCTCTTACGAATATATTCTTAAAGCTGGATTTCCACTTCCAAAATTCACCAGGATTGGATCAGATCAGATCGGATTTTGATATAATCAGACCTGATCCGATTCAGAAGATTCTTGAATTTTTTTATTTTAAAATCTTTTTCCCTGCAATGAAGAATAACAATACAAGCAGTTTAAGGTAGACCTTTTTCTCAATTTGTCCACCGTATTATTGATGCATTTCGCCGACTTCATTTTTAATGCATTCTGGGACTTCATTATAGCTATTATTCTTGCAACGTTTGATTTTTATCTCGTTATTGAAAAATAAAATTTCTGCTGCATTGACACTACCAAATGTAGAAGATAAAATGGTGGAGCTTTATCACTAGTCTTTTATCACTATATTGAAAAGTTTTCTCAAATTTGCAGGTTTAAGGTAAAGGCCAACACTTTTTTCCTCCCTCAGACAATTCCTCTCCAATTCTCCTGCTTAATTGATCTTGGACAATTGCTGCCACCTATCATAAATACTTATCTGCCTGTCTCTCTAGGATAATTTCCACCTAGTATAACTTTTATTCCCACTAAATAATTGCTCTTCTCCTAAGATTAATGCTTATTTATACGTATTTGATAACAATTAGATACTTAAGCTTGAAAGTATCAATGACACTTCAAATTTGTCGGTATCTTTGCTTTGCAATATTTACAGCGCATTAAGATTTTAAAATGTCACGGTCAAAACCTTTAACAATACTTCGGACTGTAGCATGTCCCGTAATTTGATTGTACCAGAAATGGCGGCTATTGTATTTTAACCGTCGTTCACGTATTCATAATGCATCTGCAAAAATGGAGCTTTCGTAGTATCGGTTGTGGTTTTTATTGTTGGTCTTGTGCATTCATTTGTTCAACAGTTATGAAATAAAAATATAACTCTCAGAAAACAAGCAGCCAACTAAATGCATGGAGCTTGATTTTATCTTACCACGCGAAATAAAAGCGGGTATGTTTTGATGTGTATGTACATCAAAAATAGTGTAATTTTTTAAAGAAGTTAAAAATACCACTTGTCGGCTGCCGTAGCTTTATTATTTCATTGAAATTAGTCTATTTTTTTAATCGTGATTTGTGCGTTTCTTTCTATAAATTTAAGTTTCATCTTTTTATAAGAATAACGTATGGGACATCATAAGAAGATTGATAGTGGAATTTTACCGGATTATTTCAGCACATATCACATGAAAATATTAATTAAGATGGTTTATACAAGCATTTCGAACTGTCAAAACCACAGGTCTTGCAACAGCTATAACGCATAAACGTCTTTCTGCCTCCTTCGCACCCAAACATTGATACATATCGAGGACAATTGGTGTTCAAATCTTCGATTACTGCATGCTGACCCGGTTGTTCTAAATTCAAAAAAAAAAATCTCTTTAATAATAGCCGTATTTTCTCTGTCTCTGCCCGGACCCCGCTTAGTTAGAAAGGCGTACTACGGAAACACGAAAAACAAGAGCTGTCTTGATATACAACAGGAGTTGTATTTAAGTCAAGTGTTTTGACCATAACGATTACACTCTTTCATAGGTAAACTTTAAAATGTTTTTACTTTTTTCGGAATTTTTTACCATATGTTAACTTCCTCTATGTTATTTTTATTTCCTTCTTCTTAATTTACCTTGTTTAATGTTACATATCAAATAAAACATTAAAGAATATTTTATTTGCTTTATTCAAGCGCACAACTTGTGAACTTACCTCGAACTGTGCGATGCTGATCCGCAATTATAAGCTGACCTAAAAAATAGGTATTTTTTGTAACAAAGAACCGCAACAACAACAACAATAACAAAAATAAATAAAACAACAACAACTGCAACTCACTGAGAATAACAGGAATCAGCATCAAAATAATGCCTTGCTTCATTTCAGACAAATAAATATGTGTTTCTTTTTGTAAAGAAAATTTTTCGTAAAGTCAGACGGTTGGACTGGTAAAAAACAGTTTCGTGTTGTGAATATTATGCCGAATATACTGAAAAAATCGCTTTAAACTTGAATTGCGAAGCTAGATTGAGATATATTGAAAGTTATTTTGCTGTTAATTTCTAATACTTAAAAAGTACTACAAGTCTGGGCCAAAATTCCCTTTACTTTTTATCAATGCTGAACTGAACAGTTATTGAACTGAACAGTTCTTTTTTTTATCTTTTTCTTTTTTAATTTAAAACTCACATGCAGTATTATACTGTTTATAAAGTTTGTGCATAATTTTTTCAGCAGAATGATCACAGAATTAAACCCCAACACAACATCTATAAAAATAAATACAATAAAAAGAAAAATAAACTTAATAGGAGACTTAGACAATTATCAGGTGTCAAAAACTTTGGAGCACAGCGATTCCGTTTGTACTTCAAAAAATTTTTCGCTAAAAAGACGTGAACGCTACATCTAGGTTCTTCTCAAACTAACGTTGCTCTAAAGCTTGCCTTTGTGTGTTAGGGTATTTACAACAGCATCTAATTCTGTGTTCAAATCTGCATTATCTTCCAAAAAACCATCATATATTAACTTAAATAAATTATCAAGATCATCTCCAGCCAAGTAATCTTCTCCTATTTGTGCCGCTATTATTAGCGTCCGTCAGATTCCAAATAATTCTTAGAGCTAGCTAGTAGATTTTAACTGTTTGGAGAAATAGTAGAGGATTATTGTTGAAATCGTAGCCTCCCTTAGCTCTCAAGGCCTCCCAGTTATAACAAAATCTGCCAGGTAGCTGTTTTTGAAAATAAAAAATTACCGGTACTTTATTGAGCTATAGTTAGTTTTAATATTTCAGCTAACAGTATTTAAAACTGGCACATATATGCCACTGTAATTATTTACTTAAAGTCGGTTGCATGAAAAGAAGTAGCTGTATATGCATAATTCATTTGTCTTTATTTGAAGACGCTTACAAAATAATGAAGATTTTTCATGTTGTTTTCAATACTAATTCTTAAGCAGGAGGGAAATGTAAATCCTGCTATAGAATTCAATTTACAGTTGTATTAAACCAAAGTTTTCAAAGGATTTTAAAAAAGTATTAACAACATATTACCGCATGCTTTGCTTTTTACAAAAATCTTCTAAACAAAATAGTCATAGTATTCGTATATAAGCGTACATTATATATATATATATATATTTTTGCATTTATTTGTTTGCATCGATTCATTATGGCTAGGACAGTTATGCTGATGTTTTTGATGGTTGCTGTAGGTATGTTACATCAACAAAAACAACAAAAACAACAAAAACAACAGTAACGAAGGCAGTATTTGTGATTCTTAATTGAGGTATAACGATGGGTGGAGTTTAAGAATGGGTGCGGAAAAAATAATAGTAAGCCTGATAAGGCAGCGTTTGGTAAACTTAGTGTAACAACTCTAATCTATTTCATTTGAAATACATTCCATATTGCAGCTACAGCACCGCCGAATCAACTTTCATTTAAAGTTATTCAATTGTTTTTTAGGTTTTCTTGTGCAAGCAAATCCCATTAGTGAAGACGAAACAAGTTTAATATCTTCGGAAACATTTCGAAAAGAAGGTGTGTACATTACGTGATAATCCAGTCTCGTCTACTAATCTTAACATTTGGAGAATATTAAATCAAATATGATTGTGTTCTGGATAATATCTTGCGTCCTGAATGATATTTTTTTTCATAGCGTTCAACAATCCATCTTCGGCGTGTGAAGATTTGAACGAGCGTTGTGCTGATCACTTAAAGCGTTTATCGTGTCACGGAGGCATGCGTTTGTTTATGAGAATAAGTTGTAAGAAGAGTTGTAATTTTTGTTAGCGTATATGTTTTTAAAATAAAGTTGAAAAAGAAGAATATTGTAATATGTTTTGGACTTAATAACCCAAATACTTTCCTAATAAAGCGGAATAAAGGGCGTGGTGTATTATTTCCCTAAAAATGCTCCAAAAACTAGATAAATATTAAAACGTTATCTACATTGCTTCCGTGTTTGTAAAATTTGGACTGAAAATCGTTCATGTAATATCATCACATACGTTTCATTCGCAGCATGATATTTTCAATCGCTCATTTACATATAAAAGTAAAAGAAGTACCATGTTGTAAAGTCAAAAGTCGTTGCCAACGATATTTTGTGTTAATTTTACATAAAAGTAAACAATTAATACCGGTTGTTGCCGTTTCAAACATTAATTTCTGTCTACGTTCGCTATCTACGTTCGCTATCATTATTACATTTTTCTTTCGTAGAAAGTGTTCAAGTTACACGAAGTATTTGGTCTGCAAATCTTTATACGCGAATTTACGCGCTTAAATACGAAAGGTTAAAGTAAATGACGTTTTTGTGAAATGAAATGGGTGCGAAAATCGATAGGTTAAACGAGTTAAGAGCCGTTGTAGTGCAGTAGAATATGATCTGTAATGTATGTTAACAAAATATGCATTTGTTTGGAGCAATAAAGTCTGTTCTAAGGGGTGCAATCAGCCAGAGAAAACAAAAGTACTTCTGGATCCATCATTAAGTCAAGTTTAGCATCTATGGAGTTAGAGGTCGCTCAAAACCTCAAGATTAATATATTTAACATTTTTTATCCATTCAACGTAATTGATTAGGTCCCAACAACGTATTAAAATATAGACCGGTATTTGAAATGTCTTTCTTCCAAAACAAGTGCTCCGGCATGATTTTTCTGTATGTGTTATTTTAAATGCGCCTACGTTTCTTTATTTTCGATAACCAGTATTGACTTTATTCACTATCTTTTGAGCCTATGGTTCTGCAAATCAGGTTAGCGGTATCCAAATGTTAGTTAGGACAGTCGAATTAATCGTCGAATTTTTTCCTGCATCATCTCCTTATTTAATATTTCCAAATGTGTTCATTAATTTTTCGTAAATTACAACCAACCTTGTTTAATTTTTACATCCTTACACAAGTAAAGTAAAATCAGAGATTAACCAAAAAACTACTTAAAAACAAATCAAAATCAAGTTCATAGTTACATACTCTTTCAACCATACTCCATAATACGTTAACAAGAATTACAAGTCTTCTTACAACTTGCTTTTATAAATTGTGGCTTGCCTCCTTCACAGCCTAATCTTGCCAAGTAGTAAGCGCAATGCTCGTTGAAATCGATCAAAGATGGATTGGTCAACGCTATGAAAAAAAAATAATATTGGTCAGAACGCAAGATATCATCCAGAACAGAATAATATTGGTATAATATTCTCCAAATGTTGTAGAGAAGTAGACGAGGCTGCATCTATATTATAATGCCCGTATACGTCTGTCCGTCTGACATGCAAAATGGTACCGAAAGTTGCGAGACGCACGCTATGCGGTTTAAAAAGAACGGGCAAGCCCGTGAATTTTCCACAAGCCACAGACTAGTTTTGATATAATGTACAAACCTTTTTTAGGAAATATTTCCAAAGATATTAAACATTTTTCATCTCCATTAATAGGATTTTGATATAGATCCGATCCGATTCAGAGAAATTAAGAAGCTTTTTGGATTTTCTTGTTGTAAAATGCCCTTTTTCTGCGATGAAGAATACCAATACAACCAGTTTAAGGCAGACTTTTTTCTGAATTTGTCCAACGAAGATTTTGATGCATTTCGTTGACTTCATTTATAATTCGTTCTGAGGTATGATTTTATTTCGTTATTAATAACTAAAATTTCTGCTGCATTACACTACCAAAGGCAGAAGATAAAAAATGATGGAGCTTTATCACAAGTATCACTATTTTGAAAAGTTTTCTCAAATTTGCAGGTTTAAGTCAAAGGACAACTATCCTCTTAAAACTCTCCCTTGCTGGTTAAAAAACTTATTTCCTCCCTCAGATAATTTTCCTTCAATTTTCCTGCTTAATTGATCTTGGATTATTGCCGCCACCTATGATAAATACTTATTTGCCTGTCTCTCTAGGATAATTTCCACCTAGTATAACTTTTATTCCCACTAAGTAATTGCCCCTTCAATAGAATTATTTACGCGTCTCTGTTAGCAAGTAGATATTTTAGCTTAAAAGTATCAATATTATATACTTCAAGTTTGTCAGTACGTTTGCTTTGCAATATTCACAGCGCATTAAGGTCTTAAAATTTCACGTCCAAATCTTCAACAATACTTGGGACGTTAGCATGTCCCGTAACTATTGCTATCTAACTTGTCGGCTGCGATCGTTTTTATTACTATCTCGCCTGCGAGGATGGTATTTGTTTCCAACTTCTAACTCACGGACTAGCTAACATGCCCTAAATGGTTAAATTTTTTTGTTAGAAAAACTGCCTTCGGGTGGATTCGAACCCACGACCGTTAAGTTTGCGTTGTGACGCCTTAGCCAAGTGAGCTATTACGCATTGAGTAAAAATGTTTAATTTGACGGCTTTATAAATTAATTATTTGTAAAACCGGTTCGACGGCTGGCGAATTAACGCAAAATGATTTATTGATGCGAAATACAAAGGTTTTTTAGATTTTTTTTTACAAAATGATTTCTCTGAACGAAATAAAGTTGTGTTGTGACTTTCAAGTTCTAAGAATAATCCTAATGAATTTCTCCATTATTAAAATTTCATAAGAATTTTTGAGCGGTATTATCGAGAAATGGCCAAACGCTCTCACAGGTATGGGACCTAAAAATTTCATATGCAGGTGTGTAATAGATAAATATAAAAAGTCAGTAAGTATCATAGCCATGCATATCCCTCACGCCAGGAACAGTTGTAAATCGTGTTTTGTGTGTTTCTTAACCGCTTCTTAGTTTTTTTTCTATAAATTTAAGTTTCATTTTTTTATAAGAATAACATATGAGATATTATATGAATATTGGTAGTGGAATTTTAACGGGTTTTTTTTCAGCACATATCACATAAAAATTTTAATTAAGATGGTTAATACAAGCATTTCGAACTGTTAAAACCACAGGTCTTGCAACAGCTATAACGCATAAACGTCTTTCTGCCTCCTTCGCACCCAAACATTGATACATATCGAGGACAATTGGTGTTCAAATCTTTGATTACTGCATGCTGACCAGGTTGTTCTAAATTTAAAAAATAATATTAACTAAATAAAATAAATAAATTAAATAAATAAAGATAAAAAAAAACTTGGATCAAGATAAGAACTTTGCAAAAAAAAAATGTTTCTGTTTTGAACTTCTCTTCTTTACGAGGCTGAGGAGCTGTTTTGGATAGATTGCGTAAACAATATCAGTGGTCGTTGCCTTTAGATTATCTTTTCTTATGTATGACTATGGTGTGGTATTGTGATACTCTAAAATGTGTCAAGATTTTTGGGAGAAGAAAGAGCTTAGCTGAAGACAATTAGAAGCATGCTATTTTTTATTTTAAAAAAAAGCGAAACAGACTGTAATGGTTCATATTCAGTATATCATTATTTTTCAAAAGTTCTGTTCTCCCTTGTTTTTTTAGTTATAAAAGCAAATTTAATTGTTTATAAAATAATATAAAAGTTGATTTTTTTTCAGGTAGGTTGATCGCTATGAAAAAAAATAATATCGGTCAGAACGCAAGATATCATCCAAAACAGAATAATATTGATATAATATTCTCCAAATGTTGTAGAGAAGTAGACGAGGCTGCATCTATATTATAATACCTGTATACGTCTATCCATCTGTCACGCAAAATGGTACCGAAAGTTGCGAGACGCACGCTATGCAGTTTAAAAAGAACGGGCTAACCCGTGAATTTTCCACTGGCCACCAACTAGTTTTCATATAATGTACAAACCTTTTTTTGCAAATGTTTCCGAAGATATTAAACTTTTTTTATCTTTACTAATGGGATTTGCTTGCACAAGAAAACCTAAAAACAATTGAATGACTTTAAATAAAAGTTGACGTTGATCATGTGGTAGTGTAGCTACAAAATAGGATGTATTTGAATGAAATGCATTAGAGTTAACACACTAAGTTTACCAAATGCTGCTTCATAGGCCTAGTAGTTTTCTGATTATTTTCATACTAATCCCTTAGCTCCATCCCTCATTACACCTCAAACAAAAATTACAAATACTGTCTTCGTTGTTGTCGTTGTTGTCGTTGTTGTCGTTGTTGTCGTTGTTGTCGTTGTTGTCGTTGTCGTTGTCGTCGTCGTCGTCGTCGTCGTCGTCGTTGTCGTTGTCGTTGTCGTTGTTGTTGTTGCTTTTGTTTTTGTTTTTGTTATTATTAGCATTATTATTGTTGTGCTTGGTTTTTGTTTTGTTAACGTACCTGCAGCAGCAAATAAAAATACAAGCAAAAATGTTTTGGTCATAATGAAGCGCTGTAAACCAACAAACGGAACAGACTGTACCTTTATATACTGTTACCAAAAGTTTCTCTTTTATAAACAACCCCGTTCTATAGCAACTCTAAATGTGCTAAGAATATGCCAAGATGAACAAAGACGTGTAAATAAAGTTTAAACACCTTTCCGTTAAAGGTTTCTATAAAAACATAATTGATTATTTGGGAAAAAGTGTGACACATGAAGTGAGATATTTGAGATATTCGGGTTTCAAGAAAAGTAAGTCAAATGTAAGCAAGAAAGCCGGGAAGCTAAAGAACTGTCAAACAACTATGTTTTTTAAAAAATTTTAAAATCTAAGCCTTCCACTAATTCTGCTGGAGCTGACTATCTTCCACCCCTGACTTTAACAGAGGAAGATGATCTCGTAAGGGAGGGAGGGGGAGGTGGTTGTGATCCAACAATAACACTGGGGAGAAATAACTCTGCCTTTTCAAATGATCTTAGTACCGTAGTACCATTCCTACTTAAAACAAACATACTGTCATCAGGAAGTACTTGAGCACAGTACTCATCGCACAGCTCTTACACAAACACTACATGCTGTACTTTAGACTCGACCATAGACTACCAAATTAACTCACTGAAGACCGTGACCTTCACTAAATGTATTAATCTAATACCTGAAGGACTCACAACAAAACTTAAACCAGCATGTGAACTACCTTTAGGATTAATGACCAGATATGTAAATGGAATGAAATCGACACAACTGAGAAATATCATAAAACACAAACATTTTATACAAATCATACAAAAATACAATTTAGACAAAAAATAGACACCTTGAAAAGTCCACCAAAGTCTACTTTTCTAATTGATTATTCCAAAACCCTTGATAATTTTATCAGGACTATGGGCCTTGGATTTTACTTTCATTCATGCAGCTCAAGTTTATCAAGACTTAAAAACTCTTCAACTGAAGACAACTTCTCGTTTAAAATTATAATCTCCAGGAATCAAAGGAATTGAATGCATATTAATGGTACTTCTAATTACTACCTCTATCGACTAGGTGCCTTGTGGCAGAGCGTTCGCTTCTAGTAATGAAGGTCTTAGGCTCAAACCCCGGCCAACTCATGGGAGAGACTATAAAAGTGTAAATCTATCCTTTCTGCACAGCGCTAAACATGAGAATAGGATTAATATCTTAAGCAGTTGTCTAGTTGGGTGATTGCTGTGCTTGCACGACATTCGTAGCTCAAATGGGGGCTTTAAATGAACTAGGACTTCCTTCGCAGGACCCTCCTTGATAGCAGTACCAATATGAACTGAAGAGGTCCTCCTGGGTAAATAATTTCAATAATAAAAATGATCTACAACCGTTTACAACCAAACGCTACTCAAAATTCAGAAACAACGCGGACCTTTTATTTACACCAACAGACAATGGTGGCAGTCTTGATGATATGAATAAAACTTATAAAATCTCCAAAGTCGACGTTCAACTTCAAAAAACAAAATACTACCTCTCAGATTGCGAATACACTTATTAAAAGCTTATAACCGGGTATGTTAAGATACAGAATGTACACTTTCCTTTGTCACGTGACTAAGAAAATAAGAGGGCAGAATAAGCGGGAAGATATCACACATCGTTGGTTAGTTTTGCACACCCAGCCACCCGCCTTTAGTGTTAAATTTTTTGAGTAAAATACAACATACTACCTAGTCTGATTACTACACTTGTATCGCAGATACGAAAATTATATAGAGTTAATAAATCAAGTTATTTTCGATTGAATGCAATGAATTAGAAAACAAAACATTTATTACTTTGTACAAAAATAGTTATGCAATGGAAAAGTTTCATCCAAATCAGTATCTTTAGCTAGACTAATTGTGTTGGCGTCAGCATTACTTACCCATACTTCCGTAATTTTAACATGCCTCCATGTAGACAGAAGTCGAATTTTCGATCATGAACGCTCGCACACTAAACATCTCTTTTAGGCGAACATAAAATTTAAACTGTACGTAGTCTACAAGCTTCACTTACAGTAAAGAATAGAACAATTTTACTATTTTAAAAAAGTGTATTTGTTGTAATAAGAACATTATATCATGGTTATAGTTTGGACTCAAATATTTTTGATTCCTTTAAAAGGGACGGTTTTCTTTGTCGTTCTTGTTGTTGTTTAAAGCGAAGCTAATAAAACAAAAGGTCAAATATTTAGGTCCTACTTTTGAATATCTATATTAAGTAAACTAAATTAAAAGTTGAATATTCTGCTAAATTATTGTTAAATTTTGTATTATTCGTAAATTGCAGGGAAGATGTGGTTTAAACATAGAAAACCGTGAATTGCAAACGATATTAATAGTTTTTGAGGTGTCAACAGTGTTAAACAGGAGCATTAACAACTTCTCGTGTTCTACTTCGATCTTTCGTTTAGATATAAATTATTTAAAGTATGACCCAACTAGATTGTATAAACATATTCTTAGCACATTTAGAGTTGCTATAGAACGGGGTTGTTATAAGGGAGAAACTTTAAAAGTGCATAAAAGTACAGTCTGTTCCATTTGTTGGTTTACAGTGCATTATTAAGGCAAGAACATTTTAATTTGTACTTTTATTGGTTGCCCTAGGTACATAAACAAAAGTAAAAACAACAACAACAACAATAGCAGCAAAAACAGCAAATATAACTTTCGTTAAATCTTTTTTTCTTTTCAGGCAAGTGTATTTAATTACCATTTCGTACTTGTGATAAAGTGTTGTGTATCATTTAATAATCACGTCACATTTTGCAATTCCATTATACTTTGTAATCAAATTTGTCGCATTTTGAAATCCCAAACTTTACCTTATTTTCGGTAAAAGTACGTTACAAAATGTTATATTAATGATGGTACAATGCGTACTGAGTAGTCCTTTCATACAAAAATATAGGAAAAAATGGAAAAACAATATTAAAACGGAGAAACTACGTATATGCCCATTTATTTCCGGTTTATAAGAAATCATCAACGTAACGTTCGATTTCTTTATAGCTGATCTATTCCAGAATGAAAAATATTTCTGTTGAGTGTTTATCTTTATTGCATCCTGTTAATACAGATGACATAAAATGAATCCCATTAAGAGGAATTTTTACGAAGCAAAGTGTGAATGGCAAATTCAGCTGCGAATTAAGTGCGGAATATTTTCTTTAATTTCCACGAGGAACAAATTTAAAGTACTGAATACAAGCACCTTTTTGGATATTAAAAACAAAACAGATATTTTGGATGATTTCCAGTAATGTATAAACACTGAAGATTGCGTACTCATCGTGTAAAAGTTTACAGCGAATTACTACTGTTTCTATTTTTAGGAAAGCAACTTTTTCAAAGCAAAATCATTAGCAACAAAACTGCGCATGCTCAGATAAATTCGCTGTCGAATTCGCTTCGTGAGAAACATTCCGCTACTTCACTATTTTAATTGTTGATTTGGTGACCTACAGTAAAAATGTAACAAACAATAGAAATGTGAAAGATTTTTTCTATGTGTATTGTAAATTAGAAAAAACGTGTAGCTGTAACTTACTCTAATCTGTTTTTCCCTTATTTAGAGGGGCTACGAAACGAGCTGTTGATTTTACGGCTTTGGTGACTTAATCATATTTAACAAACAAATATGATTAAGAATGTAACTTTTTTTTTTATAAACACTTACCTTGGTTTAGTTTCAAGTTTTCTGACAAAAGGGGCTTTTTTATTTTTTGACCTACTAGCTAGCTATTTTCTTCTTAATTTTGCACAAAAACATACTAAATTATTGTATATGAAGCCAGTTAAGGCAAGAACAATAACTTTAAAATCTTTTTAGAGGTATACATTACCTACTTTCGGCTATTTTGTATATTATTATATTATTTTGTATATTTTTAACAAATTGTGCAAAATTGTCTTGCTTTCCCATCGAAACAAACTTATTATATTTTGCAGACCGTAAGAACACTGAAAAATATAATATTACAGCCAACTTTCCAAATTAACAGACACTTTAATTAGCGGTCACTTCCATTTAACATACACACTCCTTTGCACCAGCAAAACAATGATCAAAACCTTACACAAAATTTTCTAAATAGCGGGCAGTCAATTAACGCACACTCTAATTAACCTATTATTTTCTTTGCACCAAATGAACTTTCCCCCTAAATTTCTTTCTAATTAGCGGACAGAGTAAAAAACAAACAAACGAAAAAACAAAAATAAAGAGACGCTACTTCATTTAACGCTTCTTTATCATATCAATGTTTAATTTTTTACCCACTTGATTTCTTCTGTGAACCTCGGACCGTGTGTGCAACAGGAATCCGTATCCTTCCCCTCTGTTCACACGTTTTTCAGTGACACTGCAGCGTGCTGTGGAATTTGGAGAAATTCATTTGTCTTTAAACCACCCTCGCCCTAGTGCCTCGAACTCTTTATAATAGTAACCAGGAATTATATTTGGGCCAAAAATAGGCAAAACAAATCGAGTTTCCAAATGGCAGACACTTCGAATTATTGGACAAAACTCTCTGTCCGTTAATTAGAGAGATAACTGGATATGTTTATATTTGCTCTTAAATATGAAGCAAATCATAAAAAAGTAATTATGTATTAACATGTTGCAAACATCGTTTCGATAAAGTGGGTATATCGATAAAGTGGGTATATCGATAAAGTGGGTATATGGTTTGGTTATTTTACAATGTTATTTAGAAAGTACGAGGATGGCGAGGAACATCAATAAGGGAGATCTTATTTGAGCTGTCTTACGAGCTGTGCTTTGTTTTTCCGTATCAATACCTTGATTCAGTAAATATATCGTCAAAAAATGTAATCGAGCGGTATCCAGCTTGTAAGAGAACATAACAGTTCGCTTTCTGGATATTATCTTCATCGTATGCTACCCCAACCTCTGATCTACATCAATATCAATACCACCCTTTATAAATCCATATATAATATATAGCCTCATTGTTGCAGTTATCATCTTTAGTTATACCAAGGATTTGTTATAATGTTGGCCACATGATTACGTTCTTTTTTTTGGTTGAAGTTTTTACTACATGTGAAGATACAACAGTCCATCTTTTTCGCCAGTATGCTTCGTTGGATAGTGGTTCTCTTTGTTTGAAATCTTTCATTTTAATTGGAATTCCTTTTTTTGATCTGCATTGTCTATCACAAGTAATTTCATACAACTAAAGCGCAAGTGGGATTTATTTATATAATCTGTCGAAAGATATATTACGCTCGGTCAGTAAAACAACATTTGATAGTTGTATGGTATATAATAAATTCTTGGATTTTCTCTGTGGTTTGCCACTATATGTAGCCGTAGTAAATATATACGATACCGTGCTGTATTTATGGCTTTCAATAACAAACTGTATTTCGTTTATTATTAGAAATTTATTGTTAAAACTTAACTGTGTCTTCATTAGATACAGGATTTCATCAAGTGGAAGATGCATTCATATGTATTCATAATTAAAAGATTCAGAAACATTACGTATTTCCGCAAAATGCTGATGTTTCCGTCTTTCATATCCTCTTGTCTCGTCGTCGAAACGAAGGCGTGCACGTATAAAAAAACATTTATTTCTCGACATAGTGGCGCTGAATATCGGCGGACCATATTGGTTTGGGAATAACTTATGAGCAAATATAGAGTTTAGTTTGTACCGTTCTCGATAAAGGTACGAATACTTGCTATTTTGCGTGAGAAATGATCGGGTAGTTTCGAGAGAATACGTCTTATCTTTCGGTTTGTGCACAACAAAATGTTAGTCACAATTTAAGGAGTAAAGTACAGCTTATAATCAGAACGAATGATCCAGTATTACGAGCTTTTAGTTGTGGACCTTGTCGTCCAGCGACCACCATTGTCAGTTTGTGGCTGCATCTATACTCCTCTTCACTTTTGGATGCGTCATGGTCAGCATCACCTACACAGTCATCGTTATCGTGTTATTTGATTCCTGTTCACTTTTGGATGCATCATGGTCAGCATCAGCTACACAGTCATCGTTATCGTGTTATCTGGCCTCCTCTTCACTTTTGGATGCGTCATGGTTAGCAATCACCTACACAGTCATCGTTATCGTGTTATCTGGCCTCCTCTTCACTTTTGGATGCGTCATGGTCAGCATCACCTACACAGTCATCGTTATCGTGTTATTTGATTCCTGTTCACTTTTGGATGCGTCATGGTCAGCATCACCTACACAGTCATCGTTATTGTGTTATCTGGCCTCCTCTTCACTTTTGGATGCGTCATGGTCAGCATCACCTACCAGTCATCGTTATTGTGTTATCTGGCCTCCTCTTCACTTTTGGATGCGTCATGGTCAGCATCACCTACCAGTCATCGTTATCGTGTTATCTGGCTTCCTTTTCACTTTTGGATGCATCATGGTCAGCATCAGCTACACAGTCATCGTTATCGTGTTATCTGGCTTCCTTTTCACTTTTGGATGCGTCATGGTCAGCATCACCTACCAGTCATCGTTATCGTGTTATCTGGCCTCCTCTTCACTTTTGAATGCGTCATGGTCAGCATCACCTACACAATCATCTTTATCGTGTTATCTGGCCTCCTCTTCACTTTTGGATGCGTCATGGTTAGCAATCACCTACACAGTCATCGTTATCGTGTTATCTGGCCTCCTCTTCACTTTTGGATGCGTCATGGTCAGCATCACCTACACAGTCATCGTTATCGTGTTATTTGATTCCTGTTCACTTTTGGATGCGTCATGGTCAGCATCACCTACACAGTCATCGTTATTGTGTTATCTGGCCTCCTCTTCACTTTTGGATGCGTCATGGTCAGCATCACCTACCAGTCATCGTTATTGTGTTATCTGGCCTCCTCTTCACTTTTGGATGCGTCATGGTCAGCATCACCTACCAGTCATCGTTATCGTGTTATCTGGCTTCCTTTTCACTTTTGGATGCATCATGGTCAGCATCAGCTACACAGTCATCGTTATCGTGTTATCTGGCTTCCTTTTCACTTTTGGATGCGTCATGGTCAGCATCACCTACCAGTCATCGTTATCGTGTTATCTGGCCTCCTCTTCACTTTTGGATGCGTCATGGTCAGCATCACCTACACAATCATCTTTATCGTGTTAGTTGGCCTCCTCTTTACTTTTGTATGCGTCATGGTCAGCATCACCTACACAGTCATCGTTATTGTGTTATCTGGCCTCCTCTTCACTTTTGGATGCGTCATGGTCAGCATCACCTACCAGTCATCGTTATCGTGTTATCTGGCTTCCTTTTCACTTTTGGATGCGTCATGGTTAGCATCACCTACACAGTCATCGTTATTGTGTTATCTGGCCTCCTCTTCACTTTTGGATGCGTCATGGTCAGCATCACCTACCAGTCATCGTTATCGTGTTATCTGGCCTCCTCTTCACTTTTGGATGCGTCATGGTTAGCATCACCTACACAGTCACCGTTATTGTGTTATCTGGCTTCCTTTTCACTTTTGGATGCGTCATGGTCAGCATCAGCTACACAGTCATTGTTATTGTGTTGATGAGCATCTTCTTTAATTATTTCTTTATCTATGAGACAAACAAAAATACTATTTTAAAACGTATTTTGCTTCTTTTCTTCTCTTACGTAAATCAATTTTCGTGTCCATACGCAAAGTTAGACAGAGAGATTATATGTACAGTATACTCTCTTTAATTAAGACGCTCAAGAGACCGGGAAGAGTATCCTACTTAGCGGGCGTCCTACTTAACCAAATCTCCTTGTAAGCAGGATTTTCATAACATGCTCAATTTGTCCTAGTTTTCCAGATATTTTCAAATTTTTTGTAAAACCTAGCCTAAAGGTTTTAAATTACAGTTTATAAACAAGACACAGTGAGACAAGACAAGACATAATCTATAAAGTCAAGAAAAAGTTGTCCAGCTTGGTTTTCTTAAAATTAGCTGTTACTTCATTTTTCACTAATCTGGAAACTCTTTAATTGTTAACAATTTTATTTTAGCCGCATTAATTATCATAGAGTAGTTCATCAAAGTGTCAATGGCATCACGTAATTGAGATGTGGTTACTTTTTACAAAACAGGAGCAGTATCTTGATTATCACTTTCTTAGTCTTGACATTTCTCGATATCATTTTCCAAAAGAAGTGCCAAGATATCTTCAGACTTTAATGGTTGAGTTACAGGAACCGTGTCATCAAAAGAAGCCATATCAGCAGACAGATCTTTGAAATTTGCATCCATGCTACTAAGTTGACCGATGGGGTGCAGCAAACAGATTGTCGGATGATAATATGTCGCCGTCGATTTCAGTAAATCATGCTTTTTTAAAGCAGTTTTGCATCCCAAACTAACACCAACATTTCATGGTATACCAGAGTAGTTTTTGAAAGTGCCTTTTTGTCGATTGCATCAATCACTTTTTGGGTTAGTTTCACCAATTGCTCCTTGATCCATAAATTTCTTTCTTCTTTTTCAACCCAGGTTGAAACAGTCTATTTGGCCATTCCATATTTAAGAGTAACGGAGAGAACAGTTTTTTGTCTTTGTCTATTCTTTTCAGTATCTATACTATCGAGTTACCTTCCTTTTTTGGTTTTGGGGTATTTGAGACATGGTTACTTCGCACACATTGAAGAAAAAAGACAGAAGTTAAAATTTGTTTTACAATCAATCTAATGTCTTCTCCTTGGAGAAAAATTATAGAGTCATGTCCTACTTAAGTTTTTGCTTCAAGGTACAGCAAATATGTGAAAAGAAATTATTAGAGGAGAAATATGAAATTAATTGCTTTGATCATAGCAAGACAAGATGGCGACACAGAAGAAAAGGTTACACAAAAAAGAAAACTGTGTTCCAGCCAGCATTTGTAGACGTGACGAATGTGATCAGATTTTTCTCTTCTAATTAAAAAAGTCCTAATATTAAAAACTTTTTTGAAACTGTACATATCCAAAAAAGACACATAGGCATGAAAGGAATAAGTCGTTAATTGAAAGACGAAAAAACTTTAAATTCCTAAATTTTTTTAACCATTATTCGAACCTCTCTCCAATTCGGACGAATATTTATCCCCCTTAAAAGTCAAATTAGAGTTAGCAGAGGTTATAGTAAGAAAGCATACTATCGCTGACAATACATTTTTGGGGAAAACGTTTTCGCATAAAAAAAACTTTCGCAAAAAGCCGAAACCCAAGCAAATTCATTCGGTAAATCGCTTATGAGGCATTTAGTGTAATTAAAAGTCTGCATACATTACTGTTTCAAGGAATCGGCATATCCAAGAATTGTTCGAAGCACCAAAGAAGAATGAAAACACCAAATATTACTGTAGTTGATGATTAAAATGAAGGAATGAATTACTAACTTTCTAGGTTTTATGAGTTTTTTTGTGGTGAAAAATATTTGCGTCTTGAAAAATATCCATGACTACTTGTAAAAAAGCGAAAGATCGAAATATTTCGAAACGTGTTTTTCCAGTCTTAATGCTATAAATTAGATAAGTAGAATGATGGTATAGCAAAAAGGACTTAATGAAGAAATATAATCATTGTGTTTGTGACATAAAATCCTCTTTATATCATTTGTCCAAAAAAATATAAATGGGACAGAAAAGGTAAAGATTTCAACTTATATATTGAAATTTATTAATGAGACGAAGCTAATTAATAAAGAACTTGATGACGCTAAAGATGATTTAAAGAAACCATGTGGTAAAATTAGTAATACATATATATCTCTGTCTAACTTTGAGTATAGGGCATACGCAACTGAAGAGGAAGCTGGAGAAAATCATTCGAGGAGATGTCGACTTACGAAATAACGCTTAGTAGACAGCATTTATGCAGCCACGCATTTATAAAATTACAACCTTTTTACAAATACCTTCAGGATCAAAGTCTATCCAAAGCATTTTCAAATAAGATAAGAAAAAGAAAAAGAAAACAATCGCACTTTTAAAAATTAGCCACTAAACGGATGCTAAATACGCTCCACTTTAATGTTCCGCGATTTGTCATTAAATGAAGTACATTACAGTGCCTTTGGTACCTGAAAGTCGGAGTTACACTATCAATAGAATAAGCGCCTGGTTCAAAATTTTAGTTATTGTCAAACATTGTAGTACTGTCGACAAGATTTTGCATACAAGAAACCATGTAAAAACCACAACTTGGGTCTTTATTCACTTCTTTGTTTACTTCTTTATTCACTGGCATTCTTTTGGGATGAAACAATATAACCAGAAAAGCTTGACAAAAATTTTCTTTTTAAGACAGTGTGTCCAAAAGGAGCGATTTATTTAGTGCTGATTGACTTCCTTGGGTTATCATTTTAAACATACTGCTTAGATGTGCCTTTACCTGAATTACGCAGATGATAATAGCACAATAGCACAAGAAAACCTACCTGTACCTTCGCTGTTAGCAATAACAATGGGTATAGTTATTAACATACTACGTTTAGCAGTTAAACGATAAGGTTGTGAAGCTTTTACATCCCAATCATTGTATATTGATATATGTTTCTTCAAACGTCATTTCGATGAATGCTGACTTAATAAATTCCACTTCAACAGAATGAAAGGAATTTTTACTACTATTTGTATTAATAGTTTGTTCAATACAAGTTTGAAATTCATTTTCAAGTTTAATAGACACATAGCATACCAACATATATCATTGTTTTTTGTATAATTTGTATAAAATGTTTGTTTGTGTTTTATGATATTTCAACACAGTATAGTTGTGTTGATGTCATTCCATGTCGTCATTAATTCTAAAGGTAGTTCACATGCCGGTTCAAGTTTTACTGTGAGTCCTCCGGGTATCAGAACAATACATTTAGTTAGGCTCACGGTAAGTGTCAATGTGGTAGTCTATAGTCGAAGTACTGTACAGAGATTTTTTATTTGTGTAAGTTTTAGGGAGTGGTGTGCGGCCAGTATTAGAAGTACGCTCATACAACTGCTTCCTGGTGGCAATGTTTAAGTAGGAGTGATACTTACTTTAAAACCAGCAGTATTAGTACTGCTGGTTCACACTGCTGATCTTTTAGTGGGGAATTATTTGTTAAGGCAGAAATTTTTTTCCTCCAGTCTCATATTTGGGATAAGACCCCCTACCCCTTGCAAGATTATCTTCCTCTGATAAACTCACAGGGCTCGTCAGATACAGCAGAATTGGGGGGATATAGTGGGCCTAGGCTTGTTCACTATTTCTTTTCTTTGAAAAGATTTAGGCAAAGATTTTAATATAATCGTTAGAGTTTTTTTGCTTTTCTTAGAGTTGCGTCTTAAAGATATCTAGGTGCTATTCTCACGAATGTTAAAACCACAAGAATTTTTTTTGTTTCGCTTTTGACACACGAATATCTCACTTCTAATTATGTGTCACACTTTTGCACAAATAACTATTATGTTTTTATAACAACAAGAACAGAAAGATGTTTAAACTGTATTTTACATGTATTCGTTTATATCAAAAAGTGAGAAAGCTATCGAAGAAAGTGGCAAACAATTAGGAAGCTGCGATCTAGCGGAGCTAATTTTAAAATTTCTCTGCACTACTAATCTCTCAGAAAAAAAAATTGCTTCTTAGAAAACTTAAGGCACAAAATGAGGATAAAAAATCATTCAACGTTTTAGACAGTGCTTTATATAGGAGACAGTCTGTCATGTCGCTTTCCTTGCAGGCGGCCCGATGTTTAGATCCCACGATACCGGGTATTTAGTCCCCACCTTTAAAAACTTATGAAAGTAACGCAAATTTATACACGAAAAAAATGATATCTGAGCTAAATTATGTGGCCTTTAAAATCTTTGTTTTAAAGTTTTTCATAGTTTTAAATAGAAAAGCCTAACATTGTTCCTAGAAAGAAAACGAAATTGGAGAAAAATTAACTAAATCTATAATTCTTATTATAAATTTTAAAATATTGTAAATTGAAAGACAATATTGGTAGTTGTATTAAAGTATTAACGTTAGTGTTAAACATCAACATTAACAAGTATTCTACTTCTCCCCTTCCTAACTGTTTTGGTATTAATCATTCAAATTATTACGAAAGTAAATTTTATGAGCATATTCTTAGCACATTTAGAGTTGCTAAAGAACAGAGATATTTATAAGGGAGAAACTTTCGGTACCAGCACATAAGCGTAAGGATAGTCTGCTCCATTTTTGAATTACAGTGATTCATTATGACCAGAATATTTTTGCTTTTACTTTTATTGACTGCTGTAGGTAAGTGAAAAAAACAAAATCAACAATAATAATAATAATAACAACAACAACAACAACAAAACAGCAACAACAACAACAACAATGTAAACCATCAAATTTTGTTTTCTCTTTAGGGTATTTTGTTTCGGCAAGCCCTACCAATGAAGATGAGAAGGATTTAATACCCAAGAAAATATTTCCAAAAGAAGGTTTGTAAATTATTTACCATATGCTACGTGACCTATCTCATCTTTTTCATATCTTAATTTTTGTATTTGACAGCTTTTGACTGATACTATTAAGTAAATGTATGTAGGTATTATAACTAACTAGTGAATAAAAAGTGCAAAACACTTGCAGGAGAAGGTTCCGTGTTGCGTACATGTGTCTAAATAAGTATGGTATTTGTTAAGATATATTGCAAAACTATTTTTTCCATAGCTTTCAACTATCAACCGTGCAAAGATTTAAGCCCTATTTGCCATATTTACATCAAATACTATAACTGCAAAAGAATCAAACATTTTATGAAATGGAGCTGTAAAAGGAGTTGTGGTTACTGCGAAAAAAAATGAAATGCTCGATCTGTGGATGAAGCGGTCCCAAGTTGTTTAAATGAATTCATTATATAAGGGGAATTTTTCTTTTTTTAATTTAAGTATGGATTTAATTGTGCTAAAATAAATAGTTTCAAAACTGTCATACTATCCTCAACTAAGCACACGGCGGCGCTGGAGCATTTACAATGTACTTTTTTTTGAATTAGGTAATGTAAAACATTGTAATTTTAATTTCTTGTTATTTTTATAAGCACTTTCTGTTTATCGCCCCAGTTTTCAAACAATTCTTTAATCAACCTCGTCTCCAGGGTTTTTTTTAATTTTTGTTTCGTGGGAGGAAACGTAAAAGCTGCCTTCTTAATCTCTTCACCAAGTTCGAAATACCGATAAACCATCTGCTACCAATAAGTTGTGGTCACTCAACTTTGAGATATCATAATAAGGGTTCATATGAAAGAGAATTAAATTTCCCATCTTGTCGTGCTCAGGTTTACCAACGTTGAGGTAACAGGTAGCCAGAAATTGGATTCAAGATCGTAGGCGAAAAGCAATTGAAAATTGAGGGGTTTTGAAAAACACTGCTGCGGAGTCCAATGGTTTAGATAAATTTCTATTTAAGAGCAAAACGGGTTGAAACGGAACAAGAAAATATTTAAATGTAATTGGCAATCTGCTAATTAATCTTTTGCTTTTATAATTTTTTCCGTTCCTGTCTGCACACAGACTTTTAACTTAAGAACTAAAGAAGTTATAATAGCAATAAATAAATAAAGAGTTCCCGTGGCATTCTGATCTCATTTGTTTTGCTTTTGAGTGCATATTTCCCAAATTTTCAATTCAAATTCAATTATGAGTGCGCACTGATTGCTCTATAATTATGGGTGAGCGTCATTTGTTACGTTTTTATTAAAAAAAGGGTTTGATCACTGCTTATGCATATTAGGTGCAATTCAATCCATGTTAGTTGGAGAGGAACAGCCAAATAATCACATACATCTAATCCTTTTTTCCTGGTGTAATGTTTACTGCAGATATTTGTATGCCATCATTTTTTATGGTAACTTTCTCGATTAAAAAAATTAACAGTCGATAGAAATAATTATAAACATTTTGTTTGCTTGTGTTGGGAGTTTTCGGTAGATTTGCTTCCTTGCGGGCCTCATGATTGATCAACTACGCGCTAGCGGTAAAAAAAAACAAAGCCGGTAAAAATAAGGTTCTGCGGGGTCTTTGTGAAGTAAAGCTGAGCGCAGGCCTTTTGAACACACAAAATACGCTATTAGTAAAAAGATCTTGTTTCTCTACATTGCACAATACAATTTCTACATCCCAAGCGAAAGCAAACCATGGCTCTCTGGTTGATAACTACTAACAACAGAGCACAAAAGAGTTTTAACCTGCAACTGAATGATATGCAGAATAGCTATGCGATGGTAGTGTGTTGCCCTGCATCCCATCCTTCATCAAAAAGAGTAGGTAACAAGGAATTGTTCCAGTCCATTTCGTGAAAAGTAATAAAACTAAGTTCGGCAGACATTCTCCAAGTAACTGTGTTGCACATCATAGTATTAACTCCATGACTACGCATGTTTAATGCCATTGCTGTCAGAAAAACAAGAAACTCATTTCTTTACATTGCGCTGCTATGGCAGCTAGCTAAAGTGAAAACATAAAGCTGTCCAGTTTTTTTTTACAAAGAAACATACCTTAACAAGCTACGAAATAATTTAACCAAAAAAAAAAACGGTTTTACCTGTTATTGTTTAGTGATAGAAAAATGCGGTGGTTATTTTTGATGCTCTCCTCCATGCATCTCTACTCAAATTTTAGAAAAAAATCAGACTATGTCAGGCTAAACATTCATTTTGGGACTGTTTGTATGAAAAACGTGTTAGCTTTTTTTTTTTGTAGTTTGCTATGTTCTGGGTTTATCTTTACTTAGTTGTTATGGCTTTAAAGGTTTAAAATTTAGGTAGCTGGTTTATACCTCCTCCATAATCTTGACATTTTTTTAAAGTTACCGCATATCTGTTTTTGCTAGGATACAAAAATTTAAATTATCATGTGTAGTTTTTTCGAAAGCTCGATTGGAGAAAGTGAATCATTTATAATAGAGTTTTCCATCCTAAACTTTTAATAGCACCTGTTTTTCTTCCTCCTAAAGAATTGATTCAACACTCTGTCAACTATATTGGACGATGGGAAGGTAAACCCACATATGTTTTTTATCATTGTTTCTTCTTATAACTATACCTGTTCTAACTTGTACCTGCTATAACTTTGAAGGTGATGCTATAACATGTAGCTAAGTAAAGAGAGTGTATTCCTTGTGAGTCTAGAATTACAAGAAGAACGTACTTCGAACAATTTTGCTTTCTTTTTACTGTTACAGGCGTATGTTTTTGCAATAAGATAATTTTAACATATTTTTTCCAATCCTAAAACGAATCACCATCATTGATGAATTTGATCAAATATTTCTACATTGTTGGAAAAACACAAATAAGAATATTTGAGGCTGAAAGGTTTAAAGTACAGCCAGCCTCGTTTGACATTTAGACGTCTTACAAGAAGTGTAGCGACATAGTTATTTAGCGACCTTATCCATGTGAATGTAATTTCTATGAAGAAGAATATTTTCCCCATTTGTAATACTTTAATTATTCATATAGAGGCTTTTAACAGAAATGACATAACCTGATATATCTGTAGTATTTTTGATAAATCATGAAATTAAATTAACTCATAAAGCAGCAGAGTAACATTAATAAAAATAAGAAAATAAACTGTACTGAGGTGAAGCCCGAAGAATCTTAATAAAGTTTTTCAGTAAACACAAGAGTTGAAGTAACAGGTAAAACTGGAAATAAAAACTGCTAAATTTATCTGGATTGTCCTTTTGAATACTGTGAAAAAAATAGCGATTCTTATATATCGCAGGTAGAATAGAACTCAATACAAAATTATCCTTATATTTTTTCGCCATATTCTCAGAAGCATAATATATTTTATAAACTCTTAGCTATGGTTAAAAATTTTCTGTAAGAAATTTTTCGTGCAAGTATCCTTCCTTCTCAACCGGGATCAATTTGGACAGTCAATGAACCTATAAATTCAGGATCCTTATTTTTCGGCATTAAGAAATCTATTTATATATTTTGAAAACATGCTCTGTTATTTCCACCTTTTTTCTTCATCGTATCCGAATCAAACAGTAGATAACAGTTGTTGTTGTTGTCGCTGTTTTTGTTGTTTTTGGTACTGATTTTACTGGTAAAATAAAATGTCGGCCAGTGTACACCACTGAAAGAATTTAAGGTTTAGTTGCAAGTTCTTACTTTCCAATATTTTAAAGTATGTGTTACTTAAAGATAAACAGTCGCCGCAACAAAATTTGGGCACGACTGCGTTAAAACAAAATATTTCACTCATCAATAACATTAGAAACAATGAGTAAAGATGTTTTATAACGTAATAATGGTTGGGGTGAACATGTCTAATACGAAAAAGAGATTATTAAATCATGATTGAATCATCAATAGACTTGATATTTATAAATAGGTTCTCAAAAAGAGTGCAACAGAGCTTAAAAATAATTAAGTAGGTTTGACTATATCCGTTCTTTTCACATGTCACCTAGACAATAGATGGGGTGCTGTGTGAGACATTCTTATGCCTCTTATCTGATGGAAATGATAATATAGTATGCATAATTAAATATGATATGGGTTATTTTATACGTCAACATGTATATGATTGGACATGACAGTTTGCAATTAGAGAAGAGGAAAAAACAACTTTGCACTAAAAAGATCCAAAATGCTTTTAAAATCTTTCAATTAATATTTAATATATAATATTGTAAACATTTTATTGCCAATGCTAGTAGTGATGAACCTCTTTTTCATCAGTATGACCATTTGGAAATGCAACTGATCCACCAGCTCATTAATATGTCTTTTTAAAAACTTTATTTTTATTTCATGACAATTGTAAAAGAAAACGTAAAACTGCATTCGTATTATTTGCAGTAACCTAATAAAGCTTTAAATGATCCATACAAAGATTAAATGTTGTTGTCCTTATCAGTAGTTATTCAGTACGCTATATTTAGAGAGTAAGTAAATTGTCGATGACATGCAGGCTTGTTAATCTGCTTATATTTTAGAAATTATCATGAGACGTGACTCATTGTTAACAACTCCTACATTCTACAATAAATCCTACAACGTTATTCTTAGCAAGACAATGGTAGAAAATCCATTCCCACTTCTCATTTCTTTTAACGCGTTTCACTAAAAAACTATTTTTTTCTAGAGCTTTGAATGCATCCAAACATTTTTAGATCTCGTTGGAATAGAAATGGTTAAGTTTGTGAATTCCGCCAATAAGTTGTTTACCTATTAAGTCCCTCCCCTCTAATAATCGTGTTCTTTCAAAAGTTCTTATTTAATAAGCAGGTCAGCTAACGTATGCTATCGATAAAAGCAATGAGGATGAGAATGTAACTGATTACTTTCGCTATCATTAATATCACAAGATTTAAGTTTTCAGAATTTTTTAAGTACCCTCATTAAAGCGCCTACCAACATCCGATCACAACCTGAGCTTAATGGACCACGGACTGCATGTTTCTTCTTTTAGTGAAATTATTTTGCAACACCTTGTTGTGTTATCGGCATAATTATTGAGCAATGGTAATTTTTAAATAAATAAGATATAAATCATGCCTTTAACCGCTTAAACATGAAATCTATTTAAGATTACAAAAACCAAAGCACCTTTTTAAAAATTATTTGTGCCGAAGTATGAGTCGTAGAAAACTGAAGGATGTGCATATTTTCCACAGTTTAAGTACCGTCATTAAACTTTCACGTTTGATAGATTTCGAAAAATTACAGACACTTTTCATGTGCTAAATGAGAACAAGTCCATGATAAAGTTTCACCAGCCATTACTCAGATAAGATTTTCTACTCAAAAATGTGTTTTCTTATTTAATTTTTCCATCACTTTCACCATTCACCAAATGTCACATATCTGAAATTTTTGGAATAACGAGACTGTTTATTGACATGCTAATGTCAAGTCTTTAATAACAGATTCAATTACCTCCTGATTTAGTCGATTTTATTCCGAGTATGCAAAGTAACATATGTACAAAAATAGTAATGGCAAAAGCCAAATGGTAATTTGTCATGTGCATATTTATCTTTCCCTGTTTGCAATCATGTTTATCACAAACACATTGAAACAACAACATAATACCCAATTAAGGTTATATCCTGTTTGGCTACAAATATTTTGCTAATTCCCTTGGTTATTACATTTTAGAAGAATTGAGCAATTATTTACCTTAGAGGATATTAAAAGCTGCCTGCATACGTGACAGGCTAGCTTCATACGTAGAACACATTTCACTTATTTTGATACAAAGTTAAAATCTCTATATTTTCTACTTTCTTCTTTCTGTTCATTTTTCCTGAATATTTTCGAGCTTTTCATCCATCGTATTTTATATACGATGAATGAAAATAAAAAGAAGTAACTACACTAATGCTTTTAACTGTCCGCGTGTAGAACCTTTTTGTTCCATGAAAAAAAAAAGAATTGGTGAGGGTAGTAAGGTAGTATCAGAAACTTACTTTCATTGTTTTAGTACAAGGAGGACTCAATAAAAATTTCGAATGCTAAAAACGAGTCAGTTGGACAGAATTTCAACAAAACATCACAGATGTTTAAATGTTTGGTTAAAATGAGCATTCTCAATTTTCACGTCTTGCCACTAAGAAGCACACTACGAAATGTCAAGATATACACTGCAAGTTATGTTACATGTCTCGATTCATTTTTGTAAGCAAAGAAGAGAAAGGAAAAAGTGGGGAATCAAGAAAATAGGAATGTAAAAAAAAGGAAATTGAATTGTTCTTACAACTTATTGCTTTAGCTACTCTTGTGATTTTAAACTCCATTTTTGATTTTATTGCCGTCTTATATGGTAAAATTGTACTGTTGTAAGGATAATGCGAGATATTGAATGGTTAAATGGTCCAACTTTTTGAAAGCTCTTATCTGACTATACTTTTATTTATTTAAGATATTGTGTGGAATACTTTTGCAGCGTTTTTAGTTTGTCTAATACAACGAGACAACATCTAAAAAAAGGGAACCAAAAAAACATTTTTTAATTAAGGTATAATATGTCTTATATTTTATCTTTTTATATATAATAAATTGTATATATATACATTTCTTAGAAGATAAATTATTGTTAGAAATCTGTCGAAATTTCTCCGTCGGCGAATAATGTAAAATTTGTTGAAACATTCTTAACAAATATTAGTATCATTTTGTACAATTTCGTCTGGTGGTTTAATACAAATTTTTGTGTTTACGAAGCTACGAAAGAAGTAGCAAAGTAATTTTTTAGTTTTCTTGTGACGAAGTCTGCGAATGGCATTGCATAAAAATAACTTTAAGTGATAACCATCTGATCATTCGTCTCATATTTTATTTTTTGTTTCTTTATTTTTATTTTTTAACGCGTTTTAATTGTGGATTTTCTTGTAGCTCATTTAACTTTTTCCTAAGTTCACTGGCTGTATACAATTTCTTGAAGGATGATGTTGCGTTTGTTTTTTCTTGACGTTCTATGGGTTCTGGTGGAATTTGCACGCATCGTGTTTTTTCTTCGCCAGTTTTTCTATCCTTGTCAACAATAGCACAAGTGAGGCCTGTCCTGCAACCACACGAAAATGTTCTGCCTCTCTAAAAAAAACAGGTTAATTATTCATAATAGTTAAGAGATGTCTGATCAGGAAAATAGAGCAGACATGAAAAACATTTTGATCAGGATTAAGTCGTTAAGTTGTCTTAGCCTTATTGTAATACATTATAATGCAATGTCCAAAACACCGCATGTTCCTTTTGTCTGTAAATACATATTTTTACAAATGTATATTCGTTATATGGCATTTTTTAAGAACAAGTTTTAATTAGTGCAGTTGCCATGGATACACTCTTAAATAGCTCTTGTCCAAAGTCCGCGATCGTGCTTATAATGAACGGTACTTGTTTACACGAAACTTGTTTTTCTCGTAAAGGTGTCACGTGCAACAACAAAAATGTCGCCATAATTTAATTAGATTAACTTTAGAATGTTTTCAAAACAAAAACGAATGAAACTTGTTGCAAAAGTGCTGCCTATTATTGTGCCACCAGTTGTAAGCATATATGTTTTCCTTTCAATAGCATTAGTCCTACAAACATCCTAAGGTTATTGAAGGTAAAAAAGTGATGCTGCTTGAATGCGTGCCAATTGAAACAATATTTTTATTAAGATGTTTAGCTCCACCCCTATTCATTCTATTCTCTTTAACATTGACCTGATGGTAATGGTATCTTTTAATCCCTGTGAACTTCTGTCAGATTTAGAATGTCCAAGAGAAGAGGATGCAAACACTGGTACTTTGTGTACGAATTCAAAGTAAGAAGTTGTTTATCAACGTATTAGTAAGCAGGTAGACGGCATGGCAATTATCTTACCTGACGGCATGGCAATTATCTTACCTGAAAGTTTATCGAGCAAATATCTCCTAAGTTACGTGTTGGCATACAAAAACCAGCATTGTTTTTTTCACGAAACGCACAACAGGAATTTTTGTCGCAATCGTCATTACGGATGCATGCTGACAGGGCCTGAAAAGGGAATAGGAAAACTGTAAAATAACACAAAACAAGGAATTAAGTTAGTGAAGTTTATTTTCGGACTTATTTAGAGTATAGTTTAAATATCTTAACATAAGACTTGCTTACGGTTAAGAATTTACTCTTTTTTTTTTGGATTCAACTGTTTATATTTATGAAAGTTCCAGCAGAAACTATAGATAAGTCATTATATTACATAACAATAAAACTGGTAGAAAAAACTTGATTTTAAAAAACCCATAGATCTTTAACTATTAGAAAATTTAGAACAAATAGAATAACTTATATTTGTTTGACAAAAAAATGTATCTAGTGTTAACTAGTCGACGTATCAACTCAAGAAAGATAGCTATCACCCTATCCAGTCGAAGCTGATAAGGCTGACTACTATCCATAATTTCTTACCGTTATTTTTGTTTATTAGGCGATTTTCTGCTTAATGACTTAAAACTTCAAAGACTAAGAAACAGTAAATAACTGAATTAAGTACAGCTGCTCGCTTAGGATGATGTAGGGCATGTTTTATTCTTAGTCACAGAAAAGTCTTTTCCACGAAAGTATAGCTCAATGAAGGATTTCAGCTACAGACAAATATGATAATAACAAATCTTAGCAATCCCACCCCAATGGTAAAAATATCCTCCTCCCAATTTGAAACATTGTTTCGGTGATTATGAAATAATTATTTTGATCAAGCTTAACGATTTTAAAATTTGTTTGTTTTTTTTTCATCAAGGTCGAGTACGACAAAAATGTATTCCCGCGTTTTACTCTCCTTCACGGTTGTTTTGTAATGCATTTCATCTGATGACTTCGCTTGCTTTGTATATTTCATTGTGGCTTTGTGTTTTCGGAAATAAAAATAAAAAGCATTAAAAAGCTTGCTAAGAAATTTTTTGTTCTGTGTTATGAGTCACAGAGCTTAAAAATAAAATACTTACATGCTCTGAATATATGGAGGAAGGAGTGCTTCATATTAATTTGCTTATAATTGCATAATTTAATCGTTATGCGATATAATAGTTTGTTGTTTTCTTTTTTTGACTTGAATTCCGGAGTAAGGCCTACATCGATGCCTAACGGGTTCTCCATTCCCGCACGAACAAAAGGTTGTTTTGACGGACGAAAGAGATTCTCACGGATGTGGAAATTGCAAAATAGCTAATTGTCTTGCTAATCTTACGTAAAAAATATAAATTTGTGTATTCTTGTATTTGTAGAAACGTTTTCAATCACTTGATCCATTTTCTTTTAAAGGAAATACTTCAGGACTTTCCGTTACCCATTGGCTAATAAGCCATCAAGTCGAGGCGATATGAATATGGTAGAGGCGATATGAATATGGTTTTGGGAGGTCCTTAATAACTTGTTTTTATATTTTTTTACTTAAAAGGATTTATGTAACAAAGATAAAAAAATCTTTGTCACATTATAATAACTTTACATTTATAAGATATTTTTAGCAGGGTTATTTTCCTGTTTCTTTTCGTGAGAGGTAACATAGCTTTGTAAAACCAGTTTAGGAGTACGAAGTCCAGACATATTCTACGTGCAAACATCTACCGCTGAATACGGATATGGATACGTTATTTTCCTTCCTTCTTCTTTCCCTAATTTAATTGGATTCTTTGTGTTACGAGTTGAAATATGTGCATGAAACTCAGTCATACACCCTCTATTTTGTCTAAATACAACTATAACACTTCGGACAGTTTCATTTTCTGTTCCTTCATACACCCACAGTTACTGAACTGAAGCCTCAAAATAAATATAACCATGTTAGCAAGATTTGTTTTAGTGTTTTGTTGGTAAAACTTGTTCAAAAATTGACGTCAGTGTTTTTGAAGTTTAAAATTATGGACTGTGTGAGTGAGTAAAATGAAATAAAAAAAATATTCGACCCTAAAATTTTGATAATAATAATGTAAAAAATTTGAGCATACTGCACTCGTTCGTTAATTGAAATGCTTGTTAATACGGTTCCTAAGAATTTGCCTTCTCATATTTTTGGCTCTTCTAAAGAACTTTCGACATATCAACAAAAAGACCAGTTGATATGTGAAAGGACAGTGAATATGTGTCATTATTGTGTTGAAAATAACTTATTTATAACTTATTTATAACTTATTAAACACGCATTTTCACATTACTCTCATCCGAGGTCTTTACTTGTGAATAGGAGATTATCAACAATTAACGTGTAAACAACATTAAGACAAACATGTATCGTCGTGGCCATCGCTTATTGTTTATCAGAGATACAAATGTATCGAAAGATTTTTATCGACTTACGAATGTTATGAAGAATAAAAACAATCGTAACACTGTCGCAATCTGTTGGCACCGTTTAACCCACGCAACGCTCTCACCCACTTTCCTCGTGTTAATTTGACATTTAGGAGATGCTTCCAAATTTTTGAGTCACATCAGATTAGAGATTACTCTGATGTGTGCGTATTACACGTAAATATTGCATGCGTAAGCAAAAACAATGATAGGAATTTGTCAAAACATTGGTATCTATAATATGAATTGAACTAAGAATGTTAAAATTTCGTTTGAAATAACTTTTCCAATTACGAGTCGTTAATAAAGTATTCCAATGCTTCCAATTCCGAATTTATAACGCTAAATATACGTAGCTAAAGCAAAACACACACACACACACACACGAAAAAAATTAGTTTTTATGGCTAATTAGACTCTTCTGATATTTTGCACAAAACATTGTAAATGCTTTTTATTTTAATACGATTGTCCATACTATGTAGCATATACAAATCTGTGATTTGCAGAAATCTTTTTTTTAAAAAAAAAACAAGGAAATGAAACACTCACCGCAGCTTGTGTTTTCACAAGTAAACATGCAAAGTAGAACCAAGGTATTATTGATAACCTGGAGTTCATCTTGATTAATGCAGGTGGTTGTTTTGTTACGTCTTGTTTTCAGTCACCAACAATGGTGGCGGGAACTACTGCCTATGAAACGTTTAGCGGTCTTGTGTGTTTAACTTTCAAAAAACGAATGTTTTATATTTAATCGCTCGTATTAAAACGTCATTTATATACTTAATATGATGACGTAATCTAGTTTCCAGACCTCTTATTTTCCGGAAGAATTCCTTCTTTTGAGCAATGAATAGAATAGAATAATATAATTATATCAAATTGCATTGGTTAGCTTTTTTAAAAGACTAAGCATGTAAATTACACATTATGGCTTACGAAGCTTTGTAGAATGAAAAGTATGTATTTGTAAAAATTCAAAACTTAAATTACTTACAAGCAAGTGTTATGTATTGTTTTAGCTAAAAATAAAAACCATTTTAAAAATAAAGGATAGTATAGGGGTGGTAGTGGTGGTGTTTTTTTGCATTCAGTTTTTTTTTCAAAAATAATAACAATAACGAATGAATCCTATCAGTAGTTTAGGATAAGTTAAAAAAAAAAAATGAGCTGTACCTAATTAATCGTTTTTCTTAGTGACTCATGACGATATTAAAATCGCAATTGTGTAAGAACACACACACACAAATATATACAGCCCCCTGAAGACAGCAAGATGTTGCGGAGGAGTTAGCATGACTGCTAAGTAGCGTTGGGATGTTTCTATCTTATCCATTACTTTAAAAGCTTTTTATGCTTTATTTAGGGAGGGAGGGCGTAATTTCGTTGTGAATGTCAAATGTCTGCAGGTGGACATCACCACTAATAGACTCAAAAACACGTTTAATTTATTGTCACAAACGTTTTTTAAATTTCTATGTAATTTTTGATCAATTTTCTTTTATGATAGAAAACCGTGTTGACATATATGTGTCTATCTGGAATAATACAAGACCGTACGTATGTGGCCTGGGGAGGGAAAATAATTTAAACATAACTAAACTTATATTTTTCTCAACGTATAGGATCAGTCTAATCTCCAGGTATAACGTTACATAGCTACATTTCATAATTAGCTGTAGAACACACTGAATATAATTACTCCATATATGGTATTTTTCACCTTGAGCAAATGAGTTGGCACTGTAGAGAATTGAGCAATTACAGTTAGACTTTAAGATTAATTAAGATTCATTTCCACCGAAAGACAATTATTGCTGTAATGTTTGCTATAAAATTTCCACCGACGGAGATTTTTAATGAAACCTTTTTAAACATTCAAAAGCACTAACCTGGAGCGTCAACTATATTTGGTATATTATATAACTACACTATTTTGTGAATAAAAAAATGAAGACATTACCTATAAAAGCTGCCATTTTTCCTGACCGCGTACATTTTAAGCTACCATTTTGGTTTCAAAGATTCCTTCACTAAAAATATTGATGTTTAAAATGATCGTCCAAAAAATTTTAATGATACTGTCTATATTTTTCCACATTCTTTGTTTTTAATGACGTTGCGATTTAAAATATAAAGTGGCAGTTTTAATTTCTAACGAGAGCTGTTTTTATTATTTTTCTTCTTCATAAGGTTGTGTAAAAGAGATTTGTTTGTTAAAAGTTGCATTGCTGTTCTAATATGATGGAGACATAGTTCGTTTGGAATGCGCATATTAAACGTTCTGAGTGCTTTTTAAGAGGGGTTAATGTGCTTTTTAACTTGACAACTGATTTAACGTTAACGTCATCAATCTTAGTAATAAAATCACACCAAAGCCAATGGCTATGGGAAATATTTAAATAATTTATCGTCATAAGCGATAATGAAAACAAGTTAGCACGGAAACAGCACAAATGATATTATCAGAACGGAAAAAAGTTCAAAGAAAGAATGATGGACAGTATCATTGTAAATTAATTTTTTTTAAACTTTTTGTAGCTAGTTGGAGGGATTTTGCTTTTACTGAACAAGGTTGAACCACCTTCATAATTTTAAACACATAAATAAAATACATCGGTATAATGATAAAATTTATAAAATTAAATCGATGTATAAAAAAGGTATCCTGTTCCTATGGTAGCTAACATTTTTTAACATATTTTTGGTTTTTAATTATAACTGACGCATGCAGTCCTGATAAGTTCTAGCACAGGAATTTTTACTCGCCATATTTACACCTTAATTAAATCCTTGGTTTCTTATTAACGAACCTGAAGCACTTCTATTCCACAAACAGGTGAAATCCAAAAGAAGAATTTGAAAAATTTAAATTTCTGCTTTGCACGTTTTGTAGCTAGTTAGAAAATAAACAAGTTGAAAGTTTTAACTTAAAAAGACTGACAGCACAATCATGAGTTATTTCAACCAGCGCTCCAAAAAATTAAAAGCGGAGAAAACGCATATTAAGAATTTTAGTTTGGAGTTTACGAGTTGTAAAGTGACTGGGGAAGTCTGACACCTCCAGTTTAACTTCTGCAGCCCTTCGCACATTTGAGTTCACTTTCCACGGTTACTGTGGCTTAATTAAACTTGGCATTATATGGAGTCCCGAAATTCATTTATAGATGGGAACGCATGAAACACGGTTCAAGTGGTGAAAACGGTTGCTATTGGTGTTGTAATGCATTCAATAACTTATTTGGCCGAAAGAGGGGGCCCAAATATCAATTTGATAAAAAATTTCTCTTTTACATCAAATTCTCTGATAAATTTCGTGTTCTAGCTATAAGGACCAAAATTTTTTGAAGTGCCTCATTCCGAGTTAAAGTATTACAAATATTTGGGTTGAGCAGTAAAATTTTTTTTTTGTTTTGTTTCTATACTCTAGTGTGATATTATCATTTACTCAAATTTTTTCGTATAGAATTCTTTCGTACAGGAGAATTGCTTGATTGGAATCAGCCATTGCACAGTAGATATGCATACCAATAATAAAGAGATTAAAAAGATGGAACAGACATCTTAAACATGATTTAATTATAAAATGAAGAATACTTTTTATTGCATCTATCTATGTTCGACATAATAGAATCTTTTTTTTCTGACAGGATTAATTTGTTACCTTCTTCTTCACTTGCAAGAGTAACACATCGTAAGACCATTTGACCAAATTACCAAAACAATGTTGAAATATAAATTGCGTCATTTCGATAAACTTAGCATTTATAGAAGCTTAACATAAAAAATGAATCACTGAAAATAAAAAGCTGCGTTATTACTTAATCAACTCCAATTGCACTGGGAAAATTTTCGATAGAACTTTTGTTTTCTTCTGCATTTGTTTATCCTTATTTATAAGAGCATTTTGAACAACCAATTTAGTTCATTTTTATCAAACCTGTTGGAGCAAATAGGAGAAAAAATGGTAATGTGAGAACCTATGCTTGTTACAAAATGAAGCTGATAAAAATTGTTTCTGTGCTTCAAATTTATATTTCCACCTCTTTAGATAAGTTAATATGGACACACCTTTTTGATAAAAAAAACATAAATTCTTAATAAGGATTGTTGTTGCGTAGTACTCCACTTGTGATCAACTCGTTTGCTTGCTGAGTTAGGCTATTGCACCAATCGAAATTAAACCTTAAACTTATTTACACAAAATTTAGAACAAGTTATGTCTTAAAAAGAATTTTATATTTGTGTTTGCCCTTTTTTTCTTTTTATATTTAACCGCCTTAGATTGGGCTCTTGATTAGCCATTGGTTTGTTTTTTGAAGGATTTAAGACGACTTATGTCGCTTATAAATGTTGTTTATAAATTAAGCGTGTTTTGTGAAACTTGCGCAAGATATTTCTGTTTTATCTTAAGAAAATTGAAATATGTTGAAGTAATTTTTTATTTCAGTTAAGAAGGATCAACTTCAACGTCTATGCATCGATCCATCAAATTGAATTGTTCAATACTTAGGCTATTGTTGCTAATACATTGATTTCAAGTGCAAGTTTACGTTATATGTTATATGCAGTATTTATCTTTACGACGACTTATGTATCTAGCCACGAAATACCGCGCATTCCCGTATTTCACCTTCTGTGAAAAGGTGTAACTTTCACGTAGAATGTGAAAAGTTCGTTTTTTTCTTCTTCAGTTATTAAAAAACGCTTAACGAATGTATAATGAGAATCCATGAAATCACTAATTTGTTGTTTTTTATGCCGAGTGTATCATTATGTTATATTCATGCCATACCACGAGTGGGTACATGCACGTTAATATCATTTTAAAACGATTTTAAGTGGTGTTATTTTTTATTTATTACCATACCAGTGTAAAGTTGTAAACAAACACTGATTTTTTCTTCTTCTAGGAAGAGTTCAATTCTTCAACTTATATTGTGTTTAAGAAAGGAATCAAACATGTCATTAAAATTAAGAAATAATATTTTGTAAAACAGACAAAACCGTGACAAATCATGATAATTTTCTCCGTATCGTTCTTATATAATGCATGTGACACTGTTAGGGTTGTATTATATTTCACAGGGTCTTAATTAAAACCAACTGTAACTCTCTCCCCCCCCCCCCCCCCCCACACACACACACACGCACACCTCACCCCATACGTGTTTACCCTCCAGCTGTAGTAAAAATCGCATCTTTCTAACTCTAGGTTTTGTAAAAGAAAATTGAAAAAAAAAAAAAAGGATTCTGATTATGACAATCTACAAGAATTGTTTATCAATAATTAGTACTGTATATTTAATTAATTAAAACACCTAAACAAAACAGACGAAATCAAAATCCGTCGGGTAAAAATGTGGTATTGCGTTATACCAATAAAACTTTAATAGTTGTTTTGTTGAATTTTCTGTTACACAAGTAAATCGATTGTTATAAGTAGTCCAAACTTGACCGAGTCTTTTTTTAACATTTTTCCATTTTTGCTTGCTTTTAGAGCTATAACATATTCTACAGTTAGGTGTTTGAAATACGAAAAGTAAATCTTGTTTAGAAATTTATTAGAAAAAAGATATGCCCTTTTCATATTAGCCTACGGCTGAGGGACATTCGTAAGGAATGCTGTTTAGCAATTTCAAAAACTGCCCAAAAACTGACAGTGCCAAAAAGTTAGTAGGCATTTTATTTGCAAGTATGTAAAAGATTAAAAAGAAAATTATGCTCGATCCCAGCAGTGGTGAAAAAGGTCTGGATCTATAACCATCCCCGTAACTGTCGGTGATTGTGGAGAAAATATCTCGTGAATAATTAAGCATCAAATAAATAATCGTTGCAAAATAAAAACAAACAACATGCTGGAGACAGTACGTTGGTAACACATGGTAAGAATTAAATTGTAACGACATGAGAAAACTGCTAAATAATTGACGATTACAAATATGTGGCAGACATAACCACAACGGCTTGTGTGGCAAAGAGTGTCTTGGCAAAGCTATGAAGAAGGCTTGGACTTTACTTCTCCTAATGAGGAACTTTTAACAATACTGTTGAGTCGAAATCATTTCAAATTTTGATCCGAAACAAAACAGGAAATAAATTTATAAGCATGGGGGCAATTGTAGTTGATAGAAAAGAATAGGAATAAGGAATAAACCGAATGATTAAAAATTGTCAATCCAGATACAGTTGTCATTTTCCTGTTACGTACATTCAGAACTTCACAACGTTTTGTTAGTTAATGATCAAAAAAAATCCCGGTATAAAATATGCACTATGTGTTTTTAATTCAAATCTTAAAATTAATTGGCATTAGTCGCAGCTAATCTTCTTAAAAAGTTCGTCATATACAACTTTTTATAAGAGTATTACTCATTGTAAACAATTTTTATAATTCCGTTTCGCTACTTGGAATAACATTAAAGTTTTCATCATTGTGTTGTATGAAATACACACAGAATATTAAATTCACTATAGTATTTGTTTCATAATTAACGGAATAGTTGTATGTATATGACAAAAACACAGTGGGTCGCGACGATGCCCCCCCCCCATATACATAAACACAACACAAGATAAAGCACATTTTAAAGTGAAAAATAAGCTTTTTTAGTGGACCACAGTGTTTTTGAAGTGAACAAAAGCTATTCGTCATCCCATGGTGCAAAAGCATCCACGGTTGAAACAATAAACTAAGTATTTACCGAATTCTTCTAAGTTAGTGGGTCCTCTAGCGCAAATAGGCTTTTTTTCGAAAATTGAACAATTTTTTCTATCTTTTTTTTTAGGTAGTGCATGTATGTTTTGGGAGTTTTTCTGTTATATAGTATGGCAAAGGTCGAAATTTTTCTAATTGTCGATCAGACTGACTCTCTCCAAGCAGATACAAATAGAATCGACACATTTTTGACTTTTTATCGTTTCGTTTTCTTTTATTTTATAATAGGAAACATTACGAAATAAATGGATCGTATTCAGCGACTCAATCGTCATTTTAAAGACTTTTGCATGCATTCTCTACGTAATTGTTAAACATAAAAATTGCATTTGTAAAAAGTGCCATGTAAAAATGATAGATAAAAATTTGGTATTGTTCTCCCTCTAATTTAATGCAGTAATGATCAAATTTACATGCCTAAAAAATTATTTTTTTGGCCGCATTAAATCAGAAAAACTACGGTACATTGCAACCATCATAGTAAAAAAAAACTCTATGATCCGGTTATGCCTAACAAACGGCTATTATTATGGAGAAGTGTTTTTTTTTAAAAAAGGTGTTAAGTGTTTGTCTATACGATTTCTAGTTCAAGCGATTGAAAGATAACGCTATTAATGGGCAGGGATTAAAAGAACAAGGTGTACGCTACATGGCAATTGCTTTATAACTAAAATGACTCAAATATAAGAATAACTCTTGCTTAATTAATTTTACGCAAAGGATTATATCTTTGTAATGTTTTGACGCCAGAATTTATAGTCGTCTTACCGACAACCATTAAGGTTTTTTTTGACGTTGCTAAAGGGGTTAGCCCCATCTTAGGTTTCATCTTGGGTGTAACCTATATTTCATAATTTTTGTGTTGCCCCTAACTACAATATATGTTGTCTACTACGCGACACCGGTAATAATGAAAATAATGAGAATTATCATTACTTAAAATCCTCTCTAAAAACATTAAGTTACATTGTTTGCTTGTGATATGACATAAATCTATCTAGCAAAACATTCGGCATGAAAAACAACAAAGTTATATCTTCATAAATGCGCATTAAAAGTTTATTAAACGTTTTTTAATAAGTGAAGAAGAAAAGAGCGGTTTCCGGCACGTTTTATGTGTGTGTGACGGTGTTATGTCATAACATTCTGCCGATACCAGACAGGGAGCTTAATTTGCGTTGGCAAAAGAATATAAATGGGCTATTAGGTGTTGTCCTTAAATGAGGCGCAAGTTTGTGATAACCAAAACTGGGTGAGTAATATATACCGCAGTGGATTACCAAAGAGTCTCAAAAATGATTAATGGCTGATATTGGCTCAGGCGGTAACCTTGCAACCTTGCAAAATTCAGTTTAGTAAAAAATAGACGTTTCTAAATTTATTAATGCATTTTTCCTAAACGTTGCGGCATTTATAAAAGTCAACGTTTATTGCAAGGCAGGTTTTGCTTCGAAAGAATGACATAAGTAACAAGAAACGTAATCTTTTTGTACATATAATCCCTAACACAACCGGATAACAACGAAAATGAAATGCGCAAAAGAATAGGTAGTGGACCTAAGTATATGGTTTTTTTTCAGAGTCGAAATGCCACAATTTTAAATTGAATGGTTGACACTTGGGTATGTCGTAAATGCTACTGTGGTCACTCTGTGTGACTGTCTTGTGTTGAAACAAACGTCGCAAAGTTGTTTTAACTGGTTAAATCGTCAAACGTTGCTTTGAAAAAAGATTTAGATAGAGAGGCACTCTCCCTTTCATAAAAATCATTTTTTACAAAATATAAAGTATTTGTAGTAAAGAAAAAAATAATTAAACTATAAGGTAAACGTCAGTTTAATTTGATTGGATTTAATACCCTTCGTAAGCTCAAGAAATAAAAATGCTTATCTACTGCAATTTTGCTTAAGTATCTGAATTCATCGCAAGAAAATTTCACTTTTTAAGAACCTTTTTAAATACTATTGTTCATTCTGGCTGAATTAAATCATGTGATGTAATGGGGAGAAGAGTTTGTGTATCTAGAGCTCTTTGACATGAAACATCAGGGCCTAACTTTAAAGATTTGTCGCAAAGTAAGTAATTACGAATAACAGAACGTTCAACATTCATCTTAATGGAGGATTTTCCTCCCTTCTAACTGTAACAAGCAATTATATTACACTCTATAGAGAAATGCACTTTGGATTTAGCTTATCTAGTTGAAACTAAAATCTTAAACGGTTATTTTTTTTATCAGTTTTAAAATGCGGACGCAAACATTGCAAATCTTATTTTCTTTACGCATCTTCTAAGAAGGTATCGAAAAGATGATCCTGTGCTGTAATTTCAATCAACACACAGTTGCCGTTCGATATATGGAACCCCGGACAAGTGGAAATTTTAGTAAGTGCATATATTTTCTCAAACTTGGATATGTTTTATCAAACTGTCCTAATTTCTCCACTTATTGAGTGGCAACTAAAGTTGTAGATACTATGATCGTCAATGGACAGCAACTTTTGTGCAAAACTTTAACGTTCAAATATACAAAGAAAACAAAGTGTACAGTGGGTTTAACAAAAGAATTATTAGTAACATACCCATTAGCATATCGCAACATTGGTTTTCATTTACATTTTCCTATCTGTCATTACAGCAGCTAAAATTTTAAATTGAGAAACAAAGTTTGCTTTTTGTTTACAAATTAAGATGTCCAATCAATCTGTCATAACTGACAATATTATCTGTCACTGTGTATTAATTGGCTTACACATATACATACATATATTTATAACATTTAATAAGTTTAGTATTCGAGCTATTTAAATGAGAATCGGATTTAAGTTGTTATTTTTGTGATGTAAATACATTCAGAGCAAGTTGGAGAACAAACAGCAAAACAGTGAACGTAGTTGCTTGCTTTTTTCCAAGCGTCGGTCAACAAACCGTCCCAAAAACAATTATTTTAGCTGTAAATAACACTTTTTGTGTCTTTTTTTTTTTGCGAAAAATATCACTCAAATATGTGGTAATGTGTTAATTTGACCATAGAAGCCAAAATAGTTGATTGTGAACTAAAAAAAACTTGTCTTTATGTAACAGACCAGTTAATTTAAAAACTTTTTATTTTTCTGAAAATGTCAGGTTAAAAGTAAGGACAGCACTTCAAAACTTGTGTTTTGTATTTCAACCATAGTGTGGTCATTATATCTAATGTGGGCATTGGTTATGTGACTTTTGAAGAACTTTTATAGGACTTGCATGGAATTTAAGGAAACTAAGTTTTAGGTAATACTGCTAGAGCAGCACGGTGTACAAAAGCAAATTTTTTTGCGGTAATTAAAGAAAATAACTGTCCCGAGTGGCCACAAGAATGAAATTTCAAAATAGAGGGAGGGATTGGTTATTGTTTGATTAGGGAGACCTTATGGTAATGCGTACCTAATGTTAGCGTTCAATTTCTTTCTTTTAAAGTACCAAATATCTCTTAAAAGAGTTTTTAGAGTGTCCAAAAACTGAGAAACAAGTTATGAGTGCTTAACACGTAAAAAAAATACGATCAAACGTAACCAATATCTACCCCTCATTTATAAACGCTATCCATAACTTACTTTCTTCCTGACATTCTAAGAAACAAACACGTGGTAAAAATACAATGATTCAGTGCACAGGCAATCCTTCTTTAATTTATTAAATCCTCAAAATCGAAAATTATAGCCAGTGAAAAGACCTCTACTTTTCAAGTTACTGCTATCCACGTTTCAAAGTTGTTCTTTCTACATAATATTGCTTGTATAAATTTTGCCGGTTGAACTTGCGTCCCACGTCAATATTATGGAAACGAGTCGTTTATTTGCACATAAAAGAGATTTATTATGCTCGATGCTCGCATTAAATTGACTTAAAACCGTGTTTTTTATTAACTTTTATACTTCCTGAGTTTTCTAATAAAAAGGCTCATTTTGTACTCCCCTGTTCTGTAATCAAAACTGCTTTTTTTGCAAAAAAAAAGCCGACATGTTTTGTAATCACATTTCCCGAATTAGTTTTTTTTATGTACCGCTGCTATTACTAAACTTTTTCAAATCAAATGCATCTCGCCTGATATGTGATAGAATGTGAAATCTTCGGATTTATATAACAAACAAACAAAACCTGTTACAACAGGTTTTTTGAAATTTTGTCCAGCAAAACAGCATTTTCACTTGTCGGATTAAGTTAAAAGTTTTTACACCCAATGATGATTTTTTAATGATTTTGAATAGATCCTAAAGTCAAAACATCAAAATTCTAAAATTCTAAAAAAAAATGTAATCCGGGAAACTTGTATAAAGAAGCTGACGCGGTTTGTAATAAAAAACGGCTTCTTTTGAAATATAGCTACTTTTTAACCTCGTGAAATGAAATGTTTTGGTGATTCTGTTGTTGAATTTCATGTTCTGGTAAAACTTTTGGTGAAATCACATGTTTTGATGATTCTAGCGCTGAAACCGACTTATCTGGCAAACGTTCCAGTGGCATCAAATGTTCTGGTGACTTTCTGTAAAAAGTGACTTTCCCAGATATATAAATAGAGAAAAGTAACTCCCAGAGTGAAAAAACCTAGAAAATAATCTTGTTTAAAAATAACTCTCTAATTAACTCCTAAAAGTAGAGTAGAGTTATAATCCACTAGTAGATAAGTATTTCCTTATGAAGGCATTGTAGCGTAATTTCGTTTCATTCGAGTTTATTCGAACTTTTTTGTTTTTTTGTAATGTTTTGTTTGTGAAATGTGTCAATTTGCAGCGAATATTTAATGTTAAGGGTAGCAGGCTTCCCAGTGGGCACTTCAACGTTGAATCAACGTTGAAAAGACGTTGCTTGCGACGTTGAAAAGACGTTGATTTTACGTTGCAAATGAAAGTTTTTTTGACGTCTTTTTCCGACGTCTATTCAACGTCGGACATCAACGTCTTTTCAACGTTGAAACAACGTCTCGCAACGTCTTTTCAACGTTGAAACAACGTCTCGCAACGTCTTTTCAACGTTGAAACAACGTTGCAGGACGTTGTTTCAACGTTGAAAAGACGTTGATGTCCGACGTTGAATAGACGTCGGAAAAAGACGTCAAAAAAACTTTCATTTGCAACGTAAAATCAACGTCTTTTCAACGTCGCAAGCTACGTTGAAACAACGTCCTGCAACGTCTCTTCAACGTTGAAACAACGTCTCGCTACGTCTTTTAAACATTGAAATAACTTCTCGCAACGTCTTTTCAACGTTGAAAAAACGTCTAACAACGTCTAATCAACGTCGTTTGGAAATGCTCTCGCAACCGTTATTCAGCGTCTTTTCAACCTTAAGAAACAGACAAACTTGACCGAATCAAATCATAATCGCCATTGTGGCTTCAGTTTTATATGTCCATAGTTTACATGTCCATGTATCTATTCCCTAGCATGATTCCGACGCTTATATTTGTGTTACGTTATTTGTACATGGTTATTGCGAAAAAGAAATAAAATCATTTCTACGATATGTCATTTTTTTATTATAAACATCGGCAGTATATACAACTTCTCCGCTGAAAACTTCCTAAATGAAACTTAACGGAGTTTTATAATACAAAATATAAAAACGATATTTCAAGTATTCACAACTGGTACTATGTGAGAATCTCCAGCGTTCCAACCCAATGCAAAAAATGTAACGCAGCAATGACGAGGTTGTTAAACGTGCAGTATTTGCAAATTTATAGCTGCGATTTCATGTGCCAGGCACGCCTCCTGATAAGGCAGCCTGTTAGTATGCTCAAATCACCTAAAGTGTCAAGCAAAACTGTTGCACCGAAGTCTTTAATCAAGCATTGGTTAGAGAAAAAGTATGTTTTCTTAATGAAGTCAGAGTTGAATACAAGGGTGTTTGTTAAGGATACCAGATGCGAATAAATACGATCATGATGCTATACTTTATAAAAAGTGTGAAAAGCCACCGTCCTCACCAGGTGCAAGAAGTCCAGGAATCGAGGTTGAAAATTACAATAAAAATATAATGAATATTATATTAGCACTGTATTTCCTTAAAAAAAGCACCCACTCATGCATATTCCATACTTTTACTAGTCACAAGTCCGATCTCTAGTAGAAACACTAAAAATTGTTGAGCTAAAATCACTTTAACATTTTGCCATTCTAATTTTCTGCCACCCAATCAAAATTAATATAAGCTAGAAGAATTTATTACGGCGCTTGAAAAATTTATAATCCTCTCTGATATAAAAGTTGTAAATTATTTAAAAATTAATCGATTTAATTTTCTTCGGCATTAGTTCTTCCCGCTCCTCCACATCTATCAGGTGCATATTTAAGGATTGATGCCGTACACGCACGAACTTCTCCTTCTGTCGCATTCTTTTGATGTTTGATAACAGTTTCTACAACGTAACAAAATTCTTATCACATATTGATGGAGGTAGTTTACAGTACAACAGCTGGACAAATAGATTTCCTCAGATTAATGTGTATTTTTCCCCCTGAACGTCGACCCCTCGAAATGGCGGGAAAAACTTAATACAAACTTGTCGGTTTGGATTAGCACTTTAATAAGAGCTATTGTATTTATTTGTACATATTTTAACCGACAATAAATAAATTAACAACAACAAACTAAAACGCTTACAAGCACATATATAAATTGAATATTAGGAATAGGATTTTTTTACTAACCGACAACAGCTTTATATAAGTTCATCCTTGCAAACCCAACCTTTTCACTTTTTCCCTTCCCTTTCATGTTGAGTGCCGACATTACTTCATTATTCATGATTCTATAATGAAAGTGGAATAAAAGTAAAACAATCGACATCGTAAGCGCATTTAATATATAGTTGCGAGTCCATTAGGCTGCGGGGCCGCATTCCGTAAACTATTCATTCAATTAAATAATTCTTGGACCTCGTGCACGATTTTTTTATGGAGAAGATGAAACGAAGCATGTGGGCACAACAAAGTGATTTTCCACTACCACTGTAAACTACACAACAAAGGTTAGTACATTTTAAATTCTCTAAGGGGTACTTATGCTTTGACTCACTTTAACAGAACATTTTTCACATTTTCGCGAATTTTTGAGCCACCAACTCTTGATAACTGGGATAGCTGTAAAATGAAACATATATCAATAAATATATTTCTAGCTACAGGTGCACACAAACACAAAAGTAGAAAAGTAGTATTTAGCTAGCTATAGTTGTTTCCAGGAGGGACAACAAAGGCAGTTCTTTAAGCTGTGTTCACACTTCATTAGAAGTGTAAGAATTCTCAGATCCAGGTTAACATTATCAAATTTTGAAAAAGAAAACAAGGAACTTTTGAGAAAAATGAGTGGCATATTTGGATTTATCAGCAAAAATTATATAACATAGGAAATTTAGAATACCAAGAGATTATTAGAACAGGATTTATTGTAATTTAAAGTTTTTAAATTTTATAAGAGTTAAAAAATTTCACTGCAGTTAATTTGTGTGGTCATTTCTTCATACAACATCAAAAGTTTGGCAGTTGTACTTAGTGTATAAACTTGAAAATTTGCATGTTTCCATAAATTTTGATGCTGAATTTAAATATGTTGGTCATTTTTGTTAAAAATGATCAGAAAATTCCAAGCATGTTAACCCGGATCCGAGAATAAGTGAACATGCTGTCAGGCTAAATAGTGTGTTTCATGTATCCTTTGGGAAAAAATGAATGTAAATGTTTAACTGACCAATCTATCATAGTTTGACTTGTCTTTTAATGTCTCCTCAAACTCTATTAGCTCTTGAACACTCTTTAGCAGTTCAAATGGCTCCTGTGGTTGAGCTGTGTCCGGCTCTGCTGCTTTTTCATTTTGTCTTCCCAACAAATTCCTGATATCGGTTAGGAGATACAATACCCTCTTCTGAAACTCTAAATCATAATTGGATTTTTTATTTACTAAATATATATATACCATGTATTTCAGTGGGATATTTTAAACATATCTATTTTATTGAATCCTGCTTTGTAATTACAACTTACTTCCTGTCGACATAGGAAAGGGATCGTTTCCAGAACTTCCACCTGCATTCTGTGATCCAGATGGTGTTTGTCTTACTGGACTGACATGCTTCCTCTTTAAACTATTTGGTGGTGTATGTGTTGGTGTTGTGTTTTGATGTTGTATCAATGGTCTGACTTCTGGTGACATGATGGATGAGTCTGTAAGCACATAAAAAAGGTATTTAATATCAATGTTGTATTAAGGGTATAAAAAAGTGCGAGAATAAAAGCGTGCAAAATAAAAAAGTGTGAAACTTGTTATCCCATGAAAACACTAAAATCGCACTTCCTAAAAATGTTGCCGATTAACACTAATTAATTCCGCCCTAATCTAAAAAAATTGAGGGACTAAAATTAATCCCACACTTTTTTTATTTTCACACTTTATACCCTTAAGGTATATAATATGCCTTATGTACTAATCTTTGTGCATATTAAATTCCACATATTTGTGCTTAAAGAATGTACATGTATATACAAATAAGAAATCTGTTTTGAACATTTTGTAAAAAAATTATGTAAGCACTTACCAGAGTCTTGAGCATCATCTTCTATATGTCGATATGTCATTGGTGGTTCACTTGGTATTGGTTTTTCTAAAAGTTTTCATTTTTGCATAAAAAAATCATAGCAACAGTGCTTTTCAAAAATAAATGTTTGAAAACTTTGAACATTTCGAAATACACAAAGTAAAAACGTAACAAGCTTTTACGAATTGCATAAAAATTGCATAAAAATTTCTGGAATACAAAATTAATCATACTTTTTGTAAACAATACATCACAAGACGGCGAGCTTTGTTTTTTTGTGATGACTTCTTCGTCATCCGTTTCTGCCTCCGTGAAATCAAACTCCTCACATAGTTTTCTATCTGTAAAGATAATATATAATGGTTCTGATACATGATTAGTTTTTTTTAAAGTTGTATTTGACTAATTAATTGAAGTAAAGCCACTTAGCATCGTACCTCCTGTAATTTTAACTCGGACTAGTGGAAATTTGTGCCATAATGCTGTAGGTTCTTTTAATTCTGCAGCTGCCTTCTCGACATTCAAAAAACTTGGCCAGTAGACTAAATTATTTTTTATCCAAACTGTTGGTATTGTACCTTCTTCTTCTTGTTTGTTTTCCAACCATATTGCTCGGCTCCAACTCATTTTATTCAAATATAGCTAATATAAAACAATGGTTACTCAAGGGAATTAAGGATTTAAATATTGACTTAACATGACAAGATCAAATACCGGATTGTAAGACTGTCGAATGAGGCATGAAGTTGGCTGATAGAAAATCTCAATCTTTTTCCAGCTCTTTGCAATAATTACAAGTTTAATAACTAAGTTTTAACCTAATTTGTATATATACATAATACTAGTGGTGTGTGCAGGTCTCTGGTATAAAGCAAGTAGTGATCACCAAGTTAATTTTCTTATTTTTGTTATAATTTTAGTGTAAGAATTGTAATTTATCAAGCAAGCAAGCACTCTATTTTTTAATAGAATTCCACAGGTGCACAAAATGTATTGAAGGAACCTTCAAGCAGACAATACAATCATAAGTTTTCAATCCTCTACGTTTATTTATCAGCATTTTCACTTCTGCATAGTTATGAATGTCTTTCAAGTACTTAAATGTCACAATTTTTTGCGAATCGATCGAGTTCAGATATTTCGCGGGATTAAATTTTAGTCAATATGCCTTTTTCATGAAAAGTTGGATTTTTTAAGTCAAAACAAATTAAAAGAATTTACATGGGCTTTGGAACAAAACATGCAGCTTTTTAAATATGATGATTTATAACTAAGAATTACTAAATACTTGATATTTAGCTTCAGCTATATATTTTTTTGTCACAATGTTTTCGAATAGATTGCTATAAATGCTTGCATATGCCAGGCACGCCCTCTTATAAGGCAGCCTGTTAGCATGCTCCAACCACCTGTATGTGTCAAGCATAACTGGTGCACATGAAAGCAAAATAGCAAAAATTTTAAATGGTTATTGAATCAAAAGTTATATCTTCAAATAGATTGCTATAAGTATGCTTGCATGTGCCAGGCACGCCCTCTTATAAGGCAGCCTGTCAGCATGCTCCAACCACCTGTATGTGTCAAGCATAACTGGTGCACATGAAAGCAAAATAGCAAAAATTTTAAATGGTTATTGAATCAAAAGTTATATCTTCAAATAGATTGCTATAAGTATGCTTGCATGTGCCAGGCACGCCCTCTTATAAGGCAGCCTGTCAGCATGCTCCAACCACCTGTATGTGTCAAGCATAACTGGTGCACATGAAAGCAAAATAGCAAAAAATTTAAATGGTTATTGAATCAAAAGTTATATCTTCAAATAAATTAGTAAACGTATGCTTGCATATGCCAGGCATGCATTAATTTCGCAAATCAGTCAATGAAAATTTTTGGGAGACTTAATTTCTCGAATGCAATGCAAATTCGCAAAAAATTCTGACAATAAATATATATGTAGAATAAAATATAAATATTTTATTGTTTTGTTTTTACATAGAGTGCTCAATAAAAATCGAGCTGAATAATATATAAATTATTATAATCTACTGAGTTGAATAAGCAATTGAGACAACAAAGGTCTCTCATGTGGTTTGTTTTTTAACATGTTTGTTGCAATCATCAAAAGCTTTTCTGATGCAACATGTTTAGCAATACTTTCAAAGTTGTATCCCAATGTATATACATCTGTTTCACAGGAGACATATGAGCCAGGTACATTGCGCAATTCGAATGCCAGGTGTCTGTGAATGGTGTTGTATCTTTGATGCTTTGGAGTCCCGGGTTTTATAGAGTAACGGACTGGGTCTTCCACCAAGGTTGCTTTTCCAAAATCAATTATCTTAACATGCTTCAAATTGCGCAATAAGATGTTACGTGAATGGAGATCATTGTGTAATATCCCTTTGTTGTGTAAGTCATGTAAAGCATGTATTAAATAATAAGAAATAAAAGAAATTGATCAACATAATCTTCTTTTTGCCTAATATAACACAATGGTATTATGCCTAGTTATATATTATAATACATGACTAATTTTATGTGACTGACATTGTGAGCAAAATGCAATCTATATTATGAAATATAAAGTTAATTGAAGTTCACCGATTTATATATACAACTTCAAGTACTAAACACATCTTATGAGGCAGGTTTATTTTTCAAATAGATTTCTATAAGTATGCTTGAATGTGCCAGGCACGCCCTCTTATAAGGCAGCCTTTCAGCCTGCTCCAACCACCTGAAAGTGTCAAGCATAACTGGTGCACACCAAAGCAAAAAAGTGATGTTTGCTTCTAGTAAGTCGATGGAATTAGTTTAACTTAAATTTAAACTTAAAAATATATAAAGAGGTTTAACATTGAATATCAGTTATTAATAAATATATATCCTAATTAACATCATGATGTAGTGGAAATAATGCTAAACCTTTCTCCGTTACAATATTTACCACTTTCCTTTTCAGCTCTGTCATTGGTATTTCCATCCGTCTCAACAATCGCATTTTGTTTTGTGGAATAAGGCAAATATCTAATTTCATTGAGTCACAAGGTGAATGAAATAAGCTTTCAGTGATCTCGTTAGCTGCTACATCACATATTACACTTTCATTCATAATTTCCTTTATAAATATGTAACTACCATTTTTCAATAAAAAACAATTATCTCTATTTCGACTTGACATCACTGTTTTTAGCACTTTTTTTGAATATTTTGTTCCACAATTTTCAAGCTCAGTAATACGTTTGACTACTTGTACTGTAGGATTTTGTGAATTACGAACAAATTTTTTTAGAATTTGCAAGTAATTTTCAAATGGAAAGCACGACATGGCATCTAAGGGCAAGTTGAATTTCTCGACGTCAGATGATAGATGAATTAAATTATGCACGTTGTATGAGCAGAAATAATTTCCATAAAATTCTTGTGAATTTGTCACAAAATATTCCAGAAGTTGATGAGCATAATTCAAGTAAGCAGACCTGATACCACCATTAGATTCCAACATGATTTTGATAGCAATTGATAATGATAGGAAATGAGTAAAGGCTTCCTTTGACAATATACCTTTTAATACAATTGGCCCTGTGAATAGTAAGAATTGTCTAAATTCTGTGGCCTTCCATCTGCAGAATTCGTTCAGTGATCGTGGTTGACGAACAAATTCAGATGGAAGTGTACCATTTAGCTGAACCAACTTGCTGGAAATTAACGTTATTTGATTTCTGGATAATTTGCATAGTCTTGGACCATCTTTAATCAGGAAATTCAGTAGACGTTTAACGACCCCTAGACATACCAAATGCATGTAATCTAAAACAAAGTCTGTAACACAACATATGTTATACTGTATCAGGGGGCTTAATTTGAGCTGGTGTTTTTTGTACTCATATTTTAGAAAACCAGCGTCAGTACGGGGATTTTTATCAATGTCATTAAAGATTATCCGACCTTCGATATACTCTCCAGCAACAGTACAACGTTCACAACCGTCGTATCCTGTATGGCCTTTTATGCCTTTTAAAAATTGCCTTGCTGGGGCGTCGCAAGTGAAAAAGTGCAAAGCCACTCGTACATCAATATCATTTACGATCATGGTATCACTTCGAAGTTTATGCAGCTCTTCCAGAAATTCATGGCAAAAGTATTCAACAGGTGTTGGTTTGCTATTGCCACAAAAAAGTGCTATCACAAATGGTGTTGCATATTCAAATTGACCTAGAATTGGCCAAAATTGGGTGCTTGATGACTTATATAAAGGTATTCCATCTATATTTATTGCAAGCTTGATATATTCTGTTACGGTGATGTTCGGATTGTTAAGAAGCATTCGTCTTATTCCATTTTCTATGCCCAAGTAAACATATTTTCCCGCACAGATTGAATCTGTGTTCACGTTTCTTGGTGTCTTGAGAAGAGTGCGACTATCTTTTGGGAGAGTATGCCCATTTTTTCTCAAGATGTCCAAAAGTTCATTAACAGAATTTCTTGTAACTCTATTTCGCACTGCCCATGACGCAAGTTCTTCCGATAATGTGATGTTTCCCATTGCATCACTTAACCACTCTTCATCACTACTACTGCCACTGTCATTTACAGTATCAGTTGAGTCAATATCACAGTCCATGCTACATGAATTGCTTTCAATGTAACACTCTTCAAAAATTTGATTTCCCCCTTCCCTGTGAGTTTCAACTGCATCATCGCTATCACTGCTTCTTGCAAGTTTGTTCACTTCAGCAATATTTTTTCTGTATCTTTTCAAATATGCCATGACACTAAAAAATATTTTATAATGATAAAACGTTTTTATATCATTTGATACCTAAGGGCAGAGATTTTGGTAGAATGAAAATTTGGCGGTGCCTGCCAAATTAAATTCCCCGCCAAAATTAACTTTTTCGCCATCCGCCAATTTTTTCGTGTTGCTACTGTACAAGAGGATTTCAATGGACATGCTTTTAGTATTGACGACGAATGACTTTTTTTTTATCTAAAGTTGATGGTTATTAATGTAAACAAGATGCAGGCGCTGCATAAACTATCTCGCTATTAAAAATGCACAACTATGAAACATCGACAATGCGACCCAATTCTACAATTTCTGCTAACAAAAAATACAGCCTATCATTCATGGTTACAGTGGCGCGATTGAAACGTTTATGGTCTTAAACGGCATTTAGGTGACAAAAAATTAACACTTTGATGTCACTATCATGTTCAGTATACCTTTTTTGTTAACTGTGCCAAATGTTGTCGAAAATAAAGTAGTTTTAATTTTTGGGCTAATTTTGGCCTAAAATGACATTTAGGTGACAAAAAATCCAAATTTTGAAGTTACCATCATGTTCAGCATACTTTTCTTGTTAATTGAGCCAAATTTTGTCGAAAATAAAGTAGTTTTAATTTTTGGGCAAATTTTGGCCTAAAATGACATTTAGATGACAAGAAATCCAAATTTTGATGTCACCATCATGTTCAGCATACTTTTCTTATTAACTGAGCCAAATTTTGTCGAAAGTAAAGTAGTTTTAATTTTCGGACCAATTTTGGCCTAAAATGACATTTAGGTGACAAAAAATCAAAATTTTGATGTCACCATTATGTTCAGCATACTTTATTTGTTCACTGTGCCAAATTTGGTCGAAAATGAAGTAGTTTTAATTTTCAGACCAATTTTGGCCTAAAATGACATTTAGGTGACAAAAAATCAAAATTTTGATGTCACCATTATGTTCAGCATACTTTTTTTGTTAACTGTGCCAAATTTTGTCGAAAACAAATACCAATTTTGGTCTGAAACGTCATTTAGATGACTTCTAAGTACTTAGAGAGTTTAGGTACGAAGTTTAAATCTGTGACGTTGCAATTGACCATTTGGGACATAGTTAGCCAGTTACGAGTTGGAAACCAATACTATCCTCGCAGGCGAGATAGTAAAAACTAATGTTGTCACATGATTTACAAAGAAACAAACAATCTTTCATATTTTTAATGAGTTTTACGTTATCCGTCAAATTAAATTCCCGCCAAAATTAATAAATTTTGTTCTCCGCCAAATTTAATTTTTTTTGTTATCTGCCAAATTTTCTTCCCGCCAAAATTTTTGGATTGCAAGTATGTGTAATGTACTGTAAAATAATAAAAAAAGCTGGAAATACAAAATAACAATACCAGGCTGGAACATTAAAAAAGTAAGACCACCTCAGCCTGGGCATTATATCCATTAAATATTTTTTGAGAAATCTAGCTAGCATTGTTTTTTTAGAGATAAGTCTCTGGAAATAAATTTTTCTTACATTCTGAAGAATCCCCATCTCTCTTGTACTGAAATGTCGACTTGTTGACATGCAGACAAATAACATCACTTCGGCAATTTTTTGCCGACATGGAAAAATTTGATTTAAAATAATTTAGGGTCAAACGATTTATTTCTAGAATGTGTCAAATAAATATGCGTGAAAATTTTAGCTAACTTTTTCTTTCTTTAGATTCTGCTACGAATGCTACCGAAGCAAAGTTTACGAATTAGCATATGCTGTACAGAAATACTTTACTCACGTCTGTGGTTCTTCGCCCTTTTCGCCTTGTGAGTTGATACGAACTTCTTAGGGGCTTAGGCGCGAATTTCCTCATCGAAAGTTTCCCGCCAATGACTAGGAGGGATATTACATGCGACAAAGTAAAGGTTTAAATATGTGAAAGCGAAGTAAATAAACAGTTATTATTGTATTATAAATTATAATTTGACAAAATGGATTGTATTTTAAATGTCTCACATCCATAATACAAGTTGAAATATTTGTTTCTCTCAAAATACGAGGACAAAAAACCCCCTGATAAATATTACAAAAAATAAATCGAACGTTTGGTACGCTCTGTTGAAAAAAAATCCATTGAATGTTTTGTGTACATTTCATGTTTGTGTTCATTCATTCTCTGATGTTATGTCACAAAAGTTTTAACATAGCATAAGAGAATGAATGCACATTCGGCTCTTATGTAAAAAAGTACATAGATGCGGCTGTAAAGTTGCAAACAAATGGTAATATTTTGAAGTAGTAAAACTGCAGTAAAATTAGCGATATATATGAAAAACAACATAACGTCGGCATTAATATATCCAATCGCTGACAAATTACAAAAAAATTAAGTAAAACGTGCGTTCTTTATTTCTAGTTTATGACGATCTTTAACAAACACCGAGTACGCTTCGTTATTTTGTTGGACAGTTTGGAACACTTCTATGAACGTCTGTTTGAGATATAACTTTGCAGGCCAGTGTGAGACGAACTAAAACAAATAAGATTTGAACGGAACAGATTCTCGGTAAAAAGTTAATTTGGTGCAACGTTGAATAAACGTCGATAAGACGTCGGTTGAATCAACGTTGCAGTGCAACGTTGAATAAACGTCGATAAGACGTCGGTTGAATCAACGTTGCGGGTGCGACGTTGAATAGACGTCGGTTGAATCAACGTTGCGGGAGTGACGTTGAATAAACGTCGATAAGACGTCGGTTGAATCAACGTTGCAGTACGACGTTGAATAAACGTCGGTTTTACGATCGTTGAAACAACGTCTTTTTTCGACGTTGTATCAACGTTGATATCACGTCGGTTGAAACAACGTTGTGGAAACGACGTTGAAAAGACGTCGATGATGCGACGTTGTATTCATGTCGGAGGGCAACGTTGAAAAGACGTTGAATTTACGTCGGTTGCATCGACGTTGCAGACCCAACGTTGATTAGACGTTGAATGTTGGTTGCGACGTCGCGACCAGAATTCAACGTCTAATCAACGTTGAAAAGACGTCGTGTGCCCACTGGGTTACCTTTAAATCAAAAGAAAAAAGGCAGCGCATGGTTAGTGATGTACATCAATTGGCGGTAACTGTAAAACGAAAGCATTAGCATTACATATTACAAAGATATTCTACACATTCAACAATGTTCAGAGAGATTTTGCTAGGTTATGTTCCTAAATTTGTGAAACGATGTGAAATTATGTCAAAAACATGGGAATATGGAAAGGTTGATTTCTCCTGAATTGCGTGGTTTCTTCCGAAATAACAAAGCAAATCGGAATTGATATTCAGTGGTTTGCATTGACTACTTTTGGATATGTTCAGATGCTAAATCACTCAAAGATAAAGTTGCTAAATCGGAATTAAATTATCTGCAGACATGGATGCATGAGAATCCATGACCTAGGAAAAAAAATTGTAAACAAAGTGCCGTAGTAGATTCGAACTATTTCTCCGCATTATAAAAAATTAAAACTGGAGCAAAATTCGAGCAACAAGAAAGACAAAAGCATACTTTTTACATGAACTTATTTGCCAACACGATTTAAAAAAGAGGTACATAAACAATATAGTTTGCAAATGATGTAATTAAAAACTTAACTAAAATAACAGGAACCTTAGAACGTCGCCCTCATCCAAATGGCTTATATGAATGACAATTAAGAGTTCCCTGATAAAAGTTTTGCAGAAAATACTGTTTCTTTACAGAGCTCACAATTCAACTACGTACACGGCAATGGTTTAAACTTTATACCGCTCTATTTTACAACTTCTTGATACGACTTCAACTTAAGTTGACAACCTGTGCCACATTTTAACCAGTACTTGGGCATCGACATAAACTGAGAAAACTAACCATGACAAAGCTGCAACAGCTGACATGAAAACACACTCCAATTCCTCGATTTTTCGGACCTTTTCAGACCGTGGGGCAGATTGTCCTATAATGCGGACATTGTGAAAAGCGTGAATTTTGGGTTTTGTCTACTTGCTTTACTAGGCTAAAATAAAACTTTTGAGTATCCTGTCCCGCGCAATTCATTTGTTTATTTCAATTTTCCATGATGTTTTTCAAGACAATGCAACAAAATGATAGTCGAATGCATTATATTGTGGGAAAATGCGGACATTACTCTTTAAATTAATCGACGAAATACAATGGTGTTTGTTTTTGTATAGCGCTTAAAAAAAGTTATAATTTGTTATTTAAAGTTAAAAATACTATAATTATATGTTTTGAAAGTGTTCATGTCATAGTGGTTTAGATGTTTACAACTAAACAGAATTCTTACTTTTTAAAAGAGATACTTGCTTGAGATTAATTGGACCTGTTTGCATACGCTTCGTGATGAGAAGAGTACTCACATATCTGGGAAAGAGAGTACTGACAGAAGTGATTTAGTTTTGGGGAAAAGAGATTTATTATTATCGAAATCATTTACCCAGGATGACTTCTTCAGTTCCTATTGGTACTGCTATCAACGAATGTCCTGCTAAGGGGGCCCTATTGCATTTAAAGCTCCGAAAGTCGTGCAAGCACATCAATCGCTCAACTGTACAACCATCTAAGATATCAATCCTATTCTCATGATGAGCGCTAAGCAGAAAAGTTACACTTTCATAGTTTCTGGCATGACGCGGCCGGGTTTGAACTCAAGAAAACCGCGCTGTAAGCGAACGCTCTACCACAAGGCCAGTTGGAAGTATTAGTTCCCATTCAATAATAAGGGACTTCGTTTTTGATAAAGTAATTATTAGACCAATATGTTACCCTAAATGTTTTTGTGAACTAACAATTCAAATAAAAAAATATGTATACACGACAAATAAACCTAAACGAAAGATGGATATGCTTATCTTACTGGTACACATTTTCCAATGTTAAGGGATATTATATTCGTGGGTATTAAAATCACAGGTATCTAACGTTATTAATTTTTTTTACAAGAAAATGATGTTTTCCCATTAAACATTCATCACAGAAGCACACTTAATTTTTTATTATTTTTTCACGGATATTAAATCTCTCGAACGTATATTTAAAGAACGTCTCGCAGAAATCAAATATAATTGCCTAATATTTTGTAACGATAATCGGAAAAACAAAAAATGATGCAGTAATATGTACTAAGAAATCCCGTAAGGATTAAAAATATAATTTAAACTAAAATTTAAAAAAAAATATAAAAAAATTCACTCTATATGAAAATTTCGTTGCCATGACTTAGCGTTTGAGACAATTAATTCCGATATATATTAACCCAGATATCAGTATATTTTACGGGAAATATTAACCCTATTCGGTCCGTGGGTCGAGGGGGGAATCCGCCACCCTTACTTTTTTTTTTAATAACTCCTTATTGCTATATTATATGGCTATGAAACTTACTGAGTTTCAATATTTATCCATTAGACACTTGCATGTAAAATTTTTAGGTCCCATACCTTTCAGGGGTCATGATACTGGCCATTACTCTAAACTACCCCTAAAAATCTCTATGAAATTTTTATATTGGGGAAAATTTAATAACTCCTGTTAGGATTATCTTTGAAACTTTAAACTTGCAACACAACTTTTTTTTATTAAGAAGAGTCATTTTGCAAAATTTGGACACGTGATTAACCCGATTTCCCGATTTTATCGTATTTTACCCGAAAATCGGAAAAACCGAATTTTCGGGCAATTTTTGGCACTTTTTTATGGGATCCTTGTAAAAACAGGAAAATGTGTTAAGTAACTTTTATTTAGCTTTCAGAAACTTAAAACAAAATGCAAAAATTCGCTCTGGAACAAAAGTATTTAAATTTTAAGCAGATAGTGGCATTTTTAACAAATTTCAAGCTTCTGATGACGTCACAGAAAATGTGCTGACGCAAGCAAAAATTTATTACTGCCATTTTGTTCCTTTTATGACGTACTATAAGTGTGCCAAGTTTGATTCAATTTAAACAACCCTATGAAAAGTTATTGAGGGGGGGGGGCGGATTCCGCCGCCCCTGGTCATAGTATGTTCGAAAAAATCCGGACCGAATAGAGTTAAAAGATGATTCTTTTGTTAGTTGGTGTCATTTATGAAGAGTGGGCCAATGGTACAAAGTTTGAGAATTTATGGGGGGGTGTACTTTTTCAAATCTCTCACCGAGAAAAAGTTTGCGTTTGAGAAAAATGCCTGATAACGGATAGACATTATACGTTTTTATTCTATGATCATAAATAAGCTATGCAACAACTTTTTTTTATTTGATCACAGATATAGTGGCCTATATTGTCAACGGTTTAAAAAATTTAGTGGATAAACGTTTTCAAATCGATGATTTAGGAAGTTTGTAGCAAATAAACCTTTGCAAATCAAGACAAAGTATATAGTTTGTACTACTCTCAGTACTGCAGGTAAAATGCTGATTAGGTTTAACTCAATCAGTAGTAAAAACATTAAATGGCTTACCGATGTGATACATCATCAAGTTAGCAGATAGCGGAGACAACATATTTGGCCAACATACAATAACCCTGTATACCTAGCTATATACTCAAATCTTGATTGTTCACTGTTAAGAGGAGATTGTAAATACTCAAAGATCCAGCGATCTTAGCTAGCGAGCTAACTTTAATATTAAAATGACAGAATCGCCTTAAAATTTTGCTACAATCTTAGTCAATACATGAATCTAGGACATAGGATTCTAGGCTATTTGGTTAAGTCTAAACTCCTAAAATGTGCTATTTGTTGCTGACGTCAGCATGGCCATTTTTAATAAATTTCGGGGCCTTCGTGGGCCCTGACGTGGAATATTTCGGTGTGCGAGGACGCTAGAAAATATGACTAGCAATTTTTAAACGCTGTCTGCCCGACATACGTGTGTGCAACAGTAGCGACTTTGTAGCCTGTCGACTGCAGCGTATGGAATGTTTGACTTTTTGTCCATATTTGAAAGAAGAAAAAACTGCCTTTGTCTCGATATTTTGTCCAAGATTGTAGCTGTTTGATATTTAGCATAGTTTATATTAATCTATGTTACGTCTTTGTCTATACTTCGTACTTTTGAGTTTTAAGTAGTTTTTGTAGATCCCAACTGCGAATACTATTATTACTACATTAAAACCAAATTTTCGTAATATTTTTTATAGCCACATATAAACGTATTCTTGTATGCTTCTACTTTAAGGCATTATTTCAAAACATGAAACAAGTGCAACTCTAGATCACTGGCTTTGTATTAGGTTGCTCAAAATCCTAAAATAAATGTTATCGAGACGTTACCATCCCTATCATCAGACATCAAAAAGGGGTTTCCCTTCTGTAATCCTCGTTTTGGGGTGCCAGATGGGTAACCCAGCTTTGAATGCCAGGTTGAGCGTTCAGGACAATGAGACCTTTACAACAGTGCGTCATTTTAGACGGGGGTGTATTTTTTAATAAAGAACAATAAAGTTACATAGGTGAATATTTCTCAACAGAGAATACTTCACCCCGATCAGACCTCTGATCATGACGGGCAAGTATAATGCGTGTAATTCATACTGAAGAAGAACTACTTTCTTCATCACTAACATACTTAGTGTAGTGGGTTCTTCTGCGGCTTCCAGTTCAGGGCACCGCGGATCGAATCCCGCTCACCGCTTGGCAGTATGTTAGTGATGAACAAAGTAGTTCTTCTTCAATATCAATAAAGTTCTCAAGTTTTTAACTTCCAACTGTTATGATGTTGGATGTAATGGCTGCGAATACTTGTGAGGCGTTGCCAGAAAATGCGTTTTTTTTCCTCCATGGGAGGGCTTGTTTGATAGAACGTTTGAATCTTAATTAAAGAAGAATGAACCAGGTACAACAGATTCTTGAGTCTTGATGAATTAGACGTGAATATAAACCGTTTCATGTTGTGAAGAAAACGTAGGTTGTTTTTGTTTCCATTTTAAGATTTCATTGCAAAAGAGCATATCTTGCTTATCTGCGAAAAGCCATATTGTTTTATTTTCAAGGTTGGTTACATTAGTTTTGCCTACATTAGTTCTCTTTCCCTGTCTAACGGCAGTTGCCGTTCCGTGCCGTCCCATTGGTGCTGTCGTCTCAGCTGCCGTGCTTTTAACGTAAGGTCGGTTTTATTTTGAGAGCGCTGGCTTTTTCAAAGGAGGGGATGGTTATTAGAAGGGCGGGCTAGATCGAATTAAGTATATACTTAATTTACTCTCTAGCAGCTCTGACTTTTTTGCTTGTGTAAAAAAAACTGTTTCTTCAGTAATTTGGCATGTAGGATTTCTATATATTTCTATCTAGTTTATACAGTACTTACCTTTTTAATACTTCTACCGCATAGCCGTTCATATTGGTACGTTACACAACAATTTTGATTTCAACGCATTTTTAAAACAATGAAAAACTGTTTCGGCAAGTCGTTTAACGGCAGATTTAGAAACTAGCTACAAAGTTCTGAAGCATGCAACTATTTTCATATTCTTAAAGATAATAAATCAAGTTAAGCAAGAAACCGCGGTCGGTTTGAAATCACACTTATCAAAAAAAAAAATTATCGTACGCGTTCCGGCCAAGAATAGAAGAATGTGAAGCTAGGATACCGATCTGGATATCAATGGCAAAAATAATTACCTGTATCCAGTTGCATCAGTTGCATGTGCATGTAAATTCTGTAGTAGGGGCGGATAAATAAAATTAAATTATTTAAGTCAATTCAAATTGTTCATAAATATAATTATAACATGGTGTGGAAGGAGGAAGAAAAACTAGTGAAGAACATAGCTAAACTCTGACATACATTCCTCCTTTACAAAGTCGTAAACTTCTACATGCTTTAAAGTTTTTTCAACCATTCTTATCACTCCGACAGGTGCCTGTTTTGAAAAAAACTGCGCCACTTGAACTGAAGATGATTGTGAAAAAATATGCTGAAAAACTTGTCTCGGACTGCTGTTTTCCAGAAGAGCTAAGAAATAAATTCTCACCAGAGAATTTTTCTTTTTCTACAGATGTGGCACAAGAACTTTGGTGCAAAGTAAGGTCTGTTATCGATGAATTTAATGGTGATCCTGAGAAATTTTATGCAAAATGTTATTCGTTGCTTGTTAAAAATTTGTTGTTGGATAAGTTTAAAGATAAAACTGTTAGTAACACTTTACTTGCTGATGTAGCTAATGACGTTTTACTCCACCTTTCTGGTTTAAGAGTTGGTGATGTTGAAACCTTAACTAAAAGTGCATCCTTACCTGATAAGGAAAAAGAGTTTGCAATATCTGGTTGGTTATATATTGCACAAACTGCATTCAAAGTTTCGCTTTTCAAAGAAGTGGAATAGTTCTGAAGTTTATAAGCAGTATGTATCACTACTACAAGCTTGTAAAGTAGAAAAAGATAGCACCCAGAACAAAGTAACAAAATCCAAGCAGCAAGAGCCAAACAAATTTTTATAATCATTGGGTGATACCGAACACTGCTTGCACTTGATTCTTTTAAGTACTTCTGCTCCTCCTCCCAAAATATTTTTATAAACGGGGGGATTTTACTTTGGTCAGAGCTTGTAAATATGGATTTGAAATCATTGGAAAGCTCAGGAGTCACATTTTTGCATTGATGTTTTCATATTATTAATTTCTTGTTCCAACTGCTTACGTCTTAAACGCTGACCTTGTATGGTAAGTTTTGTACGTTCAGGCGAAGTAAATTTTATCGGATGAGTCAGATTTGCAGGCTTGTTCAGCTTTGCCTTTTTCCAGTTACGTTCACACAAGCCCTTCACATTATGTTTATTACAAGAAATGCATATTCTCTGTCCATCATTACTTAGCAGGAGTTCACACATAGAAAAACGAAAATATTCGTCTTGGCTAACAACAGGTTTGAATTCCTTTTTTCTTGGAATAACATAGCTTTGACAGCTAAGTTTCACATCAAGATCAGGAGCTTGAATACCAATACAAAAATTAAGCTTCATAACATCAGAAATAAAATTAGAAAGTGTGACATTAAAAAATGATCTGTTGTAATCAATATACAGTTTATGGTCATCCGGTAACATCCCACCAAAAACACGTAGACTAAATGACAACGACTGGTCAACAAAGATTTCATATCTTGGTAGAATGTGATCAGGAGAAAGTAAAATGATTAGCGAGGGTGTTTGATGTGCTGATATTCCATTCCTCGAGTTGTGGTTTTTAAATGCGTTGTTGGAAATCTGCAACATTTTTATACATACGTGGCGGTGGTAAAGGTGACAATTGCCAAAGCACTAAACATTCTTCACGTTTCTAAATGGCTAAGGTTAGGCGTGCTGCAGGCTTTGGTGTTTTAATAATTTTTTGGGGAAGATTGCTAGTTGGTATTGCACCTTCTTTTAATGATCACCATTCCAGATAACATACAGAATTACAAAAAAAATATCCTTGAGTTTTTTAGACCTTTGTTTCAGTTCTAGTTAGCTAGAAATAGAAAGACAGGAAGACAGCTTCTTGTCTGTCCAGAAGATACATTTGAAAGCTAACAATAATGATTACAGATAAGGACACTCGCTACTTACATATCCAGAACTGGTCTTCTCTGAAGTGTCTTTCACATATATAAACTTGCCTAGTATCAATTCTCTTCTTTAGCAAGTCATCAGCAACGCGATCTTTCGTAATTATATTCAAAAGTTCACTTTTTCTCTTTCTCTTTCTCTATTTCTTGTTAAAATCATATACTAAACTTATTCCTTCGAGAAACAAAACAACCATAAATTGAGCAATTTGGACCATGCATGATGCAAATATACTGAAAAAATATTTATATCCCCCGCCAAAGTTAACATTTATATTTATATGGTCAAGCCTCGTGTATACAAAGTCAACTTTCTTGTAAATAGGTCAACTTTTGTGTTTATATGATCAAGCATTATGTATAAAGGTCAACTTTTATTTTTTAAATCAATTTTCATTTATATATTGCTAACTTTTTGTGTATAATTCAACAACACATAATATGTATGTTTAAATTTATTATATATTAGTCGATAAAGACCCGTGGAAAAATCCACTTAGGCAATAGGACAATGAAAAAGTTGGTTTGCTGACTTGAAGCGTTGCTTTAATTTGATGTATTTTGACAAAATTACAAATGTCACCAATTTTTCAGCAAAATTTATTCTCTTAAATTAGAAAAGTTTGGTAAAAAAATTTTAAATTTATACAAGAATTGGCAAATTGAAGCTGTGCTTAAAATTTGAGATTTTAACTGGAAAACTAGTCGTGTTAAATATGGTTAATTTAAAAAGCTTTCTATCATAAAGTTTGTAAAGATTTAATGATTTTATAGCGAACTATATATTTGCCAACATGTAATAGTTTTGAAAATATTAAAATTGATAATAATATATTAATAGTTGATGTTTTTATGTCTCTAGTTTGATAAATAAAAAAAGATTATAGAAATCACATCCACAAAAAATCTGTTATTGTGTTAAAGCGAGTTGTAAAATATTTTTTATCATAATTAGGAAATCACAGGTCATACTTTGCGCATGCAGTATTTTTTCAACCGCTGACCGGTCTCTTAACCTATATGTCTTGTTTCATTATTTTTACAACTAATAATGGTTTTCAACTATCGCAACAGAAAGTAACGTGCGGACAGCAAATATGGCAGTAAAAAAGAAGCTAACATTTGTAAACAAATATATTAAAATGAAACGAAAAATAAATAGAAACTGTATTTAGTTCCTTTTTTCTGAAATAAATTTCAGCCAGTTGAAACTTCTAAAATACACACAAAAATAATTAGTTTCTGTACCTTGGCGGTTTTATTCACACTATAATTTTTGTAAAGTTGTACTAGACTGAGATACTGGTTGGCGAATCATTAGTCTCGGTAGTAATGTCGGCAATAAAATGAAATCATTTTTATAGTTTCGTAAAAGCCTGGTACGATCCAGGGGGTTAAGAAAATTTCCTTGGTATAATAGTGTAAAACTACTGAATCTTTTGACATTTTAATAACAAAAATGTTTTTCTTCAATTCTTTTCTTTTAGCAATCTGTGCGCTTGAAATGATTTTAAGTTAGAGTGATTTCATTATTCCTTCAAAATTAAAAAAAAATAAATTCGCAATTCTGAAATTTCCTTTTCTCTAGCAAACCTGTGTGTTGATTTAATAGATGTAAACAATGAATACATTGCTAGACTGAAAAGAATCCAAGTTTTTATTTAAGCCAACATTTTTTATTTGTGGGCTTTTTCAAGAATGCCTTTCTTTGAGTTTTAAATCGGGCATGGTGTCTTTGGGTTTTCAATCGGCCACAGTATTGTTTGGGCGTTAAATCGGTCACGGTATTGTTTGGGCTTTAAATCGGCCACAGTATTGTTTGGGCGTTAAATCGGTCACGGTATTGTTTGGGCGTTCAATCGGTCACGGTATTGTTTGTTTATGTTGACAAAATAATAGGCAGATGTTCGGGAAATATTTCTTTATTTCTTATTCTTTGCTAATTTTTTAGTTCTCTACTACAAGCAGTGTTTTGTACATAAAAAATTAATTGGGTACGAGATATTTAGAATTTTTTGTTAACATGTTTTTAGGATTACATCTCCTGTGTATAGTGAAAGTTATTAAAAATTCAAATCATAACCAAGGAAACGTAAGATTTTCGTACGATATTTCAATTTTCAATTTACACCCTCATGAATTTATGTGGCAGAAACATAAAATTTATTACTTAATATTCAAAGAAATGTTTTAATAATGAGAGCTAATCAAGATTTAATACAAATATTAAATAAAGGATTAATGTTTAGAAGAAAAGTCTGGCAGAAGATCTAACATAATACACTCCGTTGCAAGTTGTGGTATTTTTCATAATTAATATATTTGCTTAATTTGAACAACATCTTCAACAATTGATTTTTTTAAGTGACATGAAATGCTTTTAATTCTTCTAATGCAAGAGGTAATGTTGTATTCCTACCAATCTGTTCCTTCAACGTTTTTCCTTGCACCTTTTATGTGGTTATCGGAGCTTTAGTTGGCTTAGGATAAACATTGTGCCCGAAGTATAGGAGTGGGAGAGAACTGCGCGAAACTTTGACCAGAGAAAATTTTTTTCCAATTTAGTAATTATTAACTAGAATATTTTAGCGTGATCACTATGGTAACGTGTTATTTTGTATTGTTTGTAGCCCACTCTCTTGTGTTTATCCTTAATTAAACGTCTTTTAGTCTTTGCAAAACATAACACCAACACAGATTACGTTACATTCATTTTAATTACCTTAAAATCAGTGAATAACAGTTATTCTCCATTTTAACATTCTGATAGCGGCTTGTCGTGGATAAATTTGATGCTCAAAAAAAGTTGTGATCACAAAGCTCTGGTGAAGAAGGTAATGATATAACTGTTACTGAAACAGTTAACAAATTATTAACACGGTTTTATGTTTGTTTTTTGCGATAGTGTAAATGTACTTGAATTTAATAAGTTTGATCAACCTACAGGCAGCAGCTGTGGTTGTTTGATAATTTAAACAGATTACATCCTGTCTATTTTTCATATTAGGGTCACAAAGGTGTTTCGAGAACTTTTAGAACTCCAATATAAATATATATTTGCTCAACTAAAAAACTGCTTCAGAAAAGAATTCGAAACCTATACCTCTTCAGGTTGTCAAAACTTGCTTTATGAAATGAAAAGGTGGTAAAAAAAGATAACGTGTATACTCTCAGTGCTTGCGTTATGTTTTCTAAAATGTTTAAGATACAGATTAAGCAGGGGTGGTAGGGGCGGTTGTGTGGTTATGGTAGTGCTGGTGTATTTAGAAACTTGAGCAGTAGCAAAGCAGTTGGTTCATAATAAGCCTAGAGTTGCAAGCTTATGTCACGTGACAACATTGACCTACAGATACCCCTTAGTATGTCAGGTAATTAAGGTAGAAAAAGACTCCAGTGTGTCGTGTAACATAGTACCTCAAAGGAAGAAGATAACCGAACAATATACTCGCATTTTCTGTCATTTGTGCATGTTTATATCTCGTCGATAAGCGCGAAAGAAACTTCTTGGTTGCTTCACAATTTAAAAACATATCGATATTAACGAATTAGAAGTAAGAACTAATTTGATTGGGTAATGGTTTACGATTTTTGAGCAAAAATAAAAGAACAAAGTGGATTTTTCGATGTGGTACCGTATATTTAATCACAACATTTACAGAATATTTTTTATTGATTGATTGATTTATGTTTTATAGACACAAATAAATTTTTTACTCTAATTTTCATAAAAATAAGCCTTTACTCTTGAAATTAATTATTTAAAAAATCGTAAAACATATTAAAAAAATAACAAAAAAATAGTATATTAACTGTCCTACAAGAGAAGGAGAACAAAAAATAAATAATGTATATATAATTGTTTTCTTCTTCTTCTTTTCTTTATATTAAATATTTTTTTACAATGTCTCTTTTTATAAACTTCTTTTTCTTCTTCTTCTTCTTCTTCTTCTTCTTCTTCTTCTTCTTCTTCTTCTTCTTCTTCTTCTTCTTCTTCTTCTTCTTCTTCTTCTTCTTCTTCTTCTTCTTCTTCTTCTTCTTCTTCTTCTTCTTCTTCTTCTTCTTCTTCTTCTTCTTCGGTGTAATTTTATTCCCAATTTTACAGCTGTTTTGCTTACGTTAACAAGTAACTTTTATTACATCGACAAAGTTGAAACTTTTAACTAAAACCCACATGTGATAACTGTTCTCTTATTGTGGAAAGGAAAAAGCACCTACATGTAGATGTTTTGGTTTTATTTAGCCCGAATAATGGCAAAATTAAGAATCAAAGGAAATTTTGCGATTTTTTGTCTTCTTTATGAAAGGGTGCTAAAAGTTACAACGATTTACTATGCTTAGGAAAGAAAATGAAAAAGAAAACACAAAGGGTATCTCGTCTTCATTTTCTTTTAGTGCATGTATTGGTTCAACGCGATATCATGACTTATTTATTAAAGAATATATATCTTTAAGCTTATTTTACTTTATAAATAACAAAAAAGATAGCACAAAGACAAGTTCAGCTTTAGGTTTGTTTTTACCATTATCAACTATTGCATTGGTTAAAAAAATATTGTGAAAACATTTAACTTTTTTTAAAATATCGTTAACAATAACAAAGTTTATAAAACCTGAAGTCGTGCCTTTGAGTTAAATATTAAAAAGTTTAACAAAGAAGAAAAAAAGAAGAAGATGAAAGATTACAGTTAAAAGGTTTGTATAAAGGCCAAATTTTATGGAGTATTCTGCTAATAAAATTTGCAATTTCTTAACGGATGGATATCAATAACATTGTTGCATTGTTTTGCGAGTTATTTTTATTGCAACATCGACATCCGTTTGCTGTATTTGTTATCTCCAACATTTGTTATCTCCAACATTTGTTATCTCCAACATTTGTTATCTCCGACATTTCACATCACCAATACTATCTGCAATAAGTATCCCGTCTCCTTGACTTCTGCACAAATTTAACAATTTGTATTGCGAACATTTACTATCGCATCCTTGGCCTCTTTCTTTTCATAGTTATCTAGAATGTTTCCATAGCACTTAGCTTATTTTTGTTATATTTCCGAACATTTTCAAAAAAAAGAGCACTGCATATCTTTTTTCAGAGGCGTAAGTAGCTTTTGTTTGTGTACCAGAACCACTGAGAGGGAAATTATTTTTGTATTAGTTAGAAAAAAATTAAAACTGGGCTAATTCTGTTTGTTTGTTTTTTGTTTTGTTTTTACATTTTACTTTATTTTGTAATATATTTTTTTGTATATCAATATTACTAATTAATATAAGTTAGCGATCAGTCCTACTTTTTCTTTTCAAATATTTATTCTGAACGTAATGTTTTTTATGGCAATGCACCATCTGATGACAAGTATTTGTTCAATGAGATACTGAGTTCAGAAGGCCTTTTTGAGCAACACATAAAAAAACACTTGCTAGTTTCGGCAACAAAAATAAATTATAATTTTCCACCGAATTATAACGTTGTAATAATAGTTTTTTGTATAGGTGGTAAAGTCACCTGTGGTATCACCTCCTCAATCTCGTTAAAAGTGTTAGTAGCTATGTAAGTTTGAAAAATTATGTTATTTTGTTCCTCTTAATAGCATAACTTGAGAATAACACCACAGAAAAAGTTACGGCTGCTGAAAATATATTTTGAGTATTACGTTTTTCGTTTCTACAAAAAAAGGAAAAAAGAGGTGCCTAAAGCCTATAAAGGGTGTGCTTTTAATCACGTGATAAAACGCAAACCCTTCATAAAATAAGGTTTTATCACGTGATAAAACCTTTTTTTACCAATTCTTCGTTGTAGAAGCTGTTAAAAATTAGGTTTTCAATTTCTTTTTAAAAATAATTTCGACACTCGACAATAAAAAATACTTGGCTTGGCAAATTTGAAAAAGTCAATAGAATAATTAACCGAATAAATATATATTTTCGTGATATATATTTTTTCTTTTATTTTTCCGTGTGTCTAATTAATCTTTTATTGTATTTTTAATAATATTTTTTATTTTTTGTTGTTGTTGTTGTTTTTTATTTTTAACTTTATTAGTTTTTTTTACATTATCAAATTGTTAACTTTATGATGGAATTGAAGAAAAAAGATATGATGTTATTAAAAATTAAAATCCTGCACAAAAATCTTGCGACAAATTTCAATTTAGCATCAAGTTCTAAAACATTTCAAACATAGGCTACATGTCCCTAATGTTAATATTTTCCCCTTAGGATGGTGCTTTCACTGAACCGTAATATTTGAAATAGGGGGACGCGGAAAGAAGGGTAATATATAGATGATGCATTTTCCTTTTTTTCTACTTCGTTTTTATTCTTATATTGTTAATTAATTTTTTTTTATTAACATTTTTACAATCTTAAGGTATTTTGAAAATTGTATTTTTATATGATAACTTGTTCTAGAAAAGAACGACTTTGATGGCCTAAGAGATCGGGCTTGCATATCTAACTTGTTAATTCTCGTGAAAGTGTTTCATTTATTTCCCAAATCTGTTAGTATAACATTTGAATTTTATTTGGTGATATCTGCTTATAAATATTTGAAATGCTTGTTAAATTACATAATTTGCAATTTGGATTCTTGGATACAATATTTGGTTTACTTATTTACAATAAAGCAACAATTCACCTGTTAGTCAAACCACTTTAAAAAAAACAAAATTTTCACGAAACAAGAATTAACCTCCACACCAACGGCAATCGTTTTCTGATTTTATTGCGAGAACTGTGTATGTGCATCAGTCAAACATGTTAGTTTGATGGAAGATGTCTCTCACTTAATAAACATTGTTGATAATTTGTTAATGTTTTTTTGCTTTTTTTGTTATGCAATTTTATTCACGCTTTTTTTATAAGCACAAATTTTTAACAATACGAGACTCGAATTCTTTAAAAAATAAATTTGTTTGTAAGCCAAACAGCCTGAAATTATAAAAAAAAAGCGACAGTGGTTACAAAAGCAACAAAATGGACAGGACATGTCCCTTTAATTTAACATTTAAGGGACATGTCGTTTAGCCAGTCTGACTAAGCATGCAAACACTTGAGTGTCGCTTTTTGAAGCAAATAATAAACAAGGTACAACTAAGCATCGGTTAAGCCTATAAATAACACAAGCTTAAGCAAAATTGAGCATTATTTAAAATGTTGTGTTACTTATAAAAGAAAGCTTGTTCTGAACCTTTTACACACAGACATGTTACTTTCTTTTTCTTCTTTGCAGTAAACATAATACTATCTAGTACCATTAAGAAAAATTGGCATTGACTAAAGGTCAAGAAAGAAAGTGAAAAAGACATAAAAAGCTTATTCACCTTTTGTGATTTTTGTGTTCTTTTTAGGAGGAATTCATAAATAAAGATTCTCCATGTCTCTTTTAGCTGTTAAACAATAGAAAGAAAGTTGAGAAGACCCAATGAAGAATATAGTATTGTAGTGAATTATGAAGATAAAAGACGTCTATGCATCCTGGATAAACAAACGAAAGAAAGGTATTATAACAGACGAGACAAAAACAGCATCACTCAATCGAAAAATGACGACTTCTACCACGACAACGACGCCACGCCAACGCAAAATTACCGTCGTTTCGCTTGCCTCCCATCAACACGGCATTAAAATTGAAGGCTCCGACGCCGAATTACGTAGCCGTTCCATGTCAACAATTAGACTAGATAAAGTTATATCTGAAATAAAAGAATTCCATTGGCGAACCGAAAACCAATTGAAAAAGAGTGTTAAAAAACAAGCCAAGGAGCTAGGGTGGTTCTTTGCCATCTTTGTAGTATATATTATGTTTGGTACTTTTCTATTTTTCTACATTGAAGAATGTTCTGGAGCTTCAACTCCCACTGATAACAGTATACCTTATTATCCGATGGAAATTTCAAAACATAAAAATCTGAATAAAACTTGTTTTGATCTTTACAATGCATTTATAGAGGAAATCGTCAAAAAATCAGATTTGAATGTAACATTGATCTCCAACCAAAGTGGACATTATCAACATTTCGATGCGAAATGCCAAAAACTAGTGATGGATTCGCCACAACCCTTCTCTTTTTCTGCATACATGGAGGGCAAAAGTTGTGAGGTGACAGATATAAAGCTATTAAAGTACGCTGAATTCACCATCTTCACTTTACTCACTATCGGTAAGAAATATTTGACACCTCGTACTTTTTTTGAATCGGCCTTAAACCCCGAGAATACTTCGTTGGAACTGATTGGGATATTTAAAAAGTTCATGCCAAGCTAGGTACGTAACTTGTTAATTCAAATTTTTAAATGATTCCACTTAATTTCAACAACTTTCAGAACTGATAAGATGCTTTGAATGGCAGCTTATCTTTTGCTTTGCTTGTAAAAGTGCTGTAGTGCCCCTTTGCTAAAACATATTGTAGCTGTAACGCTTAAAACTTGGGGTCAATCTATTCAAATCTTTGCTATGAACTGAACGATTAAATTTGCTTTAAAAGTAATTTAAACTGACATGGAAGGCTATGTATTACAAAATATTTTTCCCTTTTTGAAACCACTTCGTGGACACTAGGCTACTCTAAAAGGGATGTATAATACCAGAAAAAATTACTACAAAAAATTACTTACAAAAAAACTTGTTGTTTATCTTGCCCAGACGAGATAAATATGTTGAAGATTATTATCGGATGAGTTTAAAACCTACAACGCTGATCTCTTTTCATGTCAATTGTTTCGTTTCGTTAAATGTTGATGTGGTATACAGATAGAAAAGGTTATTGATGTGAATTTAAGAGTAAGCTTGTGCGCAAAATAGGCCTGAAAAGTTGTAACATCAATCACCAAATACTTTAGGTACATTAGAAGTATTTAGTAACAACAGGCCTCTGTAATAATTACTAGTCGCTGGCTATGGAGTTATATGTAGGACAATATTCGTGTATGGTTTTCGTCGCGTCGTAATGCTTTTCGTCGTGTCGTATCTTTCTTCGTCGTGTGGTTTTCTTCGCAGCGTAATGGTTTTCGTCGTGGCGTATTACTCATGTTGGTGTGATCTCATGTTTCGTCGCTTCGTGGGGTATTTTACTTTGAGGCGAAATAGTTATGCTTTTTTTACACGGAATTACTAATTTCGTGAAGCTTTTACACAATATATTTTACTTTCTTTCTAGTGGCTTTGGTCTTTCTACTGGGTAAAGCTAGCTATTATTTTTGTCATTTTCTTTTAATAAACGATACATTCTTAGCTATATATTTTAAGCATGCTACACTTTATAATCTATTATCTATTTTGTATTTTAAATGGATTCTGATAAAAATATCAAAATCTAAGTAACCTAACTGCATAAACATAAATTATTACATAAAACTCTTACACAACACATAATATTTTTTCATAATCACAAATGTAAAACTAACTTAAAAATGGAATATAATTTTTAGCACTAAACTAAAGGTTTTGTTTATTTTACTGCACTTTATTCATGTGACTTTGATTTCTTGTAAGCGCTACACGAATTTAGTAATTTCGTGTTAAAAAAGAATGAAAATTTTCTCTACGAAGAAAATACGCCGCGAAGTGAAATACGCCACAAAGTGAAATATGCCGCGACGAACACAAATACGACTCGACGAAACGTTAAACCACCCCACAAAGAAAGATACGACGCGACAAAAACCACACCACGAAGAAAAATACGACACGACGAAAAGCATTTACGACGCGACGAAAACCATACACGAATATCGTCTCATATATAACTCCATAGTTGGCCGGCTGAAAAATTTACAGTAATAATTCATGCATACTTAACATAAAGTAGTGATTCACTCTGCTGGGATCGCAGTCGAATGGGTACAAATATATCTCATTTGCAGTTTTATCCATGAATACCTAGTGCGTCAATTAACATGACTTGGATTTTAGTCCCAGCATTTTATTTGTGGTTTTAAGCATTTAAAACATTATTGCTTATACTTTCAATCATTTGTTTTCAGGTTATGGCAACACAACTCCTATAACAACTGTTGGTCGCGTGACGCTAGTTTTTTATGCAGTCTTCGGTATACCGTTAGCTGTTACGATGTACAGCGTTGCTGGCAAACTTATAGTGCAAATAATAACTCTAGTTATCAGGATGATACAAACTCGAATCTTCAAAAATTCAACAGAAGTGCCTCATATTCAATTGAAGACTTTGTTTGTCAGTATTTTTTTCATGCTGACCATTATGTTAACCGGTTGTGCAGTCACTACTTCGGATAAAATGGAAGATTTGGCGTTTACGTCCAGCTTTTATTTTTGGTTCGTCAGCTTATCTACGATTGGGTATGGCGATATACATTTCGATCGAAAAAAGCATCTGCAGAATCCACATTTGATGATTCTATCATCGATGAATTTGCTATTTGGTCTCGGAATTATGGCTGCCATTATTGAAGCATTTTCATTGGCTCTTGAAAAAAAAGACTTACAAATGAGTACTATTATTATCGATGACGAAGATGTTGTAAATGAGGACGAGAGACCTGAAAGTGATAAAGATTTATGGGCAACAGCGATGAAAAGGTACAGGACATATTCAAAGAATGGTGAGCAGGAATCGGAAACTAATTTAACTGAATTATCGAGTAAAGACGGAGATACCTCGACGTCAAATGGAAGCAATTCGTTTTCTCACAATGTATTAAGTGACCGTTCATTAAAAGGTACTGTCAATCTAGGTCGAACTGACGATAATGAAAACCACATACCAACTAGTCATATGGCTCGGCTAAACGTATTTCAAGTTGGATCATGACATTACTTATAAAACCTGAAGATGTTTGTTGTAAAACATTTTCATTCTGTAAAAAAATGCGACTTCTTTCAGTACGGCTCTTTCAAATGCGTAGGATTTCAAATAAAATTTATTAAATTAAAGATTTCGTTTTGTTTTTTGAATTTCTAGCTGTCATAAACCAAAACAACATTTGTAAGAGAGTGTTATTTGCATAGCGTGTCTTTCACAATAAATATGTGTATCAATGGGAATTCCACCCAACACCACCCTCCCCCCCCCCCCCCCCACCCCCCCAAAAAACACCTTTTAAAAAAGTGATAGTAAGTTTTCGGGTTGTCACTTAATCTTAATTCCCCAACGCAGTATTTATTGCTTGAAAGCTGTTTTAATAACCATTCTTGTGTTAACTTGATTAGTGTGAACACACAAGATAAAAAAAATAGATGAAGTACGATCTGAGGCTCAGGTGATCTGGGGTGAGCTAGTCCGGTTGACCAGGCTGGCTCAATTAGCCAAGCTGATATTTATTTTGGGTTCATGAGGCGAGATAACCCACTTAGGCGAGCTGTAGAAAGTCACGAAAGTTGGTTTATATAATTAACATCGCGTTCTAAAGTAACTTTAAATTACAAATTAGTTTCGATATAACAGTGGATAGAGTGAATTTTTTTGCAAGATTTGTGTTTTCTGTTATAAATCGATCACTACATGAACCAGCATATGCAGGTAATATGTTTGATATTGGACCAGATTTTGTGGAGTTGTGACTTTCATGCAGGAATATATTGTTCAAGCTTTTATTCTCATTCTATCTATCGGAAAATAACACAACAACGTCTATGAATTATGGTTTTAATATCGGTTTTAATAACGCAATTAGTTTCATGTTTCATTGTATCATAGATGATAAAAATGGAGGATACGATTAGAAAAGCTGCAACAGCTCATTTACTTTGTCCCATCTTGTGACAACAAAAACGGCTTTATAAAACAAACAGAATGTGGATTAGGAAAATATTTGAAGAGGAAAACAGAAGAAAAGAATGGTGATTTTTACAGCCGATATGTAAGGAATGTGCTTGACTCACAATTATGTTTTATGTTTTTGATTTAAAATCTTTAGATTTTTAGTTAAACAACGCAGGGTATTGCCAAGCAGCTTCTGACAATTCCTTGTCTTTTTCGTTCCGTCATGTTGTTTTTAGGAAATATGTTTTATTCTGAAACATATGATTTGTGACGTAAAAAATCTTAGATTTGTGACATAAACATTCGATTTTGTAAAAACATTCGGAAAATGTTTAACAATCCTTATACCACCGACATTAAGTATTAAAAGGCTTTGATATACTAACACCGGCGCTAAAGAGAGCGCTAAAGAGATCGCTATCGGCGTTACTTAGCTCATTAATGTTAAAGATTACATATTTATTAACGATTTTAGCGCCTTCATTGACGCCTGTAACGCCTTAAACAACCCTAAACATCACCATTCCACCTCAGCTTTTTTTGGAGCAAAATTCAGCCACGGAACATTATTCAAGCTTTGTACTCAGATCTGCATGACGTGGAAAAGCAGTCTGCAGATTAAAAAGCTGGTTATGTTTATTATCGCAAATGAGTTGGTGATCATTCCTATTTCGTTCAGTACCCAACAAGATATTAAAATTTTCGTGTTATCGAGAGTCTCAGTCTTTTTTTAATTCGATGACCCGTCATTAAGGATTTTTCGAGAGTCAGAAGACTATTTTGAATCCCGGTATTTTATGAGACCATGAAGTAATTGTTTGTTCTCAGTTGTCTATTCGGATAGGCATAGCGATAGTCCACGTTTTCGCATTTCTAGGGTAAATATATGTTCTGTTTGTTTTGTCAAAACTTACGTAATGCACAGGCCAAAAATGCTGGAGCATTTTTAAAGTAGCAAATCGCGAGTAGACCACGTGTTCTGTTGTTTTAAACTTTTTGTTTACAAAAGATAGTAAACCACAGCACGCAGCTTGATGTTGGATACACGCTTTTCTATATAAGAATAGTGTTTTTTCGTTGAGGGTGAAGTATTTTTATGATTTGGCAAAATATGAGGGTGAAGTATTCTTAATGTATTCTTATTTTTCAAAGTAAAATTTCTGTCACATGTATGCACAAGAACAACTATTTCGCGACAGCTGAATGTGTTTCTTTTGAATGAGATGCTCACACATATTTTTTAGTATACTGTTACGTATTTACAGCATGTTTATGTTTTTCTCCCCAGAGATATTAATCAAACCAAATATAACAGGTGGTTTATTATCAAACTTCTTTCGAGTAAAAAATTTGGGCTGTCTCAACAAGTTGTTGAAAGTGTGTTGTCTGTTACAGTATGTAAATATTATTTCGCTGAGATACAAAAGACTCTTGGATATTTTATTACAAAGTCAATCAAACACAGAGGGAAATTGACGAAAATTGATATTCCTGACGATCCCACGGAAGCCATATCAAAGTTAGTGTGCGAGTACTGTGGAAAAAATCTTCGCAGTCAACAAGGACCTAGTGCACGTGCGGACGGAAAGACTTGTCAGAAAAATCTCTCAATGATGTTGTTAAGGATGTCGTGGATTGTATGGTGACTCAAGTTGAAAAAAGCTCAATCAGAGAGGTAGAGAAAAAGGGACCAGAAGATCATATAAATTAACAACTCACACAGACGAAACTTTTAAAAAGTCTGTAAGTGATGGGCTGTTATGGTTTGGGCTTCCAGATGCAACAGACCTGTGGAAACCCGTGGATGCTGGCTACGCTCAAGTACTAAAAAGCCTTATCGCTAAAGAACAACTGGTTCGGTAACAAGCAATCATTTTCCGCAAAAGAAAGAAGAATTTTCATTTCACAGTGGGCAGGGAAAGCATGGGACAAGCTTTCTAATGAGAAGTATGGCAAATTTCGAGAGAACCTTTGGCAGAAAACTGGATGTTTAATGACTGTTGATGGTTCTGATGATAGTAAAATCTTCTTAGTCTTAAGGAATATTATGTACCTCCACCATCCATTATCGAACCAACATTGCTCAATCCAGTGACAATGGATCCAGAAACCGCATCCTCGTTTGATGAGTTTAAAGTTCAAGATGAAAATGCTGCGAAGGATATCACAGAGGACGAGGACGTCGAATTCTTTGTCCATTTGGAACAGGAGTCTGTCGCCGAACAGCACGAAGAAGTAGATGACTCGAGAGAAGGAGTCTTTGATATTTTCCATTTGCTAGTTTAAGGAGTTATATTACTGTACATAATTTTGTTAAAGATTTGTCTCATTTTGATATCCCTAATTTTTTGGTTAACAAACAATTTTATTCTAAGCAAACTCACCCTGGAAATATTCTTAAGATATTCTTACAATTTAGGCAATTTTCACCCTGATATTCTTATAGAAGTTATTCTTATAAAAAAGCGTGTACCACAACTTGCGAGTTGTTGTTGTCATAGCGATTAGTTGTATTGTAGTTCGGTAATGTTGGGAAAAGTTTATTGCAGCCATTGCACTAAACTACAAACACTTAAAAACATTTAAAATCACGAAAATGCACAAACAAGTATCTCTGCATTTTTTTTTTGTTAAATAAGCGGTAATTATTGAGAACAAGATTGCACAAAGCATTATCAATAAAAAAAATCAGTTGTTTTGATGTTAATAACAAAATCCCAGTAATACTGTGGTGTTACGGAAGCCAAGAAGGGACAATAGAAATAAATTTCAGAATACATAAATGTTTTTCAAAATACACAAATTAATTTGGGAATACGCAAATATTTGCCAAAATACACAAATCATTTTAAATGCAGAAATTATTCTCTATTTAATTTAAGGGGGCACGAGGGACATTTTCATACGCGTGCTATGCAGCATTGCTCCATTGCACGCGCATGAAGATGTCCTTCCCTTTAGCTTTACATAAAACATTTCCAAAGTATAAATTTAAATGCAGAAGGTTAACTCTGTTTTCTCAGTTGTGAATACATAAAATGGCTACTATTGCATTTTGTTATCGATGTGGTAGGTAGTTTTACCATGTTGAATATTCCTGTCCAAAGTGTGGAACACAAAGAAGATGCACCCTTGAAAACATAAATGTGGACACTATTGGTCTTAACGAGATCTTGAATGATATTTCTGTTAATACTAAGTGCGTCCTTTTGTCAGCTAACAACTTTAATTCCCCTTTCATTTTTACTTTCATCACCTAAATCAATTTTTCATACAACTGGCAATTCTTTGTTTTGTGGACAGGCATCTGCATGTTGTTCAATTTTATTGAAAAGGAATTTCTGGTTACAAATTGGGCATCACCCAAAAGTTCATAATTTTGTTTCAGAGTTCTAGTGCAGATATACTGATCCAATCTAGAACATGGCCTTCCCAGTTCATTTTTGTAATTTGCCACAGTAAATGGGGTATCTGTGCGTGGGATAATAATGATCTCTTTTTGGTCAGGATACAACAGTAGTCCTCAAGTGGACAGAAAACTGATCATGATCTGCATGCTTTTTTACTGCTACTAAGTCAAGAACTGATTTGGCAGAAGCATATTTTTGAACTTTTAGGGGTAGCTTACTTCCTCTTACAGACTTGAGCATTGTTTAATCTATATTATAATGCCCGTATACGTCTGTCCGTCCGTCCGTCTGTCTGTCACACAAAATGGTAGCTTAGCTACGACGGGCGAACCCGTGGATTTTTCCACGGGCTAACGACTAGTATTTTTGAACACTTCGTGTATAAAGGTTCTCTTGAAAATAATGTTTCCGTATTCTGAAAAAGATTTGTGTATTTTAAAAGAGATTTGTGGATTTTGAAACATATTCGCGTATTTGAAATAAATTTGTGTATTCTGAATTTACGTTGTGTATTGTCCCTTCTCGGCTTCCATATGGTGTCCATTTTCGTGCCACATGTTGTAATTATTAACTAAGTATTGCATCTACATTGCCTGACAAACAGAATACGCACATTATTATGACCGGCGGACCCGTGGAAGAACCTACTGCACGTCCTTTTTTTTCGCCCAGGATATCTGCACGAAAATTAAATATACTCAAAATTGAAAGTAAAATTACACAAAAATGTTAAAATATTATAAAAATATCCTCAGTTTGAATTTATGAATATGAATGTCTTTTCCCTTACGAAAATCTACTTTCAACATAAATCTCGTTAATGTTGTTGTACGAACCTAAAGAAACACCGAACTGCATGAATAAGAGGCTGGCTAAAATACGCATGCATAATAAATTTTGGGTGCGTTTTTTTAATCAGAGGGTTTCATGAAAGTTATTGATAACCCCGTTATAAATAACCCTGTTTTAATTTTGTAAAGTCCCTGTTCTTCGACTTAGAGAGATGGACCTTTATTCGAGGGAATAAGAAAAAAAAAGACTTTTAAACAATTAAATAATCTAGAGTAGCTAGAGAGGGTTATCCAGTCATGTCTTTCATTATTATTTACCAGCTTTATATTCTATCAAAAAAATTGCATCGTCTAAAACTGGCAAAACAAACTTTGAGTTAGCAATATAGGTCTCGGAGATCCCGCAATATACTACGTGCAATCTAATAGCGAGATTTAAAAATGGCGGCATACTATAAAAAAACGTTCCAGGACAGGAAGGAGAGAATCAAGACAGTGCTTCATTATTTGTCACACAAAAGGCATTCGTATTATAAATTTTCATACGAAATGCAATAAATTCTTTTTTAAATAAATCGAATTTTTTTATTAGGTAGCTAGCTAGCCAATATTTCAGTCATTCAGAAAGTTGCCTGTTAATGCCAAAATTTAATGTTTCACTTATAAATGAATTAAAGAGTAAAAAGTCCAATCGGATTTTCATTTGATTGAAATAAGTTTTCGTCTAATTGTCGTTATCGTGGACAACTAGCATTGTCTAGTAAAGAAGTAAACTCTTCCCTTTAAAAAAAGAAAAAGAAAAAAACTGTGCTTATTTTTCTCAACGCCTGAATAAAAAATATAGATATATCTTATAATAATATAATATATATCTCTTGAGGAGGAAGATAATATCGTTTTTAAGACATTTCCAAGGATAGCTCCTTTTGTGATTTTCAAAAACTTGTCCACAAAAACCCCCTCGATCGTCTTAGCGACTAATAATTTGTCATCCGAACTCAAATTGCAGTACGAAGGACTATCAGAGCCATATGGATGGACGTAGCAATCAACATGTGATTTGAAGGCATAGTCTTTAATCTGTTCACAGAGAGAACTCTTTTTCTTTAAAAATGGCGCCGATTTTTGTTGAAGGCAATGTCTTGTTGCGTCAACCCATTGTTTCCCTTTGTACGAAAAGCCATTGTAGTTTTTTGTGTAAAGATTGCAATAAGGCAAAGCGTACTCCAGCGCATAACCGTCATTTCCACACGGTAAAATAGGTTCGAAACAATCTTTATACCAGCTGCAGTGTTTACCTGTATATTTACCTGTAGGGTGATAACAATTCTCCAAAGCACATTCCACAACAAACAAAAATGCCATATAGAAAATAAACCTAAAGGACAGGTTAGCAATTAAATTATCTGTTACTTTATCGCTAAAAAAAATCCAGGAAAAAAGGTACTAAATTTTATTCGTGTGTAGTTATGTGTGTCCGACTTTTCCAAAGAGTGTCTTTCCCTAATAATTTTTCCCTGATACATAATTTTTCACGACAATGTAGCTTCTGAAATCTAGCTAAAAGAAATTTAGTTTTTTTTTCTGACAAATTTTTCCCAGATAAGATCATCGGTTACCAGCCTCCAACATGAAACTATGAATTTATTTAGACAATGACAGGAAAAAAAACAACAGCAAAGAGTAGCATTACCTTTGTGTAGCATGCACCTTGAAAAAAAATGTTCAGTCCACTCGAGCTTGTCAACATTCAAAGAAATTTGATTTGGCAACTTACAAAATGATTTGCCGCACCTGGATATACTGCTGACAACGAAATGCAATTAGAAATCAGAGCTAAGTTTAGTCCAGAGAGAAGCAAAATATGATTTAAGTGTTGTTGAGCAACGATGTAAAAGGCATTTTCGACCTCAGAGCTCTTTGACATAAAGTTTTAATCTCAAACAGCTCAGGGGACGAGAATGAGTAAAAGGTTCCTTTAATTCAAAATGAAGTTCAGAAAGGTAGCATCAGATACTTAGTGCTTCTACCGTGCGTCTTTTTTACTTTTTCTTTTTTTTGTCTGGATAGCAAGGATAAACGTTTAATAAAGGCGGAAATGTATTATGTTTGGAAAATAATATTTTCTGGTCTGCTTCTGAGGCTAAAACACGGCTTTCATGATAAAGGTACGTAAGTTATAATTTAAGGCAACATAAAAAATATGCCACAAGTATCATTTTCGGGTCAAACATAATATACAAAATTTCTCCTTATGTTCTTCTACTTTGTCTTGGGAAGACTAAAAAAGCGTTTTGAACGTAAAAAATGTCGCCCAAAATTTTTTGTGCGGACTTTAAGAAAAATTCACACTAAAAACAAAGTTTCCTGCGGCGCTTCGCTTTGCCGCATGACATTCGCGTTTTTTCTTCGCATTGGATATTTATTTTTGTATAGAATAACAAAAATCACGTGATTTCAGAAGATAAATGTTTGTATAAACTCATCCAAAAGTAGCCAAGATATACCGCGTGACCAGGAACGGAAATTAAAAAAAAATTACGCTTGGTCGCAGTTGATTAGGTTCTTCCATCGCATGTTGAATATCGAAAAACTCTAAGTTTTTCAATGTTTTGGAAAAATGGTTTCACTCACCCAAACAAATATTTTATTCTTAAGCTATTTAAGAAAGTAATGTATGTGACCACGCTGGGCTGGTACTTATTGGTCAATTTAAATTTGGCGTTTGGTTTAAAAAATTGATTTGGGTTTATTGGTTGACTTAAATAAGGGGTTTGCTCTGAAGACTCGTTTGCATCTAAAAGTGCCTTTTAAGTCTATGCGCGGGATTTTACGGTACGGTAGTAAGAGTTATGCTTATCCAAACTTGATTACGCGCAAGCGAATTTCTTACTTTTACCGGCCTTGACAAATCCGCCATTAAATTCCCGCCAAAATTAAGTTTTATCGCAGTTTTATCTCCCGCCAATTTTACAAAAACTATTTGCTGTCAGAAACTAATTAATATTTTATGACGCGAACCAATTTCTTTTTTAACTAAGTTTGTTATTGTAAAAAAACTGCTGTTGTCTGATTCAAAAAGAAAAAGCAATCAACTCCATATTTATTTTTTGAAAAATTTTCGTCATGCGCCAGAATTGTTTATTTTTTTACCGTCAAATTAAATTCCGCTAAATTTTCATGGCTTAAAGTAGTTAAAACGGTTACGTTTCGGTAAATGAAGTTAAAACAGGTTTTAACATTGATTCAAAACTTTGTTATAATCTTAAAGACGGAGGTACAAGAAGCTATGACATGTTGCATGCTGTTTAAGAAACATGAAGAAAACACTAATTTATGTGAACTAAACACAAAGATATTCATTCTTTGTTTCTTAAAACAAAAATGCGTTTGTAGATGTTTATAAATGTTTCAAAATACTTTTAACCAATCAGGCATATTAAGTTTGACATGATAACTTCCCTTGAAGAATAGGAATGGAATATCATGAATTATGCGATAGAAAGCTTTGCCTATCGGTATATTAAAATATAATTTATTCCCTTCCTATTCTTCATGAAATAACAATGCGTTTGCAGGTGTTTGCAAAATTTCCGCCCCAATCATTTTAAAATACATTAATCATAGAGTAAGCTAAAAATAAAATAAATAAATGCTTGAGCGATTTTTGAATGATTGAAATCAACATGAAATTGATTACATTTATTAAATTGGTGTGAAATATCGTGAATTTTTTGATAGATGGTTTTTGCCTACAGGTATGTAAGCATAACATTTTAACTTCACGTAAAATTTGCATTTTTTTCTAAGACTTGTTTTACTTGTTTACAGAAACATTACGTTTTTTTTATCTGCCATTTTTAACTTATTTTTTTTTAATCCGCTTTTCTGCTTCACTAGATATTTGCACTGATATAGAATTAAACACAATCTGTTTTACGTGTTGGTCATAATAATAGCAATATTATTAAAAGTTCTTTTTAGAATGGGTTGTGAGACATTTTTTATTTGCAGAAAAAAGAACTCATTCAACAAAAACTGCGTGATTGTAAAAAAAAGTTACAATTGTTGGGTTGACAGTGTCTGCAAAAATAGTCGTAAAAACACATGATTTTACCTCACAAATTGAGGTGAGGGATCTAGTGATTAAGGGAAAAACTTTGAACAACGACGTTCAGAGAACTTGTCCCCTTCTTGCCCACATTACTGGACGACGGGGGAGCTGACACGTGGCCGTCTAAGTTTCGAGGCCACTTATTTTTTTCATACTCATATTTTTTGAATTTCATGTTATTTTTTATGTTATATTAGTGCTTTTAATTGGAACGTTAATATGAAATTCTATTTTAAAACACTTATGTTGTAATTAGTTCCCTTATACTTATATGCTGCACAGGACGTTAATATATGTGCAATTATGGGGGAAGATGTGACAGATCAGTGCTCCAGTCTTTGACAGTATTTGTAGTATCTTCTTCGAGTGTTTCATCGGCACCAGAGTTTTGTATTTCCTTGAAAACTGGTTTTGGATCCACGCTAGAGCTTTGTTAAAAGCTAGGATCCAAGTTTTCAGATGTTATGAAAAAATTAATACTTGAATTTAAGTCGATTAAGTTAGACATATCTGCTTCGTACTCTACGCTTTTCCCCTTTAACTGACTTGAAATACAATGTGTACATATGGATAATAGCCCGCCATTATTGAGATAATTGCAAAACTGTTAAAAATGACGCGCAAATGTGAAAATAGCTTACGGAGATTATTCTATCGCCATAATAATTAGCTGCCGCTGAATCAAGACAACTTTGGGAAAGTCATAAGCTCTAAGGAAATACTTCTTGAATACAACTACCGCAATGCATTGCGGTTTTCGCGAATAGAGGGAACGGGGAATTGCCCCATACCCTGGCCCTAACCCGCCTGAATAGGGTTAGTAACTGTTTTTAATACCCTCTCGTATCTCGAAGTGTATATTTTAAAATATTGGTCTACAGTCAGCAAATATATTTTCAAAAATTTGTTTCCTTCAATAACAGAAAAAGCACACAGGCAAAAATATTGGTTCATAGTATATGATAAGAAAAGTATTACTTTTAAATAAAGCCTGTGGGAAAAATAGTAAGCAGGCGGCGTTAACAAAAGAATTTTACTTCGGTCCTTTTTGACAGATGAGAAAGTTCACTGCGCGGGTGTAAAAACTCCGTAAAAAGAGACCCACGTAAAATCAAGTAAAGTGATAAAATACTAACATGTACTGTAATTTGCAGAAACCTTTTTTTTTTGTAAATGAAATTATATTAGCTATGAAAGTGTTTGAACAAAGGTGGACTACATAGGACTCAAAAGATGTATGTCGGCACTAAATTTACACGTTATATTACGCAACATTATATAAATGCAAAAGTATCATGTAACATCATTTTTACGCGGGTTTGCAATATCAACCTTATGTATGTAAAATGTTATTCTTGGGTTTCTAAGCAGCGCATTTAATATTTATGCCTGGGTAAAATGACAGATGCAGTAGCGAGTTTTATAAATTCCACTAAAAATTCAGTATCGAGATCTTCACACAGAAAACTTGGTATGGAAGGAGCAGCACTTCTAAAGAAAATCTACCAGGTGAGAAAACTTTTACCGTTTTAAGTTAGTTTTCTGATTTTATAATTTATCTCGTCTTTTTTTTAACTCTTTGCGAAAAAATTGATCGAATCGTTAAAATAATCGTTTTTGTCCTTTTGTTAAAGCATGGGCCTAAGGTTACTTAAGAATTTCTAAATCTGTAGATTTTCTATCCGTTTTTTAAACTTGTTTGAACTGTCTTCCCTCCAAAACAGTTGAAAAAATTATCAAGTGCCCCGACAAGTCTAAAAAAGTATATGTGACAACAACAACGCTTACAACTTACCACGTTTCGCAAACTTACACGCGAATTAATTTATTTTGTATGAAATCTAAAAGAAACAAAGTGACTCAGTGCCGCAGAAAATAGAAAAATGTAGTCTATTAAAAAAGAACATAAAAAAAACAATACTATTTCGTCGTCTTTCTGACCTGAATCTGTTGCCATCTGACAATGTGTTTTTATCCATGTATTGACGCGAGAAACAGTACACCTTAGTGCATGAAATATATAAGTTGCATCATCATTTCGATTTTTCCATCATTCATGGCTCATGTATTGCATTTCATTTGTTAAAATTTAGAAATTTAGAAATGTAAAATGGCGTTGATCAATGTTTTTTCAACTTCTTTTCAAATTGACCTGTTTTGTTTTTTCTTCTTTTTCTTTCGTTCACGAAATTTTTACCTTTAGAAACCATAGTTTACCCCCTGGAGACACTAAATTTAACCCTCCCCCCCCCCCCCACACACACACATACACACACAACACAGAATTCCTTCCTACGGCACGGTATAAGGGAGAAATGGAGAGTGGGAAATATTACGTGACTCGATTTATGGTAAAAACATTCAGTATATTATTATTTTGTACGCTATTGGAAGAGAAACGTGTGAAAATTACAACAGGTGCAATGGAGTCTTGTATTACGTGTCAAGGTAAATATTACACGGAAACATCTGGTCAGCAATTTCAAAGCTTTTATAACACACTTGTAAACCTGCTGGGTAGGTAAGTTTATGCAACACTTCTGCTGCAAGGTAACGATATCATATTCTTTTTTGATATTGCTTGCCTACTTCTTCAATACAAATTCAGGTTCTTTTAACTTTATATATATATATATATATATATATATATATATATATATATATATATATATATATATATATATATATATATATATATATATATATATATATATATATATATATATATATATATATATATATATATATATATATATATATATATATATATATATATATATATATATATATATATATATATATATATATATATATATATATATATATATACAATAATAACCGATTACCCCGGGCTGTACTGCAAATTATCGCCCCAGGTCTAAGTATCGTCCGAGCTTGCGAGGTTGGTGGCGATATCGATATCTATAAATGTATTGTAGAAGTTAATAATAATTTCAAATTTTTTCAATTTTTTTTTTCTCGTGTTTATCTACATAATAAGCAACAATTTTTCTTGACGACGCGCAATACCGCTCCATATCGGGCCATATAAACATTTGTAACGCTTTCGAATATGTATGCGAAAAAGATGTTTATGCATCGCATAATTTTACTTTTCTTTAGATAAAAAGTCATTCATTGCGAAAAAATTGAACATAGAATAATAGTACAACAGTTAATCAATCAAGCCAGCTAATCAAAAAGTAACATTAACAAATTAAAAAACAAGTATAAAAAAATATTCAATACAGACATGTCGTTCGAAGTAGAAGCAATCGCATTGAGCATGATCATAGCATTTTCCTTGGCTTTTAACGCACTTGTTATTGTCGCATTTTGTAAATACTTTGACACAACAAAAGTCAAAGACATATTTTTAGTAAGCTTAGCTGTAAGTGATTTATTGCAAGCAGTTATTGGTTATCCCCTCGAAGTAAAGGCTCTGTTGGTTGGCACACAAGGAGTGGACATCGCAGTATGTAAAACAATTGGTTTCTTTGTAACTTTTCTTGGTCTAGTATCAATCAATCATATTGCGTATCTGGCATTGGAACGTCTTATTGCAGTTGCTTTCCCTTACACTATTTCTAAAATGCAAACCAAGCAATTTATTGTCATTTCATTGTCGGTTATATGGTTACTTGGATTGTCCTGGGCTGTTTTTCCACTTCTCGGTTGGTCAGCTTATGCAGAAGAATCTGACGGAATACGCTGTTCTATTCAATGGTATGATACATCGGTATCTGGCAGGTCATATATATATTCATTTGTCGTGTTTGAGTACGTGATCCCAGTGGCCATTATGGCCACGTCATTTGCAGTTGTACGTAAAGTCGCAAAAAGCATGAACGAGAGGCAAAGGCAAATCAGTGGTTCACAGCATTCTGAAGATGCAATGAAAAAACATGACAAAATGATTGTAGTTATGGCTTCGTCATATCTGATTGCATGGACGCCATATGCATTTATATCTATTTATGGTACGATAACAGGCAATCAAATATCTGTAACTTTAAGTACAGCATTCGCAATAACGGCAAAGTCGTCAACGATGTTTAACCCAATGATATATGCATTGCTTTATAATGACTTCAGAGGAAAAGTAAAGCGTCTGTTTGGTCAACGAGTTGCTCCGGTGATGTAAAATTAAGTTCAACACATACACAGAAGTATTTCCGCTATTTGGTTACAAAAAATTATTTACACATTGGGAACTTAGGAATTTATTTATTGTAATTCCCATAATCGCACCCCAGGTAAACCTTAGCACGCGATTCTTCTTTCGGACACTTTCAGGACTTGTAGTATTCACCCGTCTCTGGTTTGTTTCTTATATAAGTATTAGATTATTATATTTTTATAGTAACCGCATAATGACTTCAGATCATAATATTTGTGTTAAAATTCACTATATAATTTCTCCAAGGTGTAACTGTTGGTTTGGATGACAAGTGGGAGAAAATGACTAAAGTGACAATGTAATGTATATATATAAAAAATCCGTATACTTTTTTGTAAGTTGTTTAGAGGTTGATTCCCACCCGAATATACCGGAAATTTCTACTTTTTTGCACCAAAGCTACGAGTTATGGTTGGAATGATTATCAGGGCAAAGCGCTTATCACATACAGTAGGAACAGGGCCTAAGAATACAGTCAGCTTTTAATTGCATTAAAACTAAATGCTTATAGATTTCTAAAATGCTTGCAAAAATCGATGATTAAATTTCTTAAGATTCAGTTAGATATTTTTGATAAGCATTTCAAACATAATTCGCTCCTTCTTTTATCTCCTAATTGTATAAAGTTTGGAAATTGAGAAATGTAAAATGATAATTTTGTCTTTTTAACAATGAAGAATTAGTAGCTAACTAGGCTTGGCTGTTGCAATGAATGAAAACAAAAAAAAATTCGTGCGGCTTTTTTAATTTTTAATAATTAGGACACAATGTTTGTTGGCATACTATTCGCCAAAAAGTACGCATAAAATAAACACAGCTAAGTATACAATATTTAAGTGAAAAGGTAACATAGGCATTTCATGACTAGATAAGCATTTTAAGTAGGATGTAAAAAATACTGTATTTCTTTAATATGAAGTAAGCTATAACCGTAGAATACAAATATAATAAGCATTTTTTTTCCTTCAATAATCACGGCTATATCTTCCACCTTTTTTTTACTGTAATTTTTTCACTGGATTTTGATGGTCGAATGATTTCTAGGTGAAAAAAGCATGAGAAGACGTTGTGAAATTCTTGGTGGTGAGTGCAAGGTAAAATGAGTGTATACTGTGTTCCAAAATGCTTCTAATTTTATCCGAATAAGTAGTCTTTTTCTAACTTACCAAGAAGGCTGTGATAAGAAATCCTAAAGAAAAGATTAAAGAACAAAAATCTGATGACCAGGACGCTAAATTAGGTTCCTTAGTGTGTGGGGGCAAGGTTTGAAATTAGAATCTGAGTGTATAAATAAGGTAAAACATTGCATTATTTAGTGTGAGAAAAGGGAATTAATTAATTACAGAAACAGTACTGGCAATGTGGAACCTCCCCCGACACCTTGTTTGATCGTGTTTGTCAGTGGAAGATTCAAAAAAAGTAAAAAATATTTTTTGAAAAACAATATAATGCTGTTCAAATACTTGCTTCTGAGAAGTGCTAAAAGAATAGACTAAAAGTTTTAAGCAAGTTGATAATTTTGAACAATTCAAAGCCTCGGCACGTAGAAAATGAGTTTTATATATAAAAAACGTGTGATAGTTTAAATTACTATGGAGAATAAGGCGTAACAAAAATAATGCAACATTCATTAGTCTTTGTAAACCGTTTTAAATTTTTTTTTAAGAATTTGCAGAAGTTAAAAGTTTGACAAATTCTTTGTGAAATGGTGATGATTATAGCTGTGATAGGTTTTGATGGTTTATAAAAAATGTCAAAAAGAATATATTAATAATATATATAATAATATTTTAATAAAATCTTTTTCTTTAGACAAGAACAAAATATACATTTCCTGAAACACGACAATAAGAAAGAAGAAATTCTCAATTAAAAACGAATTACCACCAGCATATAAATTGACACAACACGCACAGCACCCAATTAAATATACAAATAAAAGAGTTACAGGAGTTACAAAATCAGATACAAATGTCTGCGTTCGTGATAGAAGCAGTTGCATTAAGCATTGTTATAGTTCTTTCCTTATGTTTTAACGCGCTTGTAATTATCGCATTCTGTAAATATTTTGACACAACAAAAAGCAAAGATATATTCCTAGTAAGCTTAGCTGTAAGTGATTTATTACAAGCAATTATTGGTTATCCACCTGAAGTAAAGAGTATGTTGATTGGCACACAAGGAGTCGACTTTATAGTATGTAAAGCAGTTGGATTTTTCGTAACTTTTCTTGGTCTAGTATCAATCAATCATATTGCGTATCTGGCATTGGAACGTCTTATTGCAGTTGCTTTCCCTTACACTATTTCTAAAATGCAAACCAAGCAATTTATTGTCATTTCATTGTCAGTTATATGGTTACTTGGGTTGTCCTGGGCTGTGTTTCCACTTTTGGGTTGGTCGGATTATGTGGAGGAATCTGACGGTATACGCTGCTCCATTGCATGGCAAGATTTGTCACCATCTGGCAGATCGTATATATATGCATTGGTGGTGTTTGAGTACGTGATCCCAGTATCCATTATGGCAACATCATTTGCAGTTGTACGTAAAGTCGCGAAAGGCATGAATGAAAGGCAAAGGCAAATAAGTGGTTCACAGCATTCTGAAGATGCAATGAAAAAACATGACAAAATGATTGTAGTTATGGCTTCGTCATATCTGATTGCATGGACGCCATATGCTGTTATATCTATTTATGGTACGATAACGGGTAATAAAATATCTGCTACTTTAGGCACAGCGTTCGCAATAACGGCAAAATCGTCAACGATGTTTAACCCAATGATATATGCTTTGCTTTATAATGACTTTAGGGGAAAAGTTAAGCGACTGTTTGGTCGGCGAGTTACTCCAGTGATGTAAATTATAATTGAGGTAATGGGTCATTTAATAATATTGATGAAGGATTTTTAACAAATTCTGGAAAAAGTTACGGTATTGTGGAAATAGGTTTTGTTTCTCGAGAAGAGGCACATGTTGTTATTTTGATGAGAACGGCTTGAATTCTAATACAGTTAATTTAATGTATTTATCTGAATGCATCTGCTGTCCTCTCTGATAAAAACATTTTTTTCCCGCGGCACAACTCTACTCTATTATACAGTGGTGTCATAAGTCTGTGTGATTAAAAATACTAAACCGATTACGCAATTGTCATTTCACTAAGACATGGCGTCAATATGCGCAAATGAAAATTGCCATCGCAATGCAAACTCGCACTTGAGTCCATAAAACTTATGAAAATTATCGTTTTCTAAGACATGGCCGGAATATCCCTCTACCAAGTTTAGAGGACAGGGGAATACATGGAAGGAGCATTGTGTTTTCGAATAATTTCAAATCAAATTATTATCAGTTTCTACAACTAGTCTATGATAATACGCACTAGTATAACGTTGGTTATAACTCTTGTTGAATAATAACAAATTAGCTGCTTCTTACATCATTGCGTTAGATAGACGTCAATAACCTTCTCGGGAACATGGGAAATGTCTCTGCATGACATCGCGTTTAGTTTCTATTCTTATGGCATGGGTAATAAAATTCAATGTGATAAGTGTCTATTGTTTAATGTAATAAGAATCTGAGCCAAACTATGTGCTGTAAAACGAGGTTAAACAATGATCGTGAAATCCACTGAATGAAAATGTTAGGTCAGTATCCAGTACTGTTCATGAAAGCCAATTTCTTCAAAATGTATTTAACCGGCGTTCAGATAAAAAAATAATAGTGTTGACATTGAGTGAAATACATATCTGATTCTTTAAGCTTAAACTCCCGATCAACTTTGATTAAGAAAAGCACAAAGAATCTTGGGTCTTCAGTGACAAAAAATATTTACAGAACAAGGACATTTCACTTCCAAACAAGCTTTTGGACAACAGGAGCAGGTGTCTATTCCACCAAGACAAAACCGATAAACGATAAATCTTTTTCTATATACAACCAAAATTCTACCATTTAAAGATCTTTGCCATTTTCACCCTGGCTAGCAACAAATTTATTCACTGCAATAACTTCCATTGTGCAACCATATTTTTAAGCAGGAATGTTAGGACTAGCAAAAATTTAATTTGATACTTTTTAACAACTGCTACAGATTATCAGTTGAACGATTTCTTAAACTGATTTGCATTTTTGTTTAACCTCTCTTATCTTTTGGAAGCAGTTATAACACCTTTTTGACATGCAACCACAAGCTGTTACCACTCTGTACACGAAATTCTGACTGTATGCATTTAAAATATGCGAGATTTTTCAAATGCGAAATATTCAAACCTCCAAAACTGCGTAAGAATTGTCTACCTCACAAGTTTTAACTTTCGCACTTACAAATTTTCGCGAATAAGACCTTATTTTACATTTTGCGGTTCGGCAAAAATATTTTTTTCTTGACTAGCGTTCTATCGGACCAAGCGCACGCGGAGATAATGTTTTGATGATGGAGATAATGTTTTTTTTTTTGAAGTTAATTACCTCTGTCCTTCTTCGCCACTCATTTCAAAATTGGTCGACGTTTGCAGCGAGTTGAAATTTCAGTTCCTTCACCGCTAAAGAAACTCCTTTGAATTGGACATCAATAAAACATCATCAACAGTAAAAACTTCCACAGGCTTCTCACGAGCTTCGACAATCTCTCAGATAAAGTCGATTTTTGCGTTGCAAGGACTCCTTAAAACTGTCTGCAATATCTTGTACACAAAGTGGCTTAACATTAACATTAACTTTAAATGGGTTGTACTGGCTTTTAGCCCTAGCGTATTTTCCACAATTACTCAAATCGTCATAACTAAAAAATAAATTTGAAGATAGTGGCGTACGGTGCGGCCATCTTTCTGAAGCTCATGTTAATACGCGTGAGAAAGCCAAGTTTTGTAACCTCCGATTGCATGCAAGCATCACAGGCTGGAATGAAAGCAGCAACCGACTTAAACAAAACGCTCACGTATGGGTTTTTTGGGGGTACAAGTAAAAATCACGGATGGTGTGTTCACAAAGTTTGGTGATTTCATTGTTAATAATATTATGTGGAAACGTAGAAACGTGCCTAGGTAAATGTGTTTTAGAAATTCCATCTCAAGTGTTTAAATAAAAAACTTTAAACTATGAATAACAAATGAGATACTATTTTATCGATTTTACTGCAGTACGTGATTTTTTGGAATTTTCCACGGACTAATTAATAATAATGGCTTTTCCACTACAAATTTACAAAGATTTTTTGAGAGAAGATTTTGATACTTCGAGTTACCGTCTACCTCGAAATTTTAACGAATTGATTGCATGTTACCAATATTTACCGTGAAAGGAATGATGTTAACAAGAGATTCAACTGTTCTTATGACATCAACTACTGACAGCTTCATAAAATACAAATTTTCAATTTGTATTTTATGAAGCTGCTTGTTAGACACCTGCAAAAATAGTAGAACAATGATAATCAATTATAAATCTTATTTACAAAATAATAAAGTTAAAAAAGATCTGGATGCGTCTTTTTGGTCACGAGACTACCAGGCTACAACTGTTGACGCTTCGACTGCTGCCTCATCGATAGTGCCGTAGTTGACATGTAACTTACATAATCAAGCGTATCAGAAGTCCTTAGTTGACCTCTTCCTTAAAACAACAAGAGATAAATTAAGAGATACTTTACTTCGTAATTATAAAAGGAACTACGCGAGATGAAAATCACTGAAATTACAACGACAAATTTAAAAAATTAATAACTTTAATTGAGGCAAAACTCCCTTAATAGAACAACTCACACTTTACTTGCAAAATTAAAACCAAACCTAAACAACGAATGCAGTGGAAACAGTCTTCACATCTATAGCAGCTCCTGCTTTTACATCTTGTGGGATCTCGCAACTTTTTGGCTGCAGTGCATTCATTAGATGTTTTATTATTTCGAAAAATGATCAAGAAACAGCCATTTTAAAAACATTTATAAACAGAGAGAATAAGAGCAACAAATATTATCAAATGTAGTAGTAGCTATGTAGTAATTAACTAATTATTGACGCCAATCATGACACCAATAAAAGGAAGATGCTGTTTGATATCCATATCCAATGCACAGCAAAACATCCATAACATTACCGAACTAGTTTTTATCCATGCACATAATTAGTTAGTAATGGTAAATTATTATGTTACACTTAATGTACCCACATTTTACATATGAAAAAACGAAGCGCTCAAAATGTAGAATTAACTATCAGTCTAATCACACATTCTACATTTTAAGTAATACTAGTTGGCGATATCGATCTTAAGGTCCTGATCTTCGTTCAGGTGCTTCCACATGTACAACAACTTCGTCAAAGCGTAGGGCGGCACGGAATTGCACGACGTGTAAGAGTTGAAGCTAGTCGTAAAAGAATTCTCTCTATCCGTCTCAGTGTTTCATGTAGTACACTACGGGTACACTACCCGAAAACAAACCGCGATAAAATCAGCCGTTCTCAAATTATTCGTTCTTGTACTTATTCTAGCTACTATTTAAGATTTCGGATGTATCAGAAATCTTATTTAAATGAGCGGTCGTTTCCTTCTTCTTTTTCTCCTTCTCCTTCTCCTTCATTTAAAGTTCGACCTGACCCCGCGACCTAGAGATATTGTTATAGACTGTTGCTTTAATATTAATTGATGAGCTATGCTAGATACTTTTCTCAAATTTTCGTTTCCGGTTATGTTTTTAATGAGCCCTAGGGGTTCACCAAGCTGTGAATCAAATTTTTTTTGAAGGAAGAGGAATATTTGGTTCTGTCAGTATAATTATTTAACTGCCTAAATTTCAGTTCTATCAACGTTTAAGATATTCTCTTTATTGTGTCTATGTTTTCACATATTAAGATGAAAATATCATCACGTTTTCTAGCCATGTAATAATCTGAAACAAAACAAGAAGCCCTGGGGGCTCTAAAAATTTCCGCTCGCTACCAAAATATTTGATGACAACCTACTAATTCGTTGTGTTATCGTGTCAAACATTCGAAGAGTTTTGGTGCACGAAGCTCTGAAGATAAAGCACACAAGTGACATTATATGTTATAACAACCGCAAACAAAACGCAATGTTTCATAATAAACTCACATTTTAAAATAAATTGCTAACAAAAAATACAGCCTATCATTTATGGTTGAAAGTCTTGCGGTTGAGACGTTTATGGTCTTAAACGGCATTTAGTTGACAAAAAATCAAAAATTTGATGTGACCAACATTTTCAGCACACTTTCTTTATTAACTATGCCAATTTTTGTCGAAAATAAAGTAGTTTTAATTTTTGGACAAATTTTGGCCTAAAATGACATTTAAGGTAAACAAGAAATCAAAATTTTGATGTCATTATCATGTTCAGCATACTTTATTTGTTAACTGTGCCAAATTTTGTTGAAAATAAAGTAGTTTTAATTTTTGAACAAATTTTGGCCTAAAATGACATTTAGGTGACAAAAATCAAAATTATGATGTCACCATTATGTTCAGCATACCTTTTTTGTTAAGTGTGCCAAATTTTGTCCAATTTTGGCCTGAAACATCATTTAGATGATTTCCCAGTACTTAGGGAGCTTGGGTACGAAGTTTTAATCTATGACGTTCAATTGACCATTTGGGACAGGGTTAGTTAGTCAGTTCAATACTATCCTCCTCTCAGATGAACGTGAAATCCCAGGGTCGATTTTTTCTCAAAAAATGCTCCGAAAGAAAAAAACGACGGTTTTAAAGAATTTCCTACGCCTTCGGGCGCGGAAATTCAACAATTTCAAGATTTTAGCTAGCTAACGTAGATTTCAAGGCAGCATCCTGCTGAAGCCAGCTAGCTGTAGCTAGTTTGGTTTATTATTATTCATTTTTATGTTGGGGTTGTGGCTCTCTTCTAGCTAGCTCTAGGTACTTCTGGCTGAAGAGTAAAAGTAGCCAAATGCAGTTTGGCTGGCTACAACAAAATTCTTAATCAATATTTCTTATGCTAAATGCAGTTAGTAGGTAGCGACACCTTTTATTAGTGTCATTAAAACTTACTCCTCAAAATAGAATTGCTGAGTGATTTTTTTAGCTGGACAGGGTAACGACAGGCTGTTTTGCCCTTGTTCTTATTTAAACTGAAGTTGCAATAAAGTTTATTTGAAAAGGGTATTACGCCTAAACGCATTGACGACACGGTTTACCTGTACTAACCGCTCATTTCAATGTTAACGATGGCTGTTTCCTGAGTTTCTGTTTAGCCGAAGTTACGATGAAGTTTTTTTCAAAAAAAGGGTATATATATTATGTACTAATCCTCAGTCCGGAGTAATATTTATTTTTGAATTTTTAGCGGGAACGTTCTCTGAAAAATAAAAAAGGTTGGCCAACTGTTTTTGCTATAACAATGAGTTGTAAACTGTGTTTTTATTTCAGCTAAAGTTGTCAAAAGTTATTTTTTTAAAAATATATTACACTGGAAGGAACATAATGTTCTATTCCTGGCTAGTCATCATCATCACCATCATTCTCGGCTTAACGTCAGTTTGCGATGCTAGCATGGGTTGGACGAGGTATATTAATGACCCTCTTCCAATCTGATCTAGACTGTGTTTGATGTAAACTCAACTTCCTCTGTATCAAGTCTGTCCTTATAACCTCCTGCCAAGTCTTTCTCGGTTGGCCTCTGGGCTTTGCCCCAGGAACTATCAAGTCTCATTACTTTCTTACCAAATTATCCTCCTCCATTCTTTCCAAGTGCGATTTAATCTTCTTATCTGGATAACATCTTTAATTCTACGGATACTTAGCATGCTTCTTAGCTCATCTGAACTCTTTCTGTCTCTCAGACTGGCGTTACACATCCACCTAACCATTCTCATATCATTCCTTTCTAAACGGTCAAGATCTTCCTGCTTCACTGCCCATGTCTCACTAACGAAGTAACTCTGAACTTTTTCCAAGTAGAACCTATCCTGCAAGTAACACTTCTTTCAACACCCCCTTCACTGCCCTACATATCACCTAAGTAACAGAAGTTCTCAACTATCTCTAACGAGCCACTGTTATACATCATTAAAGCTGGAAATACTTCATTCTCTATAATCTCACCTTTGCAACGCTTGCATACCAACTGAATGTCAGCTCTTAACCTTCCACTAATACTACTGCACTTCTTATGTACCCAACTTTTGCAAATCTGACAAAAAATTGAGTTACTACCAACCCCTTTCCTGCAAACTCCACAAGGACACTTTCCAACTACAAGGTCACACTTGGCTGCAATGCTACTAATCATGACTTTAGACTTTGCTGTGTTCACCCTAGTTTACTTATTAATACCACGGAATCGCATTTTGAATTTAGTCTCTATTGTCAATTCTAAACCGATGAACGTAGTCTTAACCTTTTTATTTCTTTCGCCTACTCCTATTTCTTTTTTAAACTTGTAGGTTGAAACTTTGTGGTCAAATCTTAGATATCTTAAACTTGATAAAGATTTTAGTCATGTCACAGGTATAATAAAACATTTCCAAAATATCGCTACACCACAAGCAATGATATTTAATAAATGGATATGCTAAAAGGTCTTCGTTTCTTGTGATTGTTAAGTGTCACAAATCACGTTTTGGACATTTGTAGTACATGAAACATTTTGCAAGTTCAAGATAATACCACGGGATAATACCTATTTATTTCAAATAAGTGAACAACGCTGTAGAAGTTCTGTACAAAACAGGCTACTGGCAACCTTATGTATAGGGAACAAAATTACACACGAACAAGAATCTGAAATCTTTTAGTCTGCAAGGGCTTTTCATTCTTTATAAATTTATAAATTCAAAAAAACGTGTAAAGCAGTTGGGAATGTTATACCAACAACCTGCTCCAGTGAAATAAAAACATAATTAGTAGATACTGTGTCAGAATTTATTATATTTCGTACCAAAAGTAAATCTTTATTAACATTTTAAAAGGTTATGTGATTTTTTATATATATAAGTGAAAAGAAGTTCAGGCGTGAGTCAAAACTTTTTTTATATATATAAATGAAAAGAAGTTTAGACTATTGTTGAAATTAAACAGAAAATCGTACATTCGGAGAATTGAATAGGAAAACCCTCGGGTGCAAATAACAATTATTAACTATGAATTAATTTTTTTTTCACATGATTTTTTTTTCAACCGGCGAAAAAAAACCATGTGGTTGAGTGTCAATTTGAAAAAAATTTTTAAAGTGTAAATTCTTAAAAAATATAAAACGTAGAAAAAATAAATTAACAAATATTCAGTGCATAAAAATAATCGAAACTTGAGCTACATGGGTTGCCAGGTTGTGCATTCTGAAAGCTACCGGGTCGTCAAGGATGAAGTAACCTAACTATGCATTATAAAACACAGAAGGCAGCTGCAGCAAATAATATCGAAAAAACATTAAAGTCCCTGTTTCATTTCCCCTTTACGGAGGTCAATTTTTTTAAATAGTTATGTATATGTATGAGCCGTGGTGTTTCGATCATCTTTCATCCTCAGGAATATCTTTATATTGCGTTGGTACTACACCACGAGGCACATACATGCTTCTCGCCCTCATTTGACCGAAGGGGAACGGCGTCCATGAGGCGCTGCCATCATAACTGCTAGATGTGTCAGAGCTAAAAAAAATAAAAAAGAGGTCATTTTAATATAATTTACCGAGCCTTTTTGCCGTTAGGGAGTACAATTAATTATTTACGCAAAAGAAATATAAAGATTACAGCCATGTATGTTAAAAATTGATTTAAGTGTTTTTATGCGTGGTCTGGATTTTGACATCTACATGTTTAAACGTATTGGGTCCAAATTATTAGAACACCATAAAAATTCGCTTTTATACAGTACCTCTGCTATGATGCAGACAAGTTTGAAAATCAGGTAAACAAGTTTTGCAAGTTATTTGATTGCCCTGTGAGTCTTCAAATTTAAAAAATCTTTCTCAAAAATTAGCAGTTTGCAAAAGATTTTGAGCACAGGATTTTAGACAATGCATTCTTACAACTGGTTAGGACTTTGTGTACAAATATAAAAACAAAAGTGGCTTACTCTTTTGATGACTTTCTTTTCCTGCGATTCAAGACGAACCAGATAAGTAAAATGATGAGAATCAACAAACCAACACCAACTGTCGCAAAAATTGCAGCTAACGTCGTTAAGTCTGATATAAAAAAAAATTAAATTAAATAATCTCAGCAAGCTAGTCTCGTTCTTGTGATTGGTTGCTCTCAAAGCTTTAAATATGTGTTAACATTACCGCACTTATTTTTGCAGGGAGCCTTATTAATAGGCGAATTGCGCCAGGCGAACCGCGCAAGTACTTCGTTTGCCCTCGTTTACATTATTGACATTCTTAGTACATTATTTTTCTGCCAGAACTTTATTGGCTTGCATGGCTTGCAAATCCTTGCAGAGAGGTCATGTTCATAAAGGGTAGGAAATTAGACCGATTGGTTAAAAGATAACACGTGTAAATAAATCATTACCATCATCGCCATCGTCAATCTTTTTACAAGTATCACCGGTTCCTTGGTAACCAGTATTACAAGCGCATGTGAAGCCGGGGTCTGCATTAGTGCAAGTAGCTTGTGTGTGACAGTTGTGAACGCCAGTGGCACATTCGTTTTGATCTAAAGAGAGATATGAAAACTAGGGAATATAATTGCTAATATCAATGCCTGTCACACACTTAGTTATTTTAAACATTAGGATACATGCAAACCCGGAAGAACTATTTTACTTTCTTCCCTTACAAAAAAAATCACATCCAGTCAAAATTTAGACGCCCCGATGAAAAAACGCCATACCATCCTCGATTTGCTTGTCATAGCAAAGAACGTAACTTATCTTCGCATGTGCTTCAGTTAATACTGGGAGATATGAACGCATTTATGAAGATATTGAGAAAATATGTTTATCAAAAAACGTTGAAAGTAAGCTTAAGTCAACCAAAAAAAATTGCTATCTATAAAAATGCAGCACGGTAGAAAACAAAATCTTGCTTTATCGTTGCACAATAGAGCCAAAAAAAGCGCCAAAGTAGGTTGGTTAGTCAAGGTATCAACCAAACTACAGACATTACCTGTAATGGCGTGTGATGTTGGTATAACACGCGCTGTAAAGCCTACAACAGTCAGAGCATCGCTTCTGGCAGTGAAACCGTTCTGTAATTTTGTTTGGACAATAGACGGGGTGTCTGAGTTGTTATTGTAAAACACTAGCTCGTACGTTACTGTAATGTTGTTTGAAACAGATTGCTGGGCGGGCCTGGAAAAAAAAGAAACTCGTTAACAATGCGCTAGTAAGAAAATGATTCGTCACATTTACGTCGAATATGAAATAACATGTTAATATGATTCCACTAACGGAGCTGTTAAATAGTAAATCAACCAACGGAGCTGGTAAATAGTAAATCAACTAACGTAATCGTCTTCACATTCACCGACGCTATTGAGTTCGAAGTACTGCTTAGTACGGCGTAAATCTAAAAAAAGCGGATTTAAACGCGTTATATATAATTGGATACAACTTGGCAGCTTGACTTTTTCAGAAGTAAAAAAAGCGGCAGAATACGTACGCCTTCTTCAACAGCAGCTTTGTATTTCTTGTGAAGCGTTGACGAAGGATTCCCAAGGGCAGTGCGCACATTCGCATCATTTAAATTGATTTGGATGCCATCCAGAACAGAGTCGTAAAGCCCGATGACACCATCTTGATGAATAAATCCTGGAAGGGAGAAGAAAAGCCATTTAGTATAGATCCTAGTAGAAAGAATATTCTCACAAATACAAATTCTGACAGTTAGGACGTAAAATAATTTGTTAGAAATAATCACCCAACCTATTGCTGCACAATTGAAGCCGTCACCCTGGAAACCGTTTTTACACACGCAGTTGTAGGAATTTTGCACATTCACACAGGTTGCCTCTTTGTGACATATGTCCCGGTTGTTTGCACATTCGTCAAAATCTAAGAAAGGAATACGGTTAAAAGAAACTACCATTTTGTTTTTTGAAATTTTGACGTGGATTAACTTAGCTACCGTGTCTTTTTCGAAGGCGGTAACGACCACGGGAGACAAAATATTTGTTAAACTTTAGTCAGCCGTACTCAAATATTGTCAAAAATAAAAGTTTGGGGATACACAATCGCAAAAAATGCTTGAATCTTTGCGCAAACGTTTTGTTCCCTATCACAACTTCGATACAGCTAGCAAATTTAAACGTACCATTAATTGTAATACTACGTTGGGTGACTGTAGCGTTAAGTTTCCCGCCATCCAATTTGTAGTTTGCAACACGGAACAACTCAACCAATCTGGTTTGGAGGGTAGCTGCGGTGTCATTAATGACCACAAAAGATCCCGCTGTGTAGTGGACCGTGACTCCAGTTAGTGTCGGTCTAGAAAGATATTAGCTAGGTAATTACATTAAACTAGTCACTAGAAGTTACTAAGAGAAAAGAGGAAAAGTGTATACTAAAAAGTGTTTAATAAAAAAGGTGTACGGACGCGTTTGTTGCAGTTCTGTCTTATTCATTTTTTAAATTCTTTAATTTTTATTAACGCTGTGAAATATCATTTAGTTATGAAAAACTGATAAAAAAGCCTAAGATTTTTTTAACAGTGCTTTTTATTGAAAATTTTAAAAATACCTTTGGGCGGAAAAAAGGAAACATTCTCACTCACCTCAATGACATGATTTGCACATTAGCAAAATTTTCATTAACCCCCTTCAGTTTGATCAATAACTAGAGGAAGAAATAAAAACAGTTGTTTCGTAAAATTTTCCTTCTGTTAAATATTAAAATGTATTTTCCAACATAACAAAAACATACTGCATTTTTTACGGCAGCCGAATAGTCGCGATACAATTGCGAGGTTGGATCCTGAAAGGCAGATATTGTAGTTGGATCTGTAAAATCTAACATTTTTCCATCGAGTAGAGTAGGGTCGACTGTCGCAATGGATCCATTCAAATAGTGAACGCCTTAAAAAAATAATTAATCTAATTGTAAAACACTCAGAAAACTCAAAAATTGTGCGCTAAAACTTATTGAATGAACTTACGGCTTGATGGTGTTGTCGTGGTTCCAATAGCTAGGTGAAACAAAAAGCAAAAAATAAATGATTACTCGCACATAATCAATTCGAGCTCTTCCTGCACTATATTGCCAAGCATCGATATACAACACAATGTCGTAATATTAGTATAAAAAAAAATATTTTCTTACGTGTGCACGGTGTTTTACCGTCACCAGTAAAACCAGTTCGACATTGACATCTATAAGAGCCAACACTGTTCATGCAATCAGCACTGCTATGACAATCATTTAACAGAGTGTCCATACATTCGTTCACATCCACGCATTTATTTTGCTCGTCTGATTTGATTTGATAACCTGGGCTGCAGTAACAAAAATAACCCTCCATTGTGTTGTTGCAACGCTGTTCGCAGTTATTTCCAAGCTCACAAGTACCTATGGAAATAAAAACCAGTTCGGGAAATTACTTCTTTCAACCATCTAAAAAAGTAGAAAAAAAAAAGGTTGACGATATGCTAACCTTTGCAAATGAAGGAGCCTTGCGTGTTCACACAGCTAAGATTTCCTGCGCAATTAGCAGTGCCCAGCAAGCATTCATCTATATCTTCACAGCTTATGCCATTGAGTTGAAGAGCGAATCCGGTTCTACAACTACACGTAAAGCTACCCTCAGTGTCCACGCAAACAGCAGATGTGTCACAATTGTGGGTATTGTCAATACATTCATTGACATCTAAAAAAGATATCAAGAAAATTTTATTCCAAATCAAAAATGCTAAACTGTATTCTACGAGAAGAATAAATATTTTATCAGGTTTTCCAACATTTGTAAGGGATCTAACAGAAAATTAACAATGCAAAAAGCAGTTTACTCTCTTACTTGTGCATGTTCGACCATTTCCAGAGTATCCATTTCTGCAAGAACACATGTATGAGCCGATGGTATTCTGGCAGTCAGCATTAGCATGACAGTCATCCCTTGCAAGCAAGCATTCGTCCACATCCTCACAAGTTTTGCCGTCTGGGTTCAGTTCATAGCCAGAGTTGCAACTGCACGTAAACGAGCCAGCCGTGTCAGTACAGGTTTGATTACAACCTCCGTTTCCAATGGCACACTCGTTTCTATCTGCACGAAAACAAGAGTGAAAATCATATATGTAACATTACACTAGATCCATTCTAGATTAACAAGGACATAAAGTTTAGAGATTTGCGTGACAGTACCACTACCGTTAAAAGCAACATGAGCAATGTATAAATCACCAAAGAAAGGATTTTGACATTTTGGCTAGGACAATTGACCCTAAAAAATACCGTGTAAATTTCGTACTGGTTAATTCGCCCTATAACATCGGGCTACAGCTTTTTATACCACAACTAACCTATGAAGAACCATTCTTATAATGCTCCAAGGCTAATGCTATAAGGCTATAGAGCGAAAGAGAAATTATTTCTTGGAACACTTACTGTCACAACGGCTTCCATTCTTTATAAATCCATTGTCGCAGTTGCAATTGTATGAGCCGATGGTGTTGACACAGCGTGAGTTCGACGGACAGCTTGCTAATCTAAGTACACACTCCTCGACATCATCACAGGTTTTGCCATTAGCGTTTAAGATGTACCCATCGTTGCAACCACACATATAACTACCTGGCGTGTTTTGGCATTTTTGCCGGCAATCTCGGAGAGGGTTGCACTCGTTGTCGTCTGAAATAACGCAAATATTGGAAACAAAAGTTAAACATAAAACAAAGTTAAATAAACGTAGATAAACCAACTAAAAAAACCAGGTACCTGTGCACGTCCGGCCGTCACCAGAGTAACCAGTATTGCAGCTACATTGGACCTCTCTGTTTATATAATTGCATCTTGCATTTTCATGACAGTTGCTCGTGCCAGTCAAGCAAGGATTCAACTGCTCGTTACATGTATGATTATCCACACTTAATTGGAAACCAGCATTACATTCACATCGGTAGGATCCTATAGTGTTAACACACCTTGTTGAACAATCCAATGGCAATCTGAGTGACGCGCGCACTACTGAATCGCATTCATTCAAATCTAGACAAAAAAACAAAAATAGTTCTCTACCTTAATTAAAAACATTGTTTAAACCACATAAAAACACAGCTATACAAAAGGTTTATTTATACCTCCACAGACTTTTCCAGTGCCACTGTAACCAGGATTACAAAAACATAAGTAGCTTCCTTCAGTGTTAGTGCAAGTTGCCTGAGAAGAACAATCATTGGCTGACTCGCATTCGTTTACATCCACGCATGTCCTTTCATCTAGACTCCGCGTATATCCGGCTTTGCAATCACATGTAAAGCTACCTGGTGTGTTCACGCAGTTCTGTTGACAGTTGTCAGTTGTTTCATTGCATTCGTTAATATCTAAATATATTAACATTTTCGGATATTTTTTTCTATCGTATTTCCTTCTTTGTATTTTATTTCTTTGTTCTATTTTGTTTACCTCTTATATTTAAAGTCTATTTTTAACTTTTGTACACCCAAAAACTTACCAACGCATAGATTTAAAGAGTTTCTACGGTAACCAGGTTGACACACACAACGAAACGAACCAATCGTGTTTTCGCATAATTCATTCTGGCCAGAACAGGCGGTTGTGTTTTGACATTCGTTAGCATCAGTGCAATGTGTGCTGTTGAAGGTGTTGTAACCGCTGAAGCAAGAGCAGGTGAAACTTCCAATCGTGTTTTGACATTGCTGTTGGCACGGTTGCATGACGGCACAATCATCCACATCTAGAAAGCGAATAATAGTCCCTGTTAATCCCGAGATAAATGATCTGAGTGTTAATTAAATTTTTATATTTTTGTTCCAAAAATTACACACGCAAAACGTATAGTTAGGCACCCTATGGGCGGAAATATGAAAAGAAAAACTTGTTCGGTTTGGTTATTATTTTTCTCGGCGTTTATTACATTAATTTTTTGACGTGTGCTTTTTTCACGGGCTTTTAATTTACAAGTGTTATTCTATTATGGTTTGTAGTACTATGTATGTTTTTGTAGATACCATGCTTTGACTTAGCTACGTTTTGTATCAAACATATTTTATTCATTGTTGCTACATGAAAAATTTGGCGCCTAAATAAAATAATAAAGAATAGACCTCGCGACTTTTTCACTGTCCGCTGTTCTTTAAAAAAGTGTCATTCTCTTCAAACAAAACTTACCATAGCACTTTCTTCCGTCGCCTGTGTAGCCAAACGGGCAGCTACCGCACTTGGCCAATTTAGCCGTACCGTTAAGGGTGTTTTCGCAGGTGACGTTGGCAAAACAAGGTGTATCCACACACACATCGACTTCTGTTTCACAGTGAGATCCAGTGAAGCCTTCGGGACACAAACACTGCACGAAGTTTATATAGACTCCAGCAAAATATTCTAAGTAAAGAAATAAAGCAGGCTTAATGAAAGCGTCAGTAAAGATTAAATCGAATTTTACCCTGTTTTATAGTTCGTGCATTACCTCCTTCTATTTCCAAATCTTCATGATCACACACTCCGTTGTGTTCGCAAAAGCAATACAGTATACGGACTTGTTGTATAGCAGATAAGCCGAACTCATCGACAACACCAATTTCAATCGTTTCTGACCTTGTAGTGGGTACAAATTCAACCACTCCAGTTTTGTTATCCAGCAATGTAAAAGAACTACTAAAATTTGTGTTTATGAAATACGTCAGATCATTGGAGACATTCGAAACAGCCATGATGGTGAAATTAGTACGCTCGAGGTAAGTAACATTGATTTGAATTGGACCAATAATGACTGGAGGTTCAGTTTCTATAATGGAACACACAACATGGCGTATACAAAAATTTCAAACGTGAATAGCCACAAATGACAGAGCGGATTGCCACCCAATAATTGAAAAGCTACAGAGACAAGGAAAAATACTCATACCAGGTGCATGAAGAAACTAAATTGCTACACTCAGTCTTAATAACCAGAACATAAACAATCTATTCAAAAATAAATTACACCAAAAGCTCGTGTTATACATAAAGAGAACTCGAAAGGCTTCCAGCACCTCCCCTTGTTATCCAGGCCAAACTGATCCACTACTTACGAAGAAGAGCGGTAACTTCTGTTTCTTCCTGAATATAGTCTTTTCCATTAACAGCCAGTGTAACATCATGAGACACCGCTAAATCGAAAAAACATTCTCTGTTCGCAGTCACATTTCCACAACTCCTTTTGGCTTCATCAATGGCTGTGTTGTTGTTATTGAACATGTCATTTAAGTTAGTGAAAAAGATCGGCACGAAGAATGAATCCAAATCTATATGCGGTTGTGAAAACATTGATTCACTTGGTTGAACAGCCCCTAAAAAATGACAGTAAAAGCATGAGAAATTCTATAATCTATAGTAACTGCTGTCAGAGTTTTAGACAAAGTGGGCTACCCACATACCTTCACAGACGAAAATAGCCCATCTGTTTTTCGTTACAACAGGACAGAAAAACATGTAGCAACAGGTAGTTTTTTTTGTATATTCCAACATGAATTTTATTTCTACAGGAATATTATATTTCTTCATTTGGATTCACTAAAAAGATTAGAATTTAATATTTTACTCACATCCTAAGCCAAAGTTGTAATATATTTCACTTTCGGACGAATTAGGTGAAAAAACTGTTCCATTCCTTGACACCAAGTCATTATCTTTATCACCATTGTAATCACCAAGCAGACCTTTTAGAGTACCAGCTAAATCCTCTGGCACAGATATTGAACTCTGCAACATCTTTCTGAATATGGAGATCTCAAGACTGAGGCCAGACAAATACTGAATTTCCAATATTCCTTCTGTATCCCCCACTTCGTAGACAATATCCACTGTGTCATAAGATGCAGTAACTAAATTTCGTTCAGTGCCATCCACTATCAAGGTTGAAGTATTTGCTGAATATAGGAAAATATCAAACATGTTAAGTTCTAAAATGAAATGTTTGGAAAAAAGTACTGTTTTATTATTTTAAAATCAAATACTTACTCCTCTAAAATATTTACAGCAAGATTAAAAAGTGTTTAATTTAATCACTGAGACTAGACGAAGTAATTAACAACACAAGAACTGACCTTTTAGATCGTAATAAAATTCTACTTTGGCTTCGTCAATAACACTTATTGCAAACCCACAAAATACAGTGGCGTTGACGGCGCCTACAGTATTGAGAGCTTTGCAAGTTCTCGATTGAATTTGTGATGTGCTTGACGTGATTAAAACATAGTCACCAAGGCCGTTAAATGTATACTCCAAACCATCAAGTGTGATGAAATGAGGATCACCATATCCTGGGGCTAAAATGAAACAAAATATCCAACTTATACACTGTTAGTTAAAAACAAACTGAACCTTTTTTGAGAAGTTTCTAAACTGATAGTGTTTAGCAAGAGTGGCACTGCTAAATGTGTCAATTTCCTTGCCTTATAGAACTTTGCTTAAATTGTATTAGTTTCGATATACAACCAACAATAAAGTTACTGTTATTATATGTAACATACATCTTTGCCTTGGACGGTAGTTTGAGCAGTCAGGAACAATCGAATGACTTTCATACACATCGCATTTTGCTGATTGACGACAACAATCTCTGAATGGCGATGCATCTTTAAGAATTAAGTTGTTTATAAATTCTTGCCTATTTCTTCTTAACTGGTTTTGGCTGAGTTTAGTAAATTGAAAATGAGTCTGTGTAAGTGGTTCTAGTTGTCCACTAACTGTTTTTATTAGACCACCACGCTCCAATTCATAACAGCAACGGGTTACATACGCAGCTTTATCACCATCAGAATTTTGTATATTGTTAAGCAACCAAACTTGTTTCCTTTGAATACAATAAGGACGTCTATTTTCTCTGGAAGGACATCTTCTATTTCTATTTCTATTTCTATTTCTATACCAACATGTTGCCAGTGCTTGTAAACCAACATCTTCTGGTTTATATCGTGAATCACGAACAGCTTGTTGAATTGTACATGGACAAGACCTTCTTCTCCTTAATCCCTGACTCTGAAATGACAGAGATTGAATTTGAGCAACAGTAGGTTGTTGCTTTTGCCACCTACCACAGTTTAATGCTGCCATTTGACTAGAATTAGTTGATACTTGAGCAATGAACAAACCAGTATCACCATTACGAAATCTCGCCTTGTCAAATCTGAGACGTGAGAACCCAGGTAACACTTGAGGTGTAAGACTTTCCATAGCACTAGGATAACGATATCCAACTTGAACTTTAAATGTTGGATCATTCCAATTCATGTTAAAATACACATAATAAACAAAGGTGTTTTCTCCATCGGATGTCAGTACGACCTCAAAAGTAGCTTTCTAAAAAATTATTTTTTATAGTTATAAGTGGTTTTAAAAATATTTTATTCAAAACCACCAAAAAAACATTACCTGATTGCTGTTAAAGTATGTTAAAGCTTCTGACGATGGAAACGGTCGAACTTCATTCCAAGCAACTATGATAGTGTTCAATGGGACATAGTTTTTAACAGGTGTATATGCTCTAATGACCTTTTGAACACTGGCGTGAATATTTGTATTTTCTGTAGCTTTGCCATTATCAAAATCACTTGGGCTGTATTGGCAATAATACATCCGATTTGTCTCATTAGCAGGGACACCTCTTGGAATTCGCAAATCAATGTCAGCCCAAAATGGTGCAAATATTGTCCCTGTGTGTAGATTTTCACCTAATTCACCCGCTGGACCCTGGTCACACTGCTCAATGCCAAGAGTTATAAATCCATTAACACACACCTAAGTAAGAGAGTAGTGATAAGTTTAATGAGATCATGAGGAGGATGGTTCTGTTAGAAGGAATGTGATTAGTTGATTAGTTTTTGTTTAACACATCCCGGTTCCCTGCACCAGAGTAGGTAGTAGTTACAAAGTTATTGGACCTGTACATGTGAGTGCAACAACTTCAGCAACCTTGTGGTAGGCTTTAAACAAAATAACGTTGTGGTGTCATAATAGTTCAAAAAACATATCCTTTTAAGAAGAAAAGTATGCACCCAATTTGCTTTTCACGTGTCCACCTCTTGTATCACCTTTCATTTGAATTTTTTATAGGTCATAAAACTATTTATTGTCTTATATGTGACGTCCCTGGCAAACTACTTTAACAATAGAGTCTTCATTACACCATTCTCCTAATTAAAATCACCTACAGACACCTTTTGTCACATGAAAAAAAATCATTAGACATAACTTACGTAAACATCATTCATTACATTCCCTGCCAATGGAAACCCATCTTTATTTTGCAAGCGGATGATAGGTTGGTTTACATCTACATTCTGGAGGAAATTACACTGTCGATAAGGAGCAAAGTTATCCACTAAAAGTTAGGAAACATGCATTTACTTTTCTCATACAGCTCTCACAATATAGGAAAAAGTTTCCCCACAAACAAATGCCTATGAAATCAAAATTGCCCCAGCAACTCTGGGAACAGATTATTTTGTTGTTGATTGTCAAGGCAAATTGCAAGGAATAATATACAACATGTTATTACAGTTCTATGTTGTAACTCCCTGCTGTGTGGACTATTTTAAAGAAATTTATTTAGAAAGAGATCGTTATTAGTGTTTCACATCTATACATATTTGGGAACGGCTGTAGTTTATTCATAGTTCAAGGAAAAGGGGGGGTTATAAAATTCTCCCACTTCACTGAAATATAGTCCCTTCATCATTGAAACAACAGACATCCACCTTCTCATTGCTAGCTTTTCATAAGGTATACATCAGAACTACCTGATGATAATTTGCATGAATAAGAGTTTCACATTCTCCCAAATATCCATTAAAAAAAATTCATTCAATGCCATAACCTTTCAAATGTTATAAAAGAGAGTCCCTTCCTAAAGAGAAGACCCTCCCCCCAAAAAAACTAAAAAAATTCAAACTTCCTAATCAGTTTATTTAAAAATTAGCCCACAACCCTGAAGTTCAGGGATGGGAAGGTTAAAACCATGCTATAGCTTTGTTATGTTATATTTATTTATAAATAATAATTAAAAAGATGTTGTCGTTCAACCAATAAATAATGGTAAGAAACTCCACTTACCAACACATTCTACTCCATTCCCAAGATAACCACTCTTACATTTACAAGTAAACGACCCATCTGTGTTTGTGCAAGTTGCATTCACATGACAATTGTGAGCATTTGTGTTACATTCATTAATGTCTGTGCAAGTATGTGGTGCGGAAAATGTGTATCCTGTTTTACAACTACAAACATAGGAGCCAGGAGTGTTACGGCAGTCTTGATCACAAAGGTTGTCATTGCATTCATTTTTATCTTAGAAAAAAGAGAATTACAGGGTTAGAAATTCAACAAGTTGGGAAGTTCTTAACGGAAATTCAAATGATCTTCATTAAAAGCTGTTAAAACTTGCATCAGAGAGATAAAGAAAGATAGACAATGTATTAGACAAAGTATTTAAGCCCTGTATAAATTACCGATAGCAAGAAATATAGATAAAAATAATGCAATTGGAAATAGAAATGAAAACTAGAAAAATATAGAATTGAATGCAACATACAAATTCATAACTCAACACGCAACACTTACACTAACAAATAGAATGAGTGTTTAAAGCTAACCTGTACATATTATCCCATTGCCTGTATACCCTGGTACTTTGACAAGACAACCATAATTAACATATTTTTTCTGTTATTATTGTTATTTATTTATGCTAGTAATTGTTTATCTTACCAGTGCAGCTGAAGCCATCGCCAGTAAATCCTGGTACACAAACACATTGGAAACTTCCAATAGTATTTACACATATCGCACCACTTGCAGCACAATTGTTTGAATCACATTCGTTGATATCTTTAAAAAAATGACACGCCTCAATAATGATTTTATATTTTCATAGCAGTTTGCCACAATTATGTCCTTAGCCATTTAAATTTAGGTTTTGTCTAGGCTGTGGACTTATTCAAGACAACCAGAATTAACATATTTTTTCTTGTTTTATTAACTGATTTATTATATGCTAGTAATTGTTTATCTTACCAGTGCAGTCAAACCCATTGCCAGTAAATCCTGTTTTGCATTCACATGTGAATGAACCATTTGTATTAATGCAATTGGCATTAGTGTGACAATTATTATTGTTAGTAACGCACTCATCGATGTCTAAGACAAAACAAAAGATGCACAAATGCATTTATTACAATGGAATAAAATGGAACAGAGCATCTTTAACTGTAATAAGTAAATACAATTACTTTTCCTCTGAGTAAAAAGAATTGTGTTTTTTTAATAAAGGCAGTCTGTAATTTCTTAGCCTAATAATCTTTACATGACTGTGCATAGAGAACATTTGCAAAATAATCATACATATACACACCTGATAACATAAATACAATGACATACCTGTACAAGGATTGCCAGTATACCCTGCATTACAAATACATATATAGCTGCCTATAGTATTTTGAGTTGTTGATCCTTCCGGACAAACAGATGGAACTAATTTGGACTCATCAATGTCTAAATGCGAAATCAAATTTTATTTCGTTGTCAAGGCAAATTTAAAAAAAATAAACACAATGACGACAACTGTAAGCATAAAATTAATGAATCAAATACAATAAATTGGAATAAATTGGAAATAAAACTTCCACACAATAAAGTACCTTGACATTCATTGTTACCAACTTTTGTGTATCCAACTTCACAATCACATACAAAACTTCCAATTGTGTTTTTGCACACAGCAGGACTTATACATGTATTAAGACTTTGGATGTTACATTCATTCTGATCTAAATTACCATGTTATAATAATAATTAGCTACAAAAGATTTAAACGAAAAAAAAATCTACCATCAAGTGTTTCTTTACCCCTGCAATTCTGTCCATCGCCAATGTAGCCTTTATTACACACACAATTGTACCCACCAACAGCATTTTCACATCTCGCATTCTGGTGGCAACGTCTAGTGTTAGTGTCCAGGCATTCATTAATATCTAAAAGAACAAATTATTGTGATTTTCTTTCTTTCGATGCATGGAATTTGAGTAAAAATACTTCACACCAATAAAAAAATACCTTTTAAATAAAATTTTTTGATCATAAAAAAGTACTAAAAACCTGTAATTGTGTTGTTATCTCTCAATAGAAAATGCAATAGACTATAATGACCCCTTTTCAGTACTGGCTGATACTCTTACAAAATTTCATTTAAAATACACACCTGTACAAACGTCCCCAGTTTTTCTAAAACCATCTTTGCATTGACATGTAAATGAGCCTTGTGTATTTATGCAATTTGCATTGGTATCACAACTGTGTGTATTTGTGGTACACTCATTAATATCTAATTGAGAAAGTGAACAGTTAGAATTACACTGAGCAACAAGGGATAATGCAAAAACAACAAGCATGTGGAAATAAATTAACTGATTTATGAATAACAGGGCTCCTAGCTTACAAGTTCAAAAAATCTGTCTATATAGTTTGAGCCTGTTTTGGTTAAGCGAACGTTAATTTGGAAAAGATGAAAATTATGAGATGGTAGGTACACCAATCAGAATTGGTAGTAAGTCTTAAAATATTACCTTGGCAACTGAATTGACCTTGTTTTCTGTAGCCAGCAATACAATCACATGCAAAAGACCCTAATGTATTTCGGCAAACTCCATTTGGCCCACATGGTGAAGGATTTGCTGTACATTCATTGACGTCTAGTGAGATCATAAAAAATTGTCTAATAAATTATGCAAACAAACAAATCATTATTAAACCAAAAGCATTTAACAACTATCTTTTGCTTGCATTACAAAATAAAAATCTCCCTTCACAAAATATTTTGGTTAAGTTTTACAACTTTAAGACCAAAATTATAAAAAAGCATTGAGGAAAAAGTTAATCTCTTTATTCATGAAAGTTAATATTTGAAAAAACTTAATGGAAAGTAACCTTAGCTTTAACTAGCATTTCATAAAAACTTAAATACATATCCTTTCTTCATAGTTTTAAAATAAATTTTTCCAATAAGAGAGATTTTTAGCTCATTTATATTTTAATGAAATCAAAAATAATACTATTATAACTTCCAAAATATATGCCCATAAAAAAAGACTAGGAAGAAAACCTAGTTTTGGTCTAGTGCAAACTTAAATTGTGGCATACCTTTGCACCTCTGTCCATCCTTAATGTATCCATCTGGACAGTTACAATCAAAGCCACCAGCTTTGTCAACACACACAGCAGGACTGACACATATGTTTGGTTGATTACATTCGTTAATATCTATATGACAGCAGTGGCATCAAATTATGTTAATTGTTATGAAAATTAAATACAGAAGCTGTTAAAAAGAAGGAACATGTAAACACTGTATGTAAATTTATGGTTAATTAAAGTATAAAATAACTACACACTTGTGCATGTTTTTCCGTCTCCTGTAAAACCAGCCTTACATTGGCAAGTAAAAGAGCCAGGGTTGTTACGGCAGTTTGCATTACCATCACATGACGTTCTGTTTTCACACTCGTTAATATCTAGAAAGATGAACAGTAAGGGGATCATTTTTAAACTTGTAATCATAAGGTTGCAGATTCCAGTCTCCACTCTGGTGCACTTAGTGTTATCAGTCCATCTACTGACATCTACATCAGTCAAGCAAGTTAGAGTAATGCTATACGTATAACAGTAACTTAGTTACCACTGTTAAGATGGAATCCCAAGAACTTTCAAACAATTTACTTACACTAAAATACATACCTGTACAACCATTAGGAATTCTACCATTGCCTTGAAAACCAGTGTTACAGCGACATTCAAATGTATTGCCCAACAATACACAAGTCGCAAAATCGTGGCAATTGTTTTGCCCAGTTGTACAAACTAACAAAATAAAATTGATAGCATATTATCATGACTAGTCATAGAGAATTTATCTCTTTCTGGTGTGGACTAACAGCTAACATGTTTGTTTTAAAACAAATTGTAATATCAAAACTTCCTGGACGTATCTATACATATATGTAACATAATTTCTATATACTAGAAAAAGATCAAAATTTAGGACACAGGCTCTCATTTTACTCCATCAGCTATGATTTTGTAATGTTTTATAAACATTATAAACCATAATTATAACAAACGAAAAAAACTGTTTATTATTACTAGAGTGGAAGTGTTTTAAAAAAACAATTAACAAGTCCATGCACCATTTACAATCCAGCTGAAGGTTTGTGACTCCAATATTATCATATTTAACAAAGAAGATGGAATTACCACTTTATTGCATTCAAGATATAAAGTTCACCAAAAAAACTAAAGTCAAATGCTATTAGATTAAAAAAAAATTATGACTCCATGATTTTGTTTTCAGACAACCTTGAGTAAGTAATTTTAGAAACAACATATATACATTTTTTCACTGCAACCAGTCAATACCATCTGGTATAACTTTTTTGTGGACTGTGTTAATCTAAACAAGAACCTAAACTTTTTACTGAAAATACTAACACAGGACTGGAAATTTGATAAAAACGATCGTTTTTACTATGAAGTAATAAAGGTAAATCGTTGGCCTTAGACAATTTTCCAAAATATATTTATTTTACTCATAATCTTTTTTCTACCTTTCTCCTATTTACAAAACAAGACTTCTTAATGATAGTTTCACACTTCTGGATGGGTCTGCCATTATGAATTAGTTTACACAAAATCTCTAAATAACAGAGACACAAAATACCATGAAAAATATATCCTCGGTTTTTGTGTCAGAAAAGGCAAAAAAAAATTTAACAAATGGATTATATTTTGAAATTTTTCTGCTCTTTCGTATTTTTATTGAGAGAATAATTATTGTGTACATTAACCTTTAATCTATGCACGGTGTGATGTCTTTTTAAATCTATTGTTTTATTATTAACAATACTAGTCGATAAGGCCCATAGAAAAATCCACTCAGGCAGAAGGAGAATGGAAAAAATAGGTTGTTTTAGATTTTTGCTGACTTCAGCAGTGCAGATACAAAAAAAATTTAGCGAATTTTAGTGTATTCGTTGCCTGTAATGAAAGTCTTGCTGACGTCAACAAAGGCACGCAAAAACACAAAAAAAATTTCCAGAATTTTATATATCTAATGTCTTTATCGTATAGATCTTGAAACGCTGATCAAGAAAATGTATAAGATCATGTACTTTTGACAAACGGTTGCAGAGATATTAGGATTTGAAGGTTTTTGATGACGTCATTAACCCGTCGATTCCGAAACAGATTCAGGGATCCAGGTTTGGAAAAATTACCCAAATTGATCCTAGGTGGTCCCTAGTTACCCACGCGGTGAAAAATCATTGACGTCACCACTTTGTTTCCAAGTTATTTGGCCTCAAAGTTTTAAGTGCACTGTAATGGCTTCATTAATTTAATATAAGATATTGACGTTAAAGTAATGTTATTTATGTCGCATCGTAACGTCAGAAAATTTAACATAGACATTTTTCGGAAACACCAAAGGTAAATGAAGACATCCACTTTGCCAGTCACAGACAAACACACTTAGCGTATTATTATATAGATAGACATATTCAATACAGATGCGTAATGCTATCCTCAAAACAGTGCTCGACTATAACATTAAATCACAGGAGCCATATAACAAGGGTAATAAAGTAAACTGAGCTTTTACAGTACTCAGAGTTTCATGTATTCACTATACAATCCTCAGCTGTAAAATAAATTCAACTGATCTAAATTCCTATAAGTATAACAAAATTAATTGAGGCTGTAAAACGTGCAATAAAATCAGTAATTTACAATAAAAAAAGTGTCAAAATGTCATTATCAGTCTTTTAACTTATAATTGGCCAATAGATATTTGTTCATATGGCGGCATTTTGAAACGATCTCCGACCTTTTGTTTAAAAGTTCGTCTTTATTTTCGTAACTAAGGATTTCCAATTTCTCTTGCAGACAAAGTGGACACGATTTGCTTTTGTTCGAGTAACTTCTCACACGTTTTACGATCGACCAGTTTAACTCTGGCGTGATATTTTGGTCCTTTAACTGCCAGATGTAAGTGGACAGCGTGGTACTGTTCATGTACTTTTTGTTGTTGAAAGATAATTTGTGCCCACCATAGCATTCTTTGAACTCTTTCTCAGTTAACCCGATGTAGGCCTTTTTTGGTTGGTTTTGAGCGGTGACTTCGCATTTGTAGATGACAGACTGAACTCTGCAATTTCCTTGTAGAGGGCACGTTCTTTTAACTCTGCAATTGCATGTTGGTGTATCGATTATTTGTTTTGAAGAAACTTTTTTATTATGTGAATTAATGATGGACTTCACGTTTTCTGTACAACTGTAGCTGACTTTAACGTTATTCTTATTGAAAACTTTTTGAAGGTTGTTTTCTTTTGTAAAGTGCTTCTTAATTAGTTTCAGAAAGGATCTCCCGACGTCGTTAACAACATTTTTATTGAAGGGTGGGTTAAACCATATCACGTTTCGTTTCCTATTTCTGCCAATCCGATTGGGTTCCTTTTTATTGAAGGACAAGTTCAGGTTTTTGTATCCGCTTTTTCGGAGGGCTTCTTCGTATTCCGGTTTGGCTTGGTCAAAAACTTGTTCGTTTGACGAATTTTTGACAAGCCTATCGTTGATTGATATTGGTAGTTGTTTCAAAATATTTTTTGGATGGTTAGATAAAATGTGGACGTATTGGAGCTGATCGTTTGGCTTTTTGTAGGGTTTGAAAGTTTCTGAATCTAAATCAAGTGTAACGTCGAGGAAGTCTACTCTTTTTAGGTTAGTTTGAATCTCGATGTCGAATCCGATCGTTTTGAAGGTTTCGATTATTTTTTTACGTTTGGTGTCTGTTGATCTACCTCTTGAGTTTCTTAATACTAATAATCCGTCATCACGGTATAAGCCGATGTCGTCTTTTCTCACGATTGAAGAGAGCTTTTGCAGAATAAGAATGCCAACTAACTCACAAATTTCGGCTCCATCAAAGCTTCCCATCGTAACGTCAAAACATCCATGTATATCTTTTTTCTTCCATGGCTCTTCATTGAAAAACAAAAGTGACTTTCGGCAGTGTAAGATAGTTCTTATTTCTTTGTCTGATATCGTAGTGTGTTCCTTTGCAAAGCGTAATGCCTCGTCTAGAATGTTGTTTGTAATTGATGGGTAAAATTCTTTGATATCAAGCTGGATGAAAGTACAGGTTTGTTTGTTGTGCAATGAAGAAAACCAATCCAATACCTGGTCGGTGTTTTTCCACTGGTTAACATGAAGTAAGTTTCGTAGGTCTGAATTAATTCGGTCCAAAATCGATTTGCTAATGGCACCAAGTTCACTTTTACATGGGTTTATAAGACGACAAGGATGTTTTTGATGAAAGTTTTCTTTGTGATCTTTCAAGGATATGAATGCAGGAGATTTTGCGAGTTTTTCAGCGCGATTGTCTATTTTGTAAGAAGATGCAATTTCTTTTGCTTCGGAGTTGATCGCTTTATCGAGAAGGGGCGGTGCTTTTTTGTACGTTTTGGTGACGTTTTCTTTCAATAGCTTTTCGTGGAGGTCTGGTGCCATTGTGTAAATGTTTGAAGTTTTATCGGCAAAAACGTAAACCTTGTTTGATTTGCGAATGCTTGAAATGTCCTTTTTCAGTTTTCGTTGGAAGGTGTCATGTGTGTTACGAAATTCGATGTTTTCAAATAGGAAACGAAACGTGATATGGTTTAACCCACCCTTCAATAAAAATGTTGTTAACGACGTCGGGAGATCCTTTCTGAAACTAATTAAGAAGCACTTTACAAAAGAAAACAACCTTCAAAAAGTTTTCAATAAGAATAACGTTAAAGTCAGCTACAGTTGTACAGAAAACGTGAAGTCCATCATTAATTCACATAATAAAAAAGTTTCTTCAAAAGAAATAATCGATACACCAACATGCAATTGCAGAGTTAAAAGAACGTGCCCTCTACAAGGAAATTGCAGAGTTCAGTCTGTCATCTACAAATGCGAAGTCACCGCTCAAAACCAACCAAAAAAGGCCTACATCGGGTTAACTGAGAAAGAGTTCAAAGAACGCTACGGTGGGCACAAATTATCTTTCAACAACAAAAAGTACATGAACAGTACCACGCTGTCCACTTTACATCTGGCAGTTAAAGGACCAAAATATCACTCCGGAGTTAAACTGGTCGATCGTAAAACGTGTAAGAAGTTACTTGAACAAAAGCAAATCGTGTCCACTTTGTCTGCAAGAGAAATTGGAAATCCTTAGTTACGAAAATAAAGACGATTGGCCAATTATAAGTCAAAAGACTGATAATGACATTTTGACACTTTTTTTATTGTAAATTACTGATTTTATTGCACGTTTTACAGCCTCAATTAATTTTGTTATACTTATAGGAATTTAAATCAGTTGAATTTATTTTACAGCTGAGGATTGTATAGTGAATACATGAAACTCTGAGTACTGTAAAAGCACAGTTTACTTTATTACCCTTGTTATAGATATACATATGATAAAATTACATTTTTTAAAGATATATCCTTCTGCATGCATTCAATTTTTAGGATCACAAACAGTAATATTTTTATTGATCTTCTATGTGAAATAAGCAGTTTAAGAGCTTATTGTTACTATCATTACATTTACTACTTTGTGAAAACGAAAAACATTTTTATCAATCCGTCAGCTTTAAATCATGATACTGGGGAATCGTTTCCCTACCCTCAACAAATTTTCAAGGCTGTAACACTAAAACCTAAACATTTTTTTCTAAATTGAATTATACATACAATTTGGTAATGGAGCAACTGATGAGCTGACTACAGGAAACACAATTGTTGAGGTACTTCCTCCTGCATCAGGTGACTCTAAAGGACAAAAAGGCTTATATATATAAATTACATACCAATTGACTTCATGTTTAAATTGGGCAATTGCATGTTGAATCCTATGTAATTAGCTAAAATAATCTCAATATACTTAAAAAAGCCTTCTGGACTTATCACCAACCACCAACATCTTAAGTTTATTGATCTATTGTGATAAAATATATACTGACTGATTGCCAACCCACGACCATTGCAAATGCTTCCACGCTTAGTCTTTATAATTTTGGCTGTTTTACAGCAGGTATGATGAAGATGTCCTAAAGGCTTCAATTATAACTTTCGAAAAAAGTGACTTTTTTGGTAAAATCTTAATTAGTTTCGAGCTATAGGAAAAGTTTATCTAATTACACAGAATTATAATATCACAAATTTGAAGCTGAGAAACAATTGCAGATGAAAGATACTCAGGATAAATAAATAGAAGAGGTAAAAATTATTTGCATCACTACATTTCTTAATAGAAAAAAAAACCTTATTAATTTCAGAAATTAGGTCTAAAATCTTGGGAACTGATAAGATTTTCCAAAAAATAAAATGATGTTTTGTGTTTTCATGGTGATATAAGAAAGCAGGCGTGCTTTGGCTGTGTTGGCATGTTGAACTAATTTGCCAAAGCTATCTGTTTGAAATGTAGCTATCTGTCTGTGCAGTGCTTTATGTTTAATGTTGTTTAATGTGTTAAGACTGTTGTTTAACTAGCTAGCTATATGTGTTTTTCTTACTTAAAAACCTAAAATATCAGTCCAGAAATATACTTTAATACAACAAAACCTTACCATGAGGTTCTCTTTTCCAGATGTGAGTGACCCTTTGGGTATTTTCATAAATATTTAGATTTTACTTTATAACTAGCTAAGGGGCCAGATGAGGGATATGAAAGGCACAAAGTTTAGCTAACCACGCAATGAGTTTTACAAAAAAACAACAGCTACTTAAAAATGGATAAGAGCACCGATATTACCCAACAAATACCTTTCGCGTACATTCAGAAATAATATCTTTCCAGAAAAGAACAATTTTGCACTTAAAAGGAGAAGCGGACGGTAGTGGAAACACTGCGTGTGACCTGCGCTTGCTGTTTTTTGAAAAACTCAAAACCACCCGTATGCAAAGAGATTTATGTAATTATGATGCCAAATCATTTAAAGTTAATCTAAATTAACAAAAGTTTGGGAACAAAAACCAAGCAATACGAAAGTGTTTTGACACACCATCGTTCACCAAACCTCATCCCTAGGGCTCTTTTACTCTCACCGGCGCTGCGCTTATTGACAGGTCTGACATATTTGTCCACCCATCAAGTATACAAAAGACACAGCAGGCCCTGTGATAGAATTTGGAGTTCCAAAATAATATATACTTACGGCCATTGCATCCAGATAAGTAAAATACTAAAAAGAAGAAAAATAAAACGAAATAAACGTCTGCAATATAAGTTTTCTTCTGCTTTTTAATCTTGATATTACTTATAGCCTTGTTCGATCTGCACTCAGTGCATAGAACATTCTCTTAAAAGGCTATGGTAAACAAAAATTTAATGAAATTATGTAAACACGATTAGCAAAGTCGCTAAATATCGCTTTCCACAATAATGAAATTCGTGATTATTTCCGAAGCTCAAAATGTACTCGTTGTTCGAATGACACGCAATGATTTGTCGACAATCCTTTAAACCTGAATTTCACTAATTTCCTGACAAAGGTATTTTTCAGTATGTTGATAGACTATTGATCACACATTGCGGTTTTTATTCGAAAATCAGCCACAAATCCGTTACACGTTGTTTGTGCTTCTTCTATTGTATATCTCTCGCGTCAGGTTGACTGTTGCTTGCAAGTTGTTTCGTTCTTTGAAGAATTTTGGCTTCGTGTTGCTAACAATATGTTGCATATGAAAAGGTGTTTGACGTTTGAATAAAGTAACTTTTTAAAATTAAATTAAATCTAACAGTGGTCAGCCTCGTCCCTAGGGCTTGTTAAATTTCTTTGTAGGTACAAAGCGCTGCTAGATTTTTTTGTATTGGTACGAAGCGTTGTTCAGCCTTCAGTTAAAATAAACTTTAACCAGCAACAAAAGACTTGTGGTTTAATAATAAAAAAACCATAGTCACTCACCTATTAAAATACATGTCCACATTGCTATACGATAATTTTTTAATCTGTTTTTCTCCATTATATTCGCTGAAAATTAGAAGTACAAAACATTATTAACTCATCATAAATAATACTCTAATGAAAAATCGCATTTATAATAAGAAATGATTTCTTCTAAAAGCTGAAATAAATACAACAGCGAATAATTCCTTAGCATTGAGCATTTAGCATTGAGGCGTTAAAGTGCTATATAAAATTCTTGCAGGCTAAATGTGTTTGCTTATTTTTAGCAGCCTTGTGATTATATCACACTCTAGCAATACTTACCACCACAGAACAAAATTTTATTGATCATCGCTCAACTATTTCTTTATTTTAAACTCATATACATAAGGTCTTTTATTCTTACTAATGCTTATTTAATGCAAGCAGATAGCAATTGTAAAGCTGCCATGGTAGCGACATAATCAAATGATGGAGATAACACAAAAAAATGCAGAAATTCTTTAACCTAATATAATGCACGTAAAGGTGGCATTGTAATAGAATCAATGCCTTGATTACCGTCGAAACAAAGCAATATCAGTTCGAATAGCAAAAGCGTTTTGAGAAAATACAATACCAAATGTTTTTAACAGAATTGGTATTAATCAATTCAAATAGCATCAATTTGTATTGATTGCAATGTTTAGTTGAAGTTCCAACAGAGCAGACATGCTGGAGCTAAATCCTGATTCGCAACAAACATTGTATGTCTTTTCAATAAATCTTGGTTTTAGTCATATTATGTTTTTGTCTTGTTAAAATATTTCCCAGGAAAGGTTGAAAGAGCAAACAAGTACAAGCCTCTTTCTGCTTATGCAAACACTGGACGAAACTGAATGAGAGATGATAAAACTTTTGAAAATCTAGAGAATAAATGATTAGTGTCTTCCATGACACGAAAATTTAAATAAACTAAAAATATTTAAAGTTTTTTGCTTATAAAATACGAATATCTAACAGTTTATTTTACATATTACGCCTACACAAAGATAGCGTTCAGCCTATTCGGTCGAGGGAAGGGCGGATTCCGCCCCCTCCCTGCCGTTTTTTTAATAACTCTTTTTTGATATGCATGCTTTTTATACTAATTTTTCATATTTGCATATTAGACACCTGTATGCGTCACGTGATTAATCCGATTACTCGATTTTTTCGGATTTTACCCGAAAATTGGGAAAAAACGAATTTTCAGGCAATTTTTGCCCTTATGCGACAAACTATGTAAAAACCAGTATATGTTAAATAATTTTTACCAGAAACTTATAGATTGTAAAAATTCGTTCTAGAACGCAACTTATTGAAGGTCACAGAAAAGTGCTGACTTAAGCAGAAATGTATTGCTGCCATTTTGTCTTACATGACGTATTATTAGTGTACGATGTTTGATTCAATTTGAACAAGCTTGTTAAAAGTTATAAAGAGGGAGGGGCGGAATCCGCCCCCTGTCATGATATGTTTGAAATACTCAGGGCTGAATAGTAATAACTCAGAGACCGGATACGAAGTGTGCCAAAAGATAAGTAACAATCAAATTTTAAACCACACTATAACTAATATTTGAATACCGAAAATTCCGGTTTATATATTGCCCAGTGAAGCGTGCGATATGCCATGAAAATCATACTGCAAAGATTGTATGAGCATAATGGTTGTTGCCTAACGGAGTAAAAGAAATGTGCTTTTTCAGCGTTCTCCTATTACTGTTGTCGATTCTAATCCTTGCAAATGCTCAAAGAAACTGGCGAAAAGTTTATTTAGAGGACCCGAAAAGAATACTTAGTGGATACCGTAGAAGTACGGATATCGTAGCTGAATTCACTGATTTAGGTTACGAGTACGAAACAGGAAGTATATGGCCAAAACCAAGAACTGAAATGAGATCAGAGTCTGTCTTTTACACAATAAATCCCAAGACTTTTAATTTTTCTGCAACCGTCAGTAATGCAGTACTAAAGAACGCCCTGGGGCGTTATCAGGAGTTGACTTTTCCGGAAAAAGGTCTCCGCCCTGAATATGACCTGGAAAAGATAGAGACACTAGAAGTAATTGTAGCAGAAATTGACCAACCATTGTCTCAAGAAAGCAATGAGTCCTATACTCTCCGCATAAAAGCTCCGAAAACGACGCTAAAGGCTAAATCAGTGTGGGGCGCCCTCCGTGGCCTTGAAACTTTTTCACAGGCAGTATATCAAAACGGTTCCTCCTATTGGGTAGCCGAAAACAAAATCACTGATTACCCGAGGTTTTACTACCGTGGGTTTCTTATTGACACTTCGCGTCATTATTTGCCTGTTGCGAAAATTTTTCAATTTCTCGATGCTATGGCCTACAGCAAGTTTAACGTGTTACATTGGCATATCGTGGATGATCCTTCGTTTCCATACGTCAGCAAAAAATTTCCACAACTTCATAAAAATGGTGCGTTTAATGCGAAGACCCATATTTACACTCCAGAAGACGTACAAGATATTATTGAATACGCGAAGCTAAGAGGGATTCGAGTGATGCCGGAGTTCGATACACCAGGTAAAAAAAAATTATTGACTATTTATGTAAATAACAAACTAAGCATTATTTCACCCTAAAATTTTTTGTTTGACCTCGCTTGCAGTCTTCTTCTGGTTTTGAGGTCAGCAACTTCGACATCAAGCTTCTAACAATGCCACAGGGCCTAGGTTCGAGGTCGTTTGGATATTAAATTAATTAGAAGTACTGAGTTCCATGTAAACAAAGATGGTGTCGTCAAATTGAGATTATAACTATGCGAGTTTATATACGAATAATTAATCTCGGATAATCTCTATTATGGCTTGTTTCAACTTGCTTTGTAATGGACAATTTCGGATCCAATTAAATCGTTGCCCCAGTTCCAATTATTAAAAAAACTCTGTTCTCACAAGCTCGTTTTTACAAAAAGCCTGCTTCGCCTTGCTTAGATACATACATACATCAGATCAACTTTAACATTTGTGTTGATTAGATAGGTTCAACGTCAACGTCGTGTTTTGTGCAAACAAGAAAGCGAGTATTATCCCGCTAGCAACAGTTGGGTTGGTTAATTTACCTTTAATTAAACGTGATAGAACTTAACCGTGAAGCAAACACTAACATTTTCTTTATGACAATATGGGTGGAAACGTTTGAATATGTAGTGAACATATATGCAGACGAAATTATCACCAAGGTAATACATGCCACGGGTGCAGTAATAATCATAAACAGATGAGTTTGACACACACTTAGGAGCTGTCACTTAAGTCATAATCAGGTTTTTAAATACAATTAAAATGCGGGACATTAGTAAGTGAGCGCAAGGTTTACCGCGTCATGTATCTTGGTAAGAATTACTTAGTCTTGTAAGCTTGAAAAGAGGGAAGAACTTTTTACGGTGTTGTAATTTCAAATATCAGCAATCAGGTGTGGCTTTGGCAGAAATTAAATTATTTGCAAAGATAAAACAGTTGTAAAGAAAAGAATTTAGGATTCTAATTTCGCGTATATTAGGCTAAGAAACAGAAATATTTTTTCATAAAATGCTCAAAATCCTTAAAATCTTTGGTTTGATTTTTTAACGATTAACTAAAGCATTAAAGCAAATCAACCCAATCATATGCTGACTAACAACGCTTATTGTTTCACACAGGACACACCCATTCTTGGGGAGGAATACCTGGTCTATTAACAGACTGTGGTGAGACTGGTCAACAAGAAGAAATGTTCAATGACATGAAGGGTCCTATCAATCCTATACTTGAAGGAAGTTATGAATTTTTAGAAGAATTTTTCAAGGAGGTCAGTATAACGGTGTTTTTGTCAATTGCTCGATGTTTTACTTTTTTACCCCTTGCTGCTTTACGTGTCACAGGAACTCTAGTCGCATCTCTATTTTTTTATGCAAATACAAAATCGGCGCATGACTAAAATACCTTAAAAAAACAATAGAATAGAACTTTCGTTAAAGATAAAAAACGTGTCAAAAAACTCATTTCTACACAGAACTTATCCCAAACACTAGTGTCCAGACCACTTGTTTAGAATGAAATAATATTTCCTAGATTTTCGGACCCTTCTTTGCCTGTAGCTAAAAAGAACATATTGAGTTAAATAGAATTTGATAAGGAGTCCACAAACTATGCACTTACAACACAGAGAACATATTGTAAAACAAAACTTTTCAATAAGAGAAAATAAAAAACAATATCACAATTTTTCTCCATACACGCCAGGCCTAATTTCATAATAGGATTCTGTGTTGAAGAAAACTCTAGCTTCTAAATGGACACCAAACTAATTATTATTCCTTCACATAAGAAAATAAGATGTTTGAAATAGTCACAAAATTTAACTTAGTGAGAGAGGCCACAGACATAAAATTTTCAAACATCTTGGTGAATAAAAAAAATCTTCGTTTTTTGATAAAGTTAAACTTTAAAAAATGTCGCCTAATTCTCGTTCAGATAACCGAGGTCTTTCCTGACGAATATTTACATTTGGGAGGAGATGAAGTTGATTTTAAATGCTGGATGAGCAACAAACGCATAATGCAATGGTTGCAGGATAAAGGAAACGGCGGAAACGGTACAACGTTACACACACACTACTTGCAAAAACTCATTAAAATCATTGAAAAACTAAAGAAGAAATACATTGTATGGCAAGAGGTTTTCGATGATGGAGTGCAGATTAATAATCGAACCATAGTAAATGTATGGAAGGAGGGATGGAAACAAGAAATGTCTAAAGTTACAAGCAGTGGACATAAAGCCATATTGTCGTCTTGTTGGTATCTCAACTACATCAAATATGGCCTTGATTGGCCAAAGTTGTATAAATGCGATCCTGAAGACTTCGATGGAACTATCGAGCAAAAGAAATTAGTAATAGGCGGATCGGCAGCTATATGGGGAGAATATGTCGACGCTACTAATGTTATACCGAGAAGTTTTGGACGTGCATTTGCAGTATCAGAAAGACTGTGGAGTTCAAAAGATGTTAAAGATGTAAAATCGGCCTTAAAACGCTTGTGGGAACATCAATGTAGGTACATACAACGCGGTATACCAGCGGAGCCAGTTACAAGAAGTCGATTTTGTCGAAAAGAATGGAATAGTGGAGCGTAACCTTTAACCTTAATATACACTGCTCACGATGTATGCGATATGTAGCATGCGCTACTTGCGAAAATGGATTTCCACAGCTAGTATTTTCTGCACTTCAGGATACTTATTAACAATGTATTTTAGGAGCAGATTTAAAACAGTTAGATGCATAAAATTGTTTAGTAATTAGCTTTTAACAGCTGATCATATTAATGAGATACACAATAACAATAATATGTAGATTTTTTCTGCTCTTATTCCAATGATTTAACAACTTCTATGCTGAGTGTAGCAAACCCCTGTATGGACCAGTCCTGTCTCGTTGTGTGTACAGTTTAGTAAAAAAGATTACATAACCACACATGTTGTTTTATCAGCCTCATCTCCATGTTGTTGTTTTTCGAAAGCTTTTTAACAGCTTTCTGAAAAACTAATCATTGAAAATAAAACAAAAATGATGCTGATTTCTATTTTAGAAAAGAAGGCAACAGCTTGGTAACTACCGTAGAAATCAGTTTGTGTAATTAATTTTCAAGTTCATTAGCAACTTAGATTCCAGTTCATTTTGGTCTACTTATGTGTGGCTGGTTATCTATATTACATTACAATTATTTTCGTCTGTGATTTCTCCAAAATAGCCCAAGTAGTAGTGAAACCATTCTTGTTAAAATTAACTGTTGGACGGATATATCGAATACTTTGCATGGAATTCCCCCTTTAACAGTTAGCCCAACATGGTTAAAATCTTTAAATTCTATTCTTTCCGTTTTGTTTTATTTTTCGCACATAAATTCATAATTTAACAACTTGCTTTTAAATGCATTATTCCAGGAGATTGGAATAAGCCTCAACACATGCTATCAAGAGCTGTTTCAGAGTTAACTCAACAAAATGGAATGTTATAAATTCGCAGAGATGTACTTGATACAAAATACATGAAGTGAAAGGAGACATCTTCAAGAGCATGAAACGAAATAGAGTTTCTACCTCCAACATCATAATGGTGCTTTATTTCAATAAACAAGCCTTCCTACGCATCTCAGCTGCCATTATTAATTCTCTTATTTCTACATAATTCGTGCAAGATTAATAGTTAAGGAATACAACTTTGCTAAATCCCTGTTGATCTACAGAATTAAAACGTTTTCAAACAATAGCCTAATTAAGATTCTTGGGATATGAGTAAATATGGCATGACTCATCCTTAAATACCTCCAAAGAAGAGCGAAAGTGACTATTGAATGAGAATGCATGTTTCGTTTAATTCAATTTTCGCTGTCACTTTCTACTGCGATTATTTGGTTTAATTCTGAAACAATGTCTACAATTAATCCTATCTTTTTTTCCATTAATTTTCATTGTGTATTTGTTTTTTATGATAATAAACCATCTTCGTAATATCCGTCTAAGAATTAGAAGATATTGCGGTTAATATTATTATTAATTGAAAAGAGAAAGGAAATTCTAATAAAGTTTTCCAATGTTTTGTCTCGAACTTGACGTAAATACAAGGATAGACAAAATAACACATTTTTCCATGAACAGCCAGTTAAAACATTGACACATCGAAATTTTCAAGATTTAAGAATACCTATAAAACACGGTCAGATTTGATGAATGGTAATATTACAGATGCATTCAGTTAGTCAAATGAAACTTATATATTTATATTTATGAATATATATAAAAATAAGAAAGAAAAATACAAATTACTCACCTATTTCTTTCTAAAAGATCAAGTTTCCAAAAAATATAAATCAATGCTTCTATGTTACAATTTCTTTTATATTTTATTTAAAGTCTTTTTGTCTTATTAATAAATATATTTACAAACAGTTATTTGAACTTGGAAATTCTACCTCCTAAAATTGACATTATTTAACAAGCTTAGTAGTAGTAGCAGCGAGTAAGTAAAATATTTTAAAATTTCAAAATTGCATTTTCAAATTAAATATCATTATTTCTACTTTTGTCAAACTTTCCGAATTCTCTAGAAATTCCCTTAACAATATTCAGCAATTGAAAAGGAATTAAAAATGTTAAATTCTAAACGATTGTAACTCTTTTTATATATCAAACAAGGACACTTGTTGTTTTAATCTTCTAAGAAGTTGTTTCTGTCAATATAATCCTACTTCTTGTTATTGTATTATGCGAGAAATAAGAATTAGAAGAAATAATTATAAATACATCTACACATATACAAGAATTTTAAAGTTTATTATGAAAAGGCATCCGATGAGTCGTTTTTTTTCCCATTGTCTCATGCAAGTGAAATGTGTCATTTTATATACATCTCTATTATACATTATATTATTTTGTATTTGAAGATTATGACGTCATGTAAATGCACTATCAGCGAAAGGTTATGAAAAATCAGATAGGGAAGAGGAAAAAAAATATTTTTTACTCGTTTTTATATATTACAACTTAAACCTTACAGCAAAATTTTTCCGCATTTTCGTTTCTGTACTCTACATCCTTTAGATTTCCATAAAAATGTCTGCCCGCCTAGCAGAGCTCTTTTTTAAAAAATCTACTAAAACTAGCTTTTACAAATGCGTGCCTTTTAAATGAAGTTCTTAATTTTGATTGGTTGCGTGCTAAATTTTAATAAAATAAGAATATTGAATTCACACAGGAACCTACGATCTCATGGAATTCTGGCTGTAGTCAAAACAACTACCATAATAAATTAATTAATATCTGTCCGTAATTACTGAGCCGTGTGTTTTAGAGGTGATTGGTGAAATCAAAATTTTAAGTAATAGTAAACTTTGATGACAACCCACGTCGTTTTAAAGATTTGGAAAGTAACCTTGGCAACTGAAGATGACATTTCAAGATCTTAAACCACGCAGAATGCGTAAATAACTTATATTGAAAAGATTGGGGAAGATCATTAAGAAAAAAACTTGAACAAAGATGGCTTATTACTTTGTATGAGTCAGTCTTGTATTGAGTTGATTTTCGTCGTCAGTGTAGGTGTCTCCAAGCTCTCACATTATCATTTTAAAGCTGTGTAGGCGTGTAGATGTGAGAAATATTAACACACTGACTTGATTTGATCCCTCCAGCCATGGCTTCTCGATAAGTGTGCATTAGTGACAAAAGAAACATCAATGTGTACACTAATCATGACATGTGAAAGCTATAGAAGTTTCATACGCACTATTTTGACTCCAGCAGCAAATTCTAAGCGATGTAAAAACTACTAAGTTTTCTGACTGTTTAGTAACTAAAAGTTCTGGTGAAGAGAAACTGTTTCTTTGTCTTATAGCGAATCATTTTCTGCTTTATCTGAGGGCTGAATCATGCACACGGAAGCATATAATTTGGCATATTTGCTGATGTTGTAAAAGAAAAACTTTTTTCAGGCCCTCCATCAAGAAATCGTGTAAAGTTGTCTCTGAATAATAAATAGGAAAGATAGCCTGAGATAAGGTTAAAGAAGGAGACGGTCCGAAAGGTGTTTCAAGTGAGACTCGTGGAATAAGATTATTTACTTCGTAAATAGTAAGCCTTTGGACGAACAGCGTTCATTAATCAATTCGTTTACACGTTTTTGTTGATGAGAGAATATCAAACATGAGAAAGCCTGGTGACAAAGTTGACTGGTAAACCATGGTAACGACAAGAGATTGCAATAGAGGTATCAAGACAAAGCATTTGATTCATAATATACTTTAAACTATTTTAATAGCGTGTCAGATTCGAAAGAAAAATTCGCATATTAGTCATAGCGAGTGAATTGAATGTATAAAATTTGTGTAAGAACAAAACAAACAGAAAATAATAAAAACAAGGACTTGGAAAACGTAAAATTTTGTAATAAGTGGTGCCCAAAAAACTGACTAGTCGCCTCACAAAAATTTGAGAAATTTTTTCTACTTGTAAAAATTTAAAAATTGTAATTTAACATCCCTCTTATAGACTGTCAAAATTAAGAAACTTTTTCTAGTATACTGACCACAGAATTTAAGAAACTTTAACTAGTTCAGCGTTAGTTTGTTATAAAAAAAAACAGGTAGCTTTTGAAAAAAAATTCGTTATGCTTATTTTTATCATTCCATGTATTACTAACACTAGACCAAACTAGTATCTAGTGCTCTAAAAAAAAAACGAACCGTTGGTATCAAAGTCGATATTTGGCAAATCTTTTCGATAATCGATTTAAAAAAATCTTATGTTTTATATTAATTATCTCTAACAATGATATGCCAACCGCGTCTGTCTATCTGTCTGTTTGTCTGTTACAGGCAAAGTCGATATATTTTCTACAATTTTCTTTATCTATAAAAAACAGGTTGTACCCTACCTAGCTACTTTTTACAACATTTCTGCCAATATTCAAATTAAAAGTTGTATATGTTGTATTTTTTAATGCATGGAATGAATTTGTACCAAACCTGTTTGTGTTGTGATGTTTTGCGCATCATGAATTTGTGTCACATTTTAATCACTTGAATTTCTGTCGTTGAGTTCGCCTCTCTAATGTCCCTGCTTCTCTAATAAACCTTTTTTATTTTTAAGGTTGTGGAATAATGGAGTAAATACGGTATTATTGTCAAGGGAAGAAATCGACATGGTCGAACTGTTGCTAATGATTCCCTTGATAATAACGAGCATAAATTTTTTTTTAAGCAAATGAAAACACGTTCAAACTTTGAACGTGTTTTTATCGAAAAAAAAATATTTTTCCTGCTTAAAGAAGCTATCTTGCTTTCATGAAATTAACTAAAAAAATTTTTGACGAAAGGAACTACTTGCGTGGATTTCCGCTAAATAATTGTGATGCATTGGATTGAGTTTAAACGTTTTTAAAAATTACACTTTTATGAAATTATAAAGTTTCATCGTAAACTCATGATTATATATAATACATCAGAAACAAAAAAAAAAAACGATTAAAGAATAAAAACTCAACTTAATGATGCTAAAAAATATAAATTAAGTGAGTAAAAAATACAAATCATACCTGACAGTACAAAGCCCGCTTCGCACGTTTTATGTCAGTAATGTCCTATATTCATTAAAAAAAAATTCACAGATTTTGTCTTAAATTTGATTTTTTTTTCATGATTTTATTACTATGTCACGTGATTTGCATGAATTTCATGCCCAATGCGTTCCTTTGGTGGAAAATAAATAGGTATTTGTCATCTATTTAAAAGAACGTAGTTTACATCAACCTAAGTCCCAGATCCGTAAAAATCAAAAGTGACAAACGACCACTACAAAGTACAATAATCTCCTTTCTAAATTCTAACTGGATGGTTCAAGCCAAATACTATTTTTCAGCAACTTCTAGCCTTGTAACTTCTGTGAAATTGTTTTAAGGATCCATAGTTTTTGCTGATAAATTGTTGATTAGTAGACTGGTACTCAAATTCCTTAACCTACGCAATTAATTAAAATAATGTTTCACACTCATTATTTTTTATAAGCATAAAGCTTATACTAAGCATACAAGCTCACATGCTTAAAAAAATAACCATATACTAAGCATATTTCCCAGCCTCGGAATTTTTTTCCCTCACTTCTATTTCTTCCCAAATCAAGTGTAAAAAATAGTATCACACAAAGGACGAGGTTAAGTGATAGGAAACAGCATTTTTGCATGAAATAATCTTTTGAACAAAACTATGTACAAATAAATGAAACAAAATGTTTAACTCAGTCCAGGAGCTAGCAAGACAGGTAAAACCTGAAAGTCATTCAAGCTATTAGCAATGTATCTAATATTTCAGAAATGTTTTGAAATTAAGCATACGTTAAGCATAATTTCAGGCTCAAATTGGGAAAATCTTAAGCATATTGAGCCTAAGCCCAATTTACCCGTATGCTTATAAAAAATAATGAGTGTATGCTGGAATATATATCTTTTTTGCTTTAAAATGATTATGTGAGAAAAAACATCTTTGGTTATTTTTTTCTCCTTTGTTTTTTCCTTGGTATGATGTAAAAAACGCAATCCAAAATTTAGCTATAAAAAAGGCCTTGAAACGAAGTTTAAATTTTCACTGCTATGTAATAAATTTGAACGGTGAGGACACAGACAGGAGGATCAATTAGAAGAAAAATACAAACAGAATGAAGACAGGAGTTAAACCTATCCAGTGTAGATCACTTTCCAGGTTATTAACAGAAGCCCCAATCTCTTGTAACTTTATGTTATACACTCCCATACTGTCATTTTATGAACTGAGAAAAACAGATTTTGATACCGTACAGTTAGAAATTTCAAAAATCGTCATTTGATTGTCGGTTTTCTAGCTTGTTCCAAATATATTTGTCGATATAGTGGCACGTATCTTTCATAAGTATGGTTTATATGAACATTAGGATTTGTTACAGATCAAAATTTTTTATTTGGCCTCTTTGGTGTAATGGGTTTCATCACCTTCAATTCCAAATCGCGGTTCAAACCCTACACTAGCCTAGATCACGAGATGTGATACACCGAAGCATGGGATTTGTTTATTTTGGTACTTATTAGAAACATGCTTAGCTATCGTTCACCAGCCAAAAGAGGGAAAATATTAGAAACAATAAAATGAAAATCAAAACAAATATAATTTCATACTAAATTTTCAAGAAGAAGAATCAGCGTTGTGAAAATGTTAAACGTAGGAGGATAGAAAAATAGGTTAAAATTTTCTAAAAAAAGACGCAAATCGTTCAAAGCAATCACGTTTTTGTCTTCAATGGGTTTCAGCTGTAAATAGTTCAAAATTTGCAAAAGGACAAGTATTTTTTCTTACTTTTTCTTGATTTTTTTTCTTCAACCCCTTATCTCAAGGGAAATAGGACTTTCTCAACTACCTAGAAGGCCGATAGGGACGGGGGCACGCTTTCCTGATAATTTTTGTCGATCATGGCTGATATGGAAAAATTTGTGCAGAAGATGCATTTTTACCCAACCTAGGAGTTTCAAATTTGCACACTCCACCCTAGAATATTGAGGTCAGCTAAAACCTGTTTTACATCCAAATATTACTATATTTATACACTTTGATCTTGGGTTCTCAAAGTAGGAAACGTAAAGTCCTCAACAATAAATCCTGTGCTTTTATTTTTGTTTATTTATTTATATCTTGATATGGTCTCCTTGACAATAAAGCTGGTATATTTTATATCGACGTTAAAGAATAAAGAAGAAAGAATGCTTTGAATGCATATTTGCGCAATATTAATATACCTTCTAATTGAGTACAAGTGTTTCCCATCAACCAATGATCGCTATATATTTTTTTCGTTCACAAATTTTACAAATGAGACATTTGCAGCAAAGTGATTGGGTTCGTTATTAATTTTATAAATATGATAACATATGGACAATCCTTTCCTCCAAGGACAATCCCATACAATTGCAACTGACATGATAAAACCGTGACAAGCATCAATTTTTAAATTACCGCGCGATCAAACAGATAAATTTCAACCCATGCTGAAGGAAATACAATCGATAATAATTTCAGTCCGTATAGCTTGGATGACATTTTTCAGCCCGGGTTCAAAACTGAAAAATAACATAAGAATTTGTAGCCATAACAACTGTACCCGATCCCTCTTGATGACGTCGGCATATGTACGTCATTATGTTACGTCCGAATTGGAAGGTTTATCTATGTGCAATTAAAATTAAGCGAAGTATAATTGAACAACATTTCTCGTTGGTGATTAGTTCGCTGCATCTAATTATTTCGCAATTTTATCCTGTCCTTCGATCTTTCGTGTTCAACATTTCGCCGCGACACTATCTTTTAAATATATTCGACAATTTTACTGCCACTATTTAACAACCTCGTCTCCAGGGTCTTGTGGCCCCTGAGCAGTTATTACGGAGTGAATCAACTTCATCAACAAGGCAAAATGCCTAGGGAACGAGATTGACTATTTTAGTAAAAATAAAATTTTTGTCGATCAGTAATCTAATAAAAAGAACGGTAGGAAATTTATTCGCTGTTTACCGACATTATTTTAAGACACAGCTATGACATTTTTTAACATTTGGGATTCCGTGCAGCAAAAAAGACAAGCATTAAACGGATGCACGTCACTTCATTGAATTTGATCGAGATAAAGCAATTAATTGAGTTCTAATGAAGCGACGTAATTGTTTGTTTCAACGCTCTCCATGCAAGTTAATTTTATTTAGATTGAACTCGAAACTCAGGACGATTTTGCTAAATCCAATCATGTAAATCGCTGTTAATAAGAGTCGGCTAAAAAAGCTTTACTAGCTTGCCAATTTCGTTCCCAGGTTTTATTTTGGCGAAAAAGAAGCTCTGGGGACGAGATTGATCACTCCCTAAAAATATAGTCACTTTTTACCACTAAAGTTTACCGTCACTCGTTTGCCCACTCATGTTTGGAATAATATGTGGAATAATTTGTTTTTGAAGCAAGTATTATTTGAAATAAAAAAATGGATAACAAAGTCATGATAAAGTGAATATTTTTTTTCAACGTATATTTTTAAAGAAACCAATGAAAGGTTCTAGTACCGGTAGTTTCTTAATTTTTTTGACAATTTTAGTACTGATGATTTTTTATTTAAATTCTCAAACTTATACATATATCAAATAAAATGACATCGACTTGTTTCTGCATGAAAAGATATTTTACTTTTATTAGCTTCTTAATTTTTTCAAGCCTAAAAAATCCAGTACTAAAAGTTTCTTATTTTTGAAAGTTTCAGCCTCTCTACTCAGTTTCTCATAAACGGGTTTCTATAAAAAAAAACAATATTAACTTAAAACAAGAAGCCCTGGGGGCTCTAAGAATTTCCGCGCGCTACCAAAATATTTGATGAAAACCTGCTAATTCGTTGTGTTATTGTGCCAAACATTCGAAGGGGTTTGGTGCATGAACCTCTGAAGATAAAGCACACCAGTGACATTATATCTTACAACAAACGCAAACAAAACAAAACGTGTCATTAAACTCACATTTTAAAAGAAATTGCTAACAAAAAATACAGCCTATCATTCATGGTTGAAAGTCTTGCGATTGCAACGTTTATGGTCTTAAACGGCATTAGTTGACAAAAAATCAAAATTTTGATGTGACCATCATTTTCAGCATACTTTTTTTATTAACTGTGTCAATTTTTGTCGAAAATAAAGCAGTTTTAATTTTTGGATAAATTTTGGCCTGAAATGACATTTAGGTGACAAAAAATCAAACTTTTGTACCATAATCATTTTTAGCATACTTAATTTGTTAACTGTGCTAGATTTAGCCGAAAATGAAGTGGTTTTAATTTTTGGACCAATTTTGGCCTATAATGGCATTTAGGTGACAAAAATCAAAATTTTGAGGTCACCATTATGTTCAGCATACTTTTTTTGTTAACTTTGCCAATTTTTGTTGAAAATGAAGTAGTTTTAATTTTTGGACCAATTTTGGCCTAAAATGACATTTAAGGTGGCAAAAAACCAAAATTTTGATGTCACCATCATGTTCAGCATACTTTATTTGTTAACTGTGCCAAATTTTGTAAAAATAAAGTAGTTCTAATTTTTGGACCAATTTTGGCCTAAGATGACATTTAGGTGACAAAAATCAAAATTATTATGTCACCATTTTGTTCAGCATACTCTTTTTGTTAACTGTGCCAAATTTTGTCGAAAACAAATACCAATTTTAGCTTGAAACGTCAATACGAGACTTTCCAGTAGTTAAGGAGCTTGGGTACGAAGTTTACATCTGTAACGGAGCAACGTGAAATCCCAGGGTCGATTTTTTCTTAAAAAATGCTCCAAAAGAAAAAAACGACGGTTTTAAAGAATTTCCTACGCCTTCGGGCGCGGAAATTCAATAATCTTTGTTTTATTATGCTTTTAGAGAAATTTTTGTTCTTAATGCAGAGCAAAAACAAAAACCCAAATTCGGGGAAAAGTCTTTGATCACCCTGTAGCTATCGATGTTTCGCCGACAAGGTAAAAACGAGTATGCCGGATACAATAGTGTCGTCGGCTTTTTTTGTTTGTTTTTACAACATTAGCGTTTTATGACAATTTGGTAAAATTGACGAACACGGCATGAAATGACAGATAGCTACTCTGCAATTTGTCGTTTCACTTTGGCTTACAGACGAGGCAATGAAATGCCATTATAATTTGTATGTTAACCCCCAAACAGACCAAAGATTTGGAAAATATATTGTTCCAACGCCAGTATAATTTAGTGCCGTTGAAGCTTTTGGGTGTGACCACGAAGTACGCGTGTGTGACACGGGACAGCGTGGATGATAACTTGTGGCCAGGAAATTCGAAATTTAATCTTTTGTTCAGAAATATTTTTATCATACTTTTTATCTACTGATTTATTTCGTTCTAAAAACAATTTTCACAGCGAACGAAAAAATTTAAGCCAGGCAAGGTAATATCAAATTGTTACCAATTTACACAAAATGGTGTCTTTTGGTTCCAAATTGATTAATAAAAAGTTTTATCCCTTTATTTTCTTTAAAATGAGAAAGATAAAAATTGATAGCATATAATTAAAAATACAAGCAATGCATTTTTAATTAAAGATATTCTGTAGATATAGCTGTATTCTCGATAAATAAGCAACCTGTTGGTACCATATGAATCATTTTCCTTTTTTTGAATGCTAACATTGTTGTTGAATCAGTCACTTTTCCACCTACCCACAACATAACCCCGGCTGCATTTGATTATTTCATCAAAATTGGATAACGGATACGTTTTTAAGGATTAACGAGTTCACTCTGTTCACACCATTCATTTTTACACCTCAGCCAATCCATTAAATGTGTGACACTTGTATTTCTTTTTAGTGTGAAATAATTGCAGCTCCGTAAGTGGGCGGAAGTGTCTCCAAAATTTACACTTTGATGTGAGAGAACGGACCCCACAGTGTGATTTAATTTACGCTTCCTTATTCAAAACATAAAGCCGGGTACATCTTCAAAGCTTTGTAGTAACCGTTGTAAGTTTCCGTATTTCAAACTACCCGTGTAAACTGTAATAGTTTGGTATCAGATTGGGAAAGTTTTGTTTTTTACATCTTGATAGAATATTTACTTCACACTTTGTCGCTTTTAAAGTCAGTTGTTTCGAGAAAGTTTATCATGCATTAGCTAACATGCCCTTCATGATATAGCTACCTATTAGGACTACGTGACACATTTTAATGCTCTCTTATTGGTGACGACCTGAAATTTTAATGTTGTTTATGATAACCTAACTAAAGTAAGCCTCAACTTTTCAGTCTGTGTTGATTTCAAACGCTAGTTGAATTCTAAACCTTTTACACTTATGATTTTGATTACACACTCTTTGTAACAAGCTTAACTGTTTCAGGTATGAAACGACAGACTAAGTTTTTAGAAGGTGCTCTGTGAGTAAAGCCAACCTAAAGGTTTTTACCGAGATCAAATATTTGATTGTAACAAAGTGTCCGTTTGTACGTTTTACTCTTAAGATAAATTTTTTATAAAACATATTCCGTGAAATAAAAAAATGTTGGGCGACGTTCTACCAACATCAGGATAACGACAGACATTGTCATGTGTTTTTATTTAACTAAAGAGACAGTTATTTTTGCAAATCACATATTTTGAACGGGATTTAAAAATTTCCTGAAATTAAAGGGGGCATAACTTACCGTACAAAAGTTAACCACAATTTCAAAAACAACACAAAAAATCTCGAACATCAATGTTATACCACTCTCTTCCTTCATGAAATAAAGAAACAGCTGAAGTTAAAAATTATATTTCGCTACTTAGTTATTTTTGTAAAAGACCCAGTACAATTTTTAAGCGAAAAAAGAGAAGTCAGAGCCAACTGTTAGGATAAGCATCACATTCAAATTTCATTCAAAAACTTCTTCCCGCCTTCGTGACAGTACGCGTAATTTGGTCCTCTACCAGAAAGGCGCTGTCTTAACTAAGTCCACGTGACTTGCATCAATGCATTGCGCGACTAGATAATTATTTAATGACAGGGATTATATTAACTGAAAAAAAAGTTCTAGGAGGTACATTTTAAGCAAAGCGATATAATAAAAAAGATTATGTCTGTATGATTCACCCAGGTTCACCACGTTAAATGGAATTCTATGTCACAGGAATTGGGCAGATTTGAATTTTTGATTTCAGGTGTTTTGCAATGATGAACGGCATCAGTTTTGTCGGAAAGTACTATTATAGTTGATAGACAAAAGTCCTAGGTACAAGGTTGTCGTGAGTGTACCCAGTTAGCTAGTAGTTCAAAGAGAGATTTAAATGCTTGCACTTTTTTACAAAAAAAATTATAAGAACAATGAGCTTGGCAATGGTTGAAAATAATAAGAAAAAAATGACAAGGCTGAACGTGTAAAAAGTAAGAACATCTAAAACTGAAGTCAAATTTTATGGTTCTTATTAAAAAATGTGTATTGATAGCAGCATAATATTGTAAATGTTTGGCAACTTTGAGGGAAATATAATTCAGTTTTTCACTAATCACTCGTTTCATTAGTTTCTCGACACATTCAAAAGTAATGAAATTAAATAGTTGTATACAATATATATTGATGTTAATTTAAAACAAAGTTCATTAAGCTCTAACCGTTTGTGCCAATATGCATATCCCTCGCTTTCCCGATTACACATCAAAAAAAGAAAGCTAATTAGCGTTTGTTAAGAATAGAAATACTATATACAATGACTCATGCAGAAAATATTTAAATCTGGGAACGCATTTATTTGTTCTTTTTGTTCTATTTAGAGACTGGTGTGATTCTTTCATTCTGTAGGTGGTGTTGCATACTACATTTTTTTACCCAACCTGGTGTAAACTCTCACAAGAACCAACGTAACCTGTATCATGAGTCAAGTTTGTATAAGTCAGGACCGCTTCGTTATATTCTCATTGACTGCAGTACTAGAAAATGAAGAGGTTATCCTGGGTAATCAACCACAAGCCACCACGCCATATAACAACAAGGCTGATCACTAGGGCTGCAATAAGTTTTGGTCTCCATAAGCACGTAAATGGCGACAGTAATGAATGGTTCTGCCCCACAAAATCCCTATTCTTGCTCCGTCCGTTCTATTTCTTTTAACTATGGTGCGTAAGAATAGTTCAGGATTGTTTTACATCGCTCGCATGAAACAAAAAACATAACAACATTGTTTCCATAGCAAATGTGTTGATTGTTTTAGATTTTTTATTATTCTATGCATTCTTTACACCTCATGCACATAAACAAAATGTCTTAACAAAGATTGTAGTAAAACGCTGTTTGTTGACAGCTAGTAGGTATGGCGGCCAGATTGCGAAAATAGCAACAAGATTTAAGAGTTTTAAATCTCCTGACCTTGAGCACGTATCAATGTGTAGTTCTTATGTATCTTTCAGGAAATATGAGCACAAAGTGGTGCAAATATTGTGGTGCAGATATTGAATACGCTGATAATGAGACGCAGTCACCTGTAAATTCGTTAGGATAAGGTGCGACAAAAAGGCAAACTTGTAATATAGTAGTCTGAAGTCCTAACCTATAGCCTAAATTTTGATTTATCAAAGTTCAATACACTTTCAGAATCTACGTTCATTTTTGATACTTCGTCATAAATCGACTTACATCAACGTTTAAACTCAGTTTCCTGCATTGATTTCCTCCTCTCAAAAAAACTGAAGCTACGACCCTGTAAATCCTACTTTTAAGTGGTTGGTTCGTTGCCAATGCATTTTGCCTTTTTGATTCCGTAATAACGACGCAGGAACCAAGGGACCCAGGGGACGAGAACGAAATTGGTTATAAATTTAAGCAAGCACCCTAGCGTAATAACCTTCCTACCAAATTCTTTCCAACTCAAATTATTTATTTTCAAAACAATTTCTGTATCCTTTCCCCGTTTTCTGGCATTGTGTAAAATGTTAAGTAACGTTCAAGACTGACTTAACAAACATTGCTCATGACTTATAGGAGCGCAGAAAGGCGATTAGTTATTTTTGTATAGGAAAGAATATTTAAATTCTGGTGGCGCTATATATCGCAATCTGTAAACATGAACTTACATCAGACGATTCTTGCAACTTTTTTCCGAACTTTTTCTTGCAAAACTTCGTCCATTCTAACTGAAGCCCTGAAACATATCTAGAGATTAATTTCTAAAGGAATATAATGAGTTTAAAAAATCGCCCACTATGCAAATTTTGTTAATAAGCGTGGAACGGTATATAATCAGAGTATCTATGTGGGTCAAAAAAAGGGAATTAATAAATATAAACAAACAAGAAACAAACAAGAAATTTGTGTCCATCTTTTTATACGTTACATGTTTTCTATATATAATTTCATAACTCATATGATTGGACAAAATCTTTCTCTAATCCTTCTCATAATTATTAGATTTCCATCCACTAATATTATTAAAGGTACTGTCCGATTAAAAATCAACTAAAATTTTGACAAAAAATTCTTATTTGGAACTAATTTCTATAAAATAATTAAATAATTATTTGTTTTCTTTCCTAACACCAACTGAACAACATCTCATTCTTGTTTACAAAAAAGCATGCGGTCTCTCACTTCGATTGTTTATATGGATGGCGGATGATAGGCACTAAAGCGAGGCTGAAATAATATGTCGCGTGTGACGTATTTACCTGGAGCGCGCCGAACTGACCAAAATAGATAAAACGTGGGCCAGGGCTGATATTTTATTATATGTTTAAAAATTTTGGTAATTTTACCCCCTGAATTGTGAAAGACCGCTTTTTATGAATTATTCATATGGAATTAAAAAATCGAAGGCGAGAGATGTGTCTAGACCTTAAGGTAAACACACACTGTGCTAATTCTGTACGAACCTAAGTAAGAAGCTTTCGCTAATAAAACTTGAAGTTCAATATGACTTTAGCCTTAGGGTTGCATAGTTGTTTCAGCTACTCTAAAGACAACCAATCAATAATTAAAAATTAGTTTCCTCTTCACTAGATGTCCCGCCACAGAGAGATTAGACTCAGATCGCACATTCAATAAGGTTGAGAGGCAGAATAATGTCGTGGTGCGCTGTTGTGAATTGCACTAACAACAGTCGAAAAAACAGGATAAAATTTTTTTTTCGCTGCTCAAGGATCCAAAAAAAAATCTTCCGTATAAGGAAAAACCAAAAGTCAGAGAAATATCTCAACGGAGGAAAGAAAAGGATGTTAAGGAGGTGAGTGGGGGCTGGTAACTAGGTGGTCGTTCGAAACTCTCTGTCATGGAGTGCCACCAAAGATGTTCACAGCGTACTCTTCAATAAAACCACCGCTCGGAATTCTTCGTGTTCCGTAATACATTTTTTATCTGAAAAATATTACAATATTACTCAATCACACTCGCATCTAAGAATTACTCATGAAGGAGTAGAAACTTTTATACCATGTAATTGAAAATATTTAATAGAGTCAAGTCTTTTTCAGGAGAGGCGTGCGATCGCACGCGCACGCCTTGGCACACGCCTAAATCGTTTCAGGCGTGTGATTAATCGCACGCCTGAAAAATAAATATTGAGTTTTCAAAATCAACCTATAAAATCCATAGATCTCAAAAATTATTGAATAGTCCTGGTCCTTTTAATCCACGAGCAAGCCTATTCATAGCCAACCTGACCATCCTAGCTAATTCACCGACTCCTGACTTAGTTAAAAGAACTACGTAGACATAAATCTCTTTTTCCTGGCCCCTTCGTCGTTGGTAACCAGGTCTTACACAAGAAATCCAGCCATGCGGTTCTTAACTAATGCGGAGGTGAACGCCGACGGAGCACGGATGAAGCAAGTCTGCAAAACTGCACTTACAGGCGGAATAGACATTTTATCATGGATTTAATTGTAGATGATTTCTTCATTTGACAAAATAATTGGAAACCATAGCAGGTCCGAATTTAATGGATTTTTTCTTTATGCCTGTAAAACCGAAACCCACGGGCGGTATAAATGTTTTTCTGTAAAAATTTTGTTAAAGTGTAGCTGAACTTTTTGAATGAATTTTGAAGTTTTATTTAAGCCACGTGGATAAAGATTTTTTTTAATTTGAAAACAAAGCATATTTTTGCCTATTTGCTTGTGAAAAATAAACAATAAATATAAAAATGACAGTATAGTCATGCATACTATTTCGGACATGTAGAAAAGGAAGTTAAGATTGAGAGAGTCGCTATACCAGTAGACGCTCGATCATCGTGTTTGGGGTTCACGATTTAAAACGTCCCCCACTTTTCTACCGCAAAATGAATGCGCAACAAAAATAACCTCGGAGCCCGTATCGTAGGCGTAACATTCTTTGCACGTGCGTTTTACATCGCACGCGTTACTTGATTTACACGTGCGAATCATCGCACACCTACTCAAATATTCCTGAAAAAGACTGAGAGTCTGTCTCGTGACAGCAAAAACATTCTACACTTCAGAGGGCATCCTCTCACATTTAGGAGTAGGAGCAAGAAGGTTTCCAATGTTATGTTCGTCACGTCTTGAAAAGTCGGAACTAGCTCATCATTCGCTGTTCTTTCCGGCTCGAATTGAAATCCTAGAACCTGCGAATTATTTTCATTCATTGCTATCTTCATGAAGAACTTTTTTAAACAAAGGAAAAAAATTATAAATAAACATTTAGTCGTTCGATGCGCAAGTCGGGAGGGGGGGGGGGGGGTTCGCCTAATAAGAAGCCAGGTAACTACGTCACAAGCAAAAATGTTCTGAATAATGAATTGACCCAGTCCTTTTGCCGCGTTCGAAAGTTCGTGAAGATGGTAGGCTAGTGCAGCAAGATCAAAACAAACAAACGATGGTGCTAAGTATTGGATAAATCTTTGTTGTTTAAGAGTGCAATCTTCGTTATTTTTGATACTTAATAAAACAAAAGAAAAGATATTGTTTTTTAATCGGACAGTACCTTTAAGGACTATTCGTTAACCCATGGAACAATCCACGGGGTCGCCCGTCTTTGAATTACTCGCTATTTGATGTGCCCGTAGCCACAGTCGGTTTTTAATGACACTATCTTTATCCTATGTACTGAAAATGCTCAATTGAATGCAGGAGGGCTTGTTCGAGATCAGCACTTGATAAACATATTGGCTTAGCCACAAAATTATTTTTATTCCTCTATGTACAAACATTAAAGTCATACTTTTTATATAAACCATGAACATCTTAAAATTAAACTGGAACGCATGAATTTACTGTATTTTAATGTTCAGTTCCTTTTGAAATCATCAAACACAAACGCCCTATTTGTATATTCTATTAGACGCCCAATGAGGCTTTATAAAGATGGTCAATTATTAAATTTTTTTTTCTGGAAAGGGGCCCTTAACCTTTTGGAGAGGTTAATCCATAGGAAGCCTTTGGGTCAGTGCATTTTTCTAAAAGCCCTTTTTTATAATCCTCAAGAGCTATGGCAGTCAACTGCGGAACTGTTTTTGCCTGAATATTTGCGGGACCGGTACTTTAAAGATTGAGATTTCATAAAAAATTTAACTTCGATTTGATATTTGCATAGCCTATACACCTTTCCCGAGACTTATTCTTTTGATGTGCCGCAACTTTTTCTGTTGAGTTTTATGAAAAACGGACAACAGATTTGAATTCCTTATCAAAAATGTCATAAACAAAGAAAATTTCGAAACAATGCAGCAAGTAAACAACTTGCTATTCTAATTTAAAGATTTGTGGCATGTCCAACCTTTTTTTGAAAACGAGGCGGGACATGGTAACTTGAGCATTAAGAAGACTTTAACTGTGATATATATCTCCTCAAAATAGCACTTTCTGTTGGCGTATCAAGTTAAACTTTTACACATAAATTAAACAAACTATGCTGAATTCAAATATGGTATTTATATTTTACGAGTTTAAAAAAAGTATGACTCATGGTCTCGGGAAAGGTGTATTGGCGTTTACAAGTTTAGCTATATTGGGTTTACGCATACCTATTATTTTTTTGATTATTTACAATCTTAAATCTAGTCAGTTTTTGTGCAGTCGATTTTTTCGCATATCCGTTGAAATGAAAGAATTCCGCGACCATCAATTCTTCATGCAACGAAATAAGAAGTTAGTATTTTCGCGCGACTTTTTTTGCAAGAAACAGCAATTGTGTCATATGCACAACGGACGGATTTCTTTACAGTAACAATACCTGTCATCTATGTTCAAAATAGTAACCGCATCGCTACTTTGTACCATCATTCCACAAATGGGAGAAACCCGAAATATGTGCGATAACCGATTTTTATACGGGCTTGATTACTTTCAGGATTTATTATTGTTGCTGATACTCTATTCATTAAGTTGATTATCAACGCAAATATTGTTGCGTGTACTATCCCTCCATTCAGTTACTATCCCTCCATTCAGTTACTATCCCTCCATTCAGTTACTATCCCTCCATTCAGTTACTATCCCTCCATTCAGTTACTATCCCTCCAAAATCTAAATCTAAATCCCTAGACTTACATCCGCAGTTTTACTGAATGCTTTTCCGAATAATTACTCCCTTTTGTCCAAGATAAGGGCGCTTGTCTAAAATTTCTTTTTTACACATGGCCGCTTCTTAACGTGGTCCAATTTAAAAAAATATAACTAGATAACGTATATTGTTTTTTTCGAGATGTTTACAACAGTCATACAATAACAACACACAAAATTCTTGCGTCATGCAGTAACCATAGCGTGATAATTGTACGTGTAATAAACTTTCTTTCTGTTTTAATAGAATTTCAAAGATGATCAGATAACGTCAGGTTAATTCAACAAGGGATTAATCATACGGTATTTGTTCTTTTGTACGATTAATGACGATTTCATTTTGTTCGTAATCTTGGCTAATCCGGTTTGGATTCACGGGATCGTTCTACTAAAGTCTATTAGTCCATCATTCACCAGCACTTGAGATCACATCTAAGGATAGTATTATTAGTAGCCTAACTTGTCATTCAAGGCTGTCCTTCCATCACCTGTTTGATCTAGAAAAGTAAGGTGGTTTTAAATTAGAATGAAGAAATAAGTTTTTTATATATTAAGTGCGGATGATAATTCAGCACACTGCAATCCTTCTCAGAAGATGATCCAACATAAAAGTTTTCAAATTAGGTTTTTTGTACGTAACGTGAAAATACCGTTTTTAACCAACGCAATTTAATATTTTTGAGACAAATGTTTTATTTGTGCGTGCGAGTATCACTGAGCGTCAGCAATATACTGGTTCACACTGTTACGCAAACTAAACGCAAACGCAAGATATCAAAAGGTTTTGATATTCTTGCGTCTACGTTTGCAGCATAATTTTTTTGTGAACTAGAAAACGCAAGTATTTTTAAGTTATTATAACAAAAAACAGCCAAATATAATTCCTACGCCTTATGTTTCATGTTTCGTTGAGATTTCACGGTCTAGTGTGAACCTCTTCCGATTGCGTCAGATCTTTAAAATTAACATTGCGCATGCGCATGTTGCTTGCACTTGCGCTTGCATCAGAAATGTGAAGAGACCAACTTTCGTGGACACAAACTTTCGCGAAGTTTTCTCTTTTAAAAATTCTAAAAATCTTTATTCGCGAAATGTTTCAAATTTGCAAAAGTGTTTTAATGCTAGTATAGTATAAAGCAAAAAAATACTGACTTTTTACAAGTAACACAAAATTTTAGCTGAGGCTCGGTGTAGTAGTTTGTTGACATTCAACTTGAAAAGATCAAATTCACGTGTTCGTTGTTAAGTTGGTCCAATCAAAATCAAGATTTAGATTTATCACGTGGTTCACGTCAAAATTGCATAATTGCTTTGGAATTGCGTTTTTAAAGTCCACTCTTTTTATACTATTATACTTCAGGAAGGGCTGTTGCTTAGTAATTAAAGGATGTTTTACTTATGTTGTTTCTATGTTGTTTATAGAAAAGCGTGTTTCAACAAAAGTTTTTTATGCAATCGTCAATTTAAGCTTGATAAGAATGCGTTTAAGCTTTTAAATATTTTTACCCATCACGAATACTTATGCCGCAAATTTTTGTCCTCGCATATCGTTTACTTTTCCTCATTCGTATGTTAAATTAAAAAATTTCAGGAAAGTTCAGCTTTTAAAGTAGATCGTTAGGACGCTTTCAAACGTTCAGTGTACACCGGCAGCAAACTTTACTTTCGCCACAAAATATTGTTAGAAATATTAATTGCAATAACGTGTTGATCGAGAAAAGCTATTTAATAAATAAGAAAAATAACATTCAACAGACGCGCCATGCTGGTAGCAATAAGCGGTAAAATTAAGAAGAGGACGCACAATTGGTGATCGCTGTATGAGGTCATATCTATAAATAAAGCCAGTATCAACAGTATATAATTTACCCGAAACTTTAGTTGAACAGACCTTGGCTAAGAATAATAGTCTTTTGTTTTGACTCCTCAGTGAAAAGTATTCGTTTACAGCCAAAACATTACTTTGTAAAATTTACCTCCTCTCCAGATATATTTAGATAAATGATAAATTATCATAAATTCTGGATAGTTGCCTTGCGTCAATTTGTCAAACTTTCTAAAGAAATTAGTATGTCCACATAAAGCTTTATTACAATCTGTCAATAACACTCACTTTCTGGTGGCATCCACTCCACAAAATCTTTTTCTCCTCCCGTTCGCATCTCATCACTAGTATCTTGCTCCATAGGCGCACCGTATACTCGCTTCTTCTTTTTTTTCTTTTTCTTGGATGGAGGCTAAATTAAAAAAAACGTATTTTTCTAAAAACAACTTAAAAAACCTTGCTTTATATTCAAGACCAGCCTCGTTCGCCTTGGCATGTTAACTTACCTTAATCTGTGTGTTTTTTGCGCTCTCGATTGAAAATTGAATAAGAATGCAATCCTTTCTATGGACGTTATGTTTATTCATCGGGTTAAAGTTACTTAAGTTTTCGTATTTCACAGACTCATTCATTGGTTAGCCGTTGATTGGCATAAACAAAAGTAGAGGAGCAAAAATGCGGTAAGGAAGAGATAAGAAATTTTTAACAGCACCAGTTCACAGTGTTTCCTCTAAAAAGTACATATCTTTTAGGCAATACTTTCTATCAATGAATATAAACATACTTCCAAGTGATTGTCTTCTGTAGTTGAGTTTTTCACTTCTTTGTTTTCATCTTGTTTTCCCGATTTTTCTGCTGGGTTATCCTGTTTGGAAATAGTTAAGTTACCATTTATAGGTTCTTTTATTTTTGTTGTCAGGGAATGCCCACCTTGCTTCAAAGATGTTATATCTGAAAAAAATGTGAAATTCACGGAACGGAACTTGGATTCCTAAATCTGACCCTAAATCTAATTCTACGTCTATTAATTCTTATTACAGTAGTCATTAGTCATAAATTTTTTTCTCTCGCTTAAAATTATTTTCTGGCAGCCACAAAATATTTTTTCGTTTGCCTCTCCTTCGCTAAGAAATAATAGATTTCATGTACATTTAATAGATTTCTGGTTTTCCTGTTTATCAGTTGAAGCCACATATTTGTATACCTGTTCGAAGAAAGGGTGTAACTTGAACTTTAGACGTCGTATTGCTAAAAAAGAGATTGAAAGACTAACCAAAAATATATTGATCGAGATGATAATGGAATTTAATTAACAAATGACAACACGCAAACGCGGCCAACTGTATATGCAAGTGTACACTGCTATACACTAACATAAAGGAAAACATTAAAATCTCAAGCGTATACTGTTACACCTTATTTAAATCCCAAATATATTTGTGTACCAATATACACCTGTGTTTACACTTGGTAGTTCAAGTGCAACATGTTCTCTGAACATGTAACATAGAATAATCGGTGGCCCGTAGAAAACTCCACAGGTTTGCCCGTTCTTTTTATACCGCATTGCGTCGCTCGCTACTTACGGTACCATTTTGCGTGACAGAAAGACGTATACGGGTAGTATAATTTTAAATAAATATTACCCGCATAGTGGTTTCAGAGGATAGCATTTATCAATACTAAATATTTATTATGTCGCTTTATCACAAAGATTTGTTTTCAGTCTAAAGCACTTGTGTAGAAGTGTCACAACTACTTAGGAGTGTGCATATCATACTGTATGCAGAGCAAGAACTCCATATAATATGCATTCATGGTGACTGGAAAAAAAAGTAGCCTGCTGTTTTGAGAAAAACTAGCTACTAAATATATATCGCGCATGGCGGACAAAATTATTAACACGCCTGCCAAAATCCGCCTTCCCGCCATTTTAATGTTGTCCCAGGTTGCCCGAAAGATGTTGCTTTAATTGGAATAATTTGCACCACTTGAATCCAATATTGCCAAGGGGGATGAGTGTATGCCGGTGCAGTCTCAGTAATATTTGACAAAATACTTATACTTTTTGGATGTTTCATCACATTTTGTCCACAATTATAGGTAGGATAAATACTACACGTGTTGAAACATTCATGAAAATAGAATTAGAAAAACTCAGTCAATAATACTTAAGGAACTATTAAGGATAGGTGAATAATGTATCACGTGTTCCGCCCAATAAATGCCTCCGTAATCTCTATCTTTATTGCTGACACATTTAATTTTTCTATCTGTGCAAAAAGAAGGTGTAGTCTCGACACATGCACATTTATCACATTTTTTCTTCTATTAAATAAGTTTTACTGACCCATGTATGACTCACGCATCTGATCTTATTTATTTATTTATTTATTTATTTATTTATTTATTTATTTATTTATTAATTTATTAATTTATTAATTTATTAATTTATTAATTTGTTAATTTATTTATTTATTTATTTATTTATTTATTTATTTATTTATTTATTTATTTATTTATTTATTTATTTATTTATTTATTTATTTATTTATTTATTTATTAATCTTTCATTCTGTTTCGTTGTTAATTAGACTATCCAACGAAACCTGCTATAGCAACCAACATATGTTATCTACTCATATACATTATAACACATTCTACTCGTTTAGGACACATAGAACGGTATATAATTCGCAAGCAGGGAAGATAATCCTATAAGACATGAATTTCAAAACAACAACGAAAGGGGAGTACACCTAATTTAAAAAATTAATAAGTTATTCCCATATGCTTTTACAAGTTAATGACTGGCATAGACCAGAACACAACCACGTACAAATGTTGTTCCTAAGACAACAGTTGTTATAGTTCGTCATCATCCGGCCTATTTTTTTTATTTAATTGGTAAAACAAGCTCAATGTATGTAAACAAACATTTTGAATAACGTTTGAAAGTTTACATGACATGCCATGTTGATGATTACGACAAATATTGCCGCCATCGTAAAGTTGCTCCAATAGTTAGCAAAATTTCCATTCTTTAATCATTCAATATATTAAGGTTTTGAACACATGCCCACCTAACGCACTCATTTAATTGTTAATTATTTAATTTATTTATTTGTTCACTCATTCAGCTACTAATCCAATCACTTAATAAAAAGATACATACTTAATTAGAGCAGGCAGGAGAGCAGGCTTTGTTTTTTCAACCAAATTCTTCAGATTCGTGATTTCCTGAGAAACATAATTTTTAAGGATTGACTGTTATTGAGAGGAATTTGGGGAGAATTGTCAATTACTAAAAAAAAAATGTAATTACCTTTTTTAATTCCACAAGTTGTCGTCGTACTTTTAACTTGGTGGAGTTATCCATACTATGTTTCATTGTAGACATGTATGCATCCAAACTGTCGCCATCGCCTGCCGCATCTTCAGCTAAAAGAAGAACAATTTCAGATAACATACCTGCAGACAAGTCCATCTCAATGCGGAATAATAATAATATAATCACACAAAGCCATATTATTACAGTTAGATTTCTTAGCTAAAACATATATGCGACTTCTTCCGCTTGACTATAAACAAGAAGAAACGTTTCCACCTAACTAAACATAATGATCATTCGCGCACATTGTGACAAACAATGCCAAAAATTTCACAGTAAAGAGTTACAATAGTTTGGAGTGGATAATACTACTTTTATAAAATCTATTATCCTTAGATACAACTTATTTTACGAAATTTATGTGGTACAGACAGCAACGTAACAAGCGTTACCTGCTTTAGCTAATTGTAATTTCTTTTCCAGGCTTTCCATTTCTTCCTCAGCAGTTTTTAATTTCTCTTTCTACAGAAAGAAAAACCCAAATAAAAACGCCAGAGACAAATGAAATTACTATCTGTGGAGCATTTTCGGTGTGCCAATGTCATTTCTCGGTTCCCACAAAAGACAAAAAAATCACTTGTGGACATATTACACCAAATATTGCTTTCTTTAACTCTTTTCCGGTTGTGTTTATTAAGCTCATGGTAATTTAAAATGTTTTGGCTACAATGATATATATCTTCTGTTTTACTTTCATGTTCCACTTTTATGTTTTAGTTAAGCGATTACAATATTCAAGATGACAAAATATCTAATCCGATTAAACTGTGGTGGTAATAATAGTCATGATTGACTGTCCCTTAAATCAGGAAGTAAACTTGAGTAGAAAAGGAGATATTCAACTGGAAGTTATTGTTTGGTGATTTTACACAAAACGTAATGGAATTAGCTAATACTTTTTATCTAATAGCTACTTCTTTTTTAAAAAAAGTCTATAAAATTATTACAGAAATTATAGATTTTGACTAAATAATGAATAAAAAGTACTGTTTTCATCAAAATGTTTAAAAGAAGTATTTGCAAAGAAAATTTTAGACTAAATCAGCTACTTATTATATTCTTAACGATGTGGTATAAATAATGATAATACTCTCAAAACATTTAGGCTAAGTTTTAAAAAGCACATTACAGACTGCAAAATAGCTCAACGTTTATAAAAAAAACTGTTTCCAATATCCTCTGTGTACTTTACATAACATTTTAAAACATACATTACAAGCAGTGCGTCAACTTACTAGAGAATCATGGGTATCTACTTTTTGTTTTTCTTCTTTCTGGCCAGCACGAACTTTCCTCTGCAATCTTTTCTTTTCAACTAAAACATTGTAATTTTAAGTAACGCAGAATGAATACCAGGTAAATCGTTCAGTTTACAGTGTGTCTGCATAGAAGATGTTGCTGGCCATACGAATCCCCACATATAAAAAGTAATTTGCTTTTTTAAAAAGAAAAAAAAATATGGTAAAAAAGTAGTGTTAATAAAAAAATGAGCCAGGACTATGAGGATGCATGGAGAGGTCACACGTTTTGAATTATAGGCAGGTGAGAAAACAGCATTTTTTCTTGATAATTGCCACGTGAATTTTATAACATAGTACCACACAAATTTTAAATAGAAATTTGACAACATTTTTCGATATCAAATAGAAATAAAATGCAAGGATTCCTAGGCCTTTAACTGCAATTCTCAGGACTTTCAGGACAGTAGTAACTTTCTCAGGACAGTAGTAACTTTCAAAGAATAAAGTTTCTCATATAAGAATCTCATGCTTTTTTACAAAAATTAGAAAAAAAAGTGATAACATTTAAAGACATACTGCAGTTAACAAAATAGACAATTATTACCATAGATACTGATTAAAAAAATAATCATTAGAAACAACCTGCTATCCAATACAGCCAATACATAGCTACACACATTTTTATTATATTAAAGAAAGATTAACTCTCTCTCTTACTTGATCCCGTTCTGTCTAAATAGGAATCGTCATCTGAGTCATAAAAATCATTCGCCTCAAGTTCACGCTGACGCTTCACACGTTGATCTTCTATAACAACATAAATACAAGGATATACATAGGTATGATTTTTGGTACATGATAGATTAGATGATTGTCCTAGCCCTTTTTTTTCTTAAAACCAATCACCAACACAGTGTACTGTATTAAGGTTTCAGCATCTGTTGATAACAGGGAAATGTGGTACACTAATCACTTTTATGATATAATGGTTATCCAAAAAAGCTAGCAAAATGAAGAGATCATTATTGAATACCTCGGCACTGATTTTGCAGCATGTCATAAGCCTGTATTAATCGACAAGCTTCTGTAGCGCATGCTAAAACAGCATCTTTTTTAGTCGTCCCACTTCCCTCTGCAACAACTTCACTCCCTTCTGATGTCTCAATTGGAAGTCTAAATAAACAATGGTTATTAAAGACTGATTTAAATGAAATTTTACTTAAACACTCAAAGTAAGATGAAGTCTGTTGCAATTTTTCAACATTTCATTATGGATTAATTTTTGTGAGTACTAGTTTTTTGCGAAGTTAAAAAGGCACTTTGTCAGGACTTATTATTAAAAATGACTTGTCTTAAATGGGCTACAGTATCAAAAAATGTAGCTTGACATTGCGATGTGACGCACGTTACCCGCACAATACTATCACGAGCATATAAATGATGGCTTTTAAACATAAATTATGTATGACAAAACACAATCTTCTTCATATTTCTAATTTCAAGTAGTAACCGAAAAAGAAAACATAAAAAAAATTATAAAGTGCAATTACACCGTGTTAAAATCTTTGGTAGTTCTATGATATGGTTAACATATTATTACAGTTCGCATCTTCTTAAAGTAACAAAAAAAATTGCAAAAATTAAAAAATAATGGTAAAATTATTTTTTAGCTAAATTTCTTTAATTAAGAAAAAATTAATTACGGAAAAATTTAAAAAATAGGTCCTAAAAACTTATTTAGTTAAGGTTATTTTTCAAAATGAAAACTTTAGCGGATCACCCATGTATTAACGCATCTTACCTTACTTGAGCTAAATGGGTTGTTCTAGTACCACTTCCACGTTCCGACATCTCATATTCAAATTCAATACCTTAACAAAAAAAAGTTTATAAACCACTGAGTGTCAAATGTAAAACAAAAAATTTAAGTTGGTTTAACAACGTGCATGTCTAGCCATAGTCTGCTAAGCAATAAGAAGTAAAATAATTCCCATGTAGCCATATAGTAGAAAGGTTGTACAGGCCATTTTATCTTCTTTTACCATAAATTAGAAACAATGTCTCAGTTAAAAAAATAATTGTTACAAGGAACACACTTATTTTATTAATAACAGGCTAAATAATAGCCACAACAGCTAAAATCACCACTTGAACTCAATTTTTAAGCTACTTAAATATGTGCATATTGTTGCTTTACCAAAAAGTTCAGGTGCAACTTGTGGTTTAGGTTGCCACTACAAAATCATTAAATAAAGGACTCAAAAAGCAAATCAAAAAATTTGAGACTCCTGTTTTGACACCATTAATGCTTCACCTTCTTTATGGGTGTTCAAAAGTGTGAACTAGGTATAAATATTTTCTGAAATTACAAATTAACTTTGTTAGTAAAAATCATTTATTCCTCCATTTGTGTCTGTAGCTTGATTACAAAACACATGTAAAAAAGACATATATGGAATTTTTTTCAAACAAATATTTAAAAATGATGCCTTGAAATTTAAGTGGCTAATATTTTTGATTTTGAAATCAGCTATCAATTAAAATATAAACTGCCAAGGTAAACTCTCTTTTTTCCCTTCACTTATCAAAAAGGGAAAAATAATGAGTTTAGTTTACTAGACTATTATTACAGCAGAACTGACTGGAAATAGATTTTCTTTAACTGTCAGTTTTGAGAAAGTTTAATACATGAACATGGAAACATTTGCTTTAAAAAATGTTTGCGGACACTTTCCGAAAAACCTATTTTTTTCCAGAAAACTTACCCTCCCTTTCAAAGAAACCTCTTAAAGATTTCTTGGGATCTTTCACTTCAATATTTTTTTTCTTTTCAAACAATTCTTTCAAGTCCAAGCCTTCATCTTGTGCATCCTCACCTAAACGCACAACAAACCAAAATTCAGAAACGTGTAACAGAGATCCCATCTTATCTAACAAAGATAAGATGGAATCTCCACATGTAAGAATTCTTTAAAAACAGCTTTCAACGAACACAGTGTGTAAACATCCAGAATAAACATTAAAAATTAAACACTTTCCAAGATTTTAAATGACACACAATTTAGGGACTTTTCTGGAGCAAGGGTATTCCTATGCAACACAGTAAACTTAATTGTGTCTTCATGAACCAGAAAAAGATGAAATATGCCCTAAATCTTACCAAATCCCCATGTTGCTCCATCGTCTTCTTTATCATCATTATTATCTTCACCATCTTTTTCAATTTCCTTGTTGCCAGAAGCAGCACCTTTGTTGGGTTTATTTTTTTGTTTCAGTTTGTGTTTTTTCTCCATTTGTAGTTGCTCATATTGTCTACGCTTCTCTCGAAGCGCATCCAAATCTACTTCTTCTTCTTGATCTTCTTCTGGACCCTGAAATAAAAAATTTTTAGAAAAACTTAATATATTTCAGTATAGACATAGAAAACAGTTCCAGCTTGTTTCTATTGAAACATAATGCTCTTTAAAAAGTACTTTCATATTGTTCAGAACATGAAAAACACTCGTAAAAAGTTTAAAATGTTAAATCTCAGTGCTAAACCCTTAAATTTACAAACCTCAACAATATATAGTCTTGTGCTTCCTCCAAATTTTATCTGGTAACCAACTCTTATTCTAGTGTACACTTTTGGTCGAAGCTTTTCCTTGTTCAAATAGGTTCCATGTGTACTACCCAAATCAAATAAATAATAACCCTTCTTCCTTTTATCCTTTTCAATTACACAATACTGCAATAATGCATGAAATCTAGAACAGGACGGATGTTCAACTAACACATCACAATCATCCAATCGTCCAAATGTCAACAAAGATTTTCTTGATAGATCTATGTTATCCTTGACAACACCATCTTTTAACACTGTCAAGGCATATTTATTTTCATTATCAGGTGGTCCAGCCCAGGCAGGCTCTGTGTACTGCAACCCAGGGTTATTAATGTCTTTACTTTCTTTACTATCTTTTTTTTCCACACATATATTTTCTGTTATTGATTTTGTCTGCTTATCGACCGAATCAGTTTTATCCACTTCAATTTTATTAGAATTATTTGCAATTGACTTGGATTGTGGTTTCACAAACTTATAAACAGGAAGAGATGGTATTGCAAACTGATCTTCTTCTTTGTTTTTTGCTTCTCTGTTGCCAACAATTGATTCTTCAGGTATCAAGAATACATCACTTTTTTCTGGTCCCTGAGAACTTGGATTTTTATCGGCTTCTGTCTCTCCTTTAACCATATTTTTCACATTATTATCTAAACATTTTGTATCTTCTTCTACATCCATCTGAAAATAAGGAACAGCAAAGACTTATAAAATTCATTAGACAATTTTTCATGTTACTGTTAAATTATTTCACATTTAGTGGCTGTTTTTAAACTTACTGATGGGGCCCTGTTTTTAAGGTTACCTGTAATCCTTTGACAGAAAATTGAGATAATGGCACTTTTTCAGGCAATTTTCAAAGTTGCAAAAAGCATCAACTCACAAATTTTCTCCAGCCAGTAGGCTGCATATTGCTGCCTGCCTAGGTTATGTAAGTAGAGTTTAAATTGCGGTAGTTACACTTTTTAATACTTCTGCTTTCAGAATAATTCATGAAAATAGTATGGGCCCATAGGCCCTAAAATTTTGAGAAAAATGGATAGCTAAACTTTAGAATATCCCCTTCAAATAGTAACTTAAATTTAATACACGTCTTCAACACTATTACGTTAGCGCCTACGTGTCTTTTAATTTGTTGCTTCGCGCAATGCCACAACATCGTATCCGACGTTAAAAATAACAACCGTTTATTAAAACAGTCATTCTTGTAACAAACAGCTTCGCATATCTATCGCCCATATCTTTTATGATGTATTCTTCAAAATCAATTATTAACTCACAACCTGAAGAAGTTTGGGCCGAATTAAACTCAAGATTTATTAATCATGACGTCAAGTATGAAAACGTGCTATCCGAACAATTGTTTACATATCTTAACAATAAAGCAACAGCTGCAGGTACTACATTGAATATGTTCTTGCTTCCGTAATAACTACAGCTAATTATTTGACCGCTAAAAATCAAGGTTCGATTGAAATAAGAAATGGTTATAGCATTAACCTTAACACATTTTTCTCGTATGTTGGACAGCTGTCTAAAGGAAAGTCGCCCGCTATTAAAATGGCAGTTAATCAACGATTAAAGCCTATGCAAGAAGATACGGACATTATATCTAACACCACCACATCTGGCTTGACAAAGTGCCTCTGTACAAGAAAAAGTGCATACATTGTAAATGCCGAAATACAGGAATACTTGTACAAAATATTGAAAAAAAAAAAACGATGAGAATTACACTGGGGATATGGCGATTCTGTCGAAAATCTTTAATGGAGAAATTTGTCTATTCAATTCAGTACTGAAAATAAGAGATATATACCTGAAAATTGCGCATTGTGCATATTAGGTAATTATTTATTTATTCTTTTCTCTTTTCTCCTTATGCAATGCATACCGTAAATGACGGATTAAGCGCCCCATGCTCAATACGCCCCCCTGTCAAATAAGTGTCCCGGGGTTAGGGAAATAATTGTAAATAAGCGGCCCGGGACCTTAATCCGTTATTTACGGTATACGCAGATGCGATTAGTTGGTTCGTAATCTAACTTTTTATCTCCTTCCAAAACGTGAAGCAAAAATATACACCATAAAGGCTGATGAATAGGGTTGCCTTTAAACAAAATCAATTCTTGTGATTACAAAAGTTTTTAAACATATGCACACGTATTAAATCCTTTTTTTTAAGGGGCGACACAAATAAAAAGCATTGCTTTTATTTTGTCCTTGAAGGATAAAGGTAATGGATTTTTGGACCGATTTTTAATTACAACACCTCGTTCATACCGTCCGATGCCCAAAGAACAGCAAATAGCCCAACAATCTTCAACAACCATTGATATCAAGGATATTTATGCCAACTATGTACACATAGATAATACAATATTCTATTTTGACGAAAATACGTTAAAGTAAGAAGATTTTTAATAATTTTAAACTTTAAATATGGCATGATAAATAATCTCTTCTTCCTTTTCTTTAATTTTATTTCCCCCTCTTTAAATTTTTTTTACCAATTTGTATAGATTGTACGACAACATGAAGACACAGTTTTTGACCAATCTAAACAACGATCTTTTACACGGCAGACCAACCAGCAAATCTAAAAAACCAGAGTTAATTCCAAAAGTAGCGGTCGCTCTACACACAGTGGAATACTTTTATAATGCCCTTTTTAATGAAGTTGAATTTACATGTCTACCAGAAACTATTTTCTTGCAAACATTGGAATGTGCCATAATGTATCTTGAATCAATTAATGAACAGAAAGAATTATTTTTTACAATTAGTCTTTTAAATATTTTATAATTAAGTTACAGCAAATTTGCATTTATGATCTTTTTATAGACATTTATTTATCTCATTTATGAAAATATTGTCCAGATTAGCATATTACAGAATTGGTTAGTACCAGCCGAACACCATAAGTTAAATGTGCCCCAACTTCTGACGAATATAAAAAAGCTCGGGTGCCTTCGTCACATACAGATCCTTCAAACAAAGTACATCAAAAAGATTTCGCGGTTTACTATCCCAAGAATTTGTTAAGTTTATAGAAAACTTTGTTAACAAAGACATTGGTCGTTTGGTTAGTGTAAAAGCAGTTGGGTCGTCAAAATCATCAAAAGTATTCGTTAAAAAAGAATTTAGGGACTTGCCATCCGAAATAAAAAATTGGTTACAAGAAAGTGAATATGAAGCAAAAAGGCTCGCCAAACATCCTGCTTGTATTACGGATCGGATTATCAAGTCTATTAATCTTGAAATTCATTAGCAAAAATTTTTCAAATAATCCTTTTTCTATATCCATAGAATAAGTCATTCTTACTTATAAAAAAGTTTACAAATTTATCAACACCAAAATATATAGCTTATAACAAAGTTAATCGGGTTTAAAATTGTAAATTTTAATAAAACTTATTCTACTTGATTGAAAAATTTTATACAGATGTGCCGAGGCAAAAAATGCTAGAGAAAAATAACAACAGTTAACATCAGATAAAATGTTTTCTGTTTCTTATAAAAAATTGCTTGTACATGAAAAAGTGTAAACACTGTCGGAAATTTGCGTAACATTTGAGTTGTGTTCAGCATGTTTTTACTATTATTTGTATTGCTTAAATTTAGTCACGTTTTCTTATTTTCTGTATGATTAATATGAGTAATTGTAAAAAAAGTTTCTGAAGACAAGTCATGTGTTTTTGGTGAATCTTTTAACACTGCAAGAGTAGCTAAAATCATGCAATGTAGGGAATTTATTAACTTCCCATTATCCGACATAAGCTTTTCTGTGTATCATGAATGACAAATACTCTGCCTGAGAAATTACAGAAGGGACCATAGTAAGTACATTTTCTATTATTTTATAATTATATTACAATTTAACGATTCATTATTCGTTCTTCAAATCTACATATATTCTTTGATACAATAATTTCAAAAATTTGCAAAGGAGTTGATTAATTTCTGATTAAATTATTTTAAGATTAAGAAGCCGGGCGACACAATGTGGTGTCAATAGTGTTAGTCATGACAAGTCAACACAATTTGGATCTTTAAATAACAGTTATGATCGTTTTATCCGCTCATCCGATAAAACAGCATTTACAACACACAAATACTTTAATCACAAACATCACGAATACCAAAGAGAACAATTTGTTAATCAAACAAAAAAAATATGATAAATGTAGCAATGACATGAACTTGTCTAAGTGCCAAAGTTCAAATGGAATTAGATGGCGTTGCCAAAAGAATGGTCATTTTATTGAAATGTCAATTCGCAAAGGTAGCTGGTTTGAAAAGTCAAATTTGACGATAGAAGAGGTGATTGAAATGACGTATTGGTAGACCACTGGTATCGATCAAAATCAAATAGCCAAACAAATGTGCATATCAAGTTTTACTGCTGTTGAGTGGGATATGTTTTTCCGAGAAACGTGTGAAGTATTACTCTTCAAAAATTCATCAAAGATTGGTGGTAAAGGTGTACAAGTTCAAATTGACGAGAGTAAGTTTGGAAAGCATAAATACCACAGGAGCCATCGTGTAGATGGACAGTGGGTTTTTGGTGGTATACAAGAAGAATTGCGAAAGAACTTTCTTGTAGTGGTAGAAAAGAGAGACAAAAAAACACTGATACCTATAATAAAAAATTTGATCCTGCCTGGTACAAGTATAGTTTCAGATTTTTGGAAACCGTATGATATTATAAGTGAATTAGATTTTGAACATTTAAAAGTTAACCACTCAGTTGAATTTGTTAACTGTAACGGAGATCATACAAATAAAATTGAAGGACACTGGAGGCAAGTTAAATCAACATTACCATCATTTGGAGTAAAAAAATCCCACTTTTCATCTTGCATGGCGGAATTGTGGAGATATGCTAACAAGGATCAAGATTTATTTTAGAAACTCATTTGCGACTTATCTTCTGTGTATTTGTTAGATGAAATTTTCGCATTTACATAAATTACTTTCGGATTTTTTCAATGGATTCTTAATTTAAATTACAAGATAAAAAGTTTTTCAAAAATTTTGTTGCAATTTTAAAAAAGGCTTTTTCTTCATTCTTATTATTTAACTTTAAAGATTTCCATTTGAGCTTAGATACATTTCCACTCAAGAACAGACGGATAAGAGAAATGAAATTTATAAAAATATACATTATATATATACATTATTAAATAATGAAAATGGTTACAACAGATTATGTTAAAAAAGATTACATTAATAGAAGTTTCAAAATTCAATCACTAGGTATAATGACAGTATTCAATATGCTATATACATTTTTATTCTAAAAGTGAAAGTTCCTACAAAAATCGAATTAAGAGGTGGTTTAAAAGTTTGGTCATGTGCTACAAAAATAAAATCACCTGGCTGTAAACAGGTGTATAAAACAGTTTTGAGTCTTACCATGACTATTTTACATTCCAGGCTGTGTAATCCTTCTCTTTTATTTCACCGTAACCAACCAAATCTGCACTTTTGTAAAAGCCTAAAGATATGGATGGAAATGTTTACTGCCTGAATGACCTTGGACTTCTGCATTGCAAATGATATTTTTATATGGTGCGGAGAATAAAAAGTTGTTTATCGAATCCTTTAGAATTTTTTTAAAATCTCATTCTCAAGTTATTTTAAGATTTAAACATTTAAAATCTGTGAACTTATGTCATTAGTTTTGAAAAAATGCTGATATTACAATTTCTACCTATAAAGATAAGATCATTCTTAAACTATAAACTTTTACATATGTCAAAATATCATCAACAGTTTAAATCTCCACTGATTAAAAGTTTAAACACCATGTCAGTTTGTAAGATATTTCAAGTAATAAATGCTTACTATCTTATTACATTATCAGTAAAGTCAAATGGAAATATTTTAATCTCTTAAAAACATAGAATAAAAAAATATTTTTAATTTTTTTTTAAAAAAAAAACTTTTCATTTCTCTATAGGATGCAAAAATCACTTTAATATTATATCCTCTAAAATACTAAAATGAACCATGGTAAAGATTTTCTTGTAATGACCAGGTTATTTTGAAGTGCAAGAAGCATACTATAAGAAAAAAATAGTCTTTCAGCAATTCTTTGCTTCTGGTTATTGTATTAGAACAAATTTTGAAGAGCTTAAAAACAGTGAGCAAAAGTTTTAAATTATATACTGGTTGTAAAACCTCCTGAATATGTTTTAACAAGTCAGAACACATTGCATCATTTACACTGTATATTCTTTTTTTTGTGTGTGTGTTTGCAATGCTGTTTTAATAAGAAACAACATCTTTGTAAAAACTCAGTATTTTTATTATATTAATTCCTAGTTTTATTACTCAGTTGGTGAGAGCAACATACCTGCTAATACTGATGGATGATTTATGTGCATCCAATGACGATACTCTATATTAAAAGGACTATGCACATAAAGGATGTAAAAATGCACTCTGCATAAAAAAGTAAAAATAAAAAAAAATAGCACACCATAAGTTACAAGGCAATTATAGCATAACTCTGGTCAATTTAACATATTTATGTATATAGTTATAATAACGTATATACAGTTCCATTTTTCTATCTCTGCTCTGATGTCAGCTTTTCTTTTCATTAATTTTTTCATTATCTATTTGCCCAAGCTTAATACAGCTAAGAGAATTTTTAAAAAGTTACATTTTCAAACCTTGGCTTGTGTTCATAGAATGCCAAACACGATAGCTACCAATAACAGCAAGTACTTCTGCAACAAGGAAACCTTTTAGGATAGTCTTTCTCATTACACTTCTATGCTATACATAATATGATTTCATAGTAAACCTTGACATTTTCATCATATATATTTACAATGAATAGCTTTTCCAAAAAATTTAAAAAAAGCTGATTAAACAACTGCATAAGCTTTTCAACATAATTTAACCATATTTATGTAAACATTATACCTAGAGATCTCTTTGAATCTTATGCAGCATGTAGCCTTTGTGATATGAAATAAGGTTACTGTTTTTGGTACTTTACTTAAGGCAGGTTTTTTCCAACTTACTGACTCAGGTTTATTGTAAAGAAAATGGGTCAGTCAGAGGCCACACATATAACATATTTACAATGGTGGCCTAATGATTTACTTTTTAACTTTTGAGAAATTATACACACTTTAGAACCACATAGATGTTTAGACAACCTGTTTATGAATAATTACTTTTTTATGATGAATTTACTATTTTTTTATTTTCAGTATCTAAAAAAAATTCCTTCAGTATTCTTTTTAGCAGTGATCTGTAAAATAAATAAAAGTATCAGTAAATCGAAAGTTTGTTTTGACTTGGGAACAGAGACAATACAAGAAACTGTATATATTTCTTATAAAATACTGTTACTAGTTTTAAGAAGGTAATTAATACCTCCATAAAGATTTCAAAGTCGTTGTTGTTGCTTTGACTGGCTTTTTGTGCAATAAACTTGCATGTTTCAGCAATCAAATTAAGGGATCGGGAATGTTGATCTATTTTTGCAAACTCACAATATAAAATGAATTAGATACACAAATTCACAATATCAAAATTGCATTTTTTCTTGTATTACTACCTTAGCAATATTTATTTTAACGATAATAAAAAGTTCTAACGAAACAAGCATCACAAAATACGTTTTTTTACAGGGAATACCCTGTTTTTAAACCTATCCAGGACGAAGGGGGCAGAAATGTCCTACCTGGTACACTTTCGTTAATAACTCTGGAAACATAAATGGTATTACCCTGAAACTCCCAGTAGCTCACTTTTTATCATTTTGGATCAGAACATGAAAAAAAGAAAATTCCATAATTTACAGCAGGTGGTGTGCCACACCCATTTTGAAAGGCACTGCTCCAATTATTTTTAGCAATTTGGTATATGGATATTATCCATTCTTTTCAATTTCTATTAAAACTTCAAGAGAGATTCAATTAGTTACACATGTTATTATAGGATGCTTTTAAGATATTTTTAAGTTTTTTAAGAACTAGCAAGTTTAATAACGTTTCACCAAACTTAATTCCCGCAAAACAAATAATTTAGGTTGTCCCCATAATTCAATTTCTGCAAAAAATAACAATGGACCCACCCATCTGTGAAATTTAGTTACTTCAAAGTATATTATGTTGAAATGTACTCACAAGAGGAGTTTATACTAAGAATTACGTTGAGACTTCTTTTTCGCTAAGCCTAGTTTTCATACGAAGATGCAGATATGCAAAGACCCGAAAAATGCTTGAAAAAGAAAAAAAACATACACCAATGATTCAAAAAAATATAAAAATTAAAATAAACTTATTATGTGGTGGCAAAGTTTTAAAAGGAATGCTTTTGATGGTTTTTGACAAAATTTACTTAATAAATAACATATATATAAACTTTATTAACTAATTGCTCCCCAAGCGCCTTCCAACTATTGTCCACTATGCTACAAGGAATTGTATTTCGGGAATTCTCTGGGCGAGTTTGGTTGAGGGAAAATGCAAGCGGTTTTTGAGGAAAACTGCCAATTTAATTTGAAAAGGTGTTTGCAGCTTTGCCTCTTGTTTTCTATGGTGTTCAAAGAAAATTCCAATCACATTCTGCCTAGTCAGACATTATATCAGCATTGATAATACGGTCACCACAACATAATCAGGGCAGTAAAAACATAATTGGGCCATGCGTACATAATCTGGCTGTCCTGGTTAAAAACAGGCCGTTTTTACAATCTGGGCAGAACAGGGCCACATCGCTATCCTCAAAAAGGATTCTAATGCAAAAGAAATTGATTACGCTGTATTAACCTTAAAGGACTTGGAATCATCGAAAAAGGAGAATGAGAATTAATTTGCTAGATTTTTAGCTATATTGTTTTCTTTTTTAAAAACTATATTTACAAAAATGTGACTTTTTCTTAGATTCAACCATAAATGGTTTTTGATAAAAAAAAAATTAATTCAACATTATATTCAATTCAAAGAAAAATTCTTCTGAAAACTGTGTCTCACAGTGGACACCCATCTCTTCTAGTTGCCAGAGCACACAGATGTAGTAGAAAGAGGTTTTTGGGACGGACAGTCATGAAGCGGGGCTCTAGGTGAATTTAGTGGCACTAGGTGATATTGGTAATTTAAAAGTCTATGTGCAAAAGAAAAAGCGAAAAAAAACCCAACAAAGTTGTGGGTATGACAAAAGGCAAAAATATCATCAAACGTTCGTTCGTCAACAGCAAAGTTACCATTATGAATATGGTTTGTAACGGTGTAACAAGTGACACGAAATAGTCTTTATTTGGAGGCGGTGAATTTACAGCTTGTTTTGACTGAACCAAAATGAAAGAAACTGAAACCGTTCTTTTCTTCTTGCGTTTGTCTTTTATTTTGTTTTCTCTAGCTAAATGTTCTTTATTAGTTAAAATACAAGAAAGTTGTATATATTGGATTGTATATAGCTCTAAAAGATAGGGTATAGCTAGCTAGCTCTAATAATATAATAATAATAATAATAAATATTTAAAGTGGCTAGCCCAGAAAATCACAAAAACCTATAGTTAGTGGATTGTTTCCACTGGGGGCCACTAGAAAGCTATTATTTATAGCTATTATTTATAGCTACACCCTGATGATGTGCATATTTTACATGGCTAGCCTCACAAATATCCAGGGATATACCCTGTCTATTATTTCCAGGAGGGTCCATGGCTTAGATGGAGAGTCCTAGAGTATTTAATGCTCATTTTGAGCTACGCAGACCCAACTATGGCCCGCACTCTACTAGACAACTCTCGGCAACATCCAACGGCCCACACAGTGTTCCATTTTCCCAATTTCCCTCACATGGCTTGGGTCAACCCGGGGCTATGGTAACATTCACTCGCCCATGCTGAATTACCATCAAGAGGAATCAAACCCGGTTTCTCACACAAAGTACGAAAGCTATAACCACTAATCTACGGCATCACAAGCTATAACCACTAATCTACGGCGCCATATGCTGCATATGCTGTTCCTAATAAAAACACAAAGTGTAGTAAACTAGATGTATAAATTTTCTTTTAGTAAAGTTTCTGTACTGGTCAAATTAGTAACACTTGTTAGTGGTCCTTAAAAAATTCACAGGTTGGTGCGTGTTCTTGCTACTTACGGTACTATTCTGCATTAAAAATGTATACAGGTATTATAATATAGATGGTAGATCCTAGAGATTTAAGGCTAAGAATAGCTATCATATCATAGCATGCAGTAAGAAGTGAAATCAAGTAATTTAGACATTCATGTATAGGGAAAGTAAATACACTATAACATATTGTGTGCTCTGGAAAGTGGAAATATATAAATTATTTGTTACTGTGAAATTATTCTATAATTTTAACTTATTTATAATCCAAATGGTGTCTGCGCAGTGTGTGTGTGGCTGCTGATGGTCCCTAAAATGAAGTTGTTTGAAAGGCTGTTTTAGCTAAAACACAAAATCATTAAATTTTCCCTTTCAGGACACTATTATAGGGTGCTTTCGACATTTTAATGATGCTACCTACCTTGTTCCATTTATATAATTATTTAAGAAAATGACTTTCAAAAAATTGTAAATAAACTTTCAGATTTTGTGCTATAACTCGCTTCATGCGACTTTATCATGCTCGCGCTTCTTCTTAAATTTTGAAGTTCATAATAACTGCATAATTGACGTCACAGAGACCAAGTACTTATAGAATGCTTTCTACGTTGATATTCTACTGGCTGATTTGTGTTTAGAATCCCCTTGTTTTTTTTGCTTTGTTTCAGTCTAAAATCAAATTGAAGCAGTTGTTGTCGCCTTAAAGTTGAATTGTGTTCCATAATTAAGCTGACAGCAGGGTTCTATTTTCGTTTCGACATGGGCAATTTTACTGTTATTTAAACCACCTGGCACACATAAATACATCAAAATTGAAATTGATTTCTTCTGCCTCAACATCTTCCACATCAATATCTTCCACATCAGTCAGTCAACTAGATATTTCATCATCTTAAAAAATTAAACAAAATTAAGAAAGCTGAATTATAAGAATTATAATTAATATTACGTACTGCACTTACTTGACGGTATTTAATCTTCACACTTTCCGTTTTGGTTTCACAATGCTCAAATAACGTTTTGATTGCATCCATTACCAACTTCCTTTTCTTGCAGGTTGTGTCAACTTATCCAAACAGTGACTTTCAAAATGGTTTTTGCAAAGATAAACTAGCTGAGGAAGATCTTCCTGCTTCATTTTTGCTTTTAATTCTGCAGCAAGCTTTTTATCCTTTGACAGCTTAACAAAAAATAAATTTTTGATTTTTTGCTCTGTAATTTTTACATCCTACTGCTGCACATCAATCCATGTTTACAATATTAAAAAGAAAATATTTTTAAAGCTAATTAGAATTATATTAGAGAAACAAATTTTTAAAAGTTAATTTCAAAAGAAATCTCATTTCGTCGTTTATGCTAAAATGTTTTTTTTAAGTTTTTTAAGGCGTGTTTTTGATGCTGCAATAATGGCCATAGAAGCACGTGGTTTTATTAAAACACAGAATAAATAAATCGTGTTTGTGCTTTTATTTTGAGTTGCTGATTAAATAATATTTTTTTTTAAAACGTTTTAATAATTTCTTTTGATTTAGTTTAACTTGGTATAAGGTCGGTAAAAACGTTAGTAGCTATAATTCCTAGAATAATCCCTGCCAGTCTAACCAAACAGGCTTGTTAAGTTGATGCAAGAAAAAACACAATAAATTATATGAATGAATTATTAATATCACTACATCTTGGCCCGGGTGGGTCGGTAATTGTTGCTTTAAGTACCCAGGCACCTGCAGACTGCAAGACTGAAAATCTCCGTCTCTACTAAAAGCATGGTTTCTTATGTGGTTTTGAACTATGGATTGCTTCGCAAGTAAGACTTAAACACAAGCTTTATGCAGTGATTACAGAATAGGCAGTAAAATAATGTTGATGGTTAGTGAGAAAATTTGTGAATAGAACTGCAATAACATCAAACAAAACTAGGGGTTCACTAATTGTAAAAAATGAATAAAGAAATATATTTGTGTGGGAAAAATCATTAAAGCACCTATTACTCTAGTTAATTTTTGTGATAAAGTTTAAAAACAGGTTGTCTTATAATTGTCATTGTATGTATATGGTTACAGAAAGCGTAGAATGTTATATACATTCCATATTAACAGAAGCTTTTAAAAAAATATTTGTTAAGGTGCTTTTTATAATAGAATATCTGTAGAATGTGTGATCATGTATAAATGTTTCTTTTACTTTAGTATATAATTGTGAAATGAAAATAAAGGTGCAACCATGGCTGATAAAGATGAAAACACAGAAGCATCCACAGAAATATTGTCATCCACTGAAGATGGAAATTTAGTTGTTGCAACATCAACAAGTCTCAATGTGGCCGCTCTTTCAAACAGTATCATTACGCAACTTTCAGATATGCCAGATAGCATTATCACCTCACTGTCAACCAATGGTAATATCATGACATCACAAGGACCAATAATCATCACCAACGAAGGAATTGTTTTCCCTCCAGGTAAAAGTATTAGTTTAGATTGATCATTGTTTTGATGGTGAAGATGTTTAGAAAAAAGTATTGAAATGTCAGTAATTGCAATGCTAATAATAGAAACAGTTGATACCATTCTCTGGTACAGACTTGTAGTAATTGAGGGAGGAAGAATGAAGAGGGGATGGGGTTAATTGTGTTGTTTTTAGACCAATAAACTATTTTAAAACGATTTTGTTTTCTACAAGCCTGTTTAAGCACATTAAGCAACGTTTTAACTTTAAAATTTTTAGGAGAAAATTACACTGTAAGCTGTTTTAGTTCAAGCAACAAAAAAACGAGGATTTGTTCATTATCGTTTCCCTTTTGTGAATTACCAGTTTATTTTTTTCCTGATGACAATTTTGTTTGTTTACACTTATGATATTTCGTGACTACGAAGACCTCAAGAGTATATTTTTGAATTATTTTAACGTTCACACGAAAGTCACTTATTTTTACAATATTTTTAACATTCTCCTCTTTATGTTTTCTTCAATCTCGAAGGGGTGACAATAATGGCGAAACAAGATAGAGCGATAATGAAGAAAATAGTATCAAACTAGTGCAATATTTATTGTAGAAGCAAAATAATGCAACGTTGTTCATTGTCAATATTTTAGTGAGATTGATTTTTTGGTTGTTTGTTTTTAACCCGTCTTTAAATAAGGATTTTGAGCGGCAATTGTGAGCAAAATTAACGATACATCGTCATTTTTCAAACACGGTTAAAACAAGTTAGAATTACTCTGCAGACGGGCAGTAAAAATGATAATGCTAACGTCAGTAACAATTAGCATGTTTTCAGAGTATGGATTTAACCAAATAAGCTAACATCCATGTCCTCAGTCCCCTGTGAATAAAATAATCTGTAAAGTAATCTGTAACAAATACGCAATTATGATATGGAAACAACCAATTTAATCAATTGTGGAAGCGATATTCGTCGTACTGGTTAATTTATTTTTTCAATATTTTTTTTAATTTTTTTTTTAAGGAAGCCTTATCATGCGAAATGAGGATAATGATAATTTGGATGAAAGTTCTCCCTTGGAAGAAAGCTTGAACGACGACGGTGCAAACGACAACAACGAGTTTGACATTAAAGTTGAAAGTAATGCTTTGAAGCAAAACCAGATAACCTCGTTTAAGGTTGAAAACAACACAGCGGACAGCGCAAACTCGAATTTTACTATTAACCAGAGCGTTCTGCAGAATATACAAGATTCCGAACCGGATTTGCAGCACATGCCTTTTAGTAACAGTGAGCACGTCACTCAGTTTCACATTCAGATGCCGCTGTCCATGAGCGATATTCAGAATTTGCATAAAATTAACCGTAACGTGTTTATGAGCCAGGCTGCTTTGCCAGAAGACGTAAAAGTGTTGGACAGTGAAAACATCATCGAACGTGATACGAAGCATAATTTTTTGACGACAACGGCGAACGCCGACAACAAGACTATGATAAGCAACGACGACGCCAAACAATATTTAACATCCGACGCTAATTTCTCTACTGATGAATCTGGAAATATATACATAAAACACGAAGCTAGCAATACTACTGAGAATGTCGATTCTAGTTCGGTTAAATCTGAAACTATTTTAGCAACTCCCAACCAATCAGCCACCAGTGCTTATCAACCAATTGTTTATGTTCAAGTTGGAAGTGATAATCGAGCACAATTGTTACCGATCGCTTCGTCAAATGGCATTGCTGATCACGTCAGTTCTGTGTTAGAATCTACAAAAACTAACGCTAAACACGAACAAAAGAAAAAAAGAAAAGCGAAAAAGCCGCGTGCTCCTCCAAAGCTCGTCAATGTTCTCCCGAAGGAGGTAAAGAATGCGGAAAAGACACCAGCACTGAGAACTTTAGCTCCTCGATTGCTTTCTTATCCCCTGTATGCGGGTGCACAGGCCGGGATTGGTGTCGGTAAGACTCTTCTTCGACCATATAACATCGCTACCATGCAGTACATAGAAGGCGGACAGTACTTTGAAGTGCTGGGTAGGTGCACGCAATGTTTCCGATTCAGTCGAACAACCTCGTATTGCCGCGCCGAAAAAAACCACCGAGACCCGAAATCTTCCGTGTGTATGGAATGCGAATACGCTGGTTTAAGTACGGTCGTTTGTCGAAGGAAATTGAACCATTCAGCACCGAATGCACAACCGTTGAATATTGTTATAAACACAGCGTTGCAAAATCCCGACCATGTAAAGCAGTTATGCTCGCGTAATTATCTCCCGGCGTGTTTCGGGGAGCTTCATAGTATTGTAATACACCACGCTGACATAACTTTCGTGGCACAGCGACACAAAGTGGATGATCAAAACTCCGAAATGCTTCCCACTGTTCCATTAACTAGGAAACCTACAGATTACGCAAGAGGCTATTTATATCCATATAGCAAAGAAAAATGGGACTTGTGGCTAACAAAGTTTTGCCATCAAACTGGTACTAATTACCGAATACGCACAGGTAAGCGAGTCAATAAAAAGACTGATCATGGACTGGCGAATCATAATGGCAAAATAACGTCTTATAGAACTTTAGAAACACAACTGTATAATTGTGCGCTTGGTGGGAAGCCTAGAAAACGTAAGCTGAAAGATGGCATAAGAAAACGCAAGGAGAGAGGTTCAAAACTCATCGGTTGCCCAGCTGTGATTCACACGCGCTTGTTAGAGACTGAGTACGAATGGTGCGCGTTAGAAATTACCGTCCCAAAGGTTCTAGCTCACTTGTCGTGTCACGACCCGCGCGGTAATATCAACAATGACGTCATCGATTACGACGATTTACTACTGTCTCAAATTAACCCGACACAAATACAGCAACCAAACCAAGACGTTAGTAACCAGCAGCAACAGCGGTTCGACTTTGTTCAAGTTGTCAGTGAAGAATCGGCTGAAACGAAGAAGAAAAATGAGTCGCCCAACGAAATTAAGCGAAATACAAGGAACATTTTAGTCACATGTGCGAGCTTGCTTGATACAATCGACAATACGGAAGTTTTATCCAGTCTCCAAGAGAATGCTCAAGACATACTGAATAAACTCATTAAAGAAGCAGCAACGGTAGCGAATAAACAACCGGTGCCAAAACCAGCCAAAAGAAGAAAAGGTGATGTCGAAATTGAGGAAGAAAGCGTCAACGAAATCGAAATTGAGCAGGTGGCCTCATCTACGTATGATCAAATGAATATTAATTTATTGACAAATGTGACATAAGTGTCACCAGCGTAATTTATTTTAGCCTAAAGAGATCCAAAAGTTCTTCATGTTCAACCTGTTCTATTGTCAAACAAATTGTTGATTAGCATCAGAAACTTTGATAGTAGAAGGGTGATGACCTATACGTTTTAGGAAGCGTTATGAAAGCGTTATGTTAAAATTGAGATTACATTTAGGAACTTTGTTGCTTGTTAAATGAGCGAGATTTGAACCTCTGTTTCTTGGCCCCAATTGCTGAAACCCTAGGCTGAAGCAACTTGACTGCTTAGAGAAAACGTGGACGATAGGTGGAATTACGTGCACATTGTGCAACCACTTCTTTAGAAGCAGTGTATTTCTTCGTCAGAAATATTATGTTGTGCCCATGACGTTTTTTTATTTTTTGACATTCATCACACATCATTTTTGCTCTATTTTGTAACATTTTGTGCTGTAGCGTTTTTACACCTGTGGCCAAAATGATTTTTTTAACATGAATGATGTCAGTTAATAATTTGGTGTACTACATAACTAGATGACTAAGAGTAGTAGCGAAGTTGTCAAACATGCCGTGACCGAAACACTGTTATCACGTTGACTAAGTGGATGACTAACTGTTTCCATAACTTTAGCGAGATATAATTTCTTGTGATGACTTTTTGATGAACTTTTTTTATGCATCCCAGGGTGTAAGTGCGCAATTATTTCTGAAAATATTTTTTGTGAATTTCACCGGCTGAGGTTTTAAGCATTGATTATTTGCAAAATTTAGCAAAACTTTTTATTTCTTATACCTGCAAAATTTTATTTCTAAATTTTGTCAATTTTTTTGTTTGCAATAAAATTGTTTAGTCTAATGTGCACGAGTTGACAATGGAGTGACAGTAAATTTCATTCTCTTTTATTTCTTGAGAAAGCAAAGCTACTGATTTCTTTGTTGCTTGTACTTCTGAAAGCTTTGTTAGGCTTCCACTAAAATTGTTCAATCTTCTGGACTGGCAAAAATATATTCGTCAAAATAAACTATTTTGGGGCAGCAAAAGTTTCTTCCATACGAGATTTCTGCAGTTGACAAAGAAGTCGAAGGGAAAACTATAATTAAACATTGTATCCATGTCAAGTTTGCTTGTTATGAAACAAGTTTTGTCAAATAAAGTTAAAAAAAAGGATATTATTGTAATTACTAGAATTTGTCATCTTTTTAATGACTCTCGTTACACATTTTTTAACCCACTGATTTTTTACACTTACATTTCACAAAAACATTTTTATACTGACAAATAGGTCGATACAAAAAATATTGATGCGATGAAATTAACCGACCCACAAGTGATGTGTTGCACGATTTTTTTTAAAAAAAAATGCAGAAAATATGTGTTTAATCTGAAAAAGGAAGTTTTCGCAAAAACTCTTAGTAGCTGTATTGATATTTTATATCAGTACACCCAGCCTTTTTAAAAACCTTGACTTGTAATTTTACTCTTTGTTGTGTCAAAAAGACGTGCATTTTCGAAAACAAGTGGTTCGCAAGTCTCGCTGCATCGCCTCGTGCGCCCTGAAACCATTTAATATTTGTAGGAAATTTAATTTGCTTTCAGAAAAACAGATCTAGAGTGTTCAATAGTCAGAAATCTTTTCAAAATGGCAACCAAGACCACCCGCGCGCAGGTGGCTGAGAATGAAGTTATTAAAGGTGAAGACAAGACCGTCTCATCGTATATCTTATTAGGCAACATTTAATTTTTTTTTAAATTTGTTTCGCCAACAAGCATAACTTGGCATATTATAGGCCTGATTGTAGTTTTCGCATGAGCACACCCCAGCCTGGTTTCGAATTTTCACTTTCTTTTACGGTCAGTCTTTTAAACAACAGTCTTGTGTTCAACAGATGGCACCTTGTATGTAAGCGCTTCCTTATTATGAAACATCAATTTCCTTCGTAAACATTACATCAAGACATTAATTATCACTTAATATAGATAGAGAATTTATCGTGAAGAATACGACAGATGCAATTTTATTGTGATTATAACTAACAGCTTCGATCCCACTCGTCTCGGCCCGAGTAGTAATGTATTGCCCGGATACTAAGTTTTGCTAATTCGGAAATTAACTATCAATAGTTTGTTGTTGTTGAAAATCTTGTTACTGCGGGTTTGTCAGTCTCGCCAATCAAAAAATACATCGTTCAAACCATATTCTTAAATAAGCTACATAGATGAATTTTTTTACAGACAATAAAAATAAAAACAGCCCACAGAAAATGCTTTACCACTACTTGAATTTTCAGCAATCTCATTGATGCCATGTACATAAGCAAGATCATTGTATATACATGACATCGGTTACAAGCACGGAAAAATAATTCTTCTAATTAACCGCGTGTATGAAACTCGTTAACAATTTGTTAATTAGGAATTAATTAAACTGATTATGCAAGTGGTGGCTGTATATGAAGGTGTCCCACATCCAACAGAATGACATATGAATGAAGTCACAACACATCATACAAAGTAAAATGATTTTGGCGTGTCTTGGTAAGAAAAGTTAATCTCTATTTTTGTCAGTTGAGTGAAGGTCAATAACCTCCTCACCAACGCTCTTTGTATTGTCTCTTCTTTCCATTGAAAAAAAACAAGGAGCTCTCGAAATGAGGATTCCTGGGGTTTCCTTTATCAACTTCACTGAGCAGTCTGTTAAAGGGTCTAATGTTCTTATTTTGTTTAAATTGTTATAACTTTTCTTTTTTAAAAAAAATAAATTAACTGATCCAAAAAAACGAACCTGTTGAATTCCTTAAAAACGGTTTTCCATGAAGCATCCATGGCCGTCTGTCACGAGGTGTGCAATAAGCTCAATCTCCAATACATTAAAATAGTAGCCTTTTCTGATTTTTTTTTTTTTTGGGGGGGGGGGGATGTTAAAAAAGTTGCCTGTCTTCAAACGCTTGAAAGTTGATTCGTTTTAACTACGTTAACATTAAAGTTTTTCCATACCATGACGCCCGTATTTTGACAATACGGGTGTCGTGGGTGTGAAATTCTAATCCGAATGCTAGTAGTTGCGATCAAGAATGTCTTCTAGGTTATTCTGAGAAATTATTACGTTTTGCGCATGACTTACTTTCTACGTTGCTTCTCTTGCTAGAAGATTTTGTGCACTTGATCTTTTTAGGTGAACTGCTAATAACACACAGTTTTCTTGACAATTCATATCGAACGCTATGAAAATTCACAAGATTTGTGAACCATAAACTGATTGGATTAAGTTTAAGTTCTTTTAAAAACATATTTTTGTCCTTAGTTTTCACTCCATAAACAAATTGTAAATAATTTAGGTCGCCATTGAACCAAATTAATTAGTTAATATTTCCGATGTGAAACGAGATGACAGCTAATGGTACTATTCTTAAATTATGTGGGCGACATACTTACCGACATAAAAAATACGCTACATTAAAAGTGATAGGAGATCCTATTTATGACCGACTTTAAATGACATTCTTGTCTCCAGAGTTCTTTGAGATAAACCTTGAGACGAATTGAAAGTGTAATTCCTCCGTTACTCGAAAAACACGGTAAAAACAAAAAGTTGGTAAAAATATTTCTATCACACTTCTATGATGCTTTCGGGTTTTTTAAAGGAAACCTTTTTAATGGTATTAAATTTCTTCTTATTGCTGATAAAACAGTATGTAATAATGTAAAGTAAAAGAAACAAGACGTATGATATACGCAAACAACCTCGCGAATAAAGTTTACAAAAAGCTGTCTATCAAATTGGGATTTTTGTTACGAAGTAAGACACGACATATTTTACTATTCAGATACGCAATAATATTTGTTACACACTTATTTTTCAAAATTCATTTTTGAGACCTTCCTGAACGGAAAATTCCTCGAACTTTTAATTTTCGATGGGTCCGTCTTGGCTGAACCGACTGACAGGAAGAAGAAAGACCACAAACCCACAAACCCCAAAATTTGCGAAATTCATTAATTCAGTTAATTCTGCCTACATTCACTTTTAAAAAGGTTGGTGGAAACACCTTTATTTACTAGTTAGTTAAACAAGTGTTTTGAACACTTGTCTTATCTTTTTAAAAAAGAAAAAAAAAAAAAAGTAAAAATAGTTACCAAGATGAGATTCGAACACACGACGACTCCCGTGTCGGTGCTCAGAGAGGCAAAAATTTCCATTCTTGTAGGACACATTTGCGTTTTAATACAAGCTCACGAGCTTGTAAAAAGTTTTTAAAGATGGCTACATACATCTGCTTGCCCATGCTTTTAATTTTTCCTGCAAATTTTATGTGTTATCGCGCCAAGAATAGAATTTTAACAAACTATTTTTGATTGGTGAAAATTGACAAACCTGCGGTAAAACCCGCGGTAAAAGATCAACAATAATAATGCATTGATATTTAATTGGTGGCTTCCTTGATGTCCATCATTTCTGTGTTTTGCGCTATAATTTCTTGATTAATTTTGATAATTAATCAATCGACCACAACTTTGTGCAGGGAGATGAAATTGTATTACCAGGGTACGCGTGTTAAATATGACCTCAAAACACACCATAGTCGACAGTACCATACGCCATGTTGGTTTCTTGCTGATGGAAAAAAACTTGATACAGAGTTTGTAGAAGTTTACCAAAATACGTCTTTGTTCGTGTGTATATCCATACGTCGCTTGTATAAGGAGGTTAAAAATGAATCGTTGTAGATTTACCAATAAAACATTTCCACAACCTTTTGCATTATTTTCATATCTGAACAGCGTTATGATGTATTTATTACAAACATTCTTTTTTTAGGTATTTTTTTGTTGGTAGGGAGTGGAGTAGCCTCAGGTATTTTCAGACATTTTTATTTCTCGCTGACAACAACCTCGTCCCCAGTGTTGTTTGATTAGACACGGTGTTTCGAATGTAATCTTTGTTTTCATTTACAGACAGTTCCTGTCTTGTTTTATAATACAGAACATCGACATATATTTAAGATTTCCCCAATTTTTGCTTTTTAAAGCCTGGAAATTTTATTTAGATTTCTGTGCCAACCTGCGTGATGATTTTTATCCCTATCCTGGCGACTGTTCAAAGTATTACAAATGTTTAAACCACGTTGGCACATCGTTAAAATGCCCTGGCGAACAGTTGTTTGATCCTCAGTATAGAATATGTGAAGACGCTAGCTACGTTAATTGTTCGGGTAATGAATAAAACTTTTTACTTAAATAATACACTTTTTATAATTTTTTTTCTCTAAGTTCCAAACTAAACTAACAATTTCCGCTTCTCAATTTGAATTAATTGCAAGATTTCTTAACGACATTTTTTAAGAAGAAATAAAAAAAAAGTGATTTCGCAATATGATTATAAATTTTAAGTTTCGTCAACATTTCTGTATTAAAAATCATTGGAATCCGTGCTCTAAATTGACTCTTTTTTACTGTTGTTACCACTTATTTAGCATCCATTGGTATGCCTCCCACCAGTGTTGGATCCACTACTGGCTTATGTGCACAAACTTGTCCATCTGGCACGGTTATCGCTAAAATATTAGACCCAACTTTGTGCATCACAATAATACGTTGTCATAACGCAAATTCAGGCGCTTATCAGTGTCCACATGGTACGGAAAATGTTGGTACACTATCCAGCCCTATGTGTAGGCCTACCGACTCTTCAGCGTGTACTCGTAAGTATTCTGCATTTTTTAAATATCTAATGATGTTTGATGACTATTTTATGCGTTCGACAGAAATTATAATATAGTAAAAGAGAAATCGGCGTGACATAAAAAAACGAAAATGTTATGGGAATATTAAAAAGTACGTTTGCTGAAAAGTGAATTTATATATCGTAACAATTTTCTTTCTATTTATAGTTGTTGGGGGAAACCCAACTCCTGGTTTCTGCAAGCTAAAAGCAAACGGCGTTTATCAAAACCCTAAAGATTGCAACTCCTATTTTACGTGCAACCAAGGCAGTACAACATACACAAAATGCAGCAGTGGACAAACTTACGATGCTGAATTAAAAGGATGTAACGATGCTGCTGGATTTAACTGTACAAGTTGTGGTGATGAAGTGCGGTCGTTGAAACATTCCGAATGTCCCTACTGGGGTTGCTGCAATGGAGATTTTTTCAACCGCTCTGTGTCAACATGTATGACGTGTGGCAATACGACCACAGTAGTATCAAACAAAGATGTCACTGCGATGAAGTGCTTTAATGGTACCTTGTATGATAACAGGGTTTACTATATCAGAATATGTGAAAGTACGGCTGAACTGACCTTAAGAAGTTTACAGAATGTTTTGGAATGTTGTGGTGCTACCATTTTTAACCCAAATACAGAAACATGTCGAGTTTGCGGAACAACCAAAAAGTTATATAAGAAGGATGAAGCTAAGAACTTTCACTGTTGTCGAGACACCATCTTTGACAATCGTATCTCAAAATGCCGTGTTTGTGAAACAACGGAGAAGTTAATTCCACGAACGGAATCGGATTACTTTCAATGCTGCGGAAGTAAATTTTACGATACCCGTTTGGACCGCTGTAAGTCTTGTGGAACCAGGGATGAAATATACCCTAAGGACGTAGCCAATCAAATTCAATGTTGTAAGAACAATCTGTACAACATAACAAGTCATATTTGCAAGTACTGTTGTGCTGGTGGGGAAGCATATGCATACGACCGAAGCATTGCTGATAACTGGTTGTGTTGTGGTGACGAATTCTACGATCGTCGAGTATCTGAATGCATTCAATGCCCAGCCGAAAGCTACTATTTTGATCATGCCGATGCCGTCCATATGGATTGTTGTGGAGGATACATATTCGACACGCGTTCTGAGTCGTGCCGTCATTGCCGTGACGATTATCAACTCTTACCCACAAAAGACGCACATAATTACTACTGCTGCGGTAAAACTTTGTATAATACTTTAACAAGTGAGTGCTTAATGTGCAGTAACACAAGCCACGGAGTTGTAAAAGACAACGACTTGGAGCACTACTCGTGTTGCGCAGGAACCTTCTACTACAACGCTAACCAAGTATGTGTCTCGTGTGAAGACGTCACCAAATTGAAACCTTTGTACAGTTCAAGTAACAAAAAAATTGAATGGCAATGCTGCGGAGCAAATATAATAAATCCTTTGGTAGATAAATGCGACGACGTGGTTGTGGATTAGACGTCGGGAAGTAATCGAGACACACATATATATACATACTATATAAATGTCTGTAGCAGAATGCTAGAGAAATTTAAATAACAATTGAGAAAATAACTAGCTTGATACTGTGCCTGGTTAGTTTTTATATCAAAGCGTACAACAATTTTCAATGTAACTTAAATTTATATAATAAAAACGGTAATATACTCTGAAAATGCATTTAGAAAAAAGAATGATATTTCCGATGTCTGGTGGTTGTTTGTTCCGCTCTTCTGTTTTTTTTCTCAGCTTCCACCACAAGCAAAAGCACAAAAATTTGAATTCGGTTTTACCATTTAGACATTTTGAAGCTACAACTTCCATCACTTCATCACCACTCTTTTTTACGGTTACGTTCAGATAATATTACATTTTAACAGCGTGTAGTGAACACTACAACTGACAATAGGCCATTTGAACTGATCTTTCTATGGCAGACACGCCCCAAAGGTATGTCCCAATTGTCTGCTGTGATAGTTTTGTCGTGAAATCTGGCCGAACTTAAAATTGAAATAAAAAATATGAACAAATTGTTGTCAATAATTAGGAAAATAGGACAGTTGCAAAGATCTGCGTTTATTTTAAACTCGTGAACTTTCGAGCGCATTACTTTAATTGAGCGAACGATCCATCTTTCATTTTTTTTAAAAAATAAACTAAGACAAAACAGCAAGAAATATGCCCATACCAGGAGGTATGATATAAAGCATGTACAAGCAGGCGAGTATGGTAAGTTTTTTTTTAAAAAAGGTGAAAGTAGGAGAGCATCTGGAGTTGTTGACAATTTTCAAACCATGGTAATAATTTTAATAATGAAATTTCAGCTATTTTCAGTGAGTGTTGCAGTTTTTCAACCCAGGTCTGAAAACATTTTTTACCATAAATGTCGTCGCAAAAAACTCGTATTTTAAACTTTCAAACAAATGTTTCGTGTAAAAAGAATTTCAAAAACTTTATAGTTAATATATATTACTAATCATAAAACTATTTAAGCCTTTAACACTTAATACAAATATCAAACGGAAAATACACAAATATTAATATGTAACGTGTCATATCATATCGGATAAGCGTTGATCTTTCCTCAACTTTTCATCCAACTGCATGTACTTGTGAGGCGCCATTTCCTTGTGTCTAAAAAATAGCGGTTGTTATCATTTAATTGGGCGTTTGAGAAAAGGCGTAAAAAATCTGAGTTATCATCACTTTATTGAATGTGAACAACCTCTTATTGGGCGTTATAAAAAGGTCGTAGAAATATCAGTTGTCATCACTTTATTGAAAAGGGATGTGAACAATCTCTTATTGGGCGTTATAAAAAGGTCGTAGAAATATCAGTTGTCATCACTTTATTGAAAAGGGATGTGAACAATCTCTTATTGGGCGTTATAAAAAGGTCGTAAAAATATCAGTTGTCATCACTTTATTAAGTGTTTAAAAAGGGGCTTAAAAAAGACCGCTGGTTTCCCTATAATGCGTCATTTTAGAACATAATAACGTAAAAAAAACAACGAACTATAATTTAATACAGTGTTCTTCGTTCAACAATGCTTTCTTAATGTTGGACGAAGCCACTATGAAATATACCCTAATCGAATGACATAATTCTTTATATGCAATCCCTGGAAATAAATAGTTTGTGAAAAGACCAACATATAAACCAACATATAAAATTTTATATTATAAATGTTTTGGCACAAAAAACACACTACAGTCAGAGCAGGTTAATCTCAATTCAGTGTTGCGATGTAAATTGAAAAATTACATCTCCTAACTCCTTACATTTTCAACGTTTTGATTGGCTAATTTTCTACAAAGGCATTTCTACCACGGCACAAGTAGGATCTGTTCGACATTTTTACGGACGCTGCAGAATGAAGTGTCACATGTTTCAACAACAACTGCGCATGCTCAGCTCGGTTTACTGTCCCAAAAAATACGCACGGGCGTGAAAATAATTTAAATGAAAATGTACCTGAAGGTAGATAGAGCTGAATATGACGTATTAATATACTGTCTGGATGCTGCATAGCAAGAAAAGTAAATCTTACCTGTTCAGCCTTAACTCTAGAATGTGTATTCTGAACATCGATTCGCTACAGAAATTTAAATAATCTTCTTCGTCTTCTTTGGACATACTCATCTGGTTTTCTTGATACCAAGCTTGCTTTTTTTGAAGCTCTGAGGTTTCCTACAGCAAGAGTAAAAGTTAGAGAATGTGTTACAGCTGCTTTCAAATTTTCCGCAACATGCTTACACTCTAGAGTCTCTGTGGTGAAGCGTTTTCATTGTGTTAATACCTTTTCAAAGCGGGCTTGTATCAAGTTAGCCTTGTCAATCAATCTTTGTTTGAGGTCGTTCAAGCACTGTTCTTTCACTTTGAAGGCGTCGTTTCGCGTGAGGCGATCAGGATTACCGATTCTTGCTAAAAATGGCGCCAAATAGTCGAGTTCTGCATCACGTTTTCGTAATTCGTCTTCTTTTTCCTGTCTTTCCTAGGAAGCAAATGAAAGTGTCAAATGAAAATTGAATCATGCTTTAAAACTTTTCCTTCTACTTCTTGTATATATTTTGTATATACTGCACATGATTTTGAATGTATTGTTGTCAGCTCTTTACGACACATTTCATTGTGTGGCAACTATGTACAGCGTTTTCAACTTAGACTATTCAGAGTTATGGATACAAAAGGGAATAATAGCACACCACCTCATCAGTTGCGTTAAAACTTTGCAGCCGGTGAAAAACGAGGAATGACGTTGCTCAGTAAAAATAGGTCGGGGACGGCAAGTAAGCAAATTAGATAGAAGCCAATTTAGCAACAACGTAACAAAGTTATAAAACAGATGACATACTAGTTCTTGTCGTCGTAATTTCGCTTTCTCGTTTCGTTCTGTATCGTACACAGACACTAATAACACAGGATTAGCTTCTTTGTTTATTCTTTCCTCCAAAATTTCTCGCGTCTAAAACATACAAACTCAAATAAGATTCTTTCAAACGTTCGTGCTAAATCCTTTAAGCTTGTCAGTCGCAACAAGATCTTTTAAGGTGATTGAGCATTATTAATAAAGGAAAAATAATACAGAAGAAAAGGATCCTGGGTTTATTCCGAATTCCGCAAATTCCACAAAATACGAGGAAACTCGATTGTATGCAGATAGTTAGTTCCCTTGATATATTCTCTTGTGAAAATGAAAATAGAGATGATCACTCTACAGACCTCTTCTTCTGATTCTCGAATCTTATCTAAACATTTTTTTTCCGCATGTAAAAGTTCAACCATCATGTTGTACACATCCAATTCCTTCATTGGTTCCGCCTGTGGATCAACCTACAAAAACATAACAAAACATAAGAAAAATAAAAGAGCTTGCACTCATAAAACATGTTAGAGCTTGTGTTAACTTCTTTCAACAAAACCTATATTCTCTAATGTAAAATGATCTTAACCTGTAGTTTATCAAAAACAAAGCACTTTTTACCTCTGCCTGGACTTATCTTAGATCAGAAGAAATGCTTATTTACATTTACACGTGGTTAGCTTTACTAATTTCAAGAAATATTCCCTGCTTTCAATTTTTTCCAAGGAATCACAAAGTCGGTTTTGGATTTTTTAAGTGGGTATCGACCCTACGACTTTTTAGACGTAAGGTGGAATGTTCTACTGATCGAGCTACTGATCTTCAAGCAATCTTAAAATTTCACCCTGACAATTGCTATATTTTCTGATAGTAGAAAGGCAGTTTTGCTGACAAATAACTTTAACAGAAGAAAACATAACAGCAATCTTTAAATCTGTCTTTACCTGAAACGCATTCGTCATATCTGGTGTGTATTGAAGTTGCGATGTTTTGTCGAAAGAAAAATTAGGTGGTTTCATGAACTCTCGAGTCGAGGCTGTGATTCTCTGATTCTCCAAATGAAATTTGACGGAAACTCGGTCTTCCGCCACAAGAAACGATCTCTCAGCTACATCTGAGTTAGCTTTCTTTGCTGAATTGCGTTCAAAACGCTCGACCATTTTCTAAAATTAAGAAAGAACGATTTTACCCCGAATTTAAATTAAATACTAAACTAAACGTAGCAAAAAATTGGAGATATAAGTACTTGGGTAGAAGAAGCAAAATTTGGGGAACAATGCAATTTTTTAAAATCCTAAAGTCGCATTCACATGTACCTAAATTTTTACGTAAGGGCTTACAGACTGGCCGGTGTTCATTCATTCTCTTACGTTACGTGTGTCATTTGCTTTTTTGACGACGGCGACGTCTCCGTCTTAAAACAAGAGCAGTTGATAAAACGTAATATTTGTTGATCGCTGTCATGTTGAATGAACCAAAACAAAATTTACGTGAGTTACGTAAGAGATTTATGTATATGTAAACAAAAATTTACGTAACATTGAACAAAAGCTCACGTAAGGAAAGATTTCTTGGGTAAAATTATACGTACATGTGAATGCGGCTTAAGGTGGAGAAAAAAAGCAAGTTGAAGGACCTCAAATTGTAGAAGGGATTAGTACTAAGGATCGATTTATATTGTCACATTTTGAACATTGTTATAAATTAACCAGAAACAAAATCCAACATCCACATTGAATTCTAGCCAACTTGTTATTGCTTCAAATTTTTTACTTAAAAATCTTTATTAAATGGTTGACATTCTTAATTTACTTCTAGCTGATGATTGAAATACAAGAAATAAAAAATGGGTATCGTGTAACAAGAATGTACAAGCCACAAGTACTCTTAATAGCTACTTACAGCCACTGGTCTTGCGTTGGAACCTTGTGGTCCAAATTTCTTCACCCGGTCTTGGAACGCAGCGTGTCTGTAGCATAAGAAATCTTCCCTTCCAGTGTACACTTCCGTTAATTCTTTACTAGATTCTTCTCTTCGGCTTAAACCGTCAACCCTCGCGCTGCAAAATGTGAAATATAAAACTGCTATTATTGGGGATCCTTATAAAAGAAAAGCGGAAAAGATTTTGAGAGGCGACGAAAATTTTGTCTGTCAAAATGTGTACCTTGCATAGAACGTAAATATTCTTTCCGATTCTGGAGATGAAGCTTTGTACAAATGTTCTATAAAAAAAAGTTTATGCCGAATTAACTTCAAAAAGTTTAAAAGAACGACAGTTAGTTGAAAAAAATAATTCGTCATCCTTCCTTTCTTTGGATATTTTCTCGTCATATGAGTTTGTTTTAGCAAAATTTCATTTCGAAAATCAACAATAATACATTATTACAACATTATAAGAACATCTTTGTACAACGATCACCTCTAACCAACAATAATTACATTTGATCCTTGTAAGCTGACATTAATAAAGGTTCTGCTACTGTACCTTTGGGATAACTTAAAATTTGATGATTCTAAAATTTATGTTGTTTTTCTAATTTATCTGAAGTAGAAACATTGCCCAATTATTTAAGCAAAGTTACATTGATCCTAATTCACTTTCTCGGCGCAGCTATTCCTCAATTTTAGATCGCTATTGTATTTCACCTTTTAATGCTTGCGTTCGTCCTGGTAGGTAGTACTCTGTTATCCACCCAGAAATCATATTATGAACTTTTCTTTCCAATTTATCAGCACGATTTTTGTACAACTCTTCAACTTCTATCACGTTTTTCACTATAATATTACAATTTAACAATTTTTAATTTAGCAATTGATAAATCTGAAATATCCTTTAAACAAGAATAGCAGTACATACATTCGTTATCACTCGTTATTGAAATCCTTGAGACCAATCCATCCTTGTTCAAATACTCACAATACTTTTCCAGCTTTGCTTTCTTATACAGAACTGTCTTTTTACCATGTGGACATCGAGTGTAGAAATCTATAAGAGAAGTTCTAAGTAATAAGAGATTAAATATTCAAGGTTATCCCTCTATCACTTAGTAATGCACACAATCTGTTAGCAGTCTTATACTGTTCTGTTTTTGTCCACTTGCACCTCTATCACCATTACCATCATACTCATACTCGCCTATAACACCCATTTCCAATGCCAGGATGGGGTAAATGGGTATAACATTGTACCTTTAGATGATATTTCAATTTTTTCCACCCAAGATGGAGGGACATCAATGCTTTCTTCTACATCTTCCTACAATAATGTATGCCGATGTTGATTGGAAATAACCTTGTTGACACTACAGTTTTTGACAGTTATATTGGGTTATGAAGTATTTTTATTACGCGCAATGATCAATTTTTATCTACAAGTACAAGTCACAAAAATAAAAACAAAAAAAATCATTTAAAAATCATCTGTAAAGCAAACAATATTTATACCAGTATATATTATCTATACATATGCAACATATAATTTATGGTACCAGTATTTTAATTTAATTTAATAATTTAATACACCAGCGGCTACAAAAAGACACAAAAAATTTTCCCCAGCATTACGGATGAATATCACTCGCTTGACTGGAAACAAAGTTGTTTTTACGATAGCCTAAGTTGCATTACACGGAAGGAATTAAATTGTCTAAAAATAATAATGTTAATGTGACTGGTTTCATTTGCAAATGTATTTTACAACGCAATAATAAAATTTAACCTCTTCTTCATCAAGCTCTAGCAAGTTCTCGTTTACATCAGGAATGACTAGTAATGGTTTATCAGTGCTTGGAAACATTGATTCCCATTTGGCAGCATCACCCAAATCGTATGACATGTTCTAAACACATATAATAAATGGAAAATATTAATATTTTTTTGAAACAACAGCACTGTGGACACAGGTGGAGGGTTTTTACATATTATTTTTATTATTTTCATTTTTTTGTTTTCTGTTTATTGCTATAATTAAACCTTGCATCGATTAAAAAAGCACATTGTGCAATGGGAGAAACTTTTGCCCAACAGCTACCTTTACTCCTTGTGAGCAGTCTTGCATATTAACCCAAACATTCCGGTGATTCCAAATACTTTCAACTCCTAAGTAACCAGTAAAATCAAGGGGCTTTACTTTACCAGTTAAGCTTTCAATGTAAAAGTTTTCTGGAACTTCCCTTTTGCCAGACAAAACTAATATCCAGCAATGAACCCTCAACCCATGCAACTTATCGATAGGAGGTCTTTCCAATTCCTAAAAAGACAATGAAGAAGATTTAGTTATATAATGTTAACCACATGTACAAAATTTAACAGGGAGACGTTAATAAAATGTGCATATTTTTTTGTTCCAGGGAAATCTGACGACAAAACTAATAATTAGAATTAAAAGTATTAAAATTAAAAGTATTAAAAGTGTAAAAACAGTCAATGTAGCAATTACTATTTATGTTTCTATTGAGTTGCATTTGTTAAAAGAAAAAGTTCGCAGCTGTAGCTTGACTTAATTGTTAACTTAATTTTGTAATAGTGTATATAGAACTATTTAAATCATATACTTAGGTAATCTTAAAGAATTGGTATCTTCTAAAAAACACAGAAATAAACAAAACCAGGATATTCTCAAAACATAATTTGCTTAACTTTTAAAGTTGGACCAAACTTTTTTTAAAAAAACCTAAATTTTCCTGAATAATAAATGCTAGACATGATTACCAAAGAAAAATAAGAGCATCAAAATTAATTAATTATGATACCAATATTTTAGTTTTATCAATTAAATTATTGTTTCTAACACTGTCAGGAACAAAATACATTTTATTACATTTATAGTTGACGAGCCGTATACTCATTTTAGTTCTCGATTATGTTATGGTTACCATTTTCATTACTGATACTAACAACTTTCTGCTTCAAACTGTCTTTTCTATCAGTTAGCAAAAAGTGGAAGTTGGGAGACAAATGATATTTATAGGACAAATGAAATTGTCAAAAGACCTCTCAGTATCGTAAAAAAGCAATTGTTACTGCAAAAACTTGAGGCCTGACATAACTAATATTTCTTAACTGTGTTAAGGTTAAACACTTGCCGTGTTTAAAAAATAGCAATTACCATAGGGACGACTTAAGTCTAGGAGGGAGCTTCCACCCTATATATCATAAACATTTGAAAACATAACATTGGATAGATGGACTAAAATTTGAATAAAAAATAAATAAAAAGTGACATGGAAGTAATGTAAAAACCATGTCGTAAAATTTATAACAAAAAAAATTGAAAGTTTCTATTTTTGGCTCAATATTATAAAAACTACAAGAAATCTTTTGGGCAAAATGTTTCTAATATCTATAGACATGAAAAGTCACAAACTTCTGAAAGGAGGAAGCCACTAGAAGATTAGGAATGAACAAACCATAATTCTTTGTTTTTCTTCTTCTAACAATTTTTGCTCTTTGTCTTCTTCTTCTTTTCGCTTCTTTTCTTCCATTTTAGCTTCAAATTTACTTTGAAGATCCTTAGGTGGTTTCACAGCATACTTATTGGAAACATTTTTATTTTTTTCATTTCCAACCTGATTAAAAAAGAGAATGAACTTTCCTAATTGTAAAAATGCATGACAAAAAAAAAAACAAAAAATAACCTGTTTTGCATGCTTTGTTAAAATTACAATAAAAACTTAACAACAAATACCTGTTGAGGTTTGTTTAAGAAAGGGCATATTTCTCGTGTTTCATCCATCAGAGTTACTTCTCGTGATGCATAACCACTGACACAATAGGCGTCGTATCCACTCCCAATTAACAATGAGCATAGCAGATTACAGTAATCAAAACAGTTACCATATTGCCTTGACAACACAGTTGTTGGAGATGGCAAAACTAAAGGCTATAAAATGAAAATACATCCATTACATAAAATGTAAATGCATCCACTTACACAGAAGATACAGACATTAATTCAACTTGAATTAAAGTTGAAAGTGCATTCCAAAAATTATAAAGCAAAAAACAAACTCTATTAGGATGGACAGATAAAGAGAAAGAAATACTACTGCTAAAACCAGACATATAGCTTACTCTATATTTTGACAAGTATCTTACCTTATGGCTTTAACATTCAAGTTTATATAATGAAAAGGTAACATATAAGTCTGCCTTAAAGTTTACCATAAGAAAAAAATGCTATAGCAAATTATTTTTCAATAGTTCGTTAGTGCTAGAATTGGTAATTTTACAAAAACAAACCTCAACGAAAAACCACAATTTAAAACAAAACCAATATAACTTACCAGGTCAATTGGTGGATCCAAAGGCTCAAAGTTTAGGTAATCAGCAACAAATTCTGCACAACCATCATAATTGTAAACTTCAGTAAATTTTAGCTGAGTTATACGCAAAGTTGTGCAAATAAATTTCTAAAATCAAAGAATGTGAAAATTGAACAGAGCATCTCAAAACAGAAGCTGCTTTCAAATTCGTCTCATGGGGATATAATATTAACCTGTTTTCTCATGGGAATAGTAGCTATTTATGTTCTATTCCCATGAGGAATCAATGGATGTTTAAATAAACCAACATGGTTGCCTGACTGAAAAGTTCAAGTGAGACAAAATCTATCAGCTGTAGAAATTTTTGCACACTGTGTTCTGCTGCTTCATAATATTTTCTTTTCTGGCCATGTTTGGAAGACATTGTTGCATAAATTATTCATTTAAAAGATGTCTTTTGCCCAAGTTTATTTTTTTATTTTTAAAAAGGATATAATTTATATAGTTGAAAAAATGAATTTCCAAACTTTAAAATTTTTGCAAAACATTGATTTTTGTAGCTTCAGAGGATGGCATAAATTTTCCATTTTTTATGTTGACTTGATGTTTAGCCTAACTAAAAAAGTAATATAAACAGCCAAAAGCACCAAAAAAAGTAAGTTATTTTCCATCTATATTTTGCATTTAACATAACTTTTTTATTTCTACTGAATATCCATAATGGCACCTTAAAACTCTAATTTCATTTTGTGACAAGTGCTTTTTTTTCATTTTTAAGCGGCCATTATGGACTACAGGCTTTTTTCCAAGGATGTAATTTATTTTTTTCGAAGTTGTTAATTAGGTAAATTTGGAGAGTTTCAGAGCTGGAGTGCTCGTAGGCCTTACTTAAATAGTAATATCTCCTAAATGAAACAAGATAATCAGCTGAAATTTACAGGGCTATTTTTTCTTACCCATAGTGTCATAACAAAATTTGAGCAAAATCTGAATGGGTCGATATGGGACTACTTGTTAAGTAAGTATGGAATGACCTATATATAAAACTTTCCGTCTGTGATCCTAAGCTGCAATTTCTGTAGATTTTTCCATAGGGTAGGCCTACATCTAGTATTAAAATAATTATGGAAAAATAATGATTCTTCTTTCTGATTTTAAGTTCAGCTTGAGCATGCATTTGCTATGTCATCATTCATCATTCTCGGCTTAACGTCCGTTTTCCATGCTAGCATGGGTTGGACGGGGTATATTAATGACCCTCTTCCAATCTGATCTAGACTGTGTTAGATCTAAACTCAACTTCCTCTGTATCAAGTCTGTCCTTATAACCTCCTGCCAAGTCTTTCTCAGTCTGCCTCTGGGCTTTGCCCCAGGAACTATCAAGTCTCTACACTTTCTTACCCAATTATCCTCCTCCATTCATTCCAAGTGTCCCAGCCAATTCAATCTTCTTATCTGGATAACATCTTTAATTCTACGGAGACTTAGCCTGCTTCTTAGCTCATCTGAACTCTTTCTGTCTCTCAGACTGGCGTTACACATTCACCTAACCATTCTCATATCATTCCTTTCTAAACGGTCAAGATCTTCCTGCTTCACTGCCCATGTCTCACTACCGTACAACATAACACTTCTTACACAGGCCTCATACAACCTACCTTTTACCTCAATTGACAGGACTCTGCTAGTCAACAAAGGAAGTAACTCTCTGAACTTTTTCCAAGCAGCACTTCTTTCAACACCCCCTTCACTGCCCATCATATCACCTAAGTAACAGAAGTTCTCAACTATCTCTAACGAGCCACTGTTGTACATCATTAAAGCTGGAAATACTTCATTCTCTATAATCTCACCTTTGCAACGCTTGCATACAAACTGAATGTCAGCTCTTAACCTTCCACTAATACTACTGCACTTCTTATGTACCCAATGCTTGCAAGTCTGACAAAAAATTGAGTTACTACCAACCCCTTTACTGCAAACTCCACAAGGCCACTTTCCAACTATAAGGTCACACTTGGCTGCAATGCTACTAATCACGACTTTAGACTTTGCTGTGTTCACCCTTAGCCCTTTCTCTTCTAGTCCTTTCTTCCACTTCTTAAACTTTTCAACTAATTCTTCCATCGACTCTGCTATGAGAACCAGATCATCTGCATACAATAACTCCCATGGACAACCTGTTTTGAACTCCATCGACAGCGCTTCTAAGACTAGAACAAACAACAAAGGACTAAGTACAGAACCCTGATGTACACCAACATTTACACTAAATTCATCACTAAGTGAATCGGTAATCCTGACACGCCTTCTAGCATTGCTGTACATAGACTGTACCATCGCAACTAGCCACTCATCCACACCTAATTTTCTCATAGCCCACCAAATAACTTTACGTGGCACCCTATCAAAAGCTTTCTCTAAATCTACAAAGGCAATATAGAGATTTTTTCTCTTTCCTAAATACTTTTCCTGAATCTGTCTGAGTAAAAATATTGCATCTGTAGTGCCATGCCCTGGAACAAAACCAAATTGCATCTTATCTATATCAATCCTTTCTGTAAGTAACTTATCAATCACTCTTTCAATAACTTTCATTACTTGATCAACCAACTTCAAACCTCTATGTTACCCCTTTCTAATGCATCACCCTTGCCCTTGAAACAATTCACTATTAAACTCGACTGCCACTCACTCGGAATAGCACCATCCTATATAATCTGGTTAGCAAGACTTGTAATAAGCTCAACTCCAATATATCCAGATGCTTTTACCATCTCTACAACAATACCTGATACTCCTGCAGCCTTGCCAATTTTCAATTTCCTAATAGCCTTCACTACCCATTCTGATTTGCATAGCTGGCCCTTCTACAACATCATAATCAGACAAATTATCCTCATCAAGCGTATTCTACAACATTAATCTAAATCCTGCTAACTCTTCTTTTTTGTTTCTGTTTGTAAAATAGAAATAATAATATATTCTTACCTCAACTCCACATTCATTTTTTGGTGAAAGAAATAAATGCTTGCGATCACGATATAAATGACTATACTGGCGTTGAAAGTTTTCACAACATGTCAGCATAAATATTTCTTTCGCATTGTTTTCTTTATATGACAATGGCAAATTTCCAAAAGAATCTTTATGTTTACTATAAAAAGATTACAAAATTATTTAACATACCTGGTGGTTAAGCCCATGAAAAAATTGAGTAAAGCAGAAGCATATTAGAAAAGGTTTGCCTTTTGAATTTTTATCATGTCAGCAATGACCAGTCGTTAAACAAGCCCATCCTTAAAAAATATGTTTGGTTAGCGTCATTTCTAATTATAAAAGTAAGTCGGTCGGATAAGAATTTTTCCCGAAAAATTACAAAAATACTATATTTCCCAGCCATATTTTGTTATTCGTTTTCAATGTAAGCCAGCTGTATTTTTAGCCTCTGTTTCAAGTTCAATTTTTGTCAGTCAATGTCGTTCCCATGGTTTTCGCTTGTATTGCCGTATAAATGCGAAGCAGGAAAATATAGCACTGAGTAGCGCAGCACAGTCCCCTATTGAAATAACATTCGGACGTAACAACCGTTATTTGGAGTAATCCACTGAAAAGGTAAATGGTGGATTTTGTTGCGTGTCGAAGATTGTTTGTGGATTGTTTGGTTCATTTTGTACAAATTTACTTACTCTGCGACTCGACTTTCGCCTTTTAAAGTGAGTCGGTCGGTTGACGCTAACCAATTATCTTTTTGAGGGTGGCCCAAACAAAATTTGAAAATAGAAAATAGAAATTTGTTTACTTATTTCCTCTCTTGTGTAGAGTTCGAAACCCTGATCAAGAAGATGTATACGATCATGTGCTTTTGACAAAATCTTACATATAGATTTTAGGGTTTATAGTTTTATCTTTTAATTTCACAGTCCTAAAGATTCATGGAGAAATTCAATATGGTATATAGATGTTTTATTTGCTAACAATAACTTAAATTATTTTCGGAACTGCTAGATAGAAATGTTTATCAGAAATATATATACTTGATGCACGCCAAAGATAGTTTAGGTTGTTTTTGGCTTGGTTTTTGGTGTTCAAATTACCACATTCCCCAACAAAATATGCACTCCATTCCTGGTGAGGCCTGCATCATAAAAGTTTTGGAACAGCTTTAAAATTCCACCTTTGAAACACACTTTTAACATTTTTTTTTGGGGGGGAGGAGGGGGGACTAAAAGCATACTAAAATACAGGTGCATAGGGAGATGGAGAGTTGGAAAATGAACAATTCTGTGCATAGCTACCTATTTTATGAATGACCCCTAAAAAAGATAAAAGCTATGAATGACAAAAATGTGTCAGTCTGTTCCATATATTATGAATCATGATGTGGCTAGCTAGCTGTACAACGAACCATTTATTACGTTTTTGTATTGATATTTTTGCGTGCTTGCAATTAAATTAAATGTGTTCTGGTTGATAAAAATATGCAGCTATATTACCTTAAAGATACAAGACTTGGGGGAGAAACGACTATGTTTTCCAATTCTTCACGTAATTCTTCCATTTTTTTGTCTGTTCGAGCATGGCGGCGTGTTTCTGCGAGATGGTCATTTTTATTTAATGACGATTTGTCTTGGTAACACTTTCGATTTCGTTTTTATGTTTATTTTACGGAACGTATGTAATGAAGAAACTAGTGCGAATCAAACTCGGTTTCCCTATTAACATAACACTTGACGAGAGAAACCGTTTTCCTGCAAACTTCGCACGACAGTTGTACAGAAGCCAACGTTACGACTTTATGAAAACTACAACAGCAGGAAATCTTAAATTATGAACGAACCAGCGGGAAATTACAAATAGCCGGCAACCTTGTTTCCAATGAACCCTGGGAGCAATGACGTAACCATGTGATCATTTGATTGGTTTTTCGCATGTCGCAAATAAAGTCAAACTCGTTCATTCGACATTTTACCTTTATGATGAATGTGAAGCAGCTATGAATTATTGACATCGCTGCAGAAGGCAAGAAATCCTGGAGACGAAAATGTGACTAAATTTCTTGGCGAGTTTTGTCACTATTTATTTAATAATTTATTTATTTTTAAAGAGTGCTGGGAACGAGATTGAGTTGCCATTTCTTCGCGGCTGCGTGTGTGTCTATAGAGAACCTAATGAAGACACAACTTTATACACTATCAAATCTATTACTGTAGATCACAGTGCGTGCCTGTATTTTTATAATAATAATAATCAGAACTGAGGGATTTTTTACGATATACAACAAAAAGGAAGCCATTCACCTCAGATACTTCATTGTCACTAGCTTGAAAATGCTACCATCTTCGCATTTAAACAAGGATCGTAAAATCATATCAACGTAAGCTTGGTTAGACACTCAGGTTAGACCGGTTTACACACAGCAATCTGTATTAACCTTTCGTGTAAAGAGGCAAATTTTTATATATATTTTTTAAATGATTATCAAACAAGTTTTTTTATTGTCCTAGTGAATTGTTAAGCGTGCTTAAGGACGTTACCTTGTATGACACGTGTATGGTGTGGTTGCATAGTAAAATAAAACCATTTTGTTGTAAAATGTAGATATGTCTCATTTTTAGGCAACAGGAAAGTTCTTTACAAATCTGATTTGCAAGAACAAAATATCGCAATGCAATATTTTGTTGTGATGCTATTCTCGAGGTATTAACCAGGACCAGAGGACTGGTTTTGATGGTGGGGGAGCCAATAAGGTGACTATGGTTGGAAAGTATACTTAAAACGTCGATACTCTGGCCAGTGGTGGAAATTTCTACTATGACATTTCTTGTGTAACCAGATAAGTACGCAAGAGATACCATTTAGTTAGTTAGTTACTCCTATATATTTACTTCAACAATAATTCCTAACAAAAATTTTCTAAAGATATTTATAAACCTGTGGGCGAATCAGCTTCTACGCAAGGTTAATAATAAATTAGGACCTAGACATTCGATTCTGATTCACGAGTTGCATTACCAAGTGCCTTTCTCAGGACGACACCAAAAATGATGTAATTTGAATTTATCAAAGCCCTGCTTACACTCTAAAATTCGAATTCGTGCTGAAAGGACTGAAAAAGTGTTCGAATTACAGAAAGTTTCGAATAATTAGAGAAATTTGAATTGTATAAAGTTTTCTTTGTGTAAGTCTTCAGCCATAAATAAGTATCAATAATCAATAAAACAGTTGGTTAAAAAACAATTTATTTTCACGAATCTTTTCGTAATTTAAGTTACATTATCGAGTAAAAGATTATTTTAAATCAACTAGCCTATATACATATCAACAGTAAAAAAGTAATTGTCAATTAAAGGCTATAAAATTATTACCCTAAGGGAACGTGTGAATGAGAATAAACAAGAAGCCCTGGGGGCTCTAAGAATTTCCGCTCACTACCAAAATATTTGATGACAACCTGCTAATTTGTTGTGTTATCATGCCAAACATACGAAGAGGTTTGGTGCATGAAGCTCTGAAGATAAAGCACACAAGTGACATTATATCTTACAACAAACGCAAACAAAACGAAACATGTCATAATAAACTTTAAAAGAAATTGCTAACAAAAAATACAGCCTATCATTTATGGTTGAAAGTCTTGCGATTGAAACGTTCATGGTCTTAAACGGCATTTAGTTGACAAAAAATCAAAATTTTGATGTGACCATCATTTTCAGCATACTTTTTTTATTAACTGTGCCAATTTTTGTCGAAAATAAAGTAGTTTTAATTTTTAGACAAATTTTGGCCTGAAATGACATTTAGGTGACAAAAAAATCAAACTTTTGTATCATCATCATTTTCAGCATACTTTATTTTTTAACTGTGCCAAAATGTGGCCGAAAATGAAGTGGTTATAATTTTTGGACCAATTTTGGCCTAAAATGGCATTTGGGTGACAAAAATCAAAATTTTGATGTCACCATTATGTTCAGCATACTTTTTTTGTTAACTGTGCCAAATTTGGCCGAAAATGAAGTGGTTATAATTTTTGGACCAATTTTGGCCTGAAACGTCATTTAGATGACTTTCCAGTACTTAGGGAGCTTGGGTACGAAGTTTAAATCTGTGACGTTGCAATTGACCATTTGGGACAGGGTTAGTTAGTTAGTCAGTTATACCAATACTATCCTCCTCTCAGAGGAACTTAAAATCCCAGGGTCGATTTTTTCTCAAAAAATGCTCCGAAAGAAAAAAACGACGGTTTTAAAGAATTTCCTACGCCTTCGGGCGCGGAAATTCAACAACTTATGAAACAAGAGAGACTAGAATGACGTAAGAAACGAAAGACAAAAAACCCCGCGAAATGAGAAAACGAGACACATCTGACAAGAGTAAAAGCAATAACAGCAATTAAAAACTGGAACAACACGAATAAATCTGTGTACGCGTAAAGTGATGAAAGAAATCACGTTACGCCGTTTGTAAATAGAATAAGTCTTTTAATATCGGTATGGTGGTGGACCAACAGTTCACCACATGTTAATTGCGGTTCCTGAAGTAAGCACTTATACCTTGTTGAGAGGCTTGGCTTTGATTACATTCAGTATTCAAGTGTTCACAAAGATGGCTACTAGCATCATTGAAGGATATACTTTAGAAACTCAATGTTCTTCCAAATCTAGAACGGTAGACTAGTGAAAAGGGTGGTCACAGGGCATGAACACTAGGGGCCCTCAAGGTAACTATAACCATTACTGTTGTAGATCCAGTTAGGGTTCTTCTACATCGAACTATAACCTGCAACGATACTACAAACTACAGCACGCAACAATCTACAACACAAGATGGAGGAATCAATTGGCATCAAGGTTTTCTTGGTGATCCAAACTTGGCTACTTGCGATTGCCAAGTTTTTTATTCAGAGGTAGAAGCACTGTTGACCCGCGCTGGTGGGGATTTCGGGCTTCCTTCGTCAGCCAAATGGGATGAAGATGCGTTTGTTTCCCTAACAAATGTGCGTTTCCACGAGATACGCCATAGCAAGTAGTAGGCAATTTCCAAGCGAGTTTCTGAGGTGTAGGCGATTTCCAAGTGAGTCGCGGAGATGTAGGCAATTTCCAAGCGAGTTGCTGAGGTATAGGTTATTTCCAAGTGAGTCGCTCAGATGTAGGCAATTTCCAAGCGAGTTTCTGAGGTGTAGGCGATTTCCAAGTGAGTCGCGGAGATGTAGGCACTTTTCAAGCGAGTTGCCTAGGTGTAGCCGATTTCCAAGTGAGTCGCTCAGATATAGGCAATTTCCAAGCAAGTTGTTGAGATGTAGGCATTTTCGCGATATTTGCTGAGTGTAAGCGTTTTCACGAGATAGCCAGGTGTTTCCACGAGATACACCCCAGGAGAGTTAGCGTTTCCACGAGATACGCAGACGTTTTCACGAGATACGCCTTACTAAGGGTAAGGATGGAAACACACGTATCTGGTTTGGCTTCCCCTGATACCAAACCTGACATCCCCCCCCCCCCCTTTCCCCAAACTCAAGTGTAGTTATGACATGAAACAAGAGAAATATACTTCTAACATTATCTGTCATTGTTGTTGTTTGCTTTCATGTTGTTGCTTCAGAACCATAGCAATTAACTGGTCGTTAAGAGATCGTTCGTTATATAATACGCTTCTAATATCTTGCGTTTTCTCGTGTTGTTATTTGCTTTTGTAAGAATACGCCAAGTAAATTCATGATCTGGATATAGGACAAGATGCTTAGATGGTTCAGATTTTTCTTGTTAGAGTTGTGTTCGTTCCATCTGATAGTCGCGTTTGTCTTGGTTTTGCCTATATAAGATTCACTACATGAACATTCGCCTTTATAAATGTGGCTTTTGTGTGAAACTTTATCTTTAAGTGGGAACAATGATCTAATCTTTGACGTTTTCCAAGTATACGTGATTTCTTTTTTATCTTCCGTAAAGCGTTTAATGTTGTCGACACCTTTTCTGATCTGACTTTCATTTTTCGGACAGTATGGAATCCGGATAAACACTTTCTTCAATTCTTCTTTAAATAACCAGGGTGGAATAATTAAGTCATTTGAAGAATTGGGCTGCTGAAACGATTTTATCTTGGCTTCTACAAATCTGTATGGATATTCCTGTTTGAAATTTTGAGCGGATTTGTGTAAGTTTTGACTGGAAAGAGCTACCAGTGCGTATAGCTCTATTGATTTCTCCCTTGATAACACTGCGTTTGTACTGTGTTGGTACTTGTGAGGACCAATGAAAAGGTAGTTTCGATTCTTTGTTGTACACGCTGTATTCATAAGTGCCATCTTGGTTAACTGTGACCTTCGTGTCAAGGAATCTAGAAGGATTTATCTCAATCGTGAGATTGATGTTTTTGTGGTAACTATTAAGAGCGTTAAACAGCTTGTCTGTGACTCCTTTCTTTCTACGATGACACGTGTCATCAACATAACGTTTGTAAAACTTTCGCCGGGATTACGATTTCTTCTTCCATCTTGTTTAAGAAGCATCCTGTGAAAACGACTGACAATGGACCTCCCATAGAAACTCCATCAGTTTGCTTGTAAAGACAGTTATTCACTGTTGTTAATTTGTAAAAAGTTTTTTGAATGTGGGACGAGAGACTGGCTTAAGGTCGTGCTTGTCGTATATTTGGTGACAGATATATTCAACAGTTTCTTTTACAGGTACACTTGTGAAAAGCGAATCGATATCGTAACTCACGTTTTCTTCGTCAGCAAATAACGGAGGAAGGTTTTGTAACATTGAAGGGAATTTCTGAGTATCCTTGATGACAAATTCATTCTTAGCTAGAGGTGATAAGTATGAGGCGATAACTTTGCTGGCGGCGTAATAACAGGTTCCTGTTTGGTCAATGATTGGTCTCAGCTTTAATTCGGGTAAGTTGACTTCGTTTGGATTGTCAAACTTGTAAGTTTTGGCAGTAGCAAAGAATTGTGCTGGTTGGTTACTTGACGGTCTCATATTCTGATACTCTGGGTGATCTTTGAAGTGTCTGTGCAGAAATCCCTGGAAACTACTAAGATCTTTAATTGTTGTATCGTCTGATCGAAAATATTTTCCTTCTTCCATGTCTTGGTCAACCATATTCTGTACAATTTGTTGATAGTCATTTTTATCTAACACTTCAACACTTGTATCTTTGTCGCCCGATAAGATAAAAATGTCGGAGTTGGTACGTAAACTTTTTGTCATTAGCAAACTGTATATTTTTGGTAAGTTTGTTGGTAGTTTTCCCTCAGATATTCGTGAAATTCTTCTTTCTTATTTTGTGGAATAAACTTATCAACGTTTTCAGCAAGAGATTCGAATTCAACTGTTAAATCCTTTTTGGCAAATTTGTTTTTGTCGATGAAGCTATGATGTAAACCAAATTTCAAACAATTTAAGTCTAAGTCAGGAAAGGAAGATAGATTTATCAACGAAACTTGGTAATCACTGCTGTAGTCATAACTTTCTTGTTTATATCTCAACCATTTAATTTTCTTGTTTTTGTCTTCAGTTGCTCCAGATTTTTCTTGTGTAAGAAGATGGAAAGTTTCTTGAGAAAGATGTTTCCTATAATTCGGTCTGCTGAACGATAAAGATTTCTTTCTAAGTCGCGTTTCTCTTTCGATAGTTGGGTAAGTGCCATTTTTTTATTATTTAGATGTGATTTAATCAATTTTGTCTCAGATTTTCTCTCCTTTTTTACGTCGAAAAATGGCCTTTGACTTTCGCAAAGATGGGTGTGATCTTGTGGTATAATGCTTGTTCGATAAAGCCAATCACCAAACTAGCAAAAAGTTTCATATATATTTCATAGGTTCTGCTTCTATGCGTCTTGATGTCACTATTCTTGTTCTTCTTTCGTCCCGTTCGCTATCAAGGGTCCTTTGAAGGGGGTCATAGTACATTTAATTTTTTTTAGTTACCAAGGTTTAAACAATCACAGCTGAACAAATAGACAAAGATTTCCATCATATATTCTCGTGGTGAACGCTAATTAGAAAGAATAGATCAACAGTTTTATAATCTCTGACATGAGTTGGCAGGGATTTGAACGTTCCGCAATGAACATTGGGAAAATTAAAACAACCTTATACTTAATATTTGTGGTGTACGTAGCTGTAGTGTAGTCAATATAACATCATCGAATTTTGATGATAGCATAATGGACTATGCTTATATCTTTGCCAATGTTTTGTTCAATTAATTAATCACTTAATTTAATGTTTTATATTAAAGTTGGAGATTTGCGACATTTTTTGGATGATCCCCGTTGCCAAAACATGCTCTAACAACCAAAATCACTCCAGCTGTCAAAGCCCCGAGCGTTGTGTGGCAGGGTGCGGACCTATTTCAGGGGCTTTTTATCGGGAAACACAGGAAACTTCAACATGGCGGCGCGCATTGGATGGAATTTTGTTGTTGATTTTCATTGATTATTTCTTTTCAGCTTAACAGTTAACTGTTTATTTTTTAGCGCTTTTGTGACGGTGACTAAGTTTTGTTTTATTCCAAGTTATTATATATGTTTTTCTATTTCTAGCTAGTGTTCTAGATAGCTATCATTAAATGAAACAAAAAATTCTAAAGAAAGATGCCGTCACTCTCTGATTTAAACAACTTATTCCCAACAAAGTTACATGCTGTTATCTTTGTTGGTTATATGGGTCTATTTATTAATCAAGGTATATTTATGTTTTTCAGGCATGGATACTATTTTTGATAAAAATAAAATCAATCATATAACTTTCCCATAAGCTTTTCCTAAATAAAATTTCTACAAAAGATGCTACCAAGAATTAAATTTCCATACACATATATACAGGTTTTATTAAATATATCCAGTTTTGCAGTACTTTACATCAGCGACTTTGCTTTTTCACACTTTACAGATGAATGCACAGAAAACGAATTTTTGATTCTTCTATGCAAGGTTAGTGCACTTTAAAAGTTATTGATTGTTTTTATTTTTTCAAAAAATCCATGACTGGAGTATTATTATATTTTTAGCTATAGCTCTACTGTTATACTTTAGAGTATATAATGTATTCATTCTTGCAACGTATGAATGCTACTATGGCACAGGCAGAGAAAAGTAATAGCGAGTCAGCTAACTTACGAATGACAAATTGGATGAAGGATTTGCAAAATACAAAAGTCGAACGAAGTGAGATGAACAAACTTGTTATGGATTATTTAATCACAGAAGGATTTAAAGATGCTGCTGAAAAATTTAAAATGGAAGCATGCATTGAACCCAGTCAATCTTTTGACATTCTGGATGAACGTATCCGAATTCGTGAAGCTGTACAAAATGGTTGTATAGATGAAGCTGTAGACTTGACAAATTCTTTGAATCCAGATATACTTGATTGTAGCTCTTACTTATTTTTTCATCTGCAACAACAAAAACTTATTGAGCTAATTCGAGAAAAAAAGGTTGAGGAAGCTATTCAATTTGCTCAAGATGTACTGTCAGAGTTGGGCAGTGAAAAAACCGAATTGCTTGAAGAACTTGAAAAAAGCATGGCATTACTAGCTTTTGAGGATCCAGAAACATCGCCTTTCGGTGACTTACTCAAACTGTCTCAACGGCACAGGGTAGCCAGTGAATTAAATGCTGCTATACTAGAATCACAACACCAAGAAACCTTGCCAAAACTAGCTGGGATAATGAAGCTAGTTTTATGGTCTCAAAACGAGTTAGATAAAAAACATGTGAGATATCCTAAAATGGTAGACATAGCAACTGGAAAGATTAAAAACTCTTCAGATAATAAAATAACTACTATAACAATCACATAACATTTTGTGTTTATATAATTATGTACTGTGCATATATGTGCCTCCTACAAGGAACATAAAAAACATGCAAAATATCCTAAGATGGTGGACATGGCAACTGAAAAGATTAAGAACTTCTCAGATGATAACATAACTATATATATAACATCACAAAAAATTTTGTGTATATAATTATGTACTGTACATATATGTTATTCAACCTCTTCTTTTTATGTGACTGTTATATGACACATAAATAACTGCTGTTGTTTGTATTATTTTTATTGTGAAACACCTTTTACGATATAACAGTATTTTATCCTTGAACTGTGGCAATGTTATTTGTCTAGAAAATTTTTATAATCATTTAAAACATTTGGTATAAGTAGTTTAGGTGCTAAAACTCTGCAATTTTTCTTGTCAGAAACCCTGTAGTGATCCATTCAAAACAGGTTTATATATAATTAGTAAAAATGCAACACATGACAGTAGAATCAACGAGAAAAAAAACTGTCACCAAATATTTTTAAGTATTTGAAGGGGATTATTTTTTAATGAAAATAAGGTAGTGAAAATATGTTTATTTCCGTTTTCAGGTATCTTGGTCACTGCAACTAAAGACAAAGACAACAAGTATTCGTACAATCCAACAATCACAGTGTTGTTATCTGAACTTTTAAAACTCATTGTTGCTTCTATATTGTTTGTTAAAGAGTAGGACTAATTTGTTTGTTTGTTTACTTCCACTAAAATTAAAAAAGAATTTGGCATTTTTGTTCATTTATCTATTTATTGGTTTATCTATTTGCAACTTGTGTAATGTCATTTTTGGTTATTTTTTTTTTGAATTTTTAAAAATCAAGCTAGAAATTTCATTGTGCGAATTACGGAAAGAAACTTGAAATTTAAGTATTACTTTTGGCTGAGTGCAGTGAAAGTTATTTTTTCATGTAAAAATTGATTGATAAAACTATTTCCATAACAAGGCGCACATGTTACAATCTATGAATGTCATTGTGCTAAACAAGACCAGAAGATGCCTTAGCCAAAAAGCACATTCGCTAATTAAGTGGGTTTTTTCTAGGGCATTGATGACAAAAGTGTTCTTGGAATATTATGAAAACCTGAGAGCTGTCACAATTCATGGAACTGTTTTGCTTCTAATTCTCCTAGTTTTTCTTTCCTGTTAAAAATTTCTCATAATTTATGCATTCATCATAAATTATTCATTATTGTTCATTTGGACCTTCTATGTAAAAAATAGAGTATAAAGTATTAAGGGTTTCTTTTCTAAACACTCTTTAGATAGTGCATTTAATTATAAGCCAGAGCAATATTTTTATACTTTTTCATATTCTAGGTCAGGTGTGTTTGCTTTGTTTCAAGGCTTTATAAGATATTTCAATGGTATGTTAGTTTATGTATATAGTACTACCTTTTTGTTCTTTTTCTGTTACTATAGTTTTCTTTTGACTCATTCAACGATTATAAAAAACTAAAAAGGTCTAAATTACCCCAAAAATAAACAGCATTGACATGTGCATATTTTTCTTAATATATATAAAAGTGACAGATTGTGCTTTTAAAATAAAAAACAAGAATTTACAATTTACAATGCTGGTTGCTTGACAGTTCCTTCTTAGCATGGAATTTAATTGTGACAAAAAACTTGTGTTGTGTTGAAGATATAAACGTCAATATTAGATTAAAACCATTCTTGCACAAAATTGTTGAGGCAACGCTTTTTCTATATTACTGAAAGCATCAAGTGGTAAGCGGTAATGTTAATTAGCATGAGCAAGGCTTTTATTTGGCTGGGCGCACATCATATGCCTGGATTACAGAATATTCCACATTGTGACTTGTAAAGGTCCAGTAATTAAAAAAAAAATGACAGTGCTGACATTAAAGGTAGTACTAATTGCTTAAGTGCTTGTGCTTGAATTTACTGATAACTTATTATGGGAATGGACTTCAAAATTTGTCTTGTCTCAATATATTTTGACTATGGTTTTAATCTTAATAAACTTTTAAATTCTTGCTAAAAACAGTTAGTTGAGAAGTTTGTGATACAACTGACCTTCGTCATTATGAAATCATTGTGACCTTGGTATAACATAACATCCAGAACATTAAATTTATATTTACTGGACCTTTTATAATTTTCTAAATCTTTCTTCAATTACTGACAAAATTATTTTTTTCACAATTAAGTTTCCGTTTAGATATTAAAAAAAAACACATTTTAAACGTTTCATCAGCCCAAATTGTTATTGAAAATTTTAATCTGATTCGTGGCAAACTTGTAATTAAAAATGAGGCGAAAAATGATCTTAATTGACCGCAGTAGCCTGTTTTAAGAAATCTCGCCTCTGTGGTGAGAATGAAAAATCTTTTTATGTATTCGACATAAAATCCAAAGCAGATTTAAATTCAAGGCATAATCTTTAGTAATTAATGAAAATTTTTCTATATGGTCCTTTCTCATGTATTTTTCTATTAGTGTTCCTGCTGTATTTGGTTCCATCCTTCTTATATTGTTTATACAACAACTTGGCATTTGCTAACTTAAGCTCGTACGATCCAACCACATACTTTTTGTTACTACAGTTCAGAGTGGTAGTGACTGGAGTTGTGTTCCAGGTAAGTGGTTCTTGCTCTGTGTAACATGTTTAAAAAAAGCGATCTTGTTCTGGGGTGGGGGAGCTTCTGATGCGCATGGTTACACTTTCTTATTTTCAATCATTGTCATTTCTGTGTATCTTTTACTAAAAAATTTTACTTAATGTTGAACCTTCAACTGATTGTAATTCAATGAAACCAGTAGTTACAGTACACGAAGGTTTATCACTACTTTTCGCAAAGGGAAATGTTCGCAGAGAGAAATGTTCGTAGAGAAAATTGTTTGCGGTGTTTGCGGGGTTCTTACACTAAAGTCGACGAAACCATATCCCTGCGAAAAATATTTTTACCGCCAACTACGAAAGGATAGATACCTTCTACTTAGTTTTGTTGTGGTGCACTTTTTTATACTATAAACGTTTTAAGTTGAGGCACGAGGGAGAAACCACGAAAATCAGTCCAAAGTAAGAAATTCTCAAGACTTGATTTGGTATTTTTTCTTACAATTTTAGGGTCACTGTTAAGTCGTTTCCAAATTTTTTGTCAAAAAGGTTATTAGGTACTTTTAAATCAAACTGTTTTTGTCTCCACTATGTTAGCTATTTTTATTTATAAGCAGGGCTGTTTCTTTTAAAAATAAGCTTGTTTTATCATTTTTACTGCAGACAATGTTGAGGGTGGGAATAAGAATTTTTCGGTTTTGTCAGTGCTAACAGTTAGTTATGATCTGTAAATATTTTCTTTTTAAGGTAATTTTCAAAAAACAGCTTAGTCGTATGCAATGGTTTTCTTTATTCCTCCTCACGTTCGGTTGCATCGTCAAACAGCTGAACACAACTGCTGCAAATGGCATGCCGAAACTTAGCATAGCTTTCAATATGAGTCTGGCTTTAATTTTAGTTCAAATTTTCTGCTCTTGCTTTGCTGGAGTCTATAACGAGTATTTGCTGAAAGGGCAAGGCGAAGATGTGCCGTTTATGCTACAAAATGCATTTATGTACGTCAATTCTATCATTTGTAATGTGGCTATCCTTGGTTACACTGGTTCTCTGACAGAAGGTATGACAACGAAAAGCGTGAACTCCATCCTACAGGCAAAAGTTTTAATGATCATTTTCAACAATGCGGCGATAGGTATTGTTACGGCCATGTTTTTGCGCTCGTTAAATTCGATCTTAAAAACATTTGCAAGTGCCTTAGAGCTGATGTTTACAGCTGTCCTATGCTGGATCATTTTCGGCATTCCTGTTAATATCATGACAGCTGTTGCTATAGGAATTGTTTCCTACGCTACTCTCTTGTACGCAAAGAATCCGGTGGATAACACACCCAAGAGTAGTGGCGCCACTAAAGTATGAATTCTGCGGAATCAAGTCGTCTCAGTGACGTTGTGAGTTTTAGGGACAATATGGTTTTAAAGGAATAAATTTGATGTGAAACATGCACAATGTAAAAGAAAGAGAGCTAACATTTGTCAAACAATTTCATGTGAATTCTCTTCGTTAGACACGGGTTGTTCATTTGAATACAACCTTCACTTTTTCCTTTTTGATTAAAAAAGATTGGTAAAAAAAGTTTTTATTTAAAAGTGATTTTTTCTCTGTAAATAAAAAGAAAGATTAAAACGTGCTAAGTTAGACGAGACAAAGTTTACCTCGTCTTTTCAGTCATTGTTACTATTAAATAACATTTCTATCTTATTCCATACTGGCTACATCACTTCCCTCTATATATCGTCTTCAAATGCAAGAGTGAAAATACATAGATTTATCCTTTTATGTTTTTTGTTACGCTTAATGTTTCGTTATGATTGTATATGTTGTCTGTACATCATATAATAAAAATAATATTTATCCAAACAATGCGAAGTTACTTTTTATATCAATTGGTATGCTCTCCCCATTGCAGAGAGCTGCATGTTCAAGACGTTTTCTTTACGGAAATATTGAAATAATACTGAAATAATATTTTTTTTATTCTCTACTTTAACTTTTGGTCCAAATTGTCCCAAAATAAAACAGCTTAAATTTACTTATTTTCAACAATAATATTTAAACTTGATTTCCACAAGACAGATTGCAGGGTGATCTAGATACTTGAAATACTTAACTATACTTGACAAAATAACAGTACTTAAGAATATACTTGTATTTGAAATTTTGCAAAAATTTAAATATATTTGAATAGTAGGCTCTGTACACTCAAATAAATTTGAATACTAGCCTCTAATACTTAAATATACTTGAATAGTAGCTTCTTAATACTCAAACATACGAGAATTTGTGTGATAACCAACATTTTTTATCTAATGTCTAGCAATACTTATGGAATCAAACCTGTTGAAGTGTTTGTGTAACGTTCTTGGTTTTTGAAACATTATCTCTGTTTTCTTGTTGACCCTAGTTGCACCAATGTTATTATGAATACACAAGTCTGTCATGGAATATTGCAATGTTAGTCTGCTTTTCGTGGTAAGTGCGTACAGTACTCAAATATAAGTATATGATCTGACTAATTTCTGGATATTATCTGACAAGTCAAGATACAATGTGTATATGTTTGTTATTTACTTGTGAGACCTTAAATATTTAAAGAAAAGTAATATTACGTTTTTTAGATTTCTTTTGTTTTTTTAAGAGAATTGTCGAGACTAGGTCCATTCCTATACTTAAGTATAATTGAACAGTTTGTTAACAATACTTAAAAAATTTTCTTGATTTGGAAAGCCTAAAATACAAACTGCAAAAATATACTTGAAGTCATTGTTGAATATACCTGAATTGTATTTTCAAAATCTTGTGGTCGCCCATTTGTGAATGACGACTTCGGGAGCAAAGCAACTACGAAATATCTTTTTGATTTCCACGAGAAACAAATTTTTTTAGCATAAAATAGCTTGAAAATGCAATTCCAGCACTGTGCTTTAAGCACTTCCAACTTTCCTTTTTCTGTTTATTGTTTTTATAAAAAATTTAAAGCCATTTGCTATATTCTTTCTACTATAAATATCTAACCTACTTTCATTCTTTTCCTTTAGTTTGCTGTTTTTAACATTTTAGCTAACTAGCTAACTCAAAAATGCTTGACTCAAACTTACTAAAGCTTCTGTGGTGATATGAAATTAGTTTACGAAATCAGTTACTCCCTGTAAAAGTTCATGAACTGAACACAATATGAAGAGTTGCGCGATTCGATGAAACGTAAATCCACACAATGAAGGATGATGCACCACGACGACGAAAAACACTAGGACGCAACAAAAGCCACGCTGGAAAGAATAATACGCCATGATGAAAAGCACAACGATAAAAACTATGCTACGAAGAATAATACAATGCGACGAAGAGCACACACAAATATTGTCCCACAAATAACTCCATACATTTCCACTGTTATTAAGCGCCGCTTACAATCTCGTTTCCAGGGCCTTTTGTCTTTCACTAATTTGTCACTTAGCGCAACACTGGTGAGAGCCAAAGCGAGGTTGCGTCGTTGTGTGATTTATAAATTTAATATAACTGGGCGATAAATGAGTGTTTCTCGTTTAGGTGATTTAGAACCGCCTAACTCGTCGCCATTTTCAAAAGAATTGGACAAGATAATGTTTAGAACCTCACCCTACATAAACTAAAAAAAGGTTGGACCAAAAAAATTCAGAAATCACTTTTCGAATGTTATCTTATTCTTAACGATTTTAACAAATTTTGGACAATTTTTTTATGATTTACCAAAATTAATTTTATGATGGTATTAAAACAAAACACCAATATTTATCAAGAATCTACCTGTATCATACCTCAAAGTAAAATATCTAATAGAATACAAGATGCTAGTCTAAATCTGAAAATGGATCTTATGTTGTCGGCTTGATCGAATCCCTTGATTCTTAGCTGCTGAGAATTTCCCATATTATCATAAAGCCAATTTGAAGCATGAACTGGTTTCATTACAATAAGGTGGGTAACAACATTATTTATTAAAAATGAAGACTAAAAACACACCATATGGACACCATGGACATTTAGGGCAAATGAAAAGTTCGGACATTAAAAAAAATCGGACACACAAAAATTCGTGCAATTAAATTTTAGGACTCACTTTTGTCCCAGAGTAAAAACATTCGAAATTTTTTCTTTTTAGTAAGACAACCTTGAAAGGATGTTGTTCGTTAATATTGTCGACACAACTATCTTGTTACCATTAGTGCACGAAAATACTTAATTGTTTGATAAAAATCTTTCATTTAGAATATGACAATGTAAGATTTAAAATAATTAATATTATACAATTAGTGCACCAACTTTCCCTTGAAAAATATCTTCAACGAGGTAGCCAACCTCGTCCCGGGGCTCTTTTAGATCCATAATATGACTAACGGGACTGTTTAATACATCCTTCTCGTCAGCCATATTACAGACCTTATGCAAAGAAAACGACAGAGCAAATAGAATAAAGTAGTTTACTTTTACTGCGCATGTGCATTGTAGCTCTCGTGCCATCCCCCTTAGTGCCGTTGTCTCAGTTGTTCTCCTGTTTGTGTAATGTTGGTTAGAACCCTCAAAAGGAGGTTTCAGGTTAGCAGATATATTAAAATACAAAACATTTTTAAGAAAATAAAAATTAAAGTAAAGGCACAAATAAACAAAATCCGTGTCATCATTGTGCTGAGTCATCATCAATGGGTTTATCAACTTGTGATGCTGGAATATTTTGCAAAAGGATTGTGATACGCCTTCTAAAAAAGAAATAGAGAGTAATGCGCAACTGATAAGAAAAGTCAGCTAAAAATATCAACAATAAATTAAGTGCTACATGTTTGTTAGATTTGTGTTTCCTTAGATGACAATGTCTGTTGAGAATGAGGTCTGGGTCCAGAATTACAAATCACCGTTTCGACTTGCCTCAATTCACCAAGCATGTTCTGATTTAATCTAAAATATCACACATAAATCCACAACCCTGTGAAATCGACCAACAATGCATCAGAATTCCGCCACCGAAAGGACTGAATACCGTGCTAGCCTACTATTAACTTCAACTTGAGGATTGTAACCTAATTTTGTGAAGAAAAAATTTCAGTTATTACGATAATATTATTTTTTTGTTTTGCAACTCTTCTAACAAAAAAATACACACATTGTTCAACACTTTTTAATTTTTCATTAAACAGAATAAAAACCCTGGAAGTCCAGTTGTATCTGTTGATTTAAACCACTGTATTGTATCATTCTTCTCTTGGATTCCGTCCAAGGCTAGACATTTTAAACACTATTTTAGCAAATTTATTTCTGTAGACGAGTACTGAACCATTTGTTCTAAGTTTAATTTTATTTGGTATAAAATGTGCTTTAATATTACTCTCCAATCTTCACAATGTTTATCTAAATTTGTATATGATATTGTCATAAAATTATATAGTCTTCAAAAATATACTTTAGCTAATGTGTCTGGTCCCTTAAGATGACTAGATAACTACAAAACGTCTGCACCGAGATTTAGTTTGTCGTTAGAATCGCCAAACACACTTTTGCATCAAGGAAAAAAAACACCTTTGTCAAACCTTTCACTACACTGCAAAAACGAGTAACTTCTTTCACCAATAGCTTTTTAAGATGTTAAATATATTTTCGAACACGATTTTGAAATCTTGAAAACGGAAGGTTCGCGGCAGTGCAGTATTGGCAGAGAGTCGTGGAGAAAGCGATAGCTGCTATGGATAGCAACCTCTGCTATCCATTTCGAAATATTTAAATTACCAAAATAGCAACTTGTTAATTCCATTTGCGCATGCTCACGTGACTTGTCGGATGGATTTTGGAGATTTCAGGTACTATGAAGATAGTGTATATTTCTTTCTATGGGCTTAGTCTAAAAATTGATCATATTGATTAAGTTTAAAACGGTCCATTTAATTTTACTGAAGGTATCGGACTTTTAACTTAACCCCCTATATTAACCACACTCTCAAATTTAATAATCGCATTTCCTCTATTATTAACGCTTATTGAATTTAAGGGTGCGGTTATTTTAGGGGTAGTTAAAATTATTTGTGATAGGTGTAAAAATCAACTCGTTTGATACTTTTATGTTGCAACATTTATGGACTACAGTATAATTAAATTCTGTTAACTGCCTGGACGCTTATTTGATACGTGAAAAAAATTCTATTCCAATGACGCCCTTATTTTCAATTTAATAACCGCGGAAAACGTAACCTGATTAGCTAGTTTTGAATTGTCAACAGTTTTATAAGTTCGCTATCTGGGAATAAGATTAAGTTTTCATAAATGATATATCACAGCGGTAAGCTGTTTAATAAATGTACGCTGTTGAAATAGTGAACCGACGCATCAAAGTCATATTTTATCTCCGAAAGTTTACAGGTTCAGAGAAAACAATAACTTGAGCAGATGCTTTTTTTCCCCTCATTAATGTTGTAGTATAAATTATAAATATTATAAATACGAATAAACAAAAATGAAAAGCAATGACGTAATATACTTAGGTGCAGAAAAATATATATTACAAATTAACCCACATTTCATTGTAAAAATTCACAGACACATATGTAGGGCAACGAGATCATTATTTTTGGCATATTTAGCAACAATAACCTTAAAGAACAGAGATGCAAAGAAATATTGGTTGGAATAAAATTTCGCATTTTTCTTCTCCACACATTGATCTGTCTGCTTTGTGAGTTTTTGTGAAATTTTATCAGAAATTAGTTTTGCGGTATAAAATATTTTTGAAAAATCTAATTTTACGTACAACTCACGCCATCCATGAAGTACATCACAGTATGTTATTAACACTTTTCTAAACGTTGTTAACTGAAAAGAGGTGAATTCCACAGCTTGCGAATTGTATATGTTAGAAATAAAAGTTTAATTTTAAGTTTCACTCTGCATGAGGTAATTAACTTTAAAAACACTTCATTTTAAGAAAAAAACACATAATACAAAATAACATTGTGTATATATTATTCCTGAAATAAATATTTCAAATGTTTTGATTATAAAACAATTCACAAGAATAAAACAACCAGACTCCCCAGAATTTTTCATTTTAATCCTAATGCAAGTTGAACGTTATTGCTCTACAATTTAAATAATATCAAAGAAAATTAAAAGATAAGACTATAAAAAACAAGAATAAAAAGTCAATACACCGAGGGGTAGTATAAAATTGAATAACTACAAATAATAAAAAAAATTAGAAAAAGAAAAAGTCATCTACATTTCACTTCATAACAGCTTGAACACACGTGACAACTTGATTGTAGATATTTAACTGTTCATCACCAACGATTGTTACAGGACATTTGACATGGTTATATTTAAAAAATGTCTCGCCTTTCTTGAAATTTGGTACCAGTGTACAATTGCAGGACCAGATCTCAAGATTACGTTGCTAAAATCAGATCAGTTTATTTCAGAGTATGAGGTTTTTAAGCTCATTTTATATTTATGTTTTATGAACTTAGAGTAATGGAAATAATCATAACATGGGCATGGGATCCATATACTTTCAAGTTCACCCACCTGGGCAATTCTTCCAAAGCAACTTAGAATTGATGAATGTATGAAAATCATTCAAAAAATAACTGTCAAACATGTGATATTTTATCTGACTTTCAAAACTACTAAAAAATTCCATTTACTCAGATGTAATATATTTCACAAGTAAAAAAAAAATAGATAACTAAATGTTGTAACAAACCTGCTGAAAAGAGTGTTCATATTCGATAATAACTCCTGATGGTGGAATCACTAGACAGAAAAGAAATAAAATATATAAATTACCACCAAACTATTACACACAAGACAATAAAGACAGCATTGACACTTACATTCATTACAAAAGTCTTTAGCATATCCAGTCAACACTCTAAAGAAGTATAAAAAAATCAATTTAAATTTGTTATTCCCAGATTTACAAAAAGGCATTAAAACAAGTATATACCCAAAACATTTTTAAGGATTCGTAATTTCACGAATATTTATATTTATGGCTTTTAGGAATTTTTGTTATAGTTTTTCATTATACTTTATGGAATACTAAACACTCTTTGTTTTTGAGAAATAAAGAACAAGGTTAAGAACATATAAGTGACTAAAAGCTACCCTCCTATTACAGGAAACAATATTTGAATGGAAACATTTGATTCAGGGCATTTTAATTCGACAAACACTGAGAACTAAAACATTTTGTTTTTAATTTTTTGATTTTTAAAATTAGATATACCTTGTTTCCATTTGATCACCCCATATATATGCATAAACCTTTCCAGTTTTTCTTTTCAGCCAAGTCCATGCCATAATAGTTTCACCTCTACTCAAAATTTCTATAGGTACAATGACATGATAACCCAAAGATGTAAGCACTTCATATACTTGAACTCGATGTTTTGAGTTTGGAAGACCACTTTCTCGTAAATACAAAACAACAGGGAGTTTAGTACCAAAAGATTTCTCAATAGGGTACATTGTTGCAGATGGGGGACGGATATGCCAGGCTGGAATTTTCTTTTCCTTCTCACTGAGAAACAGTGCATATGCATTTGAGATTTTAAATTCTGCGGGACTTGGAAGTACTAGAAGTTGATCTAAAAATGAAAGTCCCTTTAAAAAAATAAATAAAAAATAAGAATGCTAGATACACAGATTGCAACCAAAATAATATTCACCCTTTACAGAGGTCTGTGCAGACATCTGGAAACGTTTTAGTCCAGTTACAGGATAGATGAAAAAAAAGGATATAAACTGTATGGTTGTTGCAAATTTTCAGAAAAACATTCCAGATTTTCCGATTTTTTATCATTCTTTTTACTTTGGCCTCAAAGTTTTTCACAAATGCAATAAAAGTACACATACTTCCTGCAAAAATTGTTGTTCCAAAAAAAAGGAGTGGGGCAAAGAACAAGACACACAATAAACCAAGACCACAATTCCAGCAACAAAACGCTACAAAGTCATCATTTTCGTCCTTTTTACCATTTTCAACAAACGCATCACCATCTGGTAAATCACTAAAAATAAAGTTTTTATGTATAAAAAAGGTGCATAAGACTAAATTTCTGAATATTTGAGTTTTTAATCTTTAATTTGAGCAATATTAAAATAGAAAATGTGTACACATTTCCTTTAGAAGTATAATAATAGATTTTAAGGTTTTAGATGAGAGTATTTTAGTATTTTTAAGTCCCTTTCTTACCAGCAGTGTCTCAACTGAGTGTTAAATCTGAGGATTAACCACATTGGCAAAAGTTACAAAATTAGTTTTTATAATTCAAACTATACAATTTAATAAAACATTTTGTTTCCTTGAGTGTTTGAATTATAGACACCCTAAATTCAAGTATCAAAAGAAACATCATCTAACAAAACGTGAGTATTTAACACAAAAGCCATTACCTATATTTAACTTTTTTATTGATAAACATATGAACCATATTAGAGTCATGAACAGCACCCAACTGAACTAAACTTATCCAGCTCTGCCAGCTTGTCATTTTGTATTTAACATATTTGTATATCAAACGATAACTGAATATATTTAAAATCAAAAAGTGTGTAAAACAACTAACAGCATTTGTATAATATTTAACATGATATATCAACTTTGTATTTGCAGTTTTCAACCTGATGAAGCGCAAAACCTTTCTTGTTGCATAAACTGTCATAGAAGTGAAGAAGAATATATACTGAAGTATATAACGATAGAAGAATGTTTTCTCAGCATAAATCCTTCTTTTTAAATACCACTCCCTACGATTCTGTCGATACTGACTTCTTTGAATATGATTAACAGAAAAATGCATATTTAACTCCCTGTCCCTTTCCTCCTCATCACAAGATAAATCATCCATAAAACATGACCCGTCAATTTTTAAAAAGCTGTTATCCTTCCATATTTTCCCTAAATTTGTAAATGATATATCATGGAAAACGCTGTCTTCTAAAGATCCATTTACATGTCGCTCTCTAGATATGCCCAATTTTTCATTATATGAATAATCCTTCATGGAAGTACTTCTTATACTATTAGACAAGAGTTCATCAACTTTTGTTGATGAACTGTTAAACTCTACTTCATAGTCTTTTCTTTTTAAAATGCCATTTGTTGTAGCTGCTATTCTTGAGAGTGAAATAGGAGTAGAGGTTGTTAGTTTGTACGTGCTTCCTACCATAACTTCATGCTCTTCTGCTGATTGAATTACTTTGCGTGTCAAAAGGGTTGAGGAACTAATATTCTTAACAGTGAACATGTCTTTCTTTGCATTGGCGCTGTATGCCTCTACAGTGGTCCCTTTTTCAAAGCTGTATTTTTTATTTAAAGCTGTTTCACGTGCAGCATTGCTAAAGCTGCAATCTTTAAGAGCGACCACTGGCGCCATATCTGGGAGAGGCAGAGTTCTAGATATTTGCTCATCTTCTTTACAGGCATTCTTTTTCGTTTCTTTATTTATTACTGTTTTTCTTCTTTTGAAATATTCTGTTTGTGGCACACCTGCAGTAGTTGAATGACTACTATATTTCCTGCCATCTCGTAATTTCATCTTCTTTTCGATTTCCTTGCTGGCTGGCTGGCTGCCTTACGCGCGGAACGACTAAATTTAAATATGTAAACAACATCATGATAATGACATGTTTGTAAATACCATATACGGGAACTGTCGGCCTCTAAACTCGGTAAACCAAAGAAGATATGCTCAAGTGAAATTTATGTAGCAAAAACACATTGATAACGATAACATACTGTAAAAAGCACAATATCTCATACAATAACTTATTAAAACAATGATTTCATCCTTATTTTAAGTATTACTTTTGGTTATTAAAAAAAATGGAAATCAAATTTACTTTGCTACAATATCTATAAGAGCCATGTTTTTAAAATGCATAGCTCCGTTTAGCCTCCGCATTCAGACAGACGTGTATACTGTTGTGCTAGCTATCTAGCTAGCAACTTTTATTTCAAGCTAGCCAGCTACTTATACTTTTTTTTAGCACCATGCTTCCTGTCTTTTATTATTTTTTATATTTCAAAGAGCGAAAGTTTCTATCATTTGAACATTCTGTTTAAAATGAAAGTTGGATTAAGCGTGGTGGTTGCTTTTCCCCAATCTTATATTTAAATGATCATTCTGGGGTGCTTATTTTAACTTCCCCATCTTTTATTAATGAGGGTGCCAACTCTCCGGAAACGTCGCAAAAACCATGGGGGCTGTCGGTAGACTTTTAGTGTTTTAAAAAAAATTAATATTTTGCCCGAATCAACCCGAAAAAAAAACATTTTTTAAACATTTATTATCATGCATAATATTTTTTTAATGACGAGCAGTGGTAGTGAAAGAGTCTTGTAAAAAACTGTTTTTTATATTTTTTATTGGATAAATATCTGTAATAAAATCCAACAAATAATATATTGAATTGCTCAGTGACGTATCCAGAGTTTTTTTGGGGACTACCGTTTTCTTATACACAACTTGCTTAGGTTAGTATCTCCACGAGGCACCAAGTAAGTTGGTGCCGAAGAGGAAATTTTGAGTTTTGAGGTACCTAGATCGCTTGAAAATGGCTTTGTGGCACTCAAAACAGCAAAATTTTGTACAATTATTAATTTGTACAGTTCTTCATAATAACATCATTCATTTAAATTTCCCAACAAAATTACGTCTGCAATTTTTTTGCCGACGCAACTACAGTATCTTGTATTTTACGTCGGCAATGCTGAATGCCGACGCTAATTTTAAGGGCTGATGAATCATTGATACAAAGTTTTAATACGAATTACCAAAAAATATAATTGTGATTACCAACCTTATCCCCAGGAAATCCGTTCACTAGCCTACGTTCACAAACGTAGAGTTGGGTCTATAACATAGGCTGAAGCTATTGTTTACTCGATTTATTTTGAAGTGGCCGAGTGGGTAACGGTTATCATAAATACACCTGACTAACACATCAAAAACTTCTCAAGAAAGATCCTACAGAAGTCATCAAACGAGAAACGAGGAACATCTTAATGGAGTTGAAAAGAAAGGAATACATCGACGATAAGCAGTATTACCGACTGAAACCTTGTGACGGACCCCCTCCGCGATTTTACGGACTACCGAAAATTCTAAACAGGGAAATCCAATTCGACCAATAGTCTCTTGCACTGTATACAACCTATCAAAATTTGTTGCTTCTATCCTCAGCAAATTTACAGCAAGTGACCACAGCAAAAACTCAAAAGAATTTTCGGAATACATCAGAGAAATAAAGATAGCAGACGACGAATGCATGGTATCCTTTGATGTCACATCACTCTACACAAATGTTCCCATAAAAGACACCCTAAACATCATTAAAGACCTTATCGAAAACGATGATGCATTCGGTGAAAAGACAAAGATTCCAGTACCGGATTTTCTGGGTTTGGTCGAACTTGTTCTAACCAAAACATGGTATCTGTTTAACAAGAACTTCTACACTCAAACAGACGGAGTTGCCATGGGAGGCCCTTCATCATCAGTAGTCGCAGAAATATACATGCAAGCACACGAGACAACAGCATTAGTCACATCAGACAGACATCCAAAGGTTTGGAAAAGATTTGTTGATGTATTTGCCATAATCAAAAGATCTCATCTAGAAGAGTTCCATGAACACATCAACGGCCTACATCGACAAATCAAATTCACTGTTGAGCTTGAACACGATGGAAGTATCGCTTTCCTGGACACTTTGGTCAAACGCAAGAATGGTTCCATTTCAGTTTCAGTGTATCGTAAACCAACACACAATGACCAGTACCTTAACTTCGAATCAAACCATCAGAAATTTTGCAAAGAAAGTGTCATATCTTCAGTACTGAATCGTGCCAACAGCGTAGTGAGTGACAAACAGGAGAGAAAAGAAAAAATTCGACGTGTAAGAAATGCATTAATTGCGGATACAGTCATAAAGTCATCACGCAAGTAGAAAATAAAATGAAGAGAAGATGCAACGGAGACAACAAGGAAACATCAGAGGATTTCATCGCATCAGCATTCCTACCCTTTGTACCAGGTACTAGCGAGATCCTTCGTCGAGTTTTAAGGCAACACAAGATCAAATGCATTCTTAACTCTAAAGACACCCTAAGAAGCACTAAACCAAAAGACAAAATAAACCTGGAAGAACAATGCAATGTTGTTTACGAAATTGGGTGTAAAGATTGTGATGCAGTGTACATAGGCGAAACAAAAAGAAAGTTTAAGCAAGGAGTACAAAAACATATGCGCGCAGTGAGAAACGGAGATGTGAAGAAAAACGAAATTGCAGACCACAGCTGGAGCAGAAGTCATCAGTTTAATTGGGATGAGAAGAAAATCATTGACAGAGAATCCAGAACAACGGCCAGGAAGATTAAAGAAACCATCAACAGTGTACACATAAACAGCATCTTGTATCAACTTCCTGAGATTTGGTCACCAGCCCTACAGAAGAAGTAGTTACCTACATCTAGGTCCGAAAATGTTAATTACCGTAAATAACTGTAATTATCAGCTCGTTTCTGATTGGTTAATTTTTTATGAATTTCGATCCTCTGCAATTATATAAACACATGCTCAACATCATTTTACTTTGCCCGATGATGGGAGAAGGATCTCCTGAAACGTCGCCTACTAAACTATCATGTTCAAGAAATGATAAACTTTCCACAGTAATATGAATACTGAACAGACAAAATGAAATAATATGTTCAACAACATACTACTTAGAGCTTATATTTACTTAATTTACTAGTCTTTTTTTCTTTGCATTTTTTTGGGATAGGAGTTTGGGATCCCATACTGGTAAACTGGTAGCAAAACTTCTCTTGATACGTCGGTGTTGCTATTTTGATAAATTTTTTGTTTTTATTTGGCAGGCAAAAGAAAGCAGTTCAATTAACTAATAATTCTTTTTAGAAGATCTAATTGGTTAAAAACTATATTCCTGCTGAAAAAATTGTAAAAAAAGCCTAGGCCACCATCAAAAATATGTTTTGTTCGTGTCCTAAAGACCCCGCAAAAATGAGTCAGTTGGTCGGGCGTATTTTTCCCCGGGATTTTCAGATGGGGGCAAAATTCGTTACCAGGACCAAAAAACAGTATAGCGCCACTCGACATCATATTCAGACCCTTTTTTCGCCGCCCTGTAAACTTGTCATGATTACCCTCAAGAAATTAATTTTTACGGGAATTAATTTTTGCAACTTTTTGTTAATTTTGGGAAAATAAGTTCTCACAAATTGTTTTTCAAATATATCTTGTTTGGATCAAAAAGTTTTTTCCAGGTTTTTTCCGACTTACCGACTCGGGTTTTTACTGCCAAACGTGAGTTGTCGGAGGACTTGAACATAACATATTTTTGATGGCGTTCCTATAGCAAGTCATCTATATAGTGAGAGTAAAACGACAAAATAGCACCTTCCTTCTTCTCAACAGAATTTAACAATGAGCTCACGGGCATTGCATTCCAGGCGAAATTTTGGTGGTTTTGGACGGATTCAGGTGGTTACAGACGAAAACCTTGATAAAACCCTGAAAAAACGCCAGTGGCCGCCCTCATATACAGTGCTTTCGTCAAGTTAGCACCCTCTTTTTTATTAAGTTAAAAAATAGTACATATAATGTAAAGTATTGTAACCACTCAGCTATGGCACCACATGGTTTATTTTTTTGTTGCTGTTGCTCACATTTTTTTTTCTCATTTTTATGCTTATTCTGAAAGAGAGTTTACAATTAGCTCCCCAATACAATGACATCTGTGTCTCTATTTTTACATCTGACAGTGAGCAATAAAGGCACGGCTGGGGAGAGATAAAAAAAAACATCAGACCAGGTTTAATTTAAGCTTCTTTAAAGGGTTTAGACCAGCCTTTTATTTTAGAGACCCTATTGCCATGCCAGGGTGGCAGAAAAAATTGAAGTATATTAAAAAAAACTACAGCCCTTGACATAAATTAGTAAAAAGGAGGGCAAAATTTCATATAGTTCGTTTTACAAGCAATCAAGGAAGACAATTCTATGTAAGTACAATCCAAACTTGTCAACGTTCATGTCAATGTCCATGACGTCAAATGCAACAATTCTATGAAACTTTTCGGCCTGTGGAGTGAATTGTTCCATAATGCGGACATTGTAAAAAGTGCAGCTTGCATATTTTGAATGGTGTTTACTTAGCATACACTCATGCGAAAGTAAAACTTTTGCAGTCTACTGGCTGCAGATTACTGGCTAAGTTATGCTGTTTGGCCATTTCAAGAAATATCCACAAAATGTTGCATTACATGCACCTTAAAATTGCTGCAGCACCCATTTAACACGAAAAGAGATATAAATTATCAGCTTGTTTCTAAATATGCAAAAACCACATCAAAAAATGATGCTCTATTAATTCTTTTAAAATTTTGCCCTATACTTACCACAATGAGGGTAATATTTGAACCTCTATGTTCGAGTTTGACACAAAAGGAGAGTTATAAAACCAATATAGACACATGGTCTAAGTAAATGTACCCTTCTTTGCTTATTCATGTTGCCATGTCTAAAGAGTGTTTTTATCCATGCTTTCACATATTGTGAAACACAATCAGATAACTTTACTGAAGGGGATGAAAAGTAGGAAACTATCAATTTTTCTTAATTCCCTTGTTTTATATTCTTATAGTTCTTGTGGTAACAATTTATTGCTGCCATGATTTACAAATTTTCCACAAGAGATATAACAAATGTAGTAACAATAAAAATGTTGACTAACATATGGTCCAACCATGAATGTTCAACTTTGATATGGAACATTCTAAGCATAAAATGAATAATGTGTGCAAAAATTGTGTTGAAAGACCAGATTTTGAAATGTGTTATATTGTCCTATACATTATTAATTATATATTTTTTCATATTTCAGGGATTATATACGATACTATTACGAAAACCATGTTGGGGCAAACATTTATGAGATTTTCAAAACTGGTGAGGCCAGTACTAAACGGATCAAAAAATTGTCAAATATTATGGAAAAAACAACGCACATCATATAGAACAGAATATTTTTCCTCTGAAAGTAAATTAACATTGAATATTGATAAAACTGCAGTGCATAGACTAAAATCCATTATTGAAAACAAGGAATTTTTGCGTGTATTTGTGGAGGGTGGTGGATGCTCTGGATTCCAATACAAGTTTGAAATTGACACAGAAATTGATGAAGATTGTGATATGATATTTGAGAAAGATGGTGTCAAAGTAGTGGCTGATGAGGAATCTGTCAAGATTTTAAATGGATCAACAGTGGAATATCATGCAGACTTGATTCGTACTGGATTTCGTGTTATAAATATTCCACAAGCAGAGAAAGGTTGTTCTTGTGGAGTTTCATTTTCCGTGAAGTTATAGTTTCTGTTTTTATGTTAGCACAAAAATTTTACCCTTAAAAATATGCATCTATAGTAAGGAGTAAGTTAGGGTAACATTTGTAATGTCATGTAAAATTCAGACAGAAATTACACAATTGTTGAATGCACATATTAAATTATTTAAAACACATATTATTACATGGTCATAAAAATTTGACCCCAAAATGATGTATAATACACATTAAATTACTATTCTGTGCTGTATTATACATCGTTTTGGGGTCAAATTTTTATGTATTTAACTTCTTGAGTGTTTATTATAAGTGGATGCAGGAATTATGCAAGACATGTAAACGTAATGCTTTTTTAGAAAGCATTTCTAAAAAACTTCGTTCAACAGCAACAGTTTGTTTTTTACATTTTAGATTTGAATTACAGTCATATTCAATTGCGATACAACCTCGGTCCCAGAACACAAAAATGTAAAATATAGAAAAATTTTTAGCTTTAAGCTAACCTCATGATGGGTAAACATTGGCATGCTTTGTTTGAAGTTACTTTTTTTAGAATTAACTTGAAAAGAGACAACCTTCTTCGCTTCGGTTTTCTTTTTTTAGTTGATAAACAACTTGTTTCCATGAGATACGCCATGCACATGGTATACCGGGGGTAAAATTAAATTATTTCGCTGTAGCATAAAAGTCAAAAAGGACCCCTGTTTTCTCATTTTGCGGCTTACTTATTATTTTAGTAAATTTTAACCTACAGCCATAAAGTGACCCATGAGTTGTGTGTCGTGGACTCACAATTTTACTCACGCAAGGGAATTTATATATAAGATACAATAAATTTTTAATATTTTTATAGCAAAATATGGTAATGTTTTTAAAATACACCAAGTTAAGCTTTATACCAGCAACAGTTTATGGAAAAATCAGAACAAACTTCAGCTGAAATGATAAGAAACTAAAAATCAGGATTTTTTTAATTATGTCAACACCCCCCTTAGCAATTGCTGCTGCAGGTAGATTTAAGTAATAATGTACATGTATTGTCTTTAAGATGTTCGACATTGAAATTGTATTGCTGCAAAAATTGTATTTTTGTTGTTTTAAAGTTATTGCTGTTCCCTGAAAACACCAATTACTTGTTTTTTGATATTGTAAATATTATTATTTATCTTCCTGCAGATATATATATAAGGTTAAAATGTATTTAATAAAAAAAATAATTTCTTTACAAATTTTATATTGCTGCAGTGTTTTTTTATAAGATTGTGTTGTAGAAGTGTTTAAAAAATGAATTGGAGTTGGTTACATGCAAAGGAACATACAATTTTTTTTTGTTGCACGTTTTCAAATAAATTAATAAATCTTAATGGAAAAGTAACTGATAATAAAAACATTATTTTTGTTTGAATGATTTAAATCATATGCCTAGTATATACAAAAAATGACATTTAAACTAAACTAGAGAGGTTGTTGAAGTTCATCCACTTTATTCCAATGAAGGATTTAGACAGTGGTGTAAAACCAATGTTTTTACTTGGGCAAATTTATTCAAACTTACAAGTCAGGTAAAAAAAGAAATTCACACAGATTCAATTTATGCATGAACACAATAAAAACTGCTAATAATTGCTTGAATCTATGTGTAAGTGTAATCAATATATGTGTAAACTGAAAATAATGCAGATCTAAATAAAAAATCAACCACAGGAAATTGATTATAAAAGCAAACAAGAAAGCATAATTAATATCATTGCCAGGTCTTTTTTCAGTAGCATTATGCAAGCGTAATAAGAAAATAACACCTAAGCAATAAATCGCTCCCCCAAAATTTCAATAATTTAGACTGAGTGAGCAATATGAATAAATAGAATAAGTTTATAAGCGTATATTTTATACCAAAATCTTTTTTATCTATTTTATCTTGTCTTTTTATATATTTTGCATATAATAAGAAAGATAACATTGATTTGCATGTGTGATGAATTGATATTGCTCAGCCAGACAAAATTGTGTGGAATTTGGGGGGGGGGGGGCAAATTATGGCTCTGCTAGTTTCTCATTTTTTAGAATTGGGCGAGTCTTTGTGTGAACAAGAGCAATCACTCTCCTCTTAATGATAGGCCATGTTCATACATGTTTTGTTTTTTTATGTAACTTTAGTGGGCACATGTAGAAACCTCAATATATACACTTGCATATATTAAATAGTTTTAATATGAATAATTATTTTCTTTTATATTTAATTTAAAATGAGATTTGATTGCATGCCTTATTTAGGACAAAAATATTTTGAAAATATGGAGACTCCTGTAAAGGAAATTAAAACACCAATAAAAAAGAAAAAAATAATTCAAACTCCTCAGACGCCACAAACCCCAACAGTTGATGTTACTGTACGACGGAGAGTATCAGATATTCTTGTCACTTTGCATAAGTGTATTCAATCGTGGGAAACCAATAATACTGCAAGTTTTAACACAGCAAACACATTATGTAATCTATACAGCCAATGGAACAATGTTAAAGATGCTAGTGATGTACCCGAAATCAATGATATATGCAAGCGTCGCTATTATGTTAAATTAGCGTCAACACGAGAAGATTTGTTAAAACAATTAAAAAAGCACCACGAGAAGTTAAAAACATTAATAAAAAAAATGACAAGTCTTGGCGATAATTTAAAAGCTCTATACTATCTTGGGTTAGTTTCTGCTGATGATACCTACAATGACAGCAGGGTTACAAGTGATAGTAACAATACTGAAGTGCTTGAAAACACTGATCCTGCCATATTTGCATCATGGACTACTGGTCAGTTTTACAGAAAAACAAGAATCGTTTTAAACATGTATACAAAAGAGTACTTTTTAAAGTGTTCTTTGTACAACAGGTTTTTTCAATATAGAGTTGAAGACCTAAATGAGGAAGGAACCAGCGTGTTGAATCAATGTATTAATGTTTGGTTGCATCAACCATATATTGAAGAAAGATGCACATTTTTGCTTGATTCAATGTTGGTGGAAGCTGAATTAAAATAATTGAGTATACAAAAAAAAAGAGACAAAAAACATTTTTTACAATGCAATAAAACTTTGCTGCTTTGTTTATTAAATTGTTATGATACAAATTGTGGTAGTTTGTTCTTTAATGTGTGTGTAACTTCATGTTGGTATATTTTTAAAAATGATAACAGAGTAAAAATCAAGTACGTTAATAGAATATGGCATGAATTTTCATGTAGTGGTCAGCTGAATTAAGAATTTTTTGTGTTGATAAAAAAGTTAAAATTTTGTTTGCATTATGTAGGTTTAACTTGGGCAAAAATAAAACATGGTTTTTAAATATTTTAGATATTTTCTTTTTGTTCAGGTGCTAAAACTGATTTACCATGATTGTCTCTTTATCAACATAATAATAAAGTGTGTTTTCATAAAGGTTAGTCAGACACATAAGACACATAATTATTTGTAATAATTTTTAGTTTGTTTTTGCTTTGTGAGTAACCTGGGTTTTCATTCATATTTATATTTGCTAAATATCAATTTTTAACATAGCATTAGAAATAAAAAAGGTAGATTTGTGACAATGGTAGAGTTGATTAAAGAGAGAAAGCCAGTAAAAGGTGCCTTAGTACTGGTAAGTGTGTATGTATCTTTATAACTCACAAATAAAGTCCAATATCAAGCTATGTTCCAACTTCCGTTGGTTGAATCATGATAAAATACATAAAAATGAACTAGACAGATATTCTGCTTTATAACTGCATTTTACAATTTCATAAATATACACAATGCTGCAATAGCAGAGAAAACTATTTGCATTGAAATTCTGACATACAATACTTGTATTATGTCACATAGTCCAGGTCTAAATTGCACTTGTGGATTTATACCAGATTTTAAAGCTTGTTACAATGTATACATGTGATGATAACATAACAATTGTTTGATATCTATTTTTTTATTACTGTGCATTTTTAGGAGGATGTTGATTTGCCATATGAGGAAGAAATTCTTCGTCATCCATATTCAGTAAAATGTTGGATGCGCTATATTGAACATAAAATTTCACACGGTGGTAAAGGACATGCTGTAAACATTCTTTATGAAAGAGCATTAAAAGAGCTTCCTGGAAGGTGAGAGTAGAAGCCTTTTGGTCTTAATTTTCAGATGATATGAATATTGTTAGATAAATTTGAATGAATGTTGGATGACAAATGAATGTTGGAAATTTTTTTTTTCACTTTTAACCTTTAAAAACTAAATGCATGGTGCATTTTATAGACAACACAAAAATTATATAATATCCCAAATCGCCTTTTATTTTTTATGCTTGTTTTAAAGAATTGTGTTTATATTTTTTACAGTTACAAGTTATGGTATAATTATTTGAGATTAAGAAGATTACAAACGAAAGGGAAGTAAGTACGAAGCAAAATTTTTATACGTTTATACTCAAACAAAAAAGGCAGGTAGGACACTATCTCACGATAGGATGATATGTAAGAAAATATCTGTGATTAAATATTGAGCTGGATGTTGTATTGATCATATAAAAACTAAGTGACAATTATTGTGTTTAGATGTATTACTGATCCTTTATTTGAGGATGGAAATAATGCTCATGAACGAGGCTTAGTTTTTATGCACAAGGTAAAAAATATTTATTTTTTATAACATAGTTATTGTATACTTATTGATATACACAGTAGCCAAGCAGGACATAATAAAACTGAAATCTGGAGGCAAACATGTGCATCTCAAATCACTGTGGAATATCTTTTAAATTTAAATGTTAATCTTTAAGACAAAATCGTTATAAAAGCATCTTTCAAAAATTCAAACGATACTAAAAATCTGTGCTCATGTTTATAGTGGAATTTCTGATTAGTAGACAATTACAATTCTGTGACATCTTCTCCTGTCTTTTGTACTAAATGAAAAGATGAACAACTTATTTTTAAATTAAAACAAGAAAAAGTTCTGTATGCCAGATAGTTGCATTTTTTGAAAAGAGTTGTTTCTTTATAGATGCCTCGTATTTGGTTAGATTATTGTCAATTTCTGATGGACCAGAAACTGATAACACAAACCCGACATGCTTTCGACCGAGCATTAAGAGCTCTTCCCATTACGCAGCATTCGAGAATATGGCCTAAATATCTTGCTTTTGTCAATAAATATGATATACCCGAAACAGCAGTAAGGGTTTACCGTCGATACTTAAAGGTGAGTGTTATTACCACTGTTACATTCACATGAGTTATTCTTATGTCTTTGTCTTGGAATTGGCTTAATTAGTGACTTTTGTTGTTTGATAGGCACTGCACTTGTGTTGAATGCTTTTAGAATTTCGGATGAAAAAATGTAGGGGGATCAAGATTACATAGAGGAGTTACTTAAAGATCAATGGCAAAAGCGCAGAATTAACAGTCTATTTGATTAGGTGTCCACTTAGTTGATGAGGCCATTTAGGGAATCTGTTGTGGAGAAGTTCAGCTTCTTAGACTACAAACCAGTTTGAGTGGCATTTGATGTAAAATACATCTCTGGAAAAAAAGGAGTTCAAGGAGTTGATAAGAAAAGCTAGTTGAAGTCAACCGTAAACTCCACCTTTTTGCAGAAGCTTTTTTTCAGATTGTTGCTGTTATCTTCAATAATTTTAAGTTTTCACATTTGTATATTGTGCATTGTCCTAAATATTGCTTATAAATAACACAGCGAAGAAAACAGTTATAAAAAAAAAACTTCCGCTGAAAGAAATTTTTATGTTTGCATGAATAAACGTTCGCAAAAAAGGATTATAAAAAAACTTTTTACTAATTCTTAAAAAGTTGTTTTTTTTGTGTGTGTGTGATGATCCACTTAGTATGTAAAAAAGAGAATCAAACCTCACTGGAACCTTAACAAGATGGAAATGTTTGCGAAAATTTTTTCAAGAGAGCTTTCATAAGAATGGACTATAACAAAAATGTTTCTTCTATTTAATTTGGCAACAGTCGTAAATCCATTACAAAGTTTGCTAATATGCAAAGTTTTTTTCTTGTAAACTTCTTTGATGTAGCTCGAGTTTTTTATTTAGCTGGAACCTGAAAACACAGAAGCTTATATAGATTATTTGATGGATATCGGATGGTTAGACGAAGCTGCTCTAAAACTTGCATCTATTATCGATCAGGTAAGAACCAAAACAAGTTTACAAGTTCAATTGATAAAAGGTATACAAGCATGTAATGAATGTATACTTCCATGAGCAGCTAAATAAAAACTGGAAATTTAATTGTCTTAAGCGCCTTAAAATATGCTGTGACTCCCATGATATTGATCAAAACCCTATTGTTTTACGACCTTTCTTCACCTACAGGAAAAATTTGTGTCGAAGAAGGGAAAATCAAATCATCAGGTAATGTTAAATTTTCTTTCTTTCTTATTTTTACGTGTCCTAAAAACAGATTTTGAACTATCACATTGTACTAAGTTGACCAATTATTTTTCTAGTTATGGCATGAGTTATGCGAGTTAATATCAAAAAATCCTGACAAGGTAAGATTTTCATAATTTTGTCCACGATTGTAGCTACAGGATATATTTTGAGTTCTATTATCTAAGCCAACGCGATAAACGCATTGAATTTTCTGCGCATTTTATATAAAAAAGGATCGATCGTTTTATAAACACGTTTTTTGCAAATCTTCAAGCATTGGTATTCTTTTTTTTATCAAAATAAAACTAGGTCAAAAGTTTAAAGGTGGCTGACATTATCCATGGTGCTTTGCGAAGATTCACAGACGGATTAGGGCAGCTGTGGTGTTCGTTAGCAGATTATTACATCCGAGGAAGTCACTTCGAGAAAGCACGTGATGTATACGAGGAAGGTATACAGACAGTGATGACAGTTCGAGATTTTGGTGAGGTATGGCTCAGTCAGTATGAATGTCCTTTCAGTATTGGTCTGGTGTACACATTTTTTATCGTATTCTCTTTAAATGGACACATCCAAAATCAGTTTAGTGGTTATTAAAATTAGTTACGTAGTGTAGTCTCTTCAGTTACTATTAGTACTGCTATCGACGAAGGTTAAAGCTGTTATAGAGATGATGAAATATTTGTTATATAGTGAACTTCGCGTTTTTTTGTCAGGTATTCGATGCTTATGCACAATTCGAGGAGAGCATGATCAGTGCGAAGATGGAAGAATCACAAGAAACTGGACTTGATGCTGATGGTGAAGTCGATTTGGAATTACGTTTGGCAAGATTCGAAGTGCTCATGGATAGGCGACCTTTACTTTTAAACAGGTCAGTAGTCTTGTTTTGTTTTTTGTGAATTAATTTTTTTCAACCAGTGCAGACCTACAAAATCGGACGCAACGCAGGCAGTGATTTGTATGAGCGTAAAACGCAACGCTTAAGTTTTGGGTGTACGTACTTTTTTCAAATTTCCGTAATGGTAGGAAGTGCGAGGACAAGCGAGTGAAAATAATCTAGCATAATTTATAGTTTTGTTTGAGAAGTCGTTATATTGCAGCTATCATAACAAACGATACGTGTCCCAGGATCTAAATTATACACTTCATGCGTGACGTATAAAAACTCATAAATTTTCTTCCACTAATTGATAAAGTTAGGCTGTTTTAATGTTGTAAATTTCGCATGTAAATTTCTTTTTTTAATTTTCGCTTTTTTGAATAAAATTGTGAAATTTATTACAAGTCAACTTCACAAAATTAATATTCGCGAAATTATTTTAATAAGCAACAATTAAAAAGTTTCTTCTCGCCCACTTTTTGTGAAATTAGTTAGCGTAGTTTTTTTTAAAAAATTACGTAATCTTAATTTTTTCATGTATTCGAAAAATAACCTTGATTCTAATGATGTTGTTTGGTTTTGTATTCAGTGTACTACTCCGTCAAAACCCTCACAATGTGCACGAATGGCACAAACGTATTCAGCTTCACGAGGACAAACCTCACGAAGTTATCAACACTTATTCCGAGGCAGTGCAAACAGTCGATCCCATGATGGCGTCTGGAAAGCCGCACACTCTCTGGGTGGAGTTCGCAAAATTTTATGAAAAACACGAACAGCTGAAAGAGGCGCGTATCGTGTTCGAGAAAGCATTGAAAGTGAAGTATCGACACGTGGACGACCTGGCTAGCGTTTGGTGTGAATACGCCGAGATGGAAATAAGAAACGAGTACGGTATATTTTTCTCGATTCCGTACTTTTTATTCCGACTTAGGTGGCCAGCGCTATAAGATTACTTGAAAATTAAGTCTAGAAAAATTGGAAAATAGTTTCATCTTCATCATTTGTGCAAGGTTTTTTATTATCTATTTAAGTAGGATAGCATGTTTTTAGTTTAATTCTTTCACTTACACGTTAATTGATACGTATAGCTCCTGCCTTAATAATAATCTTGTAAATCAAAAAATTGTCTGTAGGATTATTGACTGATAACATCCTAAAACTACTGTCGCCTTCGTTTATTTTTAATACGTTTGTTTTTCTTTAAGTAATTACGACCAAGCATTGAAAGTTTTACGACGAGGTACGTCTGTTCCCCGTAAGAAGATTGGTACTAGTTATTACGACCAGAAGGAGCCCGTTCAAAGCCGTGTGCATAAGTCAATCAAAGTATGGTCGATGTATGCTGATCTCGAAGAAAGTTTAGGTACCTTCCAGGTAGGTAGTGAAGTGAAAATTGTTGAATTTGATGAAATTTTAATCTGCTCTTCAAGCTTATCAGTCTGAGAACTTTTATTTAAATGCGTCTTAACACAAGCTGATATAAGGATACAGTAACCTTATGTTATTTTTTTTTAAGACATTTCTTTTTGTTTCTTTAAATTTGTGAAAAAGCCTTAAATCAGCATTGGATAAAAGGAGGAAAGGGACCATTCAAAAAGTACGTTAGCTGAAATAATCATCATTTCTGTCCCTCCTCCACTTTGTTTACTGAAGTTTGCTTTTAACTCCCTTCTTTCTCTGTCCGAAATACGTATTCGAGACGCCACCAACCCCCTCCACCGCTTGTCCTTTTTTTGTTCGTTACAACATAACCCTCGTCCGTACTCCCTAGAACACTTTTCAAATGTAAGCATGGCCAGCATATATTGCAAACCCGAGCATTAATTACCCGAACATGTTTTCATGACCGGCGTTGCCTACAGACCATAAATATGACTTGCTGTATTTGTAATTTTTCTAGTTTTATGGCAATGTTTTTGCTGTTTTCTTCATCAACCAAATTTGACGATTTTCAATTACCTTAAAACTCGATTTGGGAATTGTGTATTCGAAACAACTTGATGTTTTATTAGCCTCTAAAATTGATTCCAAGTTAGCGGAAATATTTGTGAGCTACCTTTATGACGAAAGACATTTTTCATTTCAGTCAACGAAAGCTGTTTACAATCGTATCATCGACCTTCGCATTGCAACACCTCAGATTATCATCAATTTTTCCGCTTTTCTTGAAGAACACAAATACTTCGAGGAATCATACAAGGTAGCCATAATTTAAGAACTTGAGTCGCATTTTTTTTTTTTTTATAAAATTAGTTTGTGTTACGGATCGTGCAAGGCGGTATTTCTGGACATAAAAAAGCAAAAAACTTGATGTAAAACGTTAAAAGTGTCATAACTCACTTGATACATGCCGCGTATGGCATATGTTATTTTTCGTAAAGCGCGTAGTGGTATCGTACAACTTGCGTTAGACGTCCTAAGTGACGTAGTTTTGTATCAGGTGATATGTTAAGTGTCGTAAAGCAATGTAGTGTGTGTCGTACTAGTCGTTTATTCGTTACATGACGTGCTAAATATCTTACGAGATGAGTTAAGTATGGTAAGATGCGTTTTAAGTATCGTACGGCATGTCACTAATTTTGTCGATTTCGAGAAGACATCATGTCGTAGACCTATTTTTGTACCCAAATGACGTTTTCTGATCATTGTTTTTTAGGCATATGAGCGAGGCATCGCGCTATTTAAATGGCCTCACGCTTACGATATTTGGAATACGTATTTATCGAAATTCATAAAGAGATATGTAAGTTGAAATATTTTGTACAATAGTGTATAAAGTATGATTCACTCTCAAGAACTCGAGTACTCAACTTTAAGAGAACTCAAATTTTTTACTCGATCTCTTGACTCTTATGCACAGGCAAAAACACTCGAAAACTCGAATATTGCATGGCCGCATATTTATCTAATCTTTCGACAATTTTTCAACATCTGATTTCTCTATTCATTTTTTTGACCAAATCAACGTTCCAAATTTTAAGAGAAACGGTGAGAAACTCGTACTTTTTCTCGGTCCTGAACAAGCCGAGTTTTTCGACAATTATATGTATGATAAAAAAACCTACTTTTTATTTTTATTGCTATACAGGTCGAGCTGTAGTTTATTATTCGCTTAGATTTAAAAATTGAAAGGTCTTTTCATTTAATTAAAACGTTGCCTTGTACTTTAGGGTGGAAGCAAGTTAGAAAGAACCCGAGACTTATTTGAACAATGTTTAGAAAAGTGTCCGGAAAAGTTCGCAAAATTCTTTTATCTCATGTATGCTAAACTTGAAGAGGACTATGGGTTATCGAGACATGCTATGGCTGTGTACGAAAGAGCTACCAAGGCTGTGCCTAAATCTGAACAATACGAAGTGAGTACCATCTTGGCTTCTTATACAGTTGATGTTAAACAGGTTCCTTAACTGATATGACATGTGCAAAATAAACATGGTCCGTGGAGTCCTAGTGGAAATATAATGACACTAGTCGTTAGCCCGTGGAAAAATCCATGGGTTCGCCCGTCGCAGCTAAGCTACCATTTTGCGTGACAGACAGACAGACGTATACGGGTAATTTAAAATAGATAATATAGATATCCTTAAAATATCGGTATTTTGTTTAAAATGGCGGAGTGTAAGTTATTTCAACAGAAGTCTTTCAGTCAACCCGACAAAACATTGAAGTAAAGAAAAGCAGGATTTGGGCTGACGTTCCTTTAATTTTGTCCCGTGTTTCTAGACTGTTGTTGACTGATGTATTCTTTTTCAGATTTTCAACATCTATATAAAACGCGCTTCGGAAATGTTTGGTATAACACACACACGGGAAATTTACGAGAAAGCCATCGAAGCGTTACCAGACCAGAATGCCAGGTAAGAATTCGACCTGATAATTTAAAGGTAAAGTTCTTTTTTTCATAATTCGCTTTGGGATAGCACTCTATTAAAGCTATATTTTCGCCTCCTTTTGATAACCTTGACTGGAAACAGTGATATCAAAAATATTACATTCCCTCTAACAAGCCTGCAAAATATAGATATCGACAATTCAGCGATAATGATTTTGGTTTGTTAATTAAACACGTACTGCGACACTATAACAATATCTTTTTACCAAAATGACAAAAGCTATGGTTGTCTGAAACTCGACCTAGACAATTTATCCTCATTACTTTTTCTTTAACGGTTAATAAAACGTTTAATGTTGAGTTCGTCTCGAGGTTTGGTTTCTGTGTGTTGTATAACAACTCTTTTTTCAACTTCTCCTCTCTTCTGTGTGACCACACAACTAATACTGGTTGACGTTAAACGAAAAACAATAACATAACGAAGTTGAATGACTTTTAATTGCGATAGTATGTTGTTGGAACGTTTTGACGAACCCAGGTTTAGAATGGAAAGTAACACGAGATATTTTCATTGAGATGTTTAGATTCAACATTTCACGGACGCTAGCCCTTTATATTTTTTGATCTTCTATCTAGCTGTGTTTCATTTGTACAGGGTGGAGTAAATAAAGTTGGTTATCATACATTCTGCTTTCCTAAATATCACAAATAAATAATAAATATCACGAGGCCACTCAGTAAGTCCATAAACCACAAGAATTTATGAATTCTATGTAGCTACATTAATACCTGCAAACAGCAATCAATTTCTTTAGGTTAAAGTGTTACCTAGTCTTTTTTTTGGCTGGACTAAATAAACCTGTCGAATTTTCACGCACCCAACCTAGACACGTTTTAGTTTTTAGTTGTAGTGTGCTTATTACTTTCCAGCTCCTGCTTTTAGGCGACTCTGCAACGTTTACTCGTTTTACTGGTCGAACTAAAAATGCCCCTTGGCCGTTTCGTTTGTTCGTAATTTTGATATTAATTTATTTTGTCATTTTTTTAGAGATATTTGCATGAGGTACGCTGAGTTGGAAACCAAACTTGGCGAGATTGATCGAGCACGAGCAGTGTATAGCTATGGTTCGCAGATGTGTGATCCGAGGGTGAGTGCTAATTATCTCCTGTACTAATCTATAAAGAATCGCATTTGTATATTGTGAAATTGATATTGACTTGTTTTAGTTTGTAAAAAAACTTTTAAAATGAATATTCAAATCAGTTTATTCTTCTTATGAAATAACGACAAATCCTCTTGCTCAAGAATTTTCGACCTACCTAAAGATAATTTGAGGAGTGTCTTATGTAATTCCCAGCAGATACGCCTTATCTATCATACCTTTGGGCGATGACATCTAAATAACTGATAAATATTTTTGAGTGATGTGCAGCGCCTTCTTTAGAGCCTTACCATTTCTCGCTGCAGACAATTAAACTGTAATGTCTGTAATCTTTTGTCATTCTTCTTCTGTTTCAGTTAACAGCTAACTTTTGGAAGGCGTGGCATGATTTTGAAGTGAAACATGGGAACGAAGATACATTCCGTGAAATGTTAAGAATTAAACGGAGCGTTCAAGCTCAATACAATACGCAGGTTAGTGCGGGAAGTTGCTATTGAAATAATCCTGTCGAAAATCCGATTAACAGCAACCGGTACTTGATTTCGTCGTCTAAATTAGCTACTTTAATTGGAGAAACGTCATGAAATAAACATTCACGAATTTCGCGAAATTCGACTTTTTTCGCGAAAGTTTATCTTTTCTAAATCGTTGTTTCACTGTTTTCGCCAAATAACCACAAGGTTAAAAGATCAATTCATTAATAAAAGTTTCTCGAAAGATGGCATAGTTATGGTCATTGGGTAGAGATCGGTTTAAATTTTTTTTCTCAGCAAGAAGTTCAAAAACGAAATACTTTCCGATTGCTAACATCGTGAAAGTTTGTCAATTTGTGGATTCGCGAACATTTATCAAAGAAAATTGCGCATTTTCGAATCCGCTAAAGTTTCTCCGATTAATGTTCTCGAAATCCGAAATTACTCGCTGTTAGAATTATTAAGAAGATTCATCAGACCTTCACAAATTAACAATGTTGAATTATTCGATGTAGATTCAAATTTGCACAGAGTAGGATATGTCCAATTTTTTTTATTGTCTAAGAAACAACATTTTTAATGCTTAGAATATTTTTTATTTAGGTTAATTTTATGTCTGCGCAGCTGTTAGCATCTCAAGCCAACGCAGGTACGAGGCTCCTAAGGGAGGCGTTTTTTATCCTACTATTATTAGATCGACACGAGTAAAATTTGAAGCCATATAATTCATAAATATAAAAGCGAAAATTTTTGCCATAATTTGTCACTATTTTTTTTTAGAAACGGCTACAAAGAACGAAATGGAGAAGCTAGAAGAAAAAGCGGCTGCCCTTGCTGAAGATGCGGAAAAAGACAGACCAGCACCCCCGCAGACGCAGCCTCCTTCTAAGAGTGTGCTTTTCGTTCGAGGTGAAACACAAGCAGAGAGTCTTGCTGATGTTGAGAGTACAAACAATCCTGAAGAAATCGAGCTGGCTGAAGATAGTGATGACGAGAGCAGTGAAGATGATGGTAGGATACAACGCTTTTAAGTGCGCCAAACAATATTGCCACCCAGTTAGACTGCAACTTAATAACAATGCCGCCAATGAGAGTGCCGCCAATATCGTTAACACTTCGTCTCTATAAAAATATCCTTTCAAGTGATAAAGTAACATAATCCATGAATTCATGATTTTGTTATTCGTCCCAAACACCTCTCTTAATATTTCCTCAAGGTGGTTCGGCATAAATATCACCGTGTACATATGACTCAAAGAATACTGCACTATACTACGACTGTTTCGTTCCTTCTGTGACTATTCACGTGACCGAGTTATTTAATTGTGGTTTTATTTTCAGGCGATGTTCGACTGGAACAAAAAGAAATACCAGAGGAGGTACGAATTTGTGTGACGGTTTATTTGTACTTATTGAGACTAAATCCTAAATTAAGAAAAGTGTTCTAGCAGTAAAAATTATTTCATTGTATAACTTTTTAAAGCATTCACCTCGTGGGAAACTAACCATGTGTTGGTTAAAAAGTGTCGTAAAGTTTGATATTGCGTGAGAAGCTGTTATGTGAAGATTTTTTATATGTTTCTAGGTCAGCCATATAACAGTTTAGCTACTCCAGTTTAGCTGTAGTTTTGTTCTAAGACTAAATAACTAAAAGGCGCCTGCGATGCTGGTGGTCGAATTAAGAAATTTCAGAAAGTAATTGAAACGCTTATGAAAGTGAACTTCGGACATAGTCTCTAGCATTTTCATAGAGAAAAGCAGTCTGGTGACGAGGTGATATAGCGTGACAAAAAGAAACGATAACTTAAGGCTTTGTTTATGTTCTTAATTATAAAAGTAATATTTTTATTATATAAAAAAACATTCTTTAATTATGCATGTTTTAATTATACAATTAACTTTAATTTATTTAATTTATTCAAAGGTATTTGGTGGAATAAAAAAGTCGGATTGATTGATCAAAGAAACGAGTTCTGTTGTGATAAAAGATCTTAATGTTGTTAGAAGAAACGTATTAATTATGAAATGGGAGGGTAAAAACAACATCAGCAAACGCTGTCGGAACCAGTTATGTTTTTTTATTCAATGTAACGACAAAAGTGCGACGTCACAAATATCTAATTATAAACGCCGGCTGTTTTTATTTTACTGTGAACGTTTTAAAAATAATTCTTATCTTTGTTGTTTTACTATTTTGAATAAAATTGTGATGGATTTATATCTAGCGAATAGCTCATCAATAAAAACAGTGCCGTGACACGAGAAATGATGTTGTCATTGTGTATACGACTCGAAGGACGGAATAATTTAGAAAATTCGCTGTCGGAAGTTTTTAAGTACAACATTGACATATGAACCGCAAACAAAAACATCACATTCGTTGGAACAGCCATAATAGTCGAAAGGTTAACTTTGGGCGCCACTGCAATTTCCTTTACTTTAAGATATTTTCAGGCAAAAAAAATAAATTATGCTGTAATTTCGAAATAAAAACCTACGGAGTTTGGCGGGATTATGTGTTGAAACATCTTAAGCTAAAAAAAATTTATTTCTAAGATTCATATTGATTCTGTAATCTGCCTATTTTTATTACTACCATAGCTAAGAAGTCCTGGAGAGGATAAAAGTAAGGAAGGGGGAGAACTAGTCTTCACTCTCAAGTAACCTACCGCCAAGGACAAATTAATTTTGGTATAAATTTCGATTTCGATAATTCTGCATGACTAAACTTGCTTTTAGACTCCACGTCATCTGGTCGGCGTTGTAAAATGGATCTAAGTTTGCAAACCCCACAGAAATGACTTGTTTATCTCAGCTCTTCTCAATCTATTTGCGATTTCAGATTTTGAGTAATAAGTGATGGCCCCGAGAAAATTAAAAAACTGGTATTTTGCGAAAACCGCGAAGTCACAAATCTGAAAGACAACGAAAATGTTCGCTATTAATTTTTAGATTTTTTTTTTTCATTTTGTGTTTATTTTAGTTTTATTTCGCAAATATTTATTCGTCAACACGCATTCTTTTACTCTAGTACCAATTTGTATTCCCAAGCTCACTTATAGTGAAGTCTAATTGTAATTTTGAATGTATTGAATGTATATGTACTGTTTTAAAGAGAGCTGTCAAAGGTGTAGGGTAGTTAAACATTATCTCTCTTGAAGTAAATACTGTATAACGTATATTGACTGAGCTTAAAATGTATGCGTAAGTACATCCAGCCTTGAAATATCAATGACGTATAATTAATTTTTTTCAGCAATTTAAGCTTATGCCTATCAGAAAGTTTGTGAAATGTTTAATTATTACCACAAATGAATACTATTAGTGTCAAACTGTTTTTAATCGGAAACATAACCAGTACCTCGAAACGCACAACGGATGTAATATAAATTAAAAAATCTACCTTGTTACAATCAGTGTTCTGGTTTATCAAGCTAATTGAACACCCAACTCATCACCTTTTCCTTTTCTCCTACTGCTTCGAAAGTGGGTATGATTTTATTTTTAGTGTTAAAAATGACTGATTTTAAAATTGATACGACTCCAATCCCTCGAAAACGGCGCAAATACGCATATATATATATTAGTCAGGGCTTTTAGTTGTCATAAAAATATGTTAGCGTTACCACAGAACGTCTTATACTTGACTCGTAAAAAACCCACCGTGGTTTATTTGAAAATGGCTTCTTCAATCAAAATTTTTTATCCGCAAGCGAGAAATACCCGAAAAAAATTTGATGTAAGAGATTTAAAAAACTTAGTAAATATGCTGGCAAAAGGAAAGTTCATTCGCCTTAATTTGATAAGAGATGTGTTGAACCATATTTTAAATTTTTTTATATAGTTCCTTTATTATAATTTTTATATCATCCTGTGTCAAATGTAATGTGGTCTGTCACCATTCCAGTATCCACACGTGGAGTAATTTGTTTGAAGGAAATTTACAAGATTAAACATACGGTTGACGTCAAAGAGCTCGTGTCTCCATGGTATATTCAGTGTAATTTTGATTTATAAACGCACATCTCTGAGACTGAATGCAGAATCAGGTTGAAATTAGAACAATATAGAGCACTGAACACGCGGTCTTTTGAATCATAGCCAAACACAATGGCACCTAAACAAAGTAACGGTCAGGTCTTAATCAATTACAATTATACTAATGCGCTCTTAAAGTCTGCTTGTTGTCAGTTAATGCTATAATTCTTTCTTTATATTTGCAAAAAATGAATTTACGTTCACAAAAATCGTGACTTTTGATTCGTGGCTACCATATTTGTTTGCATCTTTCAACCGTACCTTCACTGACTATTAGAATCGTGTCCATCCGTGACCGACACAGTTGGATTTTATTCTAAAGACTCAAATAGGGTATTTGCTGAAATTTTTTTTTTTCAAATCTCACATAAATGGAGGACGAATGTATTGTTTGTATTTCTTATATGAGGGAGGAGCCAGGACACCCACCAGATTTTTTTTACCACCGGAAAAAATTACGCAATCGCAATCGAATTTCCTGGTACTTTTTGATTGGTTATTTCTATTGTTTTTTACTCACATGACCATTATCGGCAAATCCTTTGTTTTAAACACGAAAGGCCTTATTCACTCACCCAAAAAAAAAAAATAATCAATTCTGTTACTATTTAAGAAGGTAAGATGCGATCAGGCTGGATTTAGTTCGGGGTTTGCTCTAAGAAATTATTTTGTGTTAATTGGCGTATTTGAATAAGGGTTTTCCCCTGACACAATGATTTGCGTCTAGCCATTCGTATGAGAAAAACTGAGTTTTGATATCCTCAAAGAAGCTAAGTTAGCTAGGCTAGAGGAAAGCATGTTAATTTTTTAAGATAGATGGTAAAAATTTCCGAAATTTCGTGTTGCCGCTATTCCCAGGAACAGATAAAATGACGGTCAAACTCTTAAAAAAAAAAAAATCTTTTTGAGCCATATAACCGACACGTCCCATAGCGGACATTAAGGTCCCGATTTACAACACCCTCTGAAATCGACTTACTTTTGGCGGACACCTCCAATAAAACAATTCTTATAAAAAGTCAATAGAGTTTTATTCAATGAGTTTTTTTCACTATACCCCAACACCTCAGTAAATTTAAGAAGAACCTCTATATAGCGGATACCTCTATATAGCGGACACCTCTATATTGCAGACACTTTTGCATGTCCCATGGTGTCCGATACAGAGGGTAAAATATCAATTTTTTATTTTAATGTTATTTTGAGGTGAGGTGATGGGTGGTTTTTCGATAGCGTGACTTTTACTCGTAACGATGTCAAACCCAATGCTATTCACTTGGACTATAAGAAAGTTTGACGCAACAACAACAAACATTCAAAAGAAAAATTCATGTATAAAAAAAAGTACAATTTATTTGCAATATTCAAAAAAACAACCACCGACTTAATAAAAAATCATTTTTTATTTCAAATTTATATTTAACTGAAAAATCTCATTGAAAGTACGAGAAATCCAACTCAGGCTTTTAATATCCGATTACACTCAGTCCAAATCACAATATTGTTGATAAAAATGTCGAGTACATTAAAAATATTATAACTAGAATATATTACAAAATTCTATTTCTTTTCAAAATTTCTAAATCTTTTTTTTTTTGTTGATTAACTGCATTTCCACACAAACACACTAAAAATAAGAAAACCATATTAGAAATCGCAGTTTATAATAACAGCGAGAAACCAAGGACGTCTTTTAACTACCTTACAGCCCCTTCCAACATAAGTTTAATACACACTGTAAAAGGAAGTTTAAGCGCTATTCTTGGGGTTCTCATGCGAAGCAGAGCTTAGGGTCATCATAAGAGCCGTCAAAATCAATTACGACGCACTTACCAGCAATCATCTCCTCCTGTACTTATCAAGTATCTGTCATCATGCGTGAATTGAACATTAGTCACGTGCGCAGAATGTCCAACGTATTTCTTTCCCTTTGTCTAAACGAGACATCAAAAAAGCTGTAAAGGCGAGGCGATGAGGAACACATCAGAGAAAATAAATTAGCATGCTAGTAACGAATGACGCAGAATCTCCCGTGATGTCATAACGGTTTTAATATTTCCGTCGCATTGCTTCACCGTATCGAGATATAAAATAATCAGGAAGTGTAGCCACGCAACGGTAGCGAATGTGTCGTTGTTGAACATCTGATTCGATACATAATAACAACCGCTAAATTAGTTTTAACCAATACGTAATGATTTTTTTCTCAGAATTCACATCCTTACTACCAACATAGCGAGCGTGACGTAATATATATTTGCCGACATAAAAAATAACTTTCAACGCAATATTCTGGGAGAAATCCAGACATAAATGGCCGACAGATATGAAAACGGACCGACAGGCGCGACAAGCCATCAAACCGATGTATTATCTAAGATAGAAGCCGGTTACTTGGCAACGTAGACAGTAACGATACACATCCTCACACATCCAGTGAAAAGACAAACAGAGGAGGAAAGAATTTGAATCATTTAAAAAGATTGCGTAATATATATACATATATCAACAATCTTTGTGTTGGGCGGTGAATAATCACTTATAGTCAAGTACTTGATCATCTACAAACTTGTTTTAGCTTTGTAAACCTCCAACATAACATTGCGCACAAAGACACAAATAGTTCCGAAACTAAACCTTGCACTGACAACGATAAAAAAAATTCGAAAAAAAAAACAGTGACACGATAACTTCAAATATCTATCAACATGTCGTATCTTTTAACAAAGAGTTAAGAAAAGTCAATACAGACGACCAACCTCCCACAAAATTCTGTCAAAGTTGTATGCACAATTGTACACAGACGTTTTGAAGGTGTTTGTGTTTGCTTGATAGCAGATCCACGTGTTAGTTTACATTGTTTATTGCGGATAAATAACCGAATTGCTAAAAGCATACTTTACTGAAAAAGACACATCTACCTTGTATCCGCCTGTCGTCATGACAACAGAAAAGCAATCTTTCAAAACAAATACATGAAGTCAATAGAAAAACCGGCAAGTCAACGTGTTGACGCTGACGTCAATAAAACGTCGGACACAATTATCTTTTTCGTGTCCAAATTCGCATGTTATTCGTATGCAATAATTATATTTTTGGGTGTGGCCAGTCCCCTTATGTTCTATTCTTTGTACATCAAATCTCTATATATCCTCCATATCAAACATTCCAACAATCCGTGCCAAATTAATTGTCATTTCAAAAATGACCAAAGTCCATTTTCAATTACCAAAGAAATTCTTCCATAGATACCTTAGACCTTTGCATGCACTCCCAGGGAATAACATCGACTCAGATGTTGACACAAATTTGACAGGACGCTACACAGATGCGAACATCACGAGGTCAAAAATTCCAGGATCGTCACATCCTTCGCCCTCAACTTTCCCTTATTTGGCAAGATTTCATAGAACTTGTAATATAAAACAGTACGATAAAACTTACGTAACGTTCGGAGACGGGAAATTTGTACAACTTCACGTAACCAAAGTCATCTCCTGTGGTTAGTGTTCTACCAGTGTGAGTTAAGTGTGTACAGTTTATGTCTCCTTTGTCAGCGTTCTTCGGCCAAATACCAATCACATCGCTGCCCAGTGTGCTAAGAAAACAACGCAGCATTATAAAACAGGCGTTTATTCATGGATCTTCAGAAAAAATAAAAAGTTTTTGAGCTGAAGTAGTAAGGGGAAAAACAGTGGGTTTTTGAACTTTTGTACTAATGGTTGTCACTGGTCAGGGCCAGATTTTAGAATTTCTGAGTAGATACGGTTTTCCCTTGACAAAATTTAGATTTGAGAGGATTTTGTTATCGAGATGTGATACAACTAATTCCCCCAGCGGCGAGGAGAAATACATACATACAGAATGCTTGATTGGAATGTCATCAACATAATCATTGTGTGCTTCTGCACGAAAAAAAAATTGGGAAGGATTACAAAATCGAGTGTAATGTCAAAACAGAGGCGCTGTGTTTCTATATGCATTCAGCGTGTTATCTCAAGGAGGCTTAGCGTTTTCTTGTACTAGAAAATTACTATTATTGTTAATATACCATATTTTTGCGATATTTCAAGGTTGCGAAGCTCACAGACACAGCAAATACCTAAGTGCACAATAATTTAAAAAATATTCAAAAATGACAAGGATGAATATTTAAATCTATCGAAAGATAATTTCCACAAAAAATCTATATACAACATTCTAACGCGATCTTTCGTAACCAAACTAATTGTTTTATGGAAATATTTATATTTTAAGGTCTCTTAAGGTTTTTCTCCACAAAATAGTTATATTCAAGGCTTTCAATGTCTGGCCATATACCCTTCCATATACTGCATGTTTAGCAGAAAAGATTTACACGACCAAAACACAACAGAGATGCGTCTCTAAATTCTATTACTGAAAAGAACATTCCTTACCACGTCCAAGAGCTCCATGTTAATCTAGAAATCTTTGCTTCATCTGCCACGTGTGTTCCATCCGGTACCGAGAAAATTAGCCGTTCGTAAGAGTCTGTGCACACCTACGAGAAAATGTAGATAAAAAAATACTGCAAAGGCAAGAAGCAAACTACTAAATAGTAAGAAGTTTAGTTTGACATAGAAATAAGCAACAATGCGTGACGTAATAGAGATATGCATTCACTCTTATGTGGTAAAGATTTCAAAAATCAAAACAATTCAGAGAATCTATTATTTATTGCAATAAAACTTAATTTTTTAATTTCGTTGAGTGACATTTCTAGAAGTTCAATTTTCGGCGCTGATTTCTATACCACATAGCTACATCAATTCCTCGCTTGGCCATTTAAAGGGTGATAAAAACAACCTCCTACAAAGAGAAATTATTGTGTTTAAAAAAATAATTAAATGAATACATATCGAAAAGATTCGAAATCCCTTTCCTCTCAAAAAATCAAATTTTCCGCTACGTTAAAACCACAAAATAGATCGTTAATCAGACTTAAAAAAAGGAAAAAGAATTTCCGAAATGTTGCATAACTGAAAATTAAAGGTCGTTACTCCGATTGTGTAAGTTTAACATGAAACCGCAGATGAGATGCATATACATAAAAATAGGGTGGTAACGATAAAACAGCTGTCCTTTTCATGCGGTTTACCCTCGGAAGGATATTATTAGACATTAATGACAATTACACAGGTTGGATGATGTGAGAAGTATTTCAAACAAAAAAGCAAAAGTAATAATAACGTTAGCCTCGCTTATCCAACTATCGCCTCCCATAAAATTTCCACGAAGAGAACTTTCCCCTTTCTTGGAGGTCAGCGGCACAATGCAACGGTTAACTACACAATAAAACGCTGACAATTATACATAAAGAAAACCACAATCAGCGGAACGAGGGTATAATTTCATACTTATATTTCCGTACTGCCGTACGGCTGACGACCGCCTGTGTTGCAACATCGGGAATTTTAATAAAAAATTATTATTGGATTAATTATTTGTTGGAACTATGATTTAGTGCTACATGTCACGGTTCTAAGCTACAGATTGCGTTTCTTTTGTTATATGAAGTAGAAAAAATTTTTTTAAAAAACTTTGTAAAAACAAATGTTTATGTCAACCTGCCTGTCCCATAAAAAAAACGTGTTTTTGCAAAAAAACAAAAACTTTTAAACCTCGACAATTCAGCTGCCATATCATGCATAAGAAATTATACACAAAATTTCAACGGTGCTATCAAAGGGAATTTTTCATAAACATTCCAGCAGTTCGACGTCTGACTACTGCCGCCGAAAATATCACGCACCTTACGTATTAAATTATTCAGCTCGTAAATTTATGCAGAGCCACTTGTTGCTAATTAATGCACATAATTAATTCGTGCCATAATGTAACGATATTTTCCGACCGTAAAGAAGAAGCCTCGGTAAAAAAACAAAACAAATAAGGAAACATTAAAAAAAACAAAGCGAATCTCCATGTACAAGCCTTTTTCTTCAGACTAAGTTTTTTCGGTATATTTTTAAATGAATGAAAAAACTTGAAGCAAAATATGTTAACAGCAGGCGTGACGTCACACAGCAGCGTTTACTAATCTTCACGCAACAATGAACTCGAAAACAACAAACAAAGAGGGAAGTTCTATGTCACCAAATAAAGACAAAATAACCTGAAAAAGAAAGTCTCAAATGTCGAAAATTTCACGTTTTTTGGTCTGCTCACATTGACCCAAGGAAATTCTTCCGCTTAACTGTGTTTCTTATTTTAACACCCAATGCTGTACAAGGATCTCGCATAGCATGGAGTTTCTAGAATTTCAACTTTAAAAACGCATGTCATTCTTGCCAACTACAGTAACAACTTTTATAGAACGATTTTATCTTTCCTGGGAAAAAATACTTTGAAGCACATTTAAACAAATCTCCACAAAGTATGGAAAGCGTTCGCACAATTATTGAAAATTTAAAATATTCTCCAACACGAAAATGGTGGAGAGTATTTTCCGCACAGTGATTTTAAACATTTCGCCATATACCGCTATCCAATCAGCGCGCGATATTTCATTAAGAGAACGAAAAAAAAAAAAAAGAAAAAAAAGAAGCATATGCAATATAACAAGTGGAAGCATATGTTTGGTGTAAACGAAAAAAAAAATGCACCACAACAAAAAGACGCTCAATTTCTTTCCCACGCGGTATTTTTTGGTGATTATTAAGACATCACAAATAAGAAAAGAATACAATAAAATTTAACAATAAAAAGATAATTTAACATCTGCTTTGTGTGGAAGATTTTACGAGTGTGATTGCAATTGAATGGTTATGTGATTCTTTTGTATAACTTTCTAACCCTAAATATACTGGCACCTAAAAACCTAAAATTTTACGAAATTCTCTATTGTTGGTAAAATATTAAAAATTCCGTTAGGATTGAGATTGGAACTTTAAATTTCCACCATAACTTTATTTCACCAAGAGGAGTCGGCTCTCGGACAATTTTCGGCACATTGTTGTATGGAACATGCGAAGATTCTATATGTCAAATAGCTTTTATTTGACAAAAAGAAAAACTGAAGTTAATGTAACAGACAGTTGTATTTTGAAGGAACTCCAAACGTCTGCTACAGAAAAAGTGCTGGCATCAGTATAATTTTATTGCCATTATTTTTTTCTTTTTATGACTGCGCCGAGTTTGATTCGATTTATGAAAGTCAATGCGAAATTATAGAAAAAAGCACAGTAACCGTGTGACACGGGATTAGCTAATTATAAAAGATATATAATAGCAACTCTTCGAAGTTCAACACTTTATTTGAATTTGCCTGTGTTTTTGGTTACTTTTTTCTAAATAAGTTCTCGTTTTATTCCCGTTTTGATGTTCACGTTTTCTATAGACACGCACATGCTCTGGAAATAACAACATATCAATGGAAAGTAAACAAGACGTACAATTTTTAAACAGTTTTGAGAACAACTTACTTTTAATGGGTCTCAAAACAATTTCGGGTGTGAAACTAAAAAAAAGTTATTTAGGAAGTATTTGCGTTATTTGACCTTTCAAATAAATTATCATCCCAACAACAAATATTTGAAAAATCCAATGCATTTCCTACAACCACATCGGGTATGTAGCCAGTATGTGTATGCCAGTTATATTTCAAAGGTTATTATTGAAAAACAAGTTGCGTAAATAAACAAGAAGACGCCAGATAGTGTCACCATCTTTTTTCGGTGTCAATGAAGTCACGCATGAAAGCAGAACGTGTACATAGTCACGTGAATCTTTCTAGGCACGACCTCTAAAAATAAGTCTACCAACAAGAACTAACTATCTTTTGATTGCATGACAAATGATTTGGTTCAACAAAACAAAAAGACAATCTTAACAACTTCGTCTCCACTATCGTCTCCAGGACACTTTTTAAGTTCACTTGTGTGATTTAAAAGAATAAACAAGGACGAACTTGGCAAAAATGTAACTCATATGGTTGCTAAAGATGGTAGAAAGGGCAGTAAGTTGCATTATTGCAAGTTGCAAACACTACACCCCTATAGAACAAATACGAAAGTGTAGGATTTGGTTTAGAGTGGAGACTGACAAGGAGGCCTTGTGTAGGACAAAAGTTTACACTTCGAAACTAACACAACACAACTTCCCAAAACAAATGATTTTTCCATCATATTGTTTATGTCAAGATTTAACTTTACTTTGCAATGGTGTGGCAGAACTTTTTTCTAAAACCATTTTATATATTATTTAGTTAACTAAATTATCTTAGGTCTCATTTTGAGCGCTATTTTGGATATTGGACGTTACTTTGGACATCCCGAGCTTCTCGTAGCTAGTAACCTTTACGTTTACTGCAGCAAGCAAGCTAGGTGTGCGTGCGGACGTGATCTGAGTATAAATGCTAATTTGAAAAACAAATTCACATCTAGTTAAGAAACAAATAAAAAGTACAAATAGAAAAAAAAAATGGTGAAAGTTTATTACAAAATATAATCACAAAGAAAAAAACAAAACAAACAGGTCCTCTGTTGTCGTAGCTACAACCTGAAAATTGCAAATGAAAAATAATTTTTTTTAAAGGTAAATAGTACTAGCATAGGATATGCTATGCGCAACAAAGACACGCTCAAAATGGGGTGTTGTAAGATGACAGGCCCTATATTTCAAAAAGGGCGTTGTGAGAAGACACGCCCCACATTTAAAAAAAGGTGTTGTGAGAAGCACATTAATAAATAATGCTCTTAGTTTCACGCTCATAATCATTTTCATTTTAATAAAAAGACGCAAAGAAATAGAAAGATGAAAAAAAATTAAAGCATAAAAATAACAATAAGTAGTAAAAACGTCCCCAGCATCACCTTTATTTTCTAAACTATAAAAAATGGTGCTTTCATTCTCTATCACCGTACAGTTTTTTAATCCTATTTTTAAAAAAATTATATACGTTCCACAATTTTCACTTTTTTTCTAAAATACGTTGTTTTATATTTTGTTGAAAGCAACGGATGAATGTAAAGACAAGGAATCATAAAATATGCATACAGTATGGTATTCTTCTATGAGAAGAACTACTAGTGAAAACACTGGAGAGTGGCTATCAGTAGAATGAAATAAATTGGGCAAGGCGGCTTAGTAAAACAAAAAAAAATTAATGCAATTGACCAAAATTATTTGTTTTATAAATAATTTGATATAGCTAATTCCTTGGAACCACTTTTATGTAGAGATGAACATGGTATGTGAGTTGCACTTGGGTAGGGCTACATATGGCAGCTACGTTGGATAGGCTTAAGACATATTACAGCCAAAATTAGGTGAGGGTGTCATGACAGCTACAATTGTTTCAGAAGTTTATAGAGATATTTAGTTGGTAATTTTATCGATCGAAAATTCGAAAGAACATTTTTTTAAAGAACATTTTCTCAGTTCTTTAAAAAATATGACCAAAGACTTTTTCGAGATTGCGGTTTGTTAAAAAAAAACTTAACCTAGCTTGTCCATGCCATTTGGCTAAAATAGCCTCAGCCATCAAAACAAAAACGAAAATGAGGGTGGAACATAAACGAGTGCTTTATTATTGATTCCATGTATCGATTCCAAAATAAAACCCAAGCTCGTGTAGTAACAGCAGATTAAAACGTGAACTTACGACACTAGGGTGAAAAAACGGATTTCTTTCGTTGATGTTGTGGCTAGCTTCTTTTTTCTTATTAATTGTTTAGATGTAACAGCTAATAAACCGAAAGATTGTAAGGTCGACATGTCTTTAATCAATTCATAAATGGATTAGAAGAGGCGATATATATCTCTTCTGCACGATCAAAAGATAGTAAACACGAAAAAGGCCATATTTATGAAGTAATAATTTATAAAAATCAGTAAATCTTAATTCCAGGTGGACTGCCCAGCTTTCGAAAGAGTTTTTAATTTATAAACTTCTGGGTAACACCAGTATTAAATGCACTTGAAAACATAAAGCGATCTATAATCTCTTCTCCAACGTGTATAAAAAATGTTTGAGGAGTTTAAATCCACTGTATTTCTATTTTTTTCAAAACGAAAATAATTCTTTATTATTCAAGTATTATTAGGAGCTCAGCCTTGAATAACCCTTATCTTAATTTTTAGCTTTCACTAAAATTCAAACTTAGTAAATTGTTCTCGTAAAACAGTGTAGCTGGCTGCATACACGAGTTCTGCACGAGATCCCATGCACGACACAAGCGATGTATCCATACCTGTGTGTATAAAAAAATAACAGTTGGTTATATGCACAGAAATATATGTACGAAATATTGTAGCTGCGGCAGCTGAAAACTAGATCAAAATCCATGCACAGTATAAGGAATTTATGCTTATTGTAAACATTATCCAAAAGGAAGAAATATGAATACCGTTTACAAAAATTTTATGGCCATCTGCGAAACACCCCCGTCTTATGCTGTAAAAAGATAACAGCACTAACATACAACATACGCACTTCGTATGTACACACTAAACAGCTGATTCAAGTTGCTATGTGCGAAAGCTGCAAGTACAAAAAGAATGTTAGCTTTTCCAGCTTGTAGTGCACACGAAGTCGAAATGAAAGTCAAATATTAATTAATAACACTTTTAGCACATCTTTTCAAAGCAATTTCGCAAAGCAAGCACTCCTCATTGTTCGTTGTTGCTGCACTGCAAATTTTACATTTATCTTATCTGGGCTCTAATTACTGCAGCCTGTAAAGACGGGGGTCATAGATGCAGTTTTTTTGCCAGAAGATAAAAATAAAAAATAAAATGATTAGGCGATATAAAAACTTTCGTTTTATAAATTTTCCCTATCTTCTTAGTAATTGCACAAAAACACTTTGCTAGTTGTCGTTTGGATTTTCCCTTTTACAAAAAATGAGACATGGTTTTCCAGGAAGTTTTTTTTGGGGGGGACAGGAAATCCCCCCCCCCAAAAAAAAAAAAAATGAGAGCAATCTATGCACACAAGTAAAGGCATGCCCTAACATGACCTTTTTATTATTTTGTTATCATGACTAATGGTAATTGCACAATTTATCATTACTGGTGCAACAATACAGGATTTTCCCTAGTTTACAGTACGAAATAATCTTTTCTTGATGTCCCAGTTTCTTTTTCAAATACCTAGCGAAAAAACTAAAAAAAGAATAAGACAATAAGACAAACTGTGCTATTTGTTCAACAAAAAGACAACCCTCGTCTTTCAGTTTAAAACTCTTCCTAAGTAAACAAAAAAATAACATCTCATTTCCCTATCTTTTCTGCGTGTCTTGTTTAATCAGCAATTAATAGTTAATTAATGCAAAAAAGCTTGGCTATTGTTCGAGACAATTTGATTACCATGGTTTAAATCGTACCATTTAATTTGCGTTGACAAGCCAACCGCAGCTAGCGTAACGATAATTTACATAAGAATGGATGTGTCATTAAATTAATTGAAAATGGAAGGCGTCAGTTTTCCCCAAAGTAAACAAACCATGGAAGTGCATTTAAAAAAATATAATTTAAACGATTAAAAGTCTGGGCACTAATGAACATAATCAAGTGATATCACACAGGTTAGATGAACTCGACAACAATATGCCATTATATAAAAAAAGTTAGAGCTTCGTTATTTTTCTCTATTCCTGAATGTTATGATTTTTGATATTTATATAAACTGCAATCAAAGAATTTGAGACGCGCGAAACTAAAGTAAAAATTAGACTTGAGATTTTATGCTTAGGATGCGGTTGTTATTCAACCTCGCTCTTATGGCGCATGTTTTCGTGCTTACATCTCGGCTGGTACACAATATCATCCAGAAAAAAGTTACGTAAATATGTTACTGTAAACAGACCAGTGGGTGAGTCGAAAATAGCTTTCTTATGTTCTAATTTTTGTGAGAGATAGGTGGGTCATGGTAGTAATTCTAAAGCGTTAACCTAGGAGAGTAAAAGTGGTTCCTTTTCGATTCACACTATACTAAAAAAAAGGTGAATTATCAGAATTTTATAAATTGTTTGTTGAAGACTGTACGGAAAGAAGATCAAAAGATTTCATGTTCAAAATATTAAATTATCACAGATTAAAGTACACGGTTTTTTTTATTTTTTAACAAAAAAATATATTACGTTCTAATGCGCTTTACATTTCAGAAAAAAAGAGCTGTCGCCAGTTTTTTTACTCAAAGAATTTGATAAACATAAGAAATATCCATTGCATAAATTTATTTTCAAAACAAAAAAATCTATTTATAACTGGTATAAATTATGCGCTTGATTAACTTTTAGAATAAATTATAATAAAAAACAAAAGAATAATAGATTGAGAAACGTAATCTTATTCGATATCGACAAAACAATGTACAAATATTAGCAGGAGCCCGGGTTGTTATTAAAAATGCGAACTTTGCATAAAGAGCTCATTTAACATCGGACCACGAGAGAGAGCACAGGAATGAGAAATACAGATTTAAAATTTGTGGACATGTCAAAAAGAACAACCTTACAGAAGGAAGTTGAAACTTGTTCAAAAGCACGTAGAACTAAAACTGTGCACTTCGCTGATGACTGTGGTTTTCTACTTGTTCGCAATTACAATTTACCAGAAACCGAAAAAAAGCCCATCAAAAAATTATCTAAGTTATCGAACTTTACAGAATGTGAATACGAAAACGACGAAATATACTTAGAATCAACACTCACGAATCGTACGTCAGTATTCGGTACTATCGTGTCAAGAAACCCGAACATTTTATGCGACGAACTTAAAATTATTTACAGTTGGGACAACAATAACTACAGATCGACTTTACCCTATTTATTGGGAAGCAATAAAAGACAGCGATTTTTATTTAAAATCAACGTACCGAAAAAGTTTATACAGAAAGACGAAAATAAGTCGGTGAGATTTTATATTCAACACAACTGCCAACGGTTGAAAAATTTGAACGATGGAAAAGATTTCAATGTTATGTGGCACCCATGCTAAATCATTTAAAAACACAAAAGACTTGATTATGTTTTTATGTTTTGTATCGTAGTTGATTGGCTTCGTTAACGGTAGCCGTAAAAAAGGTTTTATTTTTATGATATATATATATATAATATTAACAATATTTTGATGCATAGCATCGAAAAAGTATTTTGTTGTCTTCGTATAGTATTTTGTTGCTTCTTAAGTTTTTGAAAAAAAAAACGTGTTGCTTTTTTACTTAAACCAACACTGTGTGAATTTGCACTCCTCGAAATAACTAAATAATAAAAAGACAGATTTTTGTTACGTTTTGTTGTTGTTTTTAATTATTTTGTACGTTCAAGTACAAGTTTTATGTTCCTATAATAAAATATGATTTTTTATAAAAATTGATTTTAAAAATTATACGTTTTAGTTATTGTTTTTTTGTGCGGTGTGAACTTTTTTTTTCGATATTTTTTTTTCACGAAAGTTTTTTTGTTTTATTTTACGTTTATTTGTTTGTTTGTGCGTCCACATTTGACATTTCCAGAAACTGTGACAAAGTTTTTCTGCAACAATAACAACAACAACAACAAAAAAAAAAAAAAAAAAAAAAAAAAAAACTAATGCTTATATTTTCTAATATCTTTCAAGTTGTTAGAAAAGAAACTCGACGATAAAAAATCTTTTTTCGGTTTTTAAATAATAGATTGTGTTGAAAAACCCTATTAGCAATTTAAAAATATTATCACAAGTATTTTCGAGTTTTCCTCAGACGAACAGAACAAAAAAGTTTAATTATAACTTCGAACACCTCAATCCATAGAGAAGCGTCATTTCACATTATTTCAATAAAATATCAAAAAGTAAAAATGTAATTTTTTTCACGGCATCTTCCTATATTTTCTTTATTATTATTATTATTATTATTATTCGAATGGAATAGCCAACATTAAAAACATACAGGACCTACGATTAATTTGTACAGTTTTACCGAGAGTTTTTAAAAACGCTCGTTATAGAGTTTTTTCCTATAATTTTTTCTCTACAAACACACCAAATACGAGTTGGCTAGATAAAAAGTTATTTTATATGAAGAGAGATGACATCGATAAAGCTTAGCATGTATGCAGTTAGTACGGTTTTTTAACATTTGTAACTAGGTAAAAAAAAAGAAAGAAAAAAAAAAAGAGTAAAAATGAATAACTTGCAGTTTTTGTACATTTCTTCACCCCCTTGGTATCCATTGGTTTCATAGTTATTGTACCAAGACGTGTACATGGTTTTTAACCAAAGCAATCACAAAATGACGATCGAGGCTAACAAAGTTTAGCCTGGCCTTAAGGTCATTAGAAAAATTTTAACTACAAGTCATTAAGACATTTTATCACGCCTCGTTTCATTTCAAAATCATTTTTACGACCTTTTAAAATTAATTAGAGGAGAATGAGTACGAAGTTTGTAATACTGTTAACGCTAATCGTCTTAGAAATCATATTAAACATGTAATGGTAGAAATAAAGTGGTACGATGTTTTTGTTGAAATAAGGTTGTTGTAAAAGAAATTTTTGTTTTTTTGTTTCATAATTAAAAAACTGGATAAGATTTCATTATTATTAATAAGGTCATAACTTGAAATGTAAATTAGACAACAAATTTTTTGAAGTTGTTTTACAAACTTTTGCTAGAAAAATTTATGACACATTTTTTTCGTACGAGATATTTCATATATGTATAAAAAAAAGTTTTCGTATGCTTTACTTACCATTATATTTTTAAGACAATCAAAAAGCGTTCTGTGTTATTTCAACAACACACTTCGACAAAGTCAACAGGAGGGTTGAAATTGCAAACAAAAGATTAATAACCAAACACGAAACAGAAAAAAAAATTACCAGTAAAAAAATTTCCTGAACAAATTTTTTTTGAATATTTCTAAAACTTATTATTTTTTTTTCAGTAAACAAACTTTATAAGAACAAAGGTCACAAATTAAAAATTAAGAATATTCTTAGACTCACATGAAAACTGTAAGAACTTATGTCTATATGTCAGCCTTCCTGCCAAAAGCAAATACTTTCATCCAGTACATGTATTAAATTTATAGGAACAAATTGAAAGTTGTTTTTGTAGTTCATACCCTACAAAAACATTGATCCGCTGGTACACTAAATTTACTGATAGAAGTCGCTAAAAAAACAAAATAAACCTTTCCCTAATCTAAATCATTGTGGTAGTCACCAAAGTGAAGGCGAATATACGAGGAGGTTTGCTTGTTGTTATTTTTAAAGTGGGTTGGCCCACTGGGCAGGCTTAAATATGGGTTAGCTTCACGTATATATTTTTATATTATGAGCACATCAGAAGTATTTAAAACAAATACCCTTAAGTACTTATTGACGTAATTTCTCAATAGCAGATTAAAGTTTTATAATTCGATAGGTTCATGTACAAAAATCATGATATCATTCTCGTTTTTATAATCTTCGCCAAGGGGAAAATATACATCTTGATATTAATTTTATGTCCTAATTTTATTCTAGACTTTAGAATTTGGCGCTAGCGAAGTCTTCTTGTTTGCACAATTTCGTGCATAGCCTTTCAAACGGTCAATTCACACAAACTGTCGACTGTTATCAGGCAGTGTACATTTGCCACTTTAACTTCAGTCCATTTATTCTTAAAGATCGTCAATTCTGTGTGAATGTGAAATATTCATTATTCACAGAAACAGTCAATAGAAATAGGCCTTTATTTGGACATTCCAATCACAATATTCTTGTAACATACAACGCTGCATCTTATACTCTGCAGTTGAACGGACGCAACACACTACCTTTTTTTACAAAAGAAAAAGGTTGTCACTGAGGCTAATAAATTCGGTTAAAAATAACTTAACATTAGGTTAACACCTTATTTACATTTCATAACGGAACATTCTGTCTCGTGGAGGAACCACAAGACAGAATGTTCCTGCACCCTTTAAACTAAAATGAGATGAATAGCCGTTAATTTCAAACCAGATGCAAACGGCCCCTTTTAATTGTGAAAATTAAAAAACGTTAAAAAATAACAGATATTATTTTCTTTGATTATTCTGAACTTTATCAAATTTCAATTCAATCAACACGTGTTTTAACAATCGTTTCTCGGATAACAAGTAAACAAAAGTTTCTTGAAAATAAAAAATTTAAAAGAAAAAAGATAGCTGTAAAAAAAATTCTAATTATGATCTGATTATCAGCTGATAGAAAGCCGTTTCACATTATGTTTTTCTCTCTCGCCTTTTTAACATTATGTTTTTGTTTTCAAAAGTCAAAACATAAGACTTGTTGTACACAGAGGTCAGCATTTTTTTTACCTAGACATAAGTTATAAATCCAGTGAAACAAGCATAAAAGGGAATAAAATAACAAAGAAATTTTATACGATGTAAATTTTTAATAAGCATAATTTTCTAAGGATCAGCTAAGATTAGCTGCACAGGTTGGGCTGGCTCGGGCATGCCCAGGTGCTCATTCATTTACCAGACTCTCTCGGATTGAAATGTACAAATTTTTAAGAAAGTCACGGGAAGAAATTAGCTGTGAATAAGATGACTAAAATTTTCGCATGTGATCCAACGTTTTTATAAGAACTAGAAAATTTGGCTTTAGCCTAAGATGTTCTTACCTTGTCCTTTTGTTCTAAAAATGTTTAATTCGTTTTACAGAACATCTTAAATTTTTGCGACCTAAAATCTGAAACCATGTTTTACAAAATTGATTCTGTGAAAGATTCTGTCTTACAAAATGTTTCTCTAGTTTGTTGGGATTTCTGCCATTGTTCTTACTTTCTTATTTGAAGCAATTCCCGCCTTAAATTTGTCTGATAAAAACTCCCTGGTTAGGACCCCTTCGTAATTAAACAGTTATGCCAAACTATTTCTAAGGGCTCGAATGACACTGGATTGATTTTCACTAACGAAAGAAGCACTGCGATGATCTGAGAATAAATGTTAATAAATGATGCTTCATTCAGAACAACCATTTATTATCCATAATTTCTAAAGCATAAGTAGTATTGTCAATCTTCAACTCAACCCAGCCCTTTGTCATCTTTTTAAAGGCGTACATTATTAAAACGTACTCTACTACATATATACGCGACAAGCCATAATTCTTTTAGAATACTTCTTTCTTGAATTATTACCCTTGTTTAAATTCGAATGTAGGGAACAAACATCAACAAGAAGTCTAGTCATCATTCAGAAAATATTTTTAATGGCTGTTACATCATATAGCACGCACAAAAACGTGTTTCTCCCAAACACAAAAAAGTACCGTTTTTTTTTTGTAATTAATATTATGATCAAGTTCTTTTGATGACGTTGGTCACGTAAAACTGACATTGTCATCACACATCCTGTCAATAACGAAATGACAAAACAATCGGACGCTACCAATGACATGGTAAGTTAATTAAACCTTTTCGCAGGTTATCGAGCTCAGTGGAGCAAAATTAGCAGCACCTTTCTACACAGACCCTTCACTCCTTTTTTGTGGATCGAACTTGGATGAAGACGGGTTTTTACATTTTCTTATAAGCAAGCCGTTAAATTTAAAAAGAATTAACCGCAAATCCTTGATTTAACGCACCATGCGAAAAACACATCATTTTCACGAAATCGATAGCTTCTTATAAGAAGACGTGCACATGAATAGAATTACAAATTTGAAATAACCGAAATAACATTGACAGCAAAATTATTCACATGTTTAACATGACGAAAATCACTTCCTTCTCACATGTCTTATTTGCGCCAATGGAAACAGCGACACATTAGCAACGGATAATTACACACCTCACGAGATCTATTGCTTTCAGAGAGAAAGGACATCATTTTTGCAAATTTACGCAAAGTAATTTTATAAGCATGTTACTTTTCCACCCCCAATGCAATTATCAGTACTGAAGCAGCAATTATGTATGAATTTATGTTTTTCATTGGTCAGATGGGCTTTACGTAAATTCCAGATTTCTTATTGAAATGTGGAAACAAAAATACAAATACACGTAATTTCTTATAAACAAACCAACTATGGGCGTGGTACATTGAGTTGCTAAAAAAATCTTTAAAATTCGATAGAAAATTTCCCTAAACTTGCTTAGCAAAAACTCGAATAATTTAATGATCAAAATCCTTGCAAAAAATGGACGGTGTTCACCCAAATTATTCGAATAATGTCAAGTTTTTACTTAACATCCAGGCTAAAAATTATTCCGTTTAAAATCAAGAGAAAGGGGCTGTTCCAAAAATGAGTAGTAACGAAGGTCTCAGCGTAGTAAAGCATTTTTAAAATTGTAGCCCAAAAAATGATGTATCAAATATTGTTTATATTACAATTGCTTAGAACTTTTGTAGGTTTTAGTACAGTTGCTTATAAAGCGGTTGATGATAAAAAATGATGTATACATTTGTCCACTGTAAACGCTGTTTCTCCTTCTCTCTATTTAACGCACGTTTATCGCGCTATTTATATATAATACAAACATTGTGACAGGCTCCCAAACATTGAATAAACAGTGTCTACTTAAAATCTTCGAAACAAAAACAAAACCTATCAAATAGACGGGCTTTTGTTTAAGCTTAAATAAGTAGTAAACTCGATTATGTTCTGATATGTTTGGTTAATCGAGCATGTAGCTCAGGAGAAGAAGTTGTCGGCCTATAAAAAATCCTTTGATGACAACAAGAAAAACTAATTTTTGGGTAGCAATGGCTAATTCTTACAGACGTTTCCAAGGAGGCGTACATAATAACAATAATAATAACAACAATAAAATACTAACAGAAACAACAGAAATTTAATTTTGAAAATACAATTTAAATTCGTGTATTGGATACATAAAAACAAATAGACCTTCTTATATTTATCATTTATTTTCACGGTGTTTTGGTTTTGCAGGCATGAATTTATTCACAAAAATAGTGGTGTTGTTCTCGCATATTCTTGCTAAAAATAGCGCAGTTTTCACTTCTTTTCATCTCGAAGATAAATCCAAAAAAAGCAATTTATTATAATCCCAACAAATTACTGAGAAGTAACGTTGATATAGATCAATATTTATATCTAGTGTTGAGTGTCAACACGACATATGGCTACCCCGAGTATGCGATATAGAATATTAAAGTAAGTTTAATCGGCCAACTAGATTACGCAAATTGATCAAATATTACAAAATAGAAGTTGAAATCATTTGACATGTATGCGCACACGGGAAATGTTATTTCGAATGCGTCACAGCATAAAATATGATCTGTGAAAAACAAAATAATGCAATACAAGACGAACGTTTTCTTAAATATTTCATCGTTCGCAAACAGAACGTTCTTTTATGTTGACTGACTTTCAGGAATTTTAAAACAAAAAATGACAGACCACCTGGTGTCAAGCTGCTATTGTCAACAACGACGCCAGACATTACAATCATGACAGGTTCAAGCGCGAACTTTTTTTACGATATTTTTTTTTGTGATTGTGGAGCAACGTGAATTCTCATATTACATAACTACCACGATGTCTGAGTGATATTTTCTCATGCTTGAATGTCTCTCCTTATTTTATCTCATCGAAAAAGTGACGGATGTTATCCAAACACAGAATATCAACAAATAGTGGTACTCTCCAGCAAACTTTAAAATTTGCAGTTTCGAAGTGATTTTATTTCGCAGAACCTTGGGAATATGGGATAATTAATAATTATTAGAATGAGAAGACAACAAACCTCGCTTGACGAACTAGTGACTTTGCATGATTTTGTTTAAAATGATCGTAACAGAATTGTGATTTTCGAATAAAAAAAAGTCCACACATAATAAACCCTTCTGCAAAATAGACAGTCAAGTTTGAAATATAAAATACAATAAACGCCCAGTGTGTTTAATAAAGGTTTATGATCATAACATTTTATATCGGCGAGTTAAAAAGATAAAGGTTGTAAAGAACCCGGGGTATAGTAAACAATACATACTCTTCGTATTATTTTAAGACATGTAATCACATGACGTAAAATTTGTGGGGCAACATTACATACTGAGAGAGATTCATACTTCGTAATTGAAACTCATAAAAAGTATTTCGTTTGTAAAGTACAAAAAAAAAAAGATTTAATAAGACGTTAAAATACTTATGCGCTGAACGTTTAGTAATGCAAATACCACTTGACGTACGTCTCAGTGCGACAGCCGTACGTCATACCAGGACTACAATAGTACGGTCGAGAATTTGCTCTCATGTTTATTCCTCCATTTGATTGACATTTCCCTTTTGCACACGCTTCGCAATTTTTAACATCGTGTTGTCCTCTTCCCTCTGGTTTGTAATCCAAATCAAGCTGACGAAACGTATCAGAGAAATCATCATCTTCGTAAAATTTTTCTTTCACTTTTCGTAATAATTTCGTCAGCACACGATCGATTGCTTCTGGAGCAAAACACGGCTTTATAAAAGCACCCTGGCATTTTTTACATTTTTGTCCCTCGGGCTGCAAAGTTACATCACCAATGCATTCGCCATTGCGTCTTGTTAACCGATACTCAAAACCCATGTAACCGTTAATAGAATTCCATCTTCTAGCACAGCGACCATTACATCTATATGATGCCTCTCCCTTTGTTTGGTATTTTAACGGAGATAACGCATCAAATGATCCGGAAGCCTTGGGATGCAGTTCTTGCGTCTCTAGTTCTTTGAACAGACAGTTAAAGGCCACCATCCACTCACCCCAGTTGGGAATACCATTAAAAGTGTGTGACATCTTCTTAACAAGATTCCACGCAATTTTTCGAAGTATAGACGCTGCTTATAGCAACAAGAATAAAAAAAATAAAAAATCTATATCACATTTCTAAGAATTGGAGCAATTTAAACCAATCAGAATTCTTCTTAGCTCTCTATCTATTGATAAAAAACCAACAAAATATAATATAAACAAACTATTAAATATGTATTTAGATTAAAGATTTATTAAGTGACTCATTTCAATATAGATTTTACGAAGGTCGAAACACCAAACATTTCCTAGAGGAATACAGATCAAAGTATATACGTAACATACCTACTAGACCTTTTAGTTTTAACACAAAACCCTAGAGCTTCTGGAGAATATAAAAAAACGATGTTCAAATTACTTAGTGGTGCTACCAGCAACATGGTGATAACGTTGACAGTACACTGTATACCTTGCACAGCCAATGATCAACCCTTGTGTTCTCCTTTTGGAAAATTGACTGATGTGGTTCAAAATATCAACAAAGCAGTGGAACTCTCATGGAGACGAGAAAAGTTGCACGTGAAATAAACAAGCTTTTGAATTACACTGGACATGTGTATAGTTTAAAATTTCTGTATAATATTTCGATCTGGGAGCAAACCGATATGTTAAAAGTTCTTCCAATTCTAATAAATATTTAGGCAGGTTAAACGGGTTCAAACAGAAAACTAAAATTTGCTGGTTGAAGTGATTATATTTCGCGAAACCCCGCGCCTTGAGAATTATAAAATAGTTAATTAAAAGAAAGAGACAAACAATAATTTTATGAGCCAAAACAGAAAACAAAATTCGAACGAAATCTTCTAAAATTTGGTAAGAAATTTTTGACTGTGTAAGTTAATAAAACTTTTTTAAACAAGATTTTCAAAAAACAATTTTTTTGCTAAAATACCATCAAATTAAACGCCCTCTTCTGAAATAGATGCTTGTGGGTAAAAGCATAGCAGGAGAAGGGTGTTCCCGGTTAAAATAGATGGTAAAAAATAAAAAAATACAAACGAGGCAGCACTACAACTCAGAGAGCACTTCTCCAAAAGAGAAACCAGATTCAAACGTAGACGTACGTAGACGTCAAAATGCTTATAATGTTTCGCTAAAAGTTTAACACAAGTACCATTTTACATACGTAAAAGTGTGATGATTTAACATCATACCCGCATTACGATAGATAGGTCTACTATGAGGAGGTCGAGAATTTGTTTCCGCGTTTATTCCTTCATTGGATCGGCATTTATCTTTCGAACATGCTTCACAATTCATTTCATCGTGTTGTCCTCTTCCCTGTGGCTTGTAATTCAAATCAAGCTGACGAAACGTATCAGGGAAATCATCATCTTCGTAAAATTTTTCTTTCACTTTTTGTAATAATTTCGTCAGCACACGATCGATTGCTTCTGGAGTAAAACACGGCTTTATAAAAGCACCCTGGCATTTTTTACATTTTTGTCCCTCAGGCTGCAAAGTTACTTCACCAATACATTCGCCATTGCGTCGTGTAAGCCTATACTCAAAGCCCATGTAACCGTTAATCGAAGTCCATCTCCTAAAACACAAAGGTCTAGCACATCTATATGATGCCTCTCCTTTGGAATTGTATTTTAACGGAGATAACGCATCAAATGATCCGAGAGCGTTAGAATGCAGTTCTTGCGTCTCTAGTTCTTGAAACAGATGGTCAAAAGCCACCTTCCACTCTTCTTTGTTGGGTATAATAAATATACCAATTTCAGGATCCATGACATACTGACTCGCCGCGTTTTAGAGTAGGAACGCTATTTATAATAACAAAAAAATATATAGTACGCATTCTGTTAAACCAATCAGAACTTCTAATAATTCTCTTTATGTTAATAAAAACGAAATAATAAAATACAGGCTATTGAGTATCTATATAACGATTCACAAAATAGACCTTTAAAATTAATTACTATAAACCATATAAAAGTTGTTGTTAATAAATTGTCTTTCGGATTTTTTAATTATGTATTTTTTATTTATTTATCCAGGGTGACCTGGCGATACTGTAAACGATGAGAGTCACGTGTATAACCGTACATGCATAGCAACCTGTCAACTAGACTGCCGTCTAGGACACCGATCCTCTTCTCATCGCTATCTTTTCTTAGATTTTCTTCTCTCGATAACTTCCGCCATAAGATCGATATGCGTTATCATTCTTTCGCGCAAAACTTTCATTAGTGGTGCTCTGGTATTCCAACCCCTGACACTCTGATTGTATTTTGTGGTAATCTTTCATAACATTATTTCTCATTTTTTTTCTTCCATGTTGCTCACCGAACGCAAAGACACGTTGATTAAGGTATGAAGTAAAAAAGTGCTTGTTAAGACACACACAGAAGAAGCAACACGCAGTACCACACAGTACATGATATCTGCGATGATCGAGACAAAACAGTCTGGCAAACACGCTGTACAAATAGTCCTAAAAATGGTTGCCGCAACTTGATATCTTATACAGTTCTTTAACATCCCTGAAGCTTCTTCTAGAGGAACAGTCACAGGCTTAAGAAATTGTGAAGGAAATGTATAGGCAGGCATGATTTAAATAACAAAAACAAAAGTTGTATGGAGAAAATAATAAGGTAAAAATAAGGTGAAAGGGGCGTCTACAAAAAGTGTAAATGCAAAATTCCTATGGGCGGTACGTCGATACTAATTTAATGGCGAAATTAGACCACTATTATGTTACACTAGTTATTTATTAGTGTAATTAGACCTTTCTACGGAGAATTAATTATGTGCGGAAAGGGTGTAAAAATAATTTATTATTGGCTCATTAGGTGGTCGCAATTTATAAAATGTGAAACCATGGTTTAAAACGGTTGGTCGTTTTATTGCCCAGCTAGCACAAATTTGACAGTCATTAGATATGTATTAAACCTTTGTTCGTTTGTAAACTCATACAAAAAGACAGCAGTAGGATTTTTCATGACGACAAATTAATAAGTCACCTATATGATTAACCTTTTCAACATTTCACGACAAAACACTTTACAACAGCCTGTAGAGCTTTTAAAAAACCTTAATTATCAATTGTTGAATCGAAAAAGTATAGTGAAACCACACTAGTAGCTGGCGTGAAAGTGTTGATGTATTGGTTACACGAGGACGGTCTGGTAAAGCAAAGCATACCGTAACGAATTTAATATGTATTATCACTAGTTTGTTTATAAGACTGCCTGAATTAGGACTCCAACTTAAACCATGAGCGACAAAATGAGCGTTAAAGACAGAAGTGAAAAATAAGTTGGAAACCAATTCAAAACCCATCTAGAATACAATGTCGATTACAAAAGTTGGTTTCAAATCGGTTTCAAGCATTGAAAACCCAGTTCAGATTGTAATTATATAAAAAGCAGGTACGGGAGAGAATTTTTGGCTATCAATTCTCAGAATCGCATATTATGGTAGGCACATTAAAAAAAACTGTCAAGTTTCATCATTATAAACATTTCACATAAGTCAACATCCTGGGATGACAGTAAAAAGTATGGACACAAAAATTGGCAAGGATTAAAGATTATTCATCAATCAAAACTATTATAATTACCCTAAAATCCCCACTACCGGTACAAAAAACAAACATGAAATAACCAGTATGGGTATTAATAAAAAGCACTGAGTCGTCACCATAGCAACGGGTTTCATAACGTAATTCCATTTATTCCTATTGACTACACGATCTCTAAATAACAGCAAGCATCGCTCTTTATAAAGAGTTACAGGTAGCTATAGAAATTATATAGTTGTGTTCTTAGACCCTGTCTCAATAAATTCTGATTAACTAAAAAAATTTTTTTCAGAAGCGTGTTTTCCAACAGTTCGAATAAATGAACAACAGGGCATTTAAAAAACTTAACACTATGAGAAAATACCCTGATGTTTTTGGAACAATTCCCCTGATACCTAAATCAACTGGCCTTTCCTTGTTCCTAGGGGACGGAAATAGGTCCAGTAACTTCACAATGTTATTTTACTGACCCTAATGTAACCAAGTAATGGAATATAAAATATCATAGATGTTGTATTTAAAACGTATTAAAAGTTAATCAGAACACTAAAAAAACTTATTACGTGTGGAATGTGTTCAGCTCATGCACAATGAATTCAAGAGAACTGGACCCAGCAAACAAACTAAAGTTTTGACATTTTAAAAAACTGCAAAGTAACCTGGTAACGAGATTATTCCGTATTAACGATTAAGAGATAATATTAGTACTTTGAATTATTTTATACAGAATGTAAACAACTTTAAGTCTTTGTGGTAACATCGTGTTGAAAAAAATTTGGCAAATAATACAAACTAGAAAGATGACCATAAGTGGATGAAAATTAGTTCGGTATAAGACCCAGTTCCCACTATATGGTTTTTGACTCTGCCTTGTTAACTGTTCTAAATAATTCAATACTGTCAGCAATGCACAAATGTGATAAATTATTACACGTATTAGTTGAAAGTACCGTGTAAATCATGTACGATGACAAGTTTGGAAGTCTCTATCCGCAGAAATTATTTTAAAACAGCGCTGTCAGCTAACTTTGAATTGTGGGTAACAAAAATGATGCATTTCGAATACCAAAATGCTGTGGGATGACCGTAGTTAAAATTGAAATTTAAGCAAACACATTAAGGTGTAATTACACTGATTAAATATATTTTAGTACTTTTTATATTGGTTGACTAGCTATTAAGTGAGTTTTAAGCATTAGTCAGGCAAGGTCATGAAACTTCGCGAAGTCTCTCCTTGATATCCAGGCCACTTAAATTTAAGAATGTTCTTCACTAAAATTTTGCAAAAGCCGAGAAAATGTTAAAACAAAACAAACAATTATGTGGTTTGATTGGTTCACACTCAAATTTGAGAAAGATTGTTTAGAAAAAAAGAATTAACTATTACTTAAGTTTGAAATCAAATTTTAAAATCGTATCAATAAATTTTAAGCTGAATGCTTTGCAGTCATTCAAATTACTAAAATCGGATCATAGTTCGATTAAATAAAACATGTAAAAGTAAACAAAAAATAGTAAGATACACCCTGCAAAAATTTTACAAGATGAAATAATTCCACACTCCTTTAGCTAGGCTAACATCTTTTCATAGTTAAAACATTTTCATTACATGGTTAAAACCTTTTCATTGCTTGGTTACAATCTATCTACACAACACCATAAAAATACTACTGTGAGCAGATATTCCATGTAAATATCTTGTGGTGGCAACCAGTTCGCATGGGGAGCGGAAACTACATTTAAAGGTTACTAAATATAACCATATGGCTGGTCGATGACAACGTAATAATTTATCTTCCAGAAGAGCTCTGCTATAATTACGAGTAGTATGGCCAGTTGCGAGTTAAACAATTAACTTTTCTGTAACGGTAAAGAAAGATGAGGATGGGATAGGAGGAACAGACAGTTGGTTATATTTCATACCTCGTCTTGTTTTTACATTAAAATACAAAATAGGAAAAGTTTAAGGGACTAACAAAAACTTTACAATTATTTATTAAAATTAGTTAACTTTCTTTCTGTACGACATTAATTGAATTTCATCGTCTTAAGATTCTAAAATTCGAGATTAGTGTACACAAAAACAAATAAAAGTTGTCATCAAAGACGAGCAGATAAACAAGCTAGGTTAATTAACTCTGTTTAACTTTTGAATAACTTTAATTTCTCCACGCTCACAAATAACCACATTCTACCACCTAAACTTCACTACCTACCTACAAATTATAAAAACAAAATAAGAACACAAATGCATAACAAGAAATAATTCGTTGTTAAAAACCGCGACGTCAAGTTTTTGGGCATATTCTTAGGATGGCCGTTATTTAAATATTATTACTGTCAATGGGGGTAGTTTTCGAATTTTTTGGAAATTAGAAAAAACGACCAATTTTCACTCAAAAACGTCAAAATGTTTATGCCTATCTTTCGTTGAAGTAGTTCGCTAGTAAAAACACATATCATGGACTTCATGCAAACATTTACGCTCAGAGACTATCTTATCTATACTTTTATACTGTGTTATCTATACTTGTTACATATATTTTTTTTGTATCTATATATTTTAAGACCATTATATTTTCCTAAAAAGAAAGCTTGTACATAACACAAACATCGATTTACACCCTATCAAATAAGCGCCCAGCCTAAAAGTTAATAATTGTCCAGGGCGCTTAATCGAGCAGGGTATACTCCTATGAAAAAAAAGAAGATACACTGGCACCTATTTCTTCATATTGAAAGAAATCTAAGCCCTGCCCTTCTTGTACTAAAAAATACTGTATCCGTGATGCCAATCTTTCAAAATGCAGGTAAGGTTGTAGTTAGTAAATTACAAGATAATCCTAAAGAGGGAGGTCTATTGCATTTATCTCTTCTAATGAGATTCAATCTTTTAAAACAAACAGGTCTGAAGCAAAGTCGTAGAAAAACACCAAGGGTTTGTTCACCAGCAGGTATTTAAAGTAAACAATGAATGTCTGTTCCTAACAGAACTGATACCGCCATGATTAGCAAACGTGCAGTGGGAAAACCAATTAAATGAATGATTAATGCACTAAATGAACTTTTTAACAAGTCTATCTGTCTGTCTTCTCACCATCATGTTGATGGCTTTGCACAAATTTATAGGTTAGAAAGTTTAATGATGTGGAGATAATGCTTTTACAAAATAATGGTTGACCATAACGATGATAGTAAGAAACGATGGAACATTAAGTTGTATCAACAAGCTCGAAATAAAAAAAAACAAGTCCTTAAAATGAGCTTTACTGGTTTGCTTTTTCACAATAAGGCTGGTTTCCACTCCCCAGGTTAACATCATAAGATAAATAAATAAAAATGAGTAAATAAAAATGTAAATAAGATGGCATAAAAAACTAATTTGAAATGTGATTGGACCACGGTTTCATGATTTTTTCGGGTTATTCCTTTCCTTTCACTTTATTTCTTTGCCCCGAGAACAACAAAAATAAGGGGTTAAAAAAATAATTATTTTTTAAATTTTAACATCTAAATAGGATGAACACATAATCCTTCGATTTGCTTATCTTTTCTTTCTGTGAATGTTAATCTCAACTTGCGCAACACTGCATTAATGTTGATGAAAACTTCATTATAAAAACTTTTTATGGAGTTTATGCATTTTAAGTTAAATCACAACAAATTGCTTCAACGAACAATTATGGATGCAGAAGAACGCGCTTCCGAGAAGTTGGAGAATTCGCTAAACTTTTAGCATGCAGAGAAAGAAAGAGGGAGAGAAAAACTTGTTTTAACCGTCTCAAGTGGTTTTGGAGTATGGTTTTGCAATTCAGAATTAATGAAACCTAAATTGCTTCTAAATTAAAGTATTAATTAATTTCATTCGTCTAATACTAGTAAAATTAAAATACATTCTATTCTCGTACATAGGTCATGTTTTTTTAACTAGCCAAAAAAGCTTTATTCACGTAAGGCAGGACAATCCCACGTAACTCAATTTTACGGCAACACTAGACATCAACAAAACCTGCCTATAAATTAAACTGCTGCCAAATTTTAACCCGATTCAAAATAAAGAGTTTTCACTTTAGACCTGCCCAAGCGACGCAATTAGCTAAATTTTTCGCAACATTTCAAAACAGCTTATTAGCATTTATGTCTTCAAGAAGCCAAATTATAACCATAACTACATTGCTCATTAAGCAAACATCTCTTTATTTGTCACTCATGATAGGTTTTAGTTCACTTACTTTGTGTCAAAAATTTTTTTTGTCTCATTACTAATCTCGTCAATCTCGTCTCCTGAATACATCTTTCTTGGGGAACTGTATAATTTCTTCCTGAGCACATTATGCACCCTTGCATACCCACTCATCTCGATTATTTTCTGATTTTTCTCTCAGTAAACACACTCGCTTATTTATTTTCCCTCGAAATATACATTCGCATGTCTAATTTTTCCCCACCACACTTACATGCCTATATAATTATCCCTCCACAAAACCCCTGCTACAATTATACATGTGCAAAATTTATTTTTTTTATATAAAAAAACCAAACAAATGCAATTTTGTCTTCATCTGAAATAAGTATCACGTAAGCCTTTTTATACAATTCACCATGTGAAATAAGAAAAACTTAAAACGAAGTGTCTCCTGCACTTTCCAAAAATGTTGACACTCGGGCATTCCTCGTATTCGGTCACATAAAAATTTTTTCAACTTTGACATATTACAAAGAAGTGGCGTACACATGATCTATCTCAATTTAAATTTATTGTCTCAAAAAGGGGAAACCATTGCTGAACTGATGAGTCAGTTTAATAAACCCATAAAAAACCTCAGAAAAACATAGCGAACAATATGTTTATATTGAAACTAATTAACACTTGGGTTAATTTATGCAACATTAAATTTAATATGTAGGTAACTGATAATATCAGCTGTCACTAATTACTTGAAATTAGTTGGCTATTGGTTCTAATTGAGCCATTGTATGTTTCAAATTCTCCCTATGATAATAGTTATTATTTTTTGTCTTCCAAAATTTGTTTTTACCAGCAGTTAACTACATAGAACAGTATCTGCACGAGTTTCATTGTCATCAAGATAAAAGAGAGTTTCAAAAGCGCGCTTTATTTTTGGAATCATCATAAACAAATTACTTCCAATGAAGCTTTTAATTGATCTTCCCTCCCCTTTGAAATGGAACGATAACAAAAAATGGACGAAAATGACATGTCAATGTTTGTTTGCTTGAATGAAATGCTACGTACTTTCATCAAGGGATGACTCACAAATCGATAAGTGTGTGCTGAACGTCAATTCAACGTTAGATTTGCCCACCTTTCCCTGTCCTACACATCAAAATAAAAAACTTGTAATATTTGCCAAGCTTTGAGCTCACATGTAGCTATTCAAACGTTGTCGTATATTTTTAATACCGTAACTTCAATACCACTTGTCTTTATTCATTCAACTTGAACTTTTTTCCCTGTGCCTACGTAAGCAGTTTGAGCACAAAGTTATCACCCAATACAAAGTGTATCTAGGATAATAAAGTCTGGACTTTCCGTGAGGAGTGGTGACGACAAATGAGGTCAAAGTAATTTTTAGTCTCCAAAAATTATATTTTACGGTATGAAATATTTAACTGAATTTAACCCCCAACCGAAACGTTGGACTGGCATTTAGCGCACACTTTAGAACAAAAAACAACGTACGAACGAACAAGAGTGAGAAGAAGGAGGGGTAATTTCCTACCTGTATGTGTTTTCCATCAGCAGCAAAATCAAGTTGATTCACACTACTGGCAATATTCTTGCAGTAACCAACACGCTTGATGTGTGGTTTGAAAGAGTAAAAATCCACAGAACGATCTTCAGTGCCAACTGCAAGAAGCTTGCCATCTGGACTGAATCTAGTAAAATGGACTATGGAATTAAAATCTTATGTGTTGTGAATGCGTGTGCTGTGAATGCGAGAGTTAGACGTAGTTTTAGCTGTAGATTGACTATAGTTCTTATGTATGCTTCTTATTTTTTAAACAACTTTTCACTTTAATTAGAATAATTATTTTTATACCAAAATCTTCTAAAACTCCACATAAAGAAATTTTTGCCAGTTAAAAAAGCGAATTTTTTTCATTTTTGCAAAACTAATTTCACGGATGACAAGAAGTTGTTTTCGTTGACTATTTTCTGGGATTATCAAGTTTATAAGTATTTTTATAAAACAAACATTTAAAGGATTGAGAAAGCGGTTTTTTTATTATTAAATTCTTTGGAATTTCTTGGCTTTTTGAAAGAAACGCGAAGGGTGTTTTTAAAACACCATGGCACCTATGATAGGGCATGGCACTTTTTCCAAATCACTTAACTTTATTTTACTGGGCTAATACCAGGAGAGATATAAAGTCATACAGGCTGAAATTATTAAAGAAAAAGTAAACAAAGGATTTTACGAAGCCAAAATTTTCTTGACCACAGAAACAGCTCCCCGAAGTAGATCATTGGGAGCCATAAGATTTTTTTCTACAGTAAAAAGGGGATTCACACTGTTAAAATTAACATTCAAGAAAGACAAGTTTTTTTACAAACTTAAGATCACGAGATCATGCCGCAGGGAGAAAAAACGAAACATGTGGATCTGAAATGCAGATATTTGTGGCACGGGGTTCCTGTGTTCCGCGTCCCTTTATCAGTGTGAATGCACCCCTTCTTTAATAAATTGAAGACTCTTTAAAACCATCCTTATTACAAAGCTCAGCAGCGCCATTTATTAAAGGTTTATATCGTTTTTAGGTTTCTTACAAATTTTTGGTGAACACTATATACAATCCGTGTTCAACACGTTGTTACACCAGTTTCTCTGCAATGTATCAAACTATATAGACATTAGGAATTTAAATTCTAAAACACAAAACCATTCTACTGAGCTTAGGTGCTTACATATGAAAGCATAAAGACGCTCATTTTAAACAAACTGCTTCACAATTGAGAAAAAATCAAAGATCTACCTCATTTGTGTGACGGATTGATTTCGATCTCTCTTCTTCGTCAAACTCTTCAGTGTGTTTCCATCTACTATATGAAATTCACCTGTCTTTAAACCAATCCCAAGGTAATCCCCATCGGGCGAGAAGCAACAACATCTTACTGCGCCTCCAATGTCCACTTTGTTTAGTAGCGACTAAAAAGCATAGATTGTTAACACATTAAATTAACCTGAAAGTACAATATATAGCATTTAAGGCATTTTGGAATTAAAATTAGAGCATTCAAAGTTTTGAAATTGAATTTTTTTTATATGTATGGATATAATTGGACATTTTAAACGAAGATGTTGGAAAGAATACATGATATAGATACTTTATCAAAGTTCACAAATAATGGAAGACGTATTTCTATTGTTGCGGCCGAGAATACACACCTGGTTCTGAATATCCCATGTTCTGATTGTACCATCATCACTGCTTGTTGCAAATACATCTTTCACAGGATGAGTTGACAATCCCCACATTTCCCCATCACTGTGTCCTTCTATAATTGCCTAAAAAATCGACTTCACTAAATCTTTCTTTGCTAACAGAATCTCGGTGAGCCTAATGTTTGTAGGTTGAAATGTAGCTAAATGATTAACATATATCAAAGATTTTTTAGTAGTAATTAAAAAAAATGAAGGACCCAAGATAGCCTCGTTTTCTTTAGTTAAAAAAAAAAAAAAAAAATTCTGCAGACTGCCCCACATAGACGAAATATAAATGTTCTGTCAAGACGAGAGTTAGGGCGGAAATTAAATACAATAAAATTGCTAAATTTTTAACTCTATGGTGTATAGCTATAATTACACTAGTATAAACATTAAATACCTGATGAGCAGCAGTTTTTTCATTGATTTCAAAAATCTCATTGTCTTGAGTTCCAACAAGAATAGTGCCCTGAGGAAATAAAATCGAATGTTATATTATATTATGCTATTATGAATTGAGCTTCAGAAGTTAAATTTCTGCAGATTTAATCATATTACCTTGTTTGTTCCTCTGAACACAGATCTAACAACAGCACCCTTCCCAACTTGAAATGCTTTACATCTTTTCATCTCTTGGTCCCATAGTTTTACAGGTGCACTATCTTTTTCCGTTCTAACAAAAATGAAGTTGAAAAATAATGAATTACAACTTTAATGTAAATCCTCCTTTCAATTATGCCTCATGAAACCCTGTCACCGAAAATTCATTGTAATTGGTGTACCTTGATAACAACATAATAAATTCTAACATACCCTTTGTCCTTGCCTCCAGTGACAATCAAACCATCTTTGACAGTAGTAAACATAGAAAACACAGGGCCATTATGAACATGTTTCACAATTCTTGTTAAAGAATTCCCAGACCAAAAATAGACGTCTCCATTCATAGCTCCAGTGAAGGTCGTGTCATTCTAATGTTAACAAACAGTCATTGAACACCCTTACCAACAAAAAAAGGAAAAAAAACAATAAAGTAAAAAAAAAAGGATAATAGATATAATAAATGTCAGACTCACTGGTCCAAATGCAACTGACAACATTGTCTGCATGCTTGCATCATCCTCATATGATGATAAATTCCCCTTTTTACCCACTAGTACTCCTCCAGTCACTGTCCACCACATTACATGTTTTACTCCACATGTTACAAATGCTGTATCAGAATCAGGACGAAACTCCGCTACGAAAATTCGACGGGTGTGACCCAGACTGCTTGCAACTTTGGTACCTATTCACCAATGTAACGTAAAGAGATGTTAAATAAACTTTTTGAAACGAGTCAACTTAATCTTAAATTAATTAGAAAATCTTGAACCAAAAGGTTAAACCTGTTATATTTTTCTTAAATACCGTCTGTTTGGGGCCTTTCAGTATGTATAGAGTTGTGAGTCCCAACATTACACATGGTCGTTTTTGCACTTGGTAGAAATTTTGTCTTTATTTACAATTTTTTTTGCAACACCAAGGAATACCAAACTTTTCAAAGTTAATAATCTCCAATCAAGTTAGTACTAAAATAATTTTACATGATTTTTATGTGATTTAAAACCAAAACCTGATCAGGGTGTTTTTTAAAAAGGAAGAATTTTTTCTAATAGGGTGCTTACTTTACAATTTGAACTAAAAAAAATGACATTGAAATAATAAAAAAAAAACAGTAGGTATTAATATCAATGCTATAAAAATTATAACAACATTTAAACCATTATTTATTATTTAATTTATTTCGCACATCAGGTTAAAAAAATAACACTTTAAAATAACTTTTGTACAACTAACCTGAATAGATTGGGTAAAAAATCCTTAAACTATAATGCACAACTGCTGCAACTAAGAGAGTAATACTACCTGTGCAGCCACAGATTATCACTTAACAAATTAGCAATTGTTTTATTTAACCGAATTATCCGGTTATTTCTGCTATAACTTGCCATCCACCAAGCCTTTACAGAATTAAAGAAAATTTTTTAACGAATTTTTATGCAACAAATAAGTTAAAAAACATGCGATAACAGTAGTGGAAAACCCGACAAGTTGTGACTAAACCATTGGTAAAAGTGTTTAGCTTATGAAAAATAAGTTATTTTCTGTTATTTCACCATAGCATGCTTTGTGCTACGGACACTTTTTTAAGTGAATGAACAAATCTAATCTCTCAATCAGCAGCAGCAGATATATAAGTACGCATACCATCACTCCACTTCCATACTGCAAGAGAATGACCATCATCCAGTCCCACTGTAACGAGATACCTGCCACTGGAGCTGAATTTCACACTACAGACACCCTTTTCATGAAATCCTTGAACAATTGACAACGTTTGTTTGGTTGAGACATTCCATACATGCACCATTGGATTTGTACCAATTTGACCAGTAGCCACAATGTTCTAAAACGTTAATGGGTGTCTAGCAAATTTAATGGATCAAGTTTAGGGTCATTCGTAGCCGGTCAGCTGGCTTTTCAGACTTTACAGGGTTTTAAAATTTTATTCTAAATTTTAGGGTTCTTAAAATCCACTTCTCAAATTCATAGTATTTTTCAGTGTTATCAAGGTCAGCAAGACACACTGGTTAATGGGGCATATCTAGACAAGTTGCAATCATTGAGGTAAGTCCACTTAATGCCATTGCACCAAGAATCATTTGATTAAAAAAAAAAATTTCCAATAAAACCCAACTTTGAAATAACTTTGCTCATAACAAAAAATTATGTGCATGCAACAATAAAAATTAAAACTCAATTAAAATTTAAACCATAACCCAACATCCACACTTTAGTTCGAGATAATTCAACAAACACACTATCAAAGCATTTCAATTTTCTTTCTATCTGGAATTTTAAAATTTCTCACTTTAAACTTTGGATTCTGATTCATTGCTAAACAAATAATATCATCTGTGTGTTCTAAATAAAAGGTTTGTGTTTTCGTTTCTAGATTGTACACAATTCCAGCCCCAGCTGCATGAAAAACTAGACTGCCATCAGACGAGTAATGCAAATTATTTCTGGCATCAAAACCACGATATCCATGAATAAATTCCAATGCGAGGTCCTAAGAAAGAAAGAAAGAATACAAAGTTGATTTTAAATCAAAAATAAACTGATGCAGGGTTGTATTGGTATCTTTTAACTAGACTAAATATTTTTTGATTATTTAATAAAACTGACATACCTGGAATAGCTTCAAAAATGTTAATTATTAGAATTTACAAAGTTAGTATTACATGTGTATAGGTACACCTAACTATTAGTCTCATAAATGGTTACAAACACTCCACCCTCCTAAAAAACTCTAGCAATACTCACATTTACTTCTTGTTTACGCCTTTTTCCCTCATGAGTCTCTTGGTGAACTTTTGATTTTGCAGATGTTCCCCTGCTAACTCGTCTAAAAAATAAACACTTTTAAGTATTTATTTTTAAATTTTTGTACACAAAATATCTGAAATTCACTGACAAGAAATTCAAAAGGGAGGTATTATTTTCGACTTACTTTTTGTCTTCTTGTGACAATTCTTGAGATTGAGGTTTAGTGCCTTTAGCTTCCCGCAAAGGATTCGTGTAAATTTTACTTGTATAATCTATATTTTTCTCTCGTTCAACATCGCTGTCATACCCAGACTCTTCTTCTGAGTCTGTATCTGACTCTACGCCTTTATCCTCTGGAGCAGTGTCAGGTCCATTCTCATTAAAATCCAGAGACAGCCATACCATGACAGATGTATCAGCACCACCAGTAGACAATAGAAGACTGTCGTTATGAGCCCACCTTACATTGGTAACATGTGCCGAGTGCCCATTATATTTTTTACATTTTGCATTTTTGCCCTAAAGATAAAATAAACCTCCTATTAATCTGCCAAACGAACCTTACAAAACTTATAATTACCGAAAGTTCAAGCTTTATTAACTTTTAAAATTTTAAAGATAGCACATTATAATAAAATTACCGATAATGGAAAATCAAACAGTTTAACAAATCCAAAATCATCTCCTGTTGCTAATAAGGACCCATCTTTTGTAAGATCTGAAGCGTTTATGTCAGTGATATCGGAACCAGGTGCCCAAATTCCCTCGCAATCTTTCCCCAAAACGCCTGTCCATGTTGACCATTTAATTTTCTTTAATTCAGAACTAACAATGGCTTGTCTTGATCCTCTAGGAGCCTCAAAATATAGATGCTCCTTAGCACCACTGTTGATTTGAAGGAGTTTTCCTAAAATTTCATGACATAAGAAACAATGATAATGAACAAAAACATGTGTAAAATTCACACTATAGCTACAACAGCATTGCAAAGTAACATTTTGCCATTAATTTTGTGATCATCTTGAATTCAACTTAACTTGGCAGCATCAATATATACAGTACCGATACATATATAAACAAATATGGTCGCTGCTTGAAGTACATATTCGCAGCACACTCAGCTAACTTTGTAGAAAAATAATTTGGGTCAGTAGTTAAATTGTTCTGGAGTCAGTGGCAGGCAAAATACTGCAAAAATAAAAAAAAGATTAAAGATTTTTTATTTTTTAAGGAGGGTCCCAGATTGATCCTTTTTTGCATTGCACTTTTTTTGTCAGTTGAATAAGAACCTCATGGATTTAAAAATATTAAAAACATAATAAACAGCAAGACCATTATTTAACATCCTAAAGTAATTTCAGAATACCTACATACAACACAAAAGACAAACCCTTACCTCGTACATCCCAATCCAAGTGTGTAATGTAGCTTGATGCGCCCTTGCATATACCAACGCGGTTGTTGGACAATACATTATAAATGTCAACAAAATTATCATGAGATGCCACAGCTAAATATTTTCCTTCCCCTAAACATTTTAAGATACATTTTTCACTAAATGTATTGTTTAGTGATAATGTTATCACAAGTATATTCAGTTTAAAAATTGGTCAAAATTGCCAACATAGCATGTAAAAAAAGTTAATTGAAGCTACAGACATTTTTCTATGTCCAAACAAAAGATACAGTGAATACAAATTAATAAATAAATAAAAGGATACAAAAAAAAGGAAAAACCTACCTGGGGAAAACTTTAGGTCTGAGATTTCTTCCTTACGATGATGAAAACTTATAATTTCTTCAAGTGTGTTAAAATTAACAACAACAAAGCTACCGTCATTGAAACCCACGGCAATAGCCTTCCCATCGGTTGAGAATGCTACACACCGTCCTGGCTTTGCAAACTTCCTAGATTTGATTAAAAGATATTTTTGTAAGTCCCAAACTCGAAGAGTTTTGTCATCACTAACCGTAGCTGATATTAGTGCTGAAGGGTGGTGACATAGGCCCCAAATTTCACCTTCACAGTGACCCTAAATGCAAAAACAGTTTACACACACCAAGATAATGACAGTGAAGTCAGCAACTAACTTGTTGCATATTTGACAGCAACAAAAAGTCTGTACCTGAACTAATGATGTGATTGGTCCAGATTTGTCAATTTCACATATCTACAATGACAAAAAATTTACAACATACAAATCATCTACCAACCAGCCTGTTAGTGACAATATTACACAGCACATTGGAAAATTTGTGTAAAAAATATTGCTCAAGTGATAAAAAAGCTCCTTAAAGCTTATAAAATCAAAACATAACAAAAAAACACTTAAGAAGCAAATAAAATGTAGAGATGGAATTAAAAATATAAAGTCAGTTCGTAAAAATTTGCTGACTGTGGAGATAAAAGAAAACTCTTTGCAATTGTGGTCTGGGAGTACTATAGGTCACTTGCCATTGATCCCTTCATAATAGTTACTTTGTTGCAGCAACAATTATAGAAATAGTTGAAACAAATAATTGATGAAAAAATGGATTAGCAATTTAAAATTTCCTGTGTAGAATGGTTCACAAAAAAAGCATTTTAAATCTAAAATTGCCACTCGCTAATTAGTACCCAGAAATGGTCTACATTAATAAAGTATGAAAGCCTAACAGTTAAAATAATTAAGTTATAATTAACAGCTCTGAATCGCTGTTAGTTAATTGTAAAGCTTGTTTTTGAAAAAAAAAAAATTTTTTTGACTTTAGTTAATCCTTAAATATGCAAGGATTCAAGTTGCACACCAAAACTCTATGCAAATTACTTTTTTCTAAAACAATGATAAAGCAACTGACCTCTCCATTTTTTGTTCCCACAAGTATTTTTCCTTGTCCAAGTGTTACTGCCCTAATTGGTGGAAGGTCATGGACCAATACTTCTTTCGTTTGTCCAGGAGCTAAACTGGCTTTATTTAATGTGTAACTTTTCAGACACCTACTCATACTTTCATCCCATAAACAAACTGTTCCATCTTTACCACCTGATACATATCCCTACATAGATTTTAAAATATTTCTAAGATTTCTACAAAAACTGTAAGGAGATTTTAGGTGGCAGTAAACCTTTTAAAATATTTTTTTTCTTTCACATAATTAGATACCAGGAGTTATTTTTTTCTGTTATACCACTCTTATTACAATTTTATAGCTATAATACTATTACCGTACACCAAAAACATCCCGTTTCAACAATTCCAATTTAAACTTAAACATCACCAATAATTATTCCTTCAAATATAGTTCCAGTGCTACTTGTAAAATTTTTTCTTGTTTATTATACATTTTTAACTAAAATTTCTGCTGACTCAGCAATTTAGATAATAAGTTAAAATCATTTCATATGTCTGAAGGTCCATATTTTTAGGAAATAGTAAAGAAAATATGTATACTGAGTAAATAATTTAGTTGTTTTGACGGCTAAAAAAGGGTTACAGCCACCTTAAATCAGTGGCATAAAAATGACATAACATTACCTTTTCAAGGGCATGTATTGCAAATACTGGACCTTGATGAGCTTGTACTGTTTCTTTTAGATTCTCATTATTCCAAATGTATACAAATCCAGTTGACCCACCTGATACACATACCCCAGGCGTTTTGGGATATGTTATACACAACATTGTGTCAGCTTTAGCTTTGTCACCAAAGGTACCTCTCTTACCGGTTAGTCCACCACCTGCCTGAGTCCAAAATTTTAAATGTCGAACACCAACTGTGACAAGCTTGTCTACATGATTTGAATCCCAACGTAGTTCAAATATCTTGTCTTTGTGGGCCCTATGTATAATTTAAAAAACTTTACAATGCATAAAATAGACATAACAAGAAGTAAATAAAGCCAAAGTTAATTTTTTTATTAGGTCTTTGTTTACCTTGTGTACCTAAATGGCTAAATGATAAAGCAGATAGTATTAATCAAGTTTGTATTATGTTATACCTAGTTGTGGCTAATTTTTCACCTCTTCTCCAGTCCCAAATAACAATACAATGATTTTCATCCAACCCCACACTACCCAGTTTCTTACCATCAGCTAAAAAAACCAAAAACAATAAATAAGTTGTCAGCAGTAACAAAACAAGGCTGTGTATTTCTTCTCTTTCCTGGCTTAGGACTTATTAATCTTAAACATATATTTTTATTATATCTTACAGAGTAAACTGGAAAGTTTTATTTTTAATTTAAATGTTGCAGCATTTAAAGTTTATTTTTAAACAGGAAAATGCAAAAAGTTAAATGATAGGGTACAAAAATTAGCATGTCACTTCTTTTTTAATTGTTCAATCAGGAATATTTCATGGCCAACTAGCATTATGATTAGTTTTTAACAAAAACATAACAAAAGATAACATAACAAAGCATAACAGCTCATTACATTTTCGCAAGGTTTAACAACTTCACAAGATTCTAAAAAAATCTAATGTCTACAGCAGACTTAAGATCTTAGGTTAGATTCAAAACCCTAAACGGTACAATTTTTACTGATGTCAGCTAAAGTAATTTCCTAAGTTTTTGAATATTCCCGGGATGTGGAGCAGATTGTTCTGCAATGGAGACATTGTGAAAAGTGCAGGTTGATATTTTCAAGGATGTTTAATTGAGCTACACCAATGCTATAGTTTGTTTACAACCTACCAGTTGGCTATTTCAAAAAATGATCTGAAAAAAAGCCATTTCCACAAATGTTATAAAAGAGTTGTAGTCCTATTTTTAATTTGCACAGTCAGTGCAATAGCGTCTATATATTTAATAGGGAACTAAACACAAAAATTATTTTTTGATACGCTGTCAAAAACGGGAGGCATATGAGAAAAAATTTAGAAATGTACATTAACCATGTCTCTTAATAACAGCAATTTCTTTGCTGGCAAAATGTTGTTTTTTAGACTGGGATTAGTTACAAAAATTGCAAGTGGGCAAACAACAGCAAGTGTCCTAGGAAAAACAATTGAGAGTAATTGTTTAATCATAACCCTATCTTGAAATATTAAATTATAACTTAACAATGTAAATAAGGAAGATAATACTTTATCGAATTAAAAAGAAGATTTACCAGATTTTCTCTCACTACAAGGGTAGAGGATCAAGCCAGAATTATTAAGGGATCAAAAACAATATACCTCCCAAGTGACACAGAAGCAAAATAAACTCAAAAGTGAAAGGTGAATGTTTTTTTCACAAAAAAATAAAACTTTCTTATATGTCAGTGAAAACACTAAAGCAGGTAAGGCAAGAATTCGCCTTTAAAGCGAAAAATTTCAAGCTCTTTTTTAACATTCACTGGTTGTTAAAAATGTTCTTAAAATGTCCTTAGCTAAAATGTACTTAACTGTATAAAACGAAGGTGCAAAAAATTGTTGAGATGTTTTTAATTTTATGCTTTAGAATAGTTATATGTAATGATATTAGCAAGATCATTAAACATAATGTAATGTAATGAAATAAAAATAAAAAACGACTTTGAAAAAGTTGAATTATTTTAGATACTAGTTCAGTCATTTTCATCTCTTTTACAGGACATTCCAGTTTTAGACGATGAGGAAGACATCAGTTATTATGTATTGGAATATTAGTAAAAATCTCTTTTCACTAGTATTTCGACTATACAATTCATCTGTGATGAAATACATGTTCATAAAAGAGTCGTTATGCAAGAAATTAATTTTTGTTAAATTGTTGAACAAGTTAATGAAAGAGTGTACGCAAACCTAATTAATTTAATTTGCCTTTAATATTAACATAGATGTGTTGATGCTTAAAAAATATAAAAAGTTGATAGCCACTAATTCATTATGATGAAGATTTCTTTTAAAATATTTCCAGAAAGTTGTAACCATATAACCAAAGTGCAGTGGTTAAACATTTGATATTTACAAAACACATACAAATATACATCATACCAGAGAAATCTAAGGCGCATACACCACGCTCATGTTGACCTTTCAGTATGGAAACAGCTTCTAGTTTTTCTGCATCCCAGATGTGTATAGCTGCATCTCTGCCAACCTGTCCAGAAGCCACCAAATCTTTTATAGGATGTAATGTTAAACAGAGAATATCATCGTCATGGCCCAAATAAAATCTCTGTGAGTGAGTTTCTTTTTTGTACACAATTCCCACAGCTGCAACGTGATAGACTATTTCACCAGATTGGGTATAAAATAAGTTATTTCTACAATCATATCCACGATATCTAAAAATTTACATAGCCAGAATAAAGAAAAATGCCAAGTAATGGACATGGTGGAGCTTAGAAATTCCAAGACAATGCTTATAATTTACAGAAGTTAAAATAATTAAGTTGTGTTTTAACGTTGTGATAAATTTTAAAGGAAAAGTGAACTTATTTTAAATAAAGAGAGCCTAATTTTCCCTTAATTTAATTTAGCACTATATGGTTTAAAGGTAGCCCGAAGTAAAAAATGATGTTGGACCTATAGAGTTGAATTATAGAGCTTAAAAAGTTAGTTAACAAGTCTTTTTAATTTTTAAAGCATTTTTTCGTCTCAAGATATTCACATTTAAAGAATTTAATATTAAATTATGCTGCATAAATTATGATGTCATATTTAAGTAGTAGCGTAAATTTTGACATTTTTTGTCATCGGTAAATTTAGACCTGTTAAGGGATGTGCATTCAAACTTTATTAATGCATAGATATTATAAAGGTCAATTGATTAACATAAATGTTTTTGCCAAATGACACTTGTTTGCTTGTCCTAGGCCAAATTTATTATGCTTACCCAAAAACAAAATTTAATTTAACTCCTTTTGATGGAGCATTGGGTCTAGCCTTTTTTGTTGCTGCAGATCCATCCATTGATTTTAATTTTCTTTGAATTTTTGGCATGTCTTCTTTGTAGATGTCTCGTGAATAGTCTTTATTTACTTCCTACAAAGATGTAAAAGAAGTATATTTACATGAGGGGGCAAAGTATGCTCAAGAAATAAAAGGTTTCGAAAAAAAAAAACTTTTAAGTAACTGTTTATTAAGTGTGTAAATTTATAAGACAACCAACACTGGCCAGTTGAAGAAAAGTAGCCGAAACACTATTTGTAAGCACTTGTTTGAGCATGTATGCAATAAATATACCTCTTCAACGTCACTATCTAAAGGATCAACGTCAGATAAATCTGAATCACTAGCTTCATCATTAGATTCATTTTGCATGGCTCCAACAACACTCCCCGTATCAGACGCATCATCGCTGTAACCTTCTGGAATAACCTTCCATTGAAATACGGCATGATCAGCACCACCTGTACTAACTAATGACATGCCATCTGTTGAAAATCTCACGTTGGTAACATGTGCTGAATGCCCAGAATACTTTCTAAACTTTGCACCTACAAAATGTTTAATGTATTTAGAAATATTTTTAGTTAAAATTGTTGTGTTGTCTAAGCTATATGTCATGGTTATGAACATACTAAAACTCAAACTGAAAAATTAAATCAAATTTTTTTTTTATTTATTGAATTTTTTTTTAAGGCTTGGTTTTCATCTGCTGTTAATTCGCATTAAGCAGGTGTGTAATTGGCGTTATTTTTTTAGCGTGTAATGAAAACTGTGATAAAAAATTAGCACACCTATTTAACTCCAATTAGTGTGCGGGCTAAGTGCCAACTATTGTTAATATTTTAAAGCCAGTTAGTGCAAACCCACTTTTGTACTTAAAAATTTGAGCATAGTTTGATGTAAAAAAGCCATTTCTACAAACATTTTTTTTAAAATGGTGGACAATCAAAGTTTATCTTTGTAAGATAATAAATTATTCCTTCTAGAAGATAGTGATATTCTAAGCTGTTTTCTTTTCTGATATTGCTTTCTTTTTATTTCGTCAAAAAAAAATTAAATCAGCATTTGTTTTACTTGTAATGGAAACGACCCACGCTAAATACTTAATATAATGTTCTATCAGTCACAAACTGTCCTATAAAATGTTAATCAACTTAAAAAAATATAAATGATATAAAATACCTTTTTTAACACAGGGAAATCGAAACAACTTAACCAATCCAAAATCGTCTCCAGTGGCAATCACACCCTGTTGAAAATTGGTATCAGATGCGTTTACATCTGTTGTGTCAGTATACTTCTCCCATATGCCATTAACTTCAGGACCAAGTACAGATGTCCATGTTTGCCAATGTATAGATTCAATTTCCTCCTTTCTTGTTATTCTTTTTCCAACTAGAAAAAAAGGGCCAATTTTAAAGATTGTTTACTGTCCAAATAAATATATCCACCAAAAAGTATCCCCAGTAAAATTCAAAGGGATATGGTCCTGAGAAAAATCCACCTAATGCATTGTATTACGAAAACTGGATAATTTAAAATCAATCAAAATTCACATAAATTCCTAAATTCACAAAATAACTTTAATCAAAAGGCAGGAATATAATAGGCAACAAAGACAAAATAAAAATAAATTCTGTGAAAATAGCATAATGTGAATATATACTCAGCATTAGTACTATTCTTAAGAGCATTAGCTATTCTTGGCATCAGTGATTGCAAAGAGGAGGCATAAAAGAAATCCAAATTATTTTACATGTACAATTAGACCACACTGAAAAAACGTTTTTAAACACTGAGATTGTGCAACTACAATGTGCAAAACACTCAAAAACCATACCAGGCATTTTGTAAAACAATCTCTCAGCTGCTCCAGAGTTTGTTTGTATGTAACTACTATCTTCAGACCAATCAATATGAGTTATATAGCTGGAATTTCCTTTGCATTGTCCAACACGTTTGTATCTGTCTTGTATAGAGTAGATATCCACTAAGTTATCGTTGCTACCTACAGCTAACAGGGTTCCATCAGGAGAATATTTCATTTCATGTATAACTTCTTTGTGATCATGTATATGAACAAGTTCAGATAAATCTCTAAAAAATTTTAAAATATACATTAAAATACAGTGTCATATAAAGCAAAAAGGAAAGAGGAAACAACACAAAGGTACTACCTTCCTTTTAATATTCGAAAAGAACCGTCACCATGTCCTACAGCTAAATGTGCACCATCAGGAGAATAAGCCAAGGATCGTATAGTTTGATCAAATGCAGTTTTTGCAAGTAGGCTTTTACTAGCCATATCCAATAACCTATGAACAGATGCTATAATTAAGTCATCCAAATAGTAGATTTTCCAAGCTTGAACATTTAGTAGATAGATTATGTGCCCTCTTTGAATCAAATATGTAGAAAATGTAAATATTTTTGCTTTCAGCTTTAATGTAATTAAGTTACCAAAGCTTTCAATATGAATATAACGATGGTTCTAAATCGTGTAAAAACTGGGTTCATAAAAATATTTGCATCCGCTATCCTCACTAAAAATAATTTGAAATTATGTTGTTTGTTTTGATGAAAACAAATTATATAACGATAGGAAACTCCAGACTGTTGCAAAATGATCACTTTCCAACACCGTTTTTGTTTTAACAGTATAGAAATTTTCATTAATAATGACCTCTGTCTGTCAGTGAACCAAAGTTTCTTCTTTAAAAACCAAGGGCTTTGTAATCAAAAACGCCATTTTAATCCACCTATATTCACGTTAACAACCCCTTTTTATGTACATTGCATTTAACAGTTGGACAAGGATGCAGGAAATATAAACGACAGATGTTGCCTCATAGAATTTTCCATGGGCAAGAAACTATATTTATTTAAATTTCAAACTTACAAAACGAATATTTTTAACCATAAAGAAGTTACTTGCATAAGTATGTGTTTTGCAGAACCTGACAATGGATAACAAACAAACAAATCAATGAGTGTACCTCACAGTCAGGTCATCGCTACCAGTAGCAAAGACATTTTTCTTTGGATGCATAGCTAATCCCCACAATTCACCTTCAGCATGTCCCTAATAAAAATTTAAATATCTAAACCACTACGAATATAAAAAGCAAAGCCAAAATACACAATACTGGGAATTTAAAATTTACAAATATCAAATAAAATGATATTCCCCTTATAGTTAATATCAAGTTACCCACTAATACAAACTGTTGCAGTCCCAGTGAGAAAAATTTACCCCCACATGCACTGAGTTGCACACGTAAATTACTCTGCATGAGTGATGAGCGTGTGATCAGTGTAAGCAGTTAAAAAAAAAATTTATGCACCTTTTTTGCCCTTATTTCAAACCATTTTAAATCTTTCAACAAGAAAACCGTCCGGTTTGATCACACATTCGTATTGTACACATACTTTATACTTAAATATTGTATTGATTATGTTTGTATATCTTGTATCCAAATTTTTTTGAAATTCGAATAGAATATATATCTACTGGTTTCATTATTTTGGGTATATTATATAAAGCTACACGATAATAAGAAAACAACAAAAAACGCTGCTATACGCAAAAAAAACAATACATCAACAAAAACTTTTGGTCAAATATAGCGCACTATTTCTGATGGCTTTGATTTTGATACTATTCGCTCCCCTTTCAACTTTTCGTTACCACCATGACAGACCACAGCCCATACCAAATCACACATTTCTATGAATGTGTGAAAAAATTTAATTACTGTGTTTTCAGCGCAAAACAATTATATTTACTTACACATTTAAAACATTTTTTTATTGCATATTATTTTAATAGTCTTCTCAGGTAATTAAGAAGATCATCGACCATCTATTTCACTTTTTTTGTATTTGTTTTAAAATATTCTTTAATAAACTAGTGTTTGTTTTTAAACTAGGTAATTTTCGACAATTCCAAAGATTTATTTACAAATTTTTAGTGACTTTTACACACCATGATTAAATTCAAAAGATTTTTTCTAAAAATTACATGTCAATTTATACAAAAGTTGCATATTAAGAGCAATAGAAAAATTTATGCTAGAATAGTTCTAAAGGCAGTGAAGTAATATTTATTATTGATAAGTCCTTATATATCAAGGCTGTTGAGTCACTTCTTGTGAATCCGTCTAAGTTTTTTAAGGTTATTTTTTAAGGTTAATGTTACCATTATTAAATATACTGTTAAAGATCATTTGTTTTCTAAAGAAATTGTTCACCAACCTCATCTTGAAGAGACTATTGATATAGTTTACCAAAGAAAGAATTTTAAAAACTTTTGGAGTTGCTGCCACTGAATCTTTTTTTAATGAAATTTATTACAAACAAGTAAATGGTGTAGCCACAGGCAAATTTGTTTATGTGCTTTTTGAAAAATAAGTGGCTTAATAATTGTCCTAAGGACTTGAAATCCTTTATATTATAGACGTTACATTGATAGTATATTTGCTTAATTTTCCTCTTCAAACCAAGATGGTTTTTTTTGTCACTTATATGAATTTTCTTAATCCTAGTATTCGTTTCACTAAAGGCTGAGAAAAATGGTTGTCTTTCCTTTTTAGATGTTTTAGTGAGTAAAGAAAACAGGAGTTTTTGCACTAGTTTATCTTAACCCACCTTTAGTGGTGTGTGCAGTCATATTGACAGTTTTATCCAGAATATTTTAAATGCTGTTTAATTTTGTCACTCTTATATCATTGTTATCGTTTTATGCTCCAACTATGTAAAATTTATCAATAAGATTTTCTTAAAATTTTCCTTTCCAAGCTAGCCATTAAAATTGTTTTTAAGAGAAAACTATTTACAATGTTACCTTTTCTTTGTAGTTATTCTCTGCAGGTTAGGACGCATTTGTCATAAATGTTTCATAATTAGCTGCCACGTTTTTCTCTTCGTTTTATATTTAGTTCCACTTGCAGACTTCGTATTTTTTTCAGTTAAAGACCGGATTCCTAAGTACTTACGATTTGGCCTTGCTTACCAGTTAAGTGTGTTGGCTGCAACGTCACTTATTATGGCAGTCACTTTAAGGTCAAAATGTGTGAGCACTTAGGGATATTGCATCTTACCAATAAACACATTACCAGTTCCTATCATCGGTCTGCTGACCGGGATCATAGATATGAAGGTGATTATGTTATGCAGTGACATTAATGATTTTAAGTTAACCTTGAAGGAGAACCTACTCATTAATCGAGATTAAACCATTAATTCACTGCAGACATAACTATTTTAGCATAACTTTTGCTATTTTTGTTGATATACAATTTTTATATAAATTGACATGTAATTTTTAGAAAAACTTTTTGTATGTGACCATGGTGTTCAAAAGCCACCAGAAATTTGTAAACAAATCTTTGGAATTGTTGAAAAACGCCTAGTTTGAATTCAAGAAATCTGCGCTACATCCTTAGTTTTATGTGAGCGGTAAATCACTTGCTTAAAATTATTTCCGCGTGTGTGGAAGTGTGCGTGTGCAATGACACGTGTCTCCTGACCAGGCCTACCATTGTTGCTATATTGTACAACAGACAATTCAAAATCACACTACCAAAAAAGTAAGACACTGCAAAAACAATTTGCCAGTTATTTTTTACCAACCTGAACAATAGTGATAGGTTTATCTTTATCTGCAGCACACACTTCAAAAACTTCTCCTGCATTTGTGCCAACCAGTATCCTTTCTCCACCCCAGCAAACGCTTCGTACAGATATGCCTAGAAAATACAATTCTAATATACTGAAATAAATCACTCCTTTAAGCACACCTCTCAAATAAGCACCAGTGAAAATATCTTAAAGTTCAATAACTGTTCATTTTCTTAAAAGCGCACATATAAAGGTGATGGGTAATAAAAAACTATATTTTAGTTGAGGCACTTATTTTACCCCTATTCGATCTGGGTTTTTCAAACATACTATGACTAGGGTATGTCGCCCCTCTTCAAACTTTTGATAGGCTTTCCCAAATTGAATCAAACTTGGGACACATGGGACACAAAAAAAAAGCAGCAAAACCTTTTGCATATGTCAGCACTTTTTTTGTAAAGTCATTGGATGCTTTGAAATGTGTCCAAAACACTATTATTTGCTAAAAATTTAATTACTTTAGTTATAGAACAAGTTTTAACATTCTGTTTAAAGTTTCTGACAGCCAAATAAAAGTTATTTTACCACATTTAACATATTTTCTGGTTTTTACATAATTTTCATGAAAAAATGCCAAAAGTTGCTAGAAAATCAGATTTTCGGGTGAAATCCAAAGAAAATCCAAAGATTGAATTATTCATGTGACCAACATTTTTATAGAATGACTCCTCTTAATGAAATAAATTTGTGCTATAAATTTTAAGTTATAAAGATAATCCTAACAAAAGTTATTATATTTTCCCATTTATAAGGATTTATCAACAAGAGCGACTCAACATATATAAAAAAAAATTCTTCGCACTGTTATTCATAACGTTACAAAAAAATGAATAAACTTAACCAAGAACCAAATTCTCTCACTACATATTTTAAAACACAACTTTCTTTATCTGAAAAAATGTAAAAAAAGAAAAAACTGTCAAGACTTACAAAAAGAAGCCAGCTAACCTCACCAAAAATGCTTAGAACTGCTTCCGTACAAAACATTATCCCTAATCTTTTGTCCCACAAACTTTCATCTGATAAAACATACTTCAACAACAAGGTTTGCCACACTCAATCTGTCCCACTTTTTTAAAGAAATCAGGCATTTACTACATTCGAACCGCCCCATCGTTTCCTTAAGAAGATTTAGAGAACTCACAAGAAGCAGAACATCTTCTGTCTAAACTTTCAAATCTGGCGAGCTCGTTTTATTATCACTACTCTCCACCTGCATAAACTATACAAAAACATTAAAGCTTTTAATCGATTAAAGAAAAACAAGGACATTGTAACAATACAGCCTGACACCGGAAACAGGGAAATTATCACGTACACAACAAAGTTTAATAAACTTAACAAGGACGTATTAGTAACTAACTTACAGGACAATTACAGCGTTTTCAAAGAAAAATAGAAAGTGGTGGTTTTTCTACGAAAAATGTGTATGATAATATTTACTCAAGTAGCTCTTCTCCTGCTAGAATTTATAGTTTCCTAAACTTTACAAGCTCCCTTCTAAGAAACATTTATCTTTTCTATCTTTTCGTCATTATTGTATCTTTCATTGAAGCTTATAATTATTATCAGTTGGCAAAGCATTTAGGTAAAGTCTCCATATTTTTCTTCGCCAAACAAACTAAAGAGGTCTCTGGTGCTTTTTTAATTACAATATTATAAGTCTTTTTACAAATATTTCACTTGATGAAAGAATTGATTGCACTAAACTTAATCATCTTGAAATTTCTTAAAAAATTAATCTTGTGTTTCAAGATTTTCATCAATCTTACTTAAAGGGGAAAATTATGACAATTTTCATCATTTTACGCATGACATCATATTAAACAAACAATCTCACTATTTTGATAACAAAAGTATAGCTTTTAATTATTAATTGTTTAATGTATTATTTATATTTTTAGCTTTTATGTAGTATATTTGACTGAAATGACATGATTCACTTAAAAATGTGTATTTTTGCTTAAATTTATAAAAATTTCATAAAAATTTAAGGGGTAGTTTCAAGTTATATCAGATTCTGAGAGGTATAGGCTCTAAAAATTTGGCACGTAGGTTTCTAATAAATATATAATATATAAGAACTCAAAAAGTAGTATAACCAATAAGCACGACACAAAGGAGAGAGCAAGTTTGAGGCTAAAAATCTTAGAAACTGGTGGTCATATTCTGTGTGATTAACTACAGACCACCTGAGACCAAGATAGGGTCAACCCCCCAATTTGGGCAAACATACCCATTTCGCGACCTACAGGATGATAATTGTACAATATGATATAATAAATTTCTTTATTCAGCGTTTCAAGCTTTAAACAATACAAGGCTAAACAAATGTCTAAAAAATTTTTTTCAACATGGGCGGCATTGCTGTTGTCATAAAAATTTATTTCTTGAAATGCTTGCGTCTTTACTCAAGTAGATACTTTCATAGGCCAATTGACCAGTATGTTAATTTAATTGTAATAACTATCTTTAACTAAACCAACAAAATGTTTCGAGAAATTTATAAATGCCTGTGCAAAAAATTTAAATCTATATAATAATATGCCAGTTCCGTGTCTCTTTAACAGGCAAAGTTGATGTGTTCATTTTCCTTTGATGTTGCCGAAAAATGCATGTCTAATATGGTAAATATTTTGGCGTTACGACGCGTCGTCAATAACACTAATTTAACGTCAATACCCTATATTAAATTAATGAAGCCATTACAGTGCACCTAAAACTTTGAGGGCAAATAACTTGCAAATGAGGTGGTGACGTCAATGATTTTTCACCGTGTGGGTAACTAGGGACTCACCTAATCTGTTTTGGAATGGTCAGGTTAATGACGTCATCAAAAACCTTTAAACCCTAATATCTCTCCATCCGTTTGTCAAAAGTACACGATTCTATACATTTTCTTGATCAGCGTTTTAAGATCTATACGATGAAGGCAACAGGTATACAAATTTCTGAAAAAAATTTTTGGGTCTTGACGGGCGATTGCTGACGTCAGCAAAATTTTTAAACCCTTATATCTCCTTAGGCATTTGTCAAAAACATACGATACTATACATTATTTTGATCAGCGTTTCAATCTCTACACATTACAAAAAACAAATGACTAAATTTCACAAATTTTCTTTTTGTATATGCACTGCTGACACAGTCTTTTTCAGGAATATTTGAGTAGGTGTGCGATGATTCGCACATGTAAATCAAGTAACGCGTGCGATGTAAAGCGCACGTGCAAAGAATGTTACACATACGACACAGGTTTCGAGGTTATTTTTTGTTGCGCATTTATTTTGCGGTAGAAAAGTGGGAGGCGTTATAAATCGTGAACCCCAAACACAATGATCGAGCGTCTACTGGTATAGCGATTCTCTCAATCTTAACTTCCTTTTCTACATGTCCGAAATAGTATGCATGACTATACTGTCATTTTTATATTTATTGTTCACTTTTCAGGTCATCACAAGCAAATAGGCTAAAATATGCTTTGTTTTCAAGTTAAAAAAAATCTTTATCCACGTGGCTTAAAACTTCAAAAAAATTTACACCGCATGTGGGTTTCGTTTTTACAGGCATAAAGAAAAAATCCATTAAATTCGGACCTGAAGAAATTATCTACAATTAAATCCATGATAAAATGTCTATTCCGTCTGTAAGTGCAGTTTTGCAGACTTGCTTCATCCGTGTTCCATCGGCGTTCACCTCCGCATTAGTTGAGAACCACATGGCTGAATTTCTTGTGTAAGACCTGGTTACCAACAACGAAGGGGCCAGGCAAAAGAGATTTATGTCTACGTAGTTCTTTTAACTAAGTCAGGAGTCGGTGAATTAGCTAGGATGGTCAGGTTGGCTATGAATAGGCTTGCTCGTGGATTAAAAGGACCAGAACTATTCAATAATTTCTGAGATCTAAAAGTGTCCAACCATGACGGAAATCTATCGGACGTTTTGTCTGACGAGTCTCCAAAAATTCTTTCGAGCTGCCATTGCACGCTACAAAATGGATAATAAAAGGTTGATTTTGAAAACTCAATATTTATTTTTCCGGCGTGCGATTAACCACACGCCTGAAACGATTTAGGCGTGTGCCAAGGCGTGCGCGTGCGATCGCACGCCTCTCCTACAAGACTGCTGACGTCAGCAAAAAATCTCAAGCAACCTATTTTTCCATTGTCCTTCTGACTTAGTGGGTTTTTCCACGGGCTTTATCGACTAGTAAAATATAATAATTTAATAAGTGGCCAAGGTGCTAATTCAAATTATAAGGTACTAGTCGATAACCCCGTGGAAAAATCCCGAGGCATGAAAAAGAAGCGTTATTTAATTTTTGATGACGTCAGCAACCAATGTATAGGATCATGTACTTTTGACAAATGGTTCCGGAAATATTGTGGTCTAAATGTTTTTTGATGACATCAGCCTATCCATTCCAAAACGGATTCGGGGACCCAGGTTTGGGAAACTTACCCAAATTAGTTCCAGGTGGTCTCTAGTTACCTAGGCGGTGAAACATAACTGGCGTCACCACCTCGTTTCCAAGTGATTTAGCCTCAAATTTTTAAGTGCATTGTAATGGATTCTTTAATTTAAATAAGATATTGACGTTTAATTAGTGTTATTGCCGTTGCAACTTTAAATTTGTTGATTAGCATAACTTTATTGGCTACATCAAAGAAAAATGAACATATTCACTTTGCCTGTTACAAACAGAGAGACACACTCTCTATTATTATATAGGTGCTCTGTAACAGCACTTTTTCACAACTAAGCAAGCCTTTGATAATACGCAAAGTAAAAAAAAAGTTTTGAAGTTGGTACAAAATAGAAAGAGCTACATAAAATCCTTGAAATGTCTTCAAAAGTCTAACCTGAATAGCCAATGGAATGCCTATTTAAATCTATCCTTGTGATTGGTTTAAATTCTGTATCCCACAATGCTACAGTTCCATCTTTTGATCCACTAGCATAGCCGTCTGGTGTAGCATGAAGTGTAAATACACCACCCTAAAATAAAGTGTTATGCAAAATAATTTTTTTATTATTTATCTTTGGTGCAAAGTAAAAAAATATTGACAACACAAGAAGGGATGAAAAGTGGACTTTCATTTTCTATCATTAGCATCAATAATAAGTTGGCATAATATTGAAAACTTCACGGCTTGAGATTATGTTTAACTTTACTTTAACGATGTTGTTAATATATGAGTTGTTTATTTATTTTACATTTTCAAAATTTTTTAAAGGGGGACTAATGATTAATAATTCACATATTGGGCTTAAACTGTGTGAATTTTCTATCCTTGTAAAAAATTTTAAGGTCAAGGGATCGCTGTCAGTAAGTTATGTGGCATATTTGGTGCTGCCAAAACTGCCACAGATGTAAACAAATATAATTAATTAAGAGAGCAAGTACCTGATTTATTTAAGTTTTTAGAAACTTCATGAGTATAGCAAGAATAAAGAATTTTGTAGAGTTTTGGAAAAGTATAAAAATATATATTGTTAACAATGTTGTTCTATTATAATGTATTTAGACAAACAAAGGAAATAAAGATTTAAAACATAGGTAAAATTAAAGCTTGAAGCTGTATTTTCATGCAATAAAGGTTATTTAACGTTTAAATCACTCAGCCATACAAGTTGTACAGTGTAGAAAATTAATATTTATAATTTTTGTCTATGCTACTCTACAGAATACCTAAATAAGAAATATTTTTCCAATACTCAGATGGAAAACGGTTTAGCAAAAATCTAATAGCAGTCTTAAACCATCCAAAAAAGAAACTTCTGTAGCTAACAAAAATTATATGCCCTTCTGTTGGTTTGTGTCAACAATTTCTTAATTCCTTCTTGGTATATTCTGGTTTATAAATCTAAAAGCCCTGGCATTTTTATTTAATGGCTAAGGTTCATTAGATTTAGATGATTGTGATAAATTTTATTGACTTTTAGAATATGATAATAGAAAAAAACCTTTAGCCATTACTTACTCAAAAATAGGCTTCATATATGTATTGAACTTTTGGCACCTCAAAGATCAATAGTTGAGCTCTACTTATCTAAGCTTATATAAGCAAGTGACACATTTGGCAATAATGATAACAGCAAAACACTTCAGATCCAATTGGAAACAAAGAATTTAAACTTCGATTCTGGTAGTTAGTTGTCAGATTGTAAAGGCTTCGGCAGGCCTCAAAATTGTCAGCCAGCTAGCTAAAGTAGATCTAAGGTGGAAAGTGAATCTTCTGACCTTTCTGAGACATTGTTTTAACGCACCCAATGTGAGGTTTTTACCTTACATTGGTTAGCTTGCTACATCTAAGACACTTTTTCGAGCACTTTTGCTTTTACAAAATAAACATTGTTGTTTGAGCATCAATATATACCATAATTATGTACAGTTTTTAGGTGTATGAGTAACCATTACATCGTAACCTTACTTGTATCTATATTATAATACCCGTATACCTCTGTCTGTTTGTCACGCAAAATGGTAATCGCAGTAGCGAGACACACGAAATGGGGTTAATAAAGGACGGAGAAAGCCATGGATTTATTCACAGGTTACCGATTAGTATTTAAAAAAATAGCACATGAAAAATGTGCTTAAAACAATACTTTGTAAAAAACGAACTTTTTTGAACAAATTTATTGTTTGAAAACCCAATTTTTTATATTTTTTTAAAAAAAAACTGAAAGATGTCTAAAAATAAGACAAGAAAAAAATAATAATAATATTGAGGCAAATATTTAATTTGGAAAACATAAATTAAAACCGGTTGAAAAAAAAATGTTTTTTTGGTTAATAATTCCATAGAAGGAGGATATCAATGTAACAAAACAAACCACTAAACACTCACAGCGTGGGCACCAGTTATATTTTCAACTAAAGTGTTTTCTTGCCATTTGTAAATATCTCCACTTAATGTACCAGTATATAGAACACCACCTGTACCATAAGCTAAGCAAAGTACACTTTGAATTTCACCTTTTTTGCCGAATATACCTGTAAAAAAACGGATAAAAAGGTTATTTTTTTGTTCACTTTTAATTGCAACTAATGGTCATTGATTCTATTTTCAAGTCTGTTGAAAAAAAGGAACAACACTGGGTATAAATGGTGCAAGAAAAGATTACCCAAACTTTTAACTAAATCTAGGCTTACAAATACGTAATAAATGCTTACCTTTTTTCCCAGTTAGTGAGTTGCCACACAATGACCAGAACTTAATATGTTTTACACCACATGTAACCAATTTGTTGTCTTCAAAGGGATTGAAACACACATCAAAAATCTAAGAAAACATAATCAAAAAGAGCATTTCGGTGCTAATGTGCAATACACCAAACTTTACCATGTTATTCACTCACTCTATCTGAATGCCCTCTGGTTGATGCAAGGGCCTTGCCCTTTTTCCAATCCCAAATAGTTACTTGAGAATAATCTTCCAATCCAACAGATACTAGTTGCTGAAGAAAAACAAAAACAATACGCTCATCTCTGGTAACTGCACGAAATTGTAAAAGAAGTAAAACAACACGAGTATAAATGGTAAACTTGCTTCTCCTCTACCTTTCAACTCCTTATTACTTCACAAAACTGCAACAACACTTTCAAATAATATCACTTTTCATCTCATAAACCTTTCTGACTTGGTAATCACTCTACAACTAAAACATTTAATAAAAAATATTAAACACTATCAAGTAGGGCTACTAAAACCTTGTTCAAATATTTATCCAAAAAAGTGTTGAATTTAGACACGTTTATTTATGGTGACATCAGAGTAGAGTAGTATTACCTGAAATTTCAGAACTTATTGATGTAGACAGTATCAAATGTTGTGATACTGTAAACCATGATAATGAAATTTTACTTGCCTTATCGGTCGTTGGTGTTAGTCATAACTACCACGGTGCTTGACGTAACACTGTTACTACATTGGAATCTAACAAGTGCAAAAACAATAAAAAGTCAGAAAATAAAATAAAAAGTATACCAAGCCTGATGAACCAAATGCCACACAGGCCACGCCTCTTTGGTGATTGTCCTTCAATATAGAAACTGTCTGACAATTTTTGCTATTCCATACGCATATGTATGGTTCTTTACCAACTTGACCGGTTGCGACTAGTTCACCTTCAGGATGTAGTGCCAAACTAGAAAAAAAAAAAATTCCTAAAAATTTAAACTTTATGTGTTGATACACCAAAAAATTACAACATCATTATTATTTTAGTCATTTCCAACCTGTTGGAGTGCTTTTAAAAGCAAAAGATAAAAACGAAAATTTAATCAATGAACACATACATTTTGAACACGCAAATATTAAACATTTTAATCGTATCTTTCTAAACAAGTCCAAATAGAACAATAGCAAAATGATAAAGCTTCGTTTCAAATTAGTTAAATGGTTGAGCAACTGTTGTACAAAAGTCACAGTAACAATTTTAATGGCTGTGGAACAAAAATTATAGGCTTCAATGGGAACCAAAATTTAGCAACAGCTTATCGACCATAGCCAACAAAGAAAATAAGCTATACTTGAAAAAAACTAACCTTATGATGTCATCATTGTGCCCAAGAAAAAATTTTTGAGCATGATATTTCGGGTTGAACACTACACCAACTCCAGCCACAAAATAAACAACTTCTCTAGTTGAAGTATAAAATAAATTATTGCGACATTGATGTCCACGATAACCATACACCCAATCTAGCCGTAGTTGGGTTGAAGGTGACGTTTTGTCAGTCATTTCGATTTGTTCATATTATTTTATTTTATTATAACTCTATTTTTAATTTTTTTATATATACAATATCTACAATATGTTTGAGATGTTACCTATGAAATAAAGATAAGTATTTTTTGTTTTATGCTTTTCTTATATAACTACTGTCAATCTTACAAGCTATACAGCTTGCAATTAGAGTTTCAGGCATAGGCGAATGGAAAAAAACAGTAAAAAAAGCTACATCATATTGATGTTTGGAGGTGAAAAACAATTTATTTGTGTATTATAAAACTTTATTCACTCTCCAAAAAATTATACGTAATACAATTATAATTTCAACCTTATTCTAAGGAAGCAAATATCTCTACCTTTCCATTCTGAAAATTTAAACAGCAACAGGTACTTTTTGATAATTATAACAACAAAGAAAAAACTAGAAACACAAACTCTTTACAACTGACATTAATGTTAAACAATACATATCAATACAATTGCAAAAAAAAAAAAAAGAGTTGAGGGGTCAAACACTTATAAGAAAAAAGTTCGTCAAATTTTGTACAAAGACAAAGAAAAACATTATCAGCCAATTTTAATTCAAGGTACCATTATAGTAATTTTTGACAAGAATATTCACAGTATGTGATTGCAGACGTAAAAAAAGGCAAAAAATTTGAAATGGAAGCTGGAGATGAAACCTTAAAATAATATTATGATTTTCTTGACCAAAAGTCTAAAGAGCTGTTGCTTTGGTTATGACTGCGTACATACTATTTTAAAGACCATGTCTTTGGTGACAAGTAAGCCTAGATTTTTCTTTGAACCAATGTTGTTTTTATTTTAAGCACAAGTCTTTTATTCTCTTGTTGACAAACGTTTTAAGTTTGCTCCCATCTCTAGCAACTTGTGATCGAGGTGGATTATATGACTCACAATTTGAGAACACCAAACCAATATCATCAAGAAAGTTTGTAACTTCATGATACTTTGCTGTATTTAGTTTACGCTTTATGGTACCAAAATCCATGGGATGGTCAATAAAATCGGTGTAATCAGGAACCTACCATTAAAGCATATTAATTTAAAACAAAATTACAACATATACAGGACTTCATTGATCCTTCTAATGCCTCTTACACCAAATGTTTTTTTTTTTGAAAACTTTGGTAAAAGAAAAAAAAATTAAATGCTAAATAAAGTAATAAAAAAATATACTTTGAAATAAACTTGTATGAAAATACAAAATTGTGCAATCAGCATACAAGAATTAATTTACATCAGTGGCCTAAAGTTTATGCACTTTTTTCTTTATAAATAGGTAACACTTAGAAAAGACACTAGGCAATACAATAATAAAATTCACACAAAAAGGTTTCTAGTTAAAGAGCATTAAACTCTGATGATTTTTGTCATAATCTTGTGTTGGAGACAAGACTATTTTTCACAAATGTTTATTTATAAGTCCTTTGTAAACAAGAGCAATAGATCACTAAGGTAAAATATTTGCTTGTAGTGTGCCTGCATGAAAAAATATTAACAAAAATGTACCCAGAACACTTTGTTTTTTCCCCTGTAAAACATTATCAGGAAACTACTAACTCCATCATTATAAACATTATATACATTAAAATATAACATAACACTACACAATATATTTCGATTCTCTTTTCTATCTAAGAAGCAACACGAACCAATTGTCATATGAGGTGCATAAAAAACCATGCACCAAGTCTGTGCCTCTTGAAAAAATAGAAGAGAAACGGCCTACATGTGAACTGTAAGTAAAAGTAAGCATCGACTAAAACTCAAAATATTAGTAAAAGAAGATGTAATTTCCTTTTCTTCTTATGCATATACTAAAAACTAACCTCCGTTAAATCCACTGGATCAAGAAAAACATCAGCCTCGCTTCGTTTAAATATATCATTAATCAAAGTTGTACAATGTTTGAGCTGCTGACGCCCAAATCCCACTGAACTGCGCTGTGAAGAATGAGAAGAGCCCTGTGATTCAGTATCTACAAAAAAAATGTTTACTTAATTCCTTTTTAACATGTATCATTGCTAAATTTACACCAGGAAAAAATGCTCAAAACAATAACAATTTCGATTTAATAAAATACCAACATGTTTTCTACTAAAATGAAAGTAGCTTCTTTAGCTACCAAGTTATTCACTAACAACACTCATCATAGAAACTTTATCAACAAAAATTAGCATAAAAAAAATCAAATATTTATAATAACAAATCAAATTAATAAATCATTAGAACCATGCTGAATTATAAATTTTGCATAAATTGTACTTCTCATTGAGGTAGATATATGAATGAATTTAAGGAAGTTGTGTTTTTCTATAATAAGCTTCAATATTATTCTAACCTTTTTGATAGGGATGTTATTTTTTCATTTCTTTATCTGGAAAGTTATTTCTTTTTCCCCCATTTTTTTGTTTTTTTATTTGAGAGTTGTTGTTAAAAATACATCTTTTATACACTGGAATAGCTAACACATTCATGCCATTCAAGGTTCAAAATAGTCTTTCTTATTACCAGAATTTGTATTATAAATCAACACAGTTCTAAAGAATGTCTAAGGTGTTTGGAAAGGAGTAGGTAATGCTATATTTCAAGGAAAAAAAGCTACATGGGAAATAAGCGTGGTCAGGGATGATGTACTATCTTTTTTTCATGTATGCATCCAAACATATAGTTTTTATTCATTACAATTGTGGGAGACACAATGTTTCTGGTTGACAATTAGTTTGGGAGGATAAAAGCTTTTTTTACTTTAGATCAAAAAAAACATTCCATATCTTTTCAGTAATCAATTAAAACTAAGAGACAAAATAATTAACTGAAAAAAAGTTATTTAAAATTATACCACTGTGAAGGGGTTTTTGGTTCAAGAAAAACAGTACAGAGCATATAAAGCCCATAACTTTTTGTATGTGCAGGGGTACACGGAGCAATTTGCCAACCCCTGCAGGTAAATCATGAAACTTGACTCTCCAAAGAGTGAAATAATTTGACTAGAGAACTATAAATTTAGCAATACTGCAGAAACACTTGATATACATTCATCATCAGCAAATGGTTAGGCTACATAGTGTGCTTGTTTTAAAAAAAGGAAAGGTTAACACTCACCACTGTCTAGCTTGACTCTCTTTGAAGGTCTTTCACTTGGAGGTGTAGTTTGATTTCTCTTACTCTGTTTATCACTTGATGTAGGTTTACCACGTTGTTGTGTTTTTTTCTTTTTTTGCTGCATTTCTTTTTCAGCTTCCTTTTGAGCTTTCTCTATAAATGTTTAAAGTAAAAATATAGAAATAGAAAATACTGGATTTTCAATATCACTGATGGACAATAACCTACTTTTATACATCATAACACTAAATTTACTTCTTAAGATTCACCTCACGGGAAAAGTGTTTCATTTTCAATAAGCTATCATAACATATTTACTCATGTGAACTCCATCTAATTTTAGCATTCAAAGGGGAATTTATTAGGGAAACGCTCTTTCTAGGTAGGCAGTCAATATATTGAAAAGAAATCAAAATATGTAAAAAATCTTATTTGAAAAATATTTAGATTTGTGTGACCACCATTTACAAATGGTCCTGTGAACTAATTTAGTTGTTATTTTTCTGGTTTTATTGGATAATCCCCAAATGTCGAATGACCCCTTATTTTGAAAATAGAGGGGATGCTAATTGAAATATTTGTTGATCTCAATTTTCTTGACATTCCAGACATTTTCAAACAATTTTTTAGCTAAAAACCCTGGCATTTTTTCCACAGTTTTTCTTATAGTTATGGTTGCTGAACTAGCTGAGAGTTCAGGGAAAAAATGCAATATCCATTGAGAAAAAAAAAATAAAACAAATACAAGCTGAAGATAAAAACTGACATTGAAAAACAGCAAATAAAAAGCATATGCATTACTGGAGTTAGTTGAAAGTTTAAAATTCCTGATCTGTTCCCAACATTTCATAAAAACACCAAATTTCCTGAAATTTTGCCTATTTTCAAAATTCCTGACAACAGAATGGACACTTCAAAATTCCTGACAACAGAATGGACACCCTGACTTATTCAATGAAATATGCTACTTCTAATAAAACAAATAGTTTTGTTATGCATGCTTGCAAAATTGTTGTCTTGCACTGGTTAATACTTTATAAGTAAGTATTTTTATTCATTCAATTATTCCAATAGCGTACCACAACTACAACTAACTCAAATCTTATTTTTATTAAGAAATTAGCATGACTTATTCTCGATAAAAAGTTTTTGTTTAGGGAAAATGTATTTTCTAATAAATTAGAAACACTGTGTATTTTTGATCACCATGTTTAAAATTACACTTTGCAATAAAGGATTAACTGCTTTGTGTAGCTAGCTAGCATACCTCTTAACTTTTCATGTGTTTGTGCTCTTTTTCTGTATGGTAAATCTGCATCTGCACCAGTGCATATTTGACAATGCCATACCCCTCGAGGTACTTTTTTCAGAGGGGGGTAGCAGCATTCAATATGAAAACTTCTTGGGCAGTCTTCACACAGAATAAGGGTGCCATCTTTGTTACAAACTGTACAATATTCTCCATGCGTAGATGCTTCACTTTCAGCTTCTATTAATTAAAAATAATAAGTCAGTCTCAGTGAAATGTACCATCATCAAACCAACCATCAAAATATATACTTAGTCACTTTTCCTCATATGGTTCGAATCAATTCTAATTGTTTTTAGACAAGCTTAAATTTTAAAATAATAATTTATGCTCAGCAATGATTATTATTTACTATACCAGTTATTAAAATCTCACTAAAAGCAAAAAAGGTTTTTTATTATTAGTGCCTTTAACTTGCTTTTCTTTAAAAAACTAGTCTAAGCTACTAGAAATTGTTGTTTTACCACTTTCTTCTTCACTCTCATCTTCAGAATCTTCTTCAGAGTCTTCATCATTTTCACTCTCCTCCTCAGAGTCTTCTTCGACCTCTTCAACCTCCTCCTCTGTTTCATCCTCTGATTCTTCTTCCTCCTCTTCCTCTGTATCTTCTTGTGATTTTGTAGAATGTTTACGACTTCTACGTTGAATGTGGATAGGCCTACAGTCATGACAGAACCAGTCTCCTTTCGGGACAGCCTTTAATGGTGGTTTTAGGCATCCCATATGGAAACCTCGATCACAACCATCACATAACAGCATTTCTTCTTCATTTCCTGAAGACACAAGATGTTGTAAAAGTAAAAATTCTAAATGCACCTTATTGCATATAAAAAATAACTGCTAAATCTGACACATTAACTTGTAGACTTTTGATTATTTTTTACCTTTTCTACGACACATTCTACATCTTGTATTTTGAATAGACTTGTCCCAGATCACGGAACGATCCAAGGTATTTAAGTGTACAAATACTTGCGAAAAACTGGTACACTTTAGAAGAGATTCCTCCCAGCGACTTAAGCATGTGGATGATTTTTTCTCCTCATCATCTTTCTTTGCCTCATCATGAGCATTTTTTGATATTTCAAACTCAGCATTGGCGGCTTCCAACATTTCTTTTATTCTTTCACGTTTGATTTCATCACTTTCGCCAAGTGGTGGCTTGAGAAATTTTTTCTCTAAACTCTTTTCAATCTAAATTTCATGCGATAACACTTTCTCAGTTACGACTCAACCTGATGTGTAATTATAGCTTTGCATTGCCAGCTATTTCTGGCATGTTCATCATGAGAAACATTTTTTGCCATCATATGACGATGAGGATATTACATTATGATGCCTTAGCTAAAAAATCATCTTGTTTACCTTTCAGTAAATATTTTAAAAATTAGGAGTATAAAAACAGAAACATCACTCAAAATTAAGGGAAATGCTACCCAATTGAATATCAGAAATAACACTTTTAGTAAATTTTATCGCCAAACCTGAAGAAGTGCTTCAGCTAACTCTTGCACAATGACTTGTTTCTCATTTTCTGGGACTTCAACTGGTGTACTACATCGTGTTTGTTCCTCCTTTACATTACTTTTAATGTGCAATGGCAAAGCTTTAGCAGGTGCACTTGTGTCTTGGTCATCGACTTCCATGCTGTCATGAACTCCATTGGTGATCCCATTATCATTTGGCAATTGGACCTTTGGTTTATTGTCTTTGCCAGCATTGTCTACATTTATGGCATCCCCATTCAGCAAATTATTCTCTACTCCATTCATTGAATTCTTCTTACTAGCAACACCCACAGGTTCTGTATTTATTAATTTATTTATCCCATCCTCTATTGCAGCTCTCCATTGATCTCTTTTGTCTACACTGATACTGCCAAAATTTGCCAAGTATAACCGTTCTTCCAATTCTAGTAACTGGTCACGTAAGTTACCTTCAATATAATCATCCATTGTTTTAAACAATGTCTTGTCAATTTCGTTTGGATCAGGTTTCTTTTGAGTAGGCCGAGCTTTTCGATTTAAAGCTTTTTCTTTGCGTTTTTCAATATCATCAAAATGTTCCATTATTTGTTTTTGTTCATTACTAAGAGTCGTACGCAAGGCTTGCTCGCGAAGACCTCTGGGGTTTACTGATTTTAAGAGAGACTCAAATTGTTCTTTGTTAGATATACTGTACCACTTTGTTCTATCTCGAACTGAATAAACACCTGTGTCGATTCCACATTTTATGTTTTCAATAAAAGGCTTTAACACTGCACTTTTGTTTATAATGTCCTCACATTGAGGTGTGTATTCGCATTTATAACGATTTAGAATTAACTTGTGGAGAGACTCTCCATTTTCTTTTGCTTGTAAAATATCTTCAAGAGAAACACTAGTGCATTCCTTCCTTTTAATTTCCACATCATCCTAAAATACATTTTGAATACAAATCATTTGCTAAGACATGATTTGATTTTGCTCCTTGATACAATTGTTTTGTTTTTTTCAAAACTCTGAAAACAAAAATGTATGAAAAAATGCATTATTTTACATACATAAAAAATGGTATGCCAAAATATCAAAAGGGAAAAACGTTTTTCTTATGGGAGAAAGGCAATAAAAAAGACGATTTATAGAAAATGTTTAATTTTTATATGTTAATTTATTTAATTTTAACCGGACTCACCATTGGGGTACGCTCGTCTTCATCTTCAGTTTCTACTTCCTCTACCTCACCAGCACTTTCATCTAATTTTAATAACTGGATGGCTCCATCATCATTGTTTTCAACATAAACACCATCAATGCTAGAGAATTTCCAGTACCTTCTAAAAGTACGATCTTTCCCAAAGGGTACTTCTGATATTATCAAACTATATTTCGCTATCTCGTTTAGAAGTTCTTTTTCTTTAAAGAGAAATTTGTCATGATGAAATTCCTCGATTTGTATCTCTTTTGCCTCTCTTCTTCTTTTTCTCTCTTCTTGCAGTTCCTCTTGGCTTTTACCTGACTTATCTCCTCCCTCTGTAATTTCCTCTGTTTCAACTTTTTTTTCTGCACCTGCAGACTCCTTGGCAGGCACTGGTGATGACTTGGGTTTAGTACCAGTATTCGGAGAACTAAAAAATCATAATGGTCACACTAATCTTACTAGATAGTGAAAAAATTCACGTAGGCAGAACAATAGAAAAGATAGGTTTTACAAATCTTGATGACTTCAACAGTGCACATACAAAAAATCTTTTTTCATGAAATAAAGCTTAGACCCCACTGGGCATCTAAGCGCATAAAAGTGTAGTCAGCTGAACATTTTAGATGACCTTGTACTTAATGTTGCCCCCACTTAATGTACAAGTGGCTGTAAATAGACTTAAATTTCATAAGCTATAAAAATATTTCATGCTCTTCTGTAAAGTTGTTTTTAAAAATAGAGATATATGGTGATAATGATCAAGAAATTTTATTACCTTTACTATTGCTGAGGTGACAAAATCGAAAAAAAAAGAGCTGCAAAAGAAGATTTTGGGTACGGAATATTTTTCTCAATATTTTCACAAAGTAATTCTTTTTGCATAAGATTTAAGTGCATTTTCTCAACAAATATAACCAATCTGTACGTTGTCGTGCACAAATTAACTCTATTGAAAAAAGCTTTTTAAACTTAAAGCACGTTATTTATCTCTTGTGGAGAGTGAAAAACCTTCAGGTGAAAACCTTTTATGATTATAAAAGCTCATTTTAAATAATTTACTTATTTGTTTTAATCATCTTGTTGATCTAATAATGGATTCTTCCAACCTGTTATATGGCTACATATAATATATGTTGTGAGCATGAAAGCTAAGCCAATCAAACTAAAGATGGTACTGCAAGGGCATGAATTTGAACTTAGATTGTTTTATTTATTATAAGTTGTTGAAATCCTTCACAAATGAAAGATTAAGTAGTGTAATTTTTGTAACTGCACACCTATTTTGCTTTTTTTGCATGCTTTAAAAAACTTCACAGTGCAATCATCATCACACACCATCGCTATGTACGAAAGTGATGTGCCACACTTGAGTGATTTTACTTTCAACCAGGCCTGTAACATTTTACTTATTAAAACAATTTAAAGATTGCAATATGTTTGTTCTTACTTTTGAGATAACTTCTCTTTTTTCTTTCGCTCAGCTTCTTCTTTTTGTTTGTTCCTCTCTTCCAACTTCTTTTTCCACCTTTCCTGTGCTACCATGCGCCTTCTTCTGTTTTCTTCATGTTGTAATTCACGCAATTCCTTTCTTAGGCTTTTAATTCTAAAGTAACCATAAAAATAAATGCATTTTATTGGTTAAACTAAGTAAACCACTGAAAGTGATTTTGAAAAATTAACATAAGATGAATGAAATTATACAAATATTAGAAAGGTCTATAACGAATGATAAAATGCAGAAAAAGATCATTTTTAAATTAAAAAAAGTTCTGCTCCAGCGAAATCTTGTTTTACTTTATTAGGTAACAAAACTATTGCTTTGCCTGTCAATAATGTTACTTAGTGGGAAGCTGTAATAAAACTGTTCACAGCCATTTTAAACACACAAAATATAGGTAAATATATAAGAGATGAAGCCATGGTAACTGCTATTACTAGGGCTGTTCACAGAGTAGTGTTGAATGCACACAAAATATTTTAACAGCTACTGGTTGCGTAAAGTATCCCTGTTGGAACAGAATAAAATCAGTGCAAATTAAACTAGGTCAGTATGATCTGAATGACATCAAAGACATTGAAAGGTACTAATTAAATACACTAAGACACCTGGAGAATCAGTAAAAAGTGCAAATTATACAATTTCTTTCAAACAAAGGTTTTTTTCGCCAATAAAGAAAACCATACTTATCAACAGCATCTTCCATATACTCTCTTGTTGTAGACAACATCAGTGCTTGGTTGCACAACAGCACTAAAACCTTTAACTTTTCATCAATACCTAAGTCGTAAACACTGTTTGTCATAAGTTTTGTCATTATCATGTACTCTCTGTGTCGAAATGATACGCAAGGGTCATCTGACATTTGGTACTGCCCTCTACGTTGCCAATCAACATAATTCACAATTCCTCCTAAATACAAAATGAAATAATATTTCGAACATATCTAATCATGCAATGCCTAGAAAAGTTTTGCTTTTATGAAACAACTTATTAAAACACACAGCCTTAACATTTGCATTACCAGAAGTTAAATGCATATTATTACAGACATACCAATTTGCACACCAGAGGAGAGAATGTGCAATCGTAAGATTTCTGTTAGTGAGTAGGGCTCAATGGTTAAATCACGCAAAGCCATGCCCTGGTAAAGCATAGGCCAGACAGCCGCAGCTCGGGCATTTGCAGAAGCTTTTTTTGCTAGTGCCTGTTCATTATCAATTCCATTTTCTGGTTGCATTGCTGGAGTGTTTTCACCAGACGTTGAGGCATCATCGTCGTCATCATTCATGTGCGTATTTTCATCTTGTTGAAGACGGAGATAGGCATGCAAGAGAAATCTCAGGATTTCGTAATACTTCCCCTCAGCGTCATGTTCAGTTAGTGCTTCTTCTAACCAACCTAAAATTAAACAAAATATAGAAACACAGTTCTAAAAATGTTTTCTATTGCCATTTATTAGTAGTGTCAAGAAACAAATTACTTTACAATTACTTACTAAATGAAACTTTACCATCAATCTCATTGTCCAAATCAAACAATGAACCAAAGATATTAACAAACTCAACAACCATCACACAATCACCAATAAGTTCCTGATCAAGAACTGACTTGAATGGTACAAATGTTGGTAGAGGCTAAAGACGGGTTCACAAATTGAAAATAATAAAATAATTTAAAAAAATATTATTGTACCCTATACCATTTCACAAAAAGACAGAAAATTTTATTAGGAAAACAACGCATGTTCTACAAATCGCAAGCGTAAATCCATATTAGAGAATTTGCAAATGCGATTTTTTTTTGATTTTTTACTCCTTTATAGAGCTCCTAAGTGGTGTGAACGTGTTAAATATATTAACAAAACACTTGCTTCGTCTCAGAACATAACCTATAGCAAATATATACTGTAGGATTAATTAAAACATTGAACGAAGAGAGTGTTGTACCACGTTGTATTCACTGTGATGGTCTACCTTTTGTTGCCGTGTTAATCCGTTCATCAACCTGGGCCTGACTATCTTTTCACCAGGGGTTATCTTTTCATTATGACGATTATAAAACCAGGGTATATTTATTTCCTTTTGCAGTTAAAGCCATTTTTGGCACCTGTTTTTAACAAATTAAATTTTGAAAGTTTTTTACAAAAAGACTTATACTGAAAGACTTTTGCAAAAAACAAATGAGAACGGACAGAAGATTTATTAATAGCAGCATGTGTTTACATTGCATATTGAAAATAAAACAGGTCTCTAAAGAGCTTAAGGCAAAATTTAAATTGCAAGTGAGCAATGCTGAAACATTATGTATACTGCATACCATTATTGCGTAACATTTCTCTTTCGAAAAAAAAAAAAATGATGTAAAATAATTCTCACACAAGCATTTTTTATACAGTTAAGAATTTGGAAATAATATACTTTCTATGAATACATAAAAACAAAAATAATATTAGAACTATACTCAAAAATAATATTGACAGTTGTAAAATCACAAGAAGACACAAACCAAGCTTTTAAGGGATTGCGGAATACTTTCACAAGTGGGGTAAAATTTGCATGAGAAATTTTAAATGATATTATTCACTTTTTGTTAAAATTTCATGTAACTTTAGATATAGCTTTTTAAATATATATATTTCCCCTTCTCGTTCGACTGCCATCTTGGCTATCTTCACCTTTTTTCTTCGTTAAAAATGTTTATTCTAACTCCAGTCTTTTTTAGTGGCACCTGACCCTGTTACGTAATATTTAGGTAGAGCTTTAAACATTACTGACTGTTATAGCCAGAACAGATACCTTCGCCTGGCAAAGTAAATCAAAAGTTCTTTACAAATGATTTTTCTTTTAAAAAAAAGATAAAATAATTCTGCCTAAAGTTTTCTCAAACAATTTAAAAAAAAATATTCTGCAAATATAATATTCTGCTAAGCAATGAGATATTAAATGTGCATGATTTTTATCTCAAGAACTTTTATTTGGGACACAGGTTGTACATAATTTTTATTTTTCAAAGGACTTTGAGATGCAGCTCGTGAAATTTACTGAACGTTCATCATGCCGCACATATCAAAAAGGGTAGAGGTGGGTCGGGAAAAGGGGAATCAGCCCCCTTTAAAGCTTGAATAGGGTTGAAGGCGGTTGAAGTCAGTTGTAATTTGTGACAGCACTCAGCATTGTTGACGTATAAGACAACGTATTTTTAAAACCTAATACTGTCGGTAATTACTTCTGGAGAAGTCCCTAGAACATTGTGCGATCACATGTGCGTAAAGAAAAAGCCAATATTACAATGAAAAAAAGCAATTTTTTTTCCAGAGTATACAAGGTTGGCAATACTCATTTGGAATCATACGTCGCCCAGATCAACAGGTTATAGATCATTTATTTTTACAACTTGTTTGTTAAAATAAATTCGTTTTAATTTGAAATAAAATAAATCATGCACACACCAGCTGCTAATATAATATTTTTTCCGTTTTATTGCTTAGATGGCTAGTATATTATGTTGAATTATTTTTTAAAAAAATTAAAAACCATTCCTACAGAAATCGATTTGGAAAATATGTTGAATTTTTGGGCTTTAAAAGTCATTAATTATAGCGAATGAAAGTCATTAGTTTAAGCAGACAAAAATATTAAAGCGGTCGTCAAAGTGGCATAAAAACAAATATTTAAAAACAATATTTGGGGTTACATGAACATTTAACAAAAAGGTAATATGTCATTGGGAATTTCTGATGAAAATCTTTCATGTAAGTCCAACTTGTAAAAGTACCTTCCCTTTAATGAAAAATGCTCAATGTTTAAATCATTTAGTAAAGATGATAAATATTCTAAAAAAGCTTTGCAGGTAAACATTGCAATTTTTCTATACCAATGTGTACTTTTTTACCACCTGAATAGCATTGCACGAGCAAGTGCATCACACGTGTCAGATGGAATTCTCTAAAGAGATATAGGCGTGTGCCAAAGCGTGTGCATACGATCGCACGCCTCTCCTGAAAAAGACTGTTTGACTAATAGCATTAATTACTTATTGCATGAAATTTTTGAGTTGAATATTTGATTTATTTACTGATGAACTGGCTTGAATTAAATGCACACACTCAAGGTAATTTATTAACATTTTCATGTTAGTAGAATAAAAGCACTAAAACGATCTACCACCTTTTCATCATAGCCAGTGCTTCCTACACCAAAACTGCTTTTCCATTATCAAAGTGCAGTCCTATGATGATTGGAAGGAATTGATTGAATTTTGGACTGAAATGATCACTCTTCACAAAACCATGGTAAGGCTCAGGAAACTGCTTTGAAGTTACCTTCTACTGACATATTAAGTTCCACTCCATTGTCCTTAACTACAAGGAAAATGGAGTGGAACTTAATATTAAACATTTGGATAAGATATTTAAAATATTTAAAAAAGACAAATTAACTGAGAAGAACAACGCAAATGAACAATTTGAGACTTATAGATGTCTAAAAGACACATAGATTTGTAACTTTATGACAGAGTTCGATAAACAACTACATAAAACAAACAGGTACAAGACCACTATGTGTAATGCCCTTGCATATAGATTGCTCAAGGCTGCTAATTTAGAGACATAATTAAAAAAGCTCATCAGTGCAAATGTGTCTGACCTGATTTATGATGAACTCGCACTAAACTGATGAATATTTTTTTCGGACAAGACATGCGTCCCAGTTTCAGAATTGGAACATCTTAACATTAAAGAAGAACACATTTTTTATGGAAAAGGCCAATTTGATGGGAATAACTCTTACAGTTCTGACAACAAAGAAGACACATTCTACTTACCAAAATGCAATCAAAAAAAGTATCAACAAGATTGACAAAACATTATGCGAACATGAACTTTTCAACTTTTCCTCCTTCAAACAGAGAAATACTTTATAAAACCCAAATTGCTGTGCTTCATGGTCAGGTAACAAGATGTAACATGTGATAGTATCAATTATTGAAAAAATGAATGCTCCGATAACTTGCAAGGCAATGACGCTCTTGTCACTTTCAATGAAATAGTTCTGCGTTTGAATTTAAGTTATCAAAGGTGTTCGAATATCTGCAATCCTTAAAATTACTGTTGTTGTAATCAACAGCAATGAAGGAATTACCACTGTTACTTTCCAAGTCATGCATAAAACGTGCAGATATAAAAATGGATTTCAAACACAACACAGCTAGAGCTTTAGGTAATGAAATTTTGCTTAAAATGACCTTAAGTTGACACTAACCCATTCCACTTACAAAATCTATAACATAACACATTGCAAAAACAAATTGTCCTTATCAACACGTCACTCTCTTGACAAAATCCAATATGTCAAATAAAGTTATGACTGTACAACTACATCATCAATTTTCCCACCCTCGATGTCAATAGTTACTAAAACTCATCCGTAATTAATTTCATGTTTGACTGATTAGTTTGAGAAACAGAAAAAGTTTATAGGAGCTAAAAAGTAGATTACATGTATGTGGCATTAGTATGTTATTCTAAAAAGAAGAATAAGTTGGTTTGTGCACTTGGAGAGGATAAAAGAGTGTATTAGGACAATAGTGGTGGCAATGATAATGAAGAATGTGGTGGTGCTGAAGGTGTTATTGATGGTGGTGATGGTATTGATGATTGTAATTGGAGTGGCAGTGCTGGCAACAACAATAGCAAGAACAATGGTGATGACTATGACAATTACAAATACAATGGCAATGATGATGACTTGCTTTTCTTACACTTGTTACTGTAGTTTTTGATCTATACATATATTCCTTTAATCAATTATAGCTAGAACTATTTCAATTTTTATTGAGTGGTGTTTTTATTGACAAGGGTCCTCTATAATAGGTTACCAACAACAGTACAAAAAAATGTAAAACAGAAAGATTGCAATGCTAATCAGAATGTACTAACTTTTGAATCTTCTAGCTTTAAATCTTCTCTTGGTTTGTTAAACTCCTTCAGAAAATCAAGCTCTAATTTTTTTGCTTCAATCTGTTTTTCTCGTTCCTACAAAAATAGAGTTACAATTGATCTAAAAATCTTCAAAATAAATCATTGGGTAAATACATTTTGCTGCTCTTAAGAAATTTGATGACTACTTATATGTTGCTCTCACCATTCTGTACCAACTCCAATTCTTTTTTTTTTTTTTCATTTGTAAGATTATGTAAATAAAATATTATTTGTTACAACATGTTCCACCTTTTCACGTTCGTTCTTTTTTCTGGCCTTTTCTTCTTCCTTTTCTTTTAACTTAGTCATCTTTAAATTGTCCAGATCAAGTTTCTTACGTTCTTTCTCCTTGATATATTCTTTTTTTTTCTGTTCTAATGTTAATTCTTTTGGTCTATCACCTGATGATTTTGTAGCTATTACAAGATAAAATCTATATCAATAGGGTAGAATAACCAATTCCAAAATGAGATTTTATCAGATTTGCCTCAAATAAAAAGCGCACTGTATAACCAAGCCATAAACATTATTGGGAATTTTCATTATTGAAACAGTACAGGTTTTTAATAACAATATTAACAAAACCAATTAAAAAAACTGACAGGCACTTACATTTCTTTCCATGACAGCCACCTTTGATCATCTCATCCAATGTCTTTTGCTTTGAATCAATTTTCTTTTTCTTTTTCTTTTTACCTACTAATCACAAACATAATTTTAAAATCACTAGCTTTGGCTTGACTTAACACTGGTTTGCCAATAAAAAATGCTTAACAAATTTCATTTTTCTTTCAGTATTTTACCTTCTTCTTTAGATAGTGATTTTCTTTTTTTCTTTGGTGATTTTCTGACAATTTCTGGTGGAACAATAGATGATTCACCAAGACCGTATTTGTCTACCTCCTTTTCCTATAAGGTTATTTAAAAGAATTTAGTCGTTTTTATGTTAATTGTGTTATGTTTTTTAGGGATTGGTAAATTAATAAAAGAGCCTTTTATTAATGATCAAATATTAAACAATGCACTTAAAAATTATATACCTAAGCCAAGAGTGCAAATATGACCTGCAAATAGGCAAGTCTCTACACTTGCAATAAACAGTGCCAACAAATAAGACTTAAACAAGCCTTAGTTTGTGGGTCTGCCCATTACAAATCTTGGTCACTAAATGTGTATGCAACATGCTAATTATCTTTGGTTGTAATCATGTGCACACTTGCTGCAAACAATGACATGGCACAAATTAAAAAAAAATGTTGAATTGGCTATTTTCACATTTTTATTAGGCTGATAAGAAATAGAAACTGTAAGAAAGAGCCTAGTTGTTTAGGAATATTTAAAACTTAGGCTTTGTTTGTGAAAGTCCAGGGCAATTCTAAATATATTCTCATAGACAGGGCTTAGGGAGTGCTCACACTAGCCAGACTTGTTGACTTTTATCGGATTTGCATTTCTACAAGTTTTAAATGTTTCTTTCCTTTAATTAAAATTCAAATCCTGAATTCTTAAAATAGATTTAATAAAACATAGACAAAAACTGAACAGAACATTACAGGAAAAACAATAAGCAACAGAATATCCTTACTAAAACAACCCAATAGCCATCATCAGATGATATGGTTGTTCTGGCACATGCTTGCTTGATAAACAATTTTATCCTGTCTTTTACAAAGATTCCTTTTCCCCTTCTACAAAAAATTATGGTAAAATCGTTAACCCAACAGCCAAAGTGATACTTAAAGGCTTTAATTTATAATAGTACAATTTCTTAGCTGCATAAAAAACTTAGTTTCTTTTAAATTAACATATTACTTATGTGTTGACATAAATCATTTGCATTTGGTTTAAATAAAAAAATGCACTATTGCTATGTATAGATTTGTCCTGTTCTTACTTATATACCAATCCAAGTTGGGTCATCCTTAAAAAAGTAAATAATTTAATGCTAAAAGAAGCCAATACAATCCTAATTGTCCTGATAGACAACAATTCCAATGTCACTTTAGCAAATCCATAATTCATTTCATGAATGACTTTCCTGATAAAAATAAAGGAAGCAAAAGACAAGACACAAGTATGTGTGCAGTTTTTTGCAAAAGGTGTGTGTGAAACAATGCTTTATGGAGCAAGTTGTGTCTGAGTCTTTGAATTGTGCTTTACTTGATTTACAATATTCATCAAGTGTTTGCTGAAAAAATCAGCTTAAGGGAACCCAAGGTAAAAAATGATGTTGGACTTCTGTTATAGAGCTGATGATCTTGTAACTTAGGATCTGCATGTCAGTTTGCAATCAAATTCTGTGAGTAAATATATAGGGCCTATACAAGCTTACCCAGAAAATTTTATTGCAAACCAAGTTGCAGACCCAAGTTATTGAGTCGTTGGAGAAAATTTAAGAGGCCTGGGACAAATCAACAAGTGTGATTTTACCAAAACATTTTGAGTTTATCAATTCACCTTTATAATATCTTTACATTGATAAAGTTTGAATTCACATCCCTTAACAGGTCTAAAATTCTAAAATTACTTTTAATATAACATCATAATTTATGCAACATAATAATAATTCTGTAAATGTGAAAATCTTTAGAACAAAAAAAGCTTTTTAAAAAAATTAAAAAGTTAACCAACTTTTTAAGCTCTGTAAAACAAGTCTAACTTTATTTTATACCTCAGGTTCCCATAAATTACTCACCGGACACTGTCAGAATTGGAGGTAACTTTTTTAGGTAGGTTTTTATGTAAGCCAAACTCAATCATTCCTTGACATTAAAATGATAAAAGAAGCTAGCATCTACCTGATCATTTTTCCTATGACGCTGACAATACTTCCTTTTTTTGTTCCTTTCATTATTTCAACCTCATACTGAATGGTTGATGCATCTGGCCAATTTGACTTGCTGCCAAGCAACGACCTATGTTTACTCTTTACTTGATTATTTTCCTGATCAATTTCTTCAGATTTAGATTCCAGTGGTAACATAAGCTTCTTATTTAATTTTGAAACATTTGAAGTGTCAGGAATAATTTTGATGATGCCATCATACCTAACATAAAAAATAGTTCATGAGTATTACATAGATTAAAATGTGGATAATAATCTGAAGCCATTATTTTGGTGCCTGCCTTATTCTATCAAGAATATGTGTGTAGCTGTGTGTATTTTCATACAAAACTAGTTGCCTCACAGAAGAAACTACAACAAATAAAAATAATAATTTAATAATGAAAGAAAAAAAGAAATATTCTTTTTACAGCAATTCAAGGACGTTCTTCTAAAGTAATAGCACATGTGTCAAATGTTTTCCTTTACTAATGTAACGTAAGCATGTAAATGCTCATCACTATAATCACCATCCTAAAAATGATTACAAGCTTACCAAACATCTTTTACTTTCACTTCTACTTGTTCACTAACTTGATAACGATTGCGCAAAAAATCAAATCCAAGGTCTGTTAAAGTCTGAATTTTAGACTGCTTTGTATGATGAACGATAGTGAGCAAGGCATGCTTAAGAGGGTGTGGTAAAACATCCATTAATTTCTTTGTGGTCTCTTCAGATTCCAAAGCTTCCTTATAAGTGAGATTTGACCTTCCAGTTAACTCACAACTCCATACCAAGCTGTTACATAATATCATCCGTTGGTAGAAAGTCCTACAAAGGAACAATTTCAAAGTACATAAAATTAGAATTGTAAACATTGGTGACAGTACCGTGGTTCCAAAAACAATTAATAGCTACAGAGAAATAAACAAGAAGAAATGCAGAACTCCAACTTACTCAATACTATAGGTTACATGTACAATTAATTAATATTATAGTGATAGTTCAGGTTAGCTTATCTTAAAAAGGTACATGGAGGGCAAATGTTAGAGTCTTAGATGTTATTGAGACTTTGTGTAGGATTCATTTTTTCTGGAGATTTGGGAAAGTCAGAAATCAAACCCAACAGTCCTGACTTTGACTTACCAAGATTTACCACAAAAAAACTGCAATGAGAAAGGAGGGTTTGACAGTGGGGTTCCAGGAGGAATGTAAAGATTTCCAAAAAAATATACAAATTCCCAAACAACTGTTTAAACTCTTTATATGAAATTAACTTGTTGTTTATGGTTGGTAAGCATTAAATGATAATAACGTTGTGTAGTTGAAGATTGAATTGGCTGGGACACTTGGAAAGAATGGGGGAGGATAATTGGGTAAGAAAGTGTAGAGACTTAATAGTTCCTGGGGCAAAGCCCAGAGGCAGACTGAGAAAGATTTGGCAGGAGGTTAAAAGGACAGACTTGATACAGAGGAAGTTGAGTTTAGATCTAACACAGTCTAGATCAGATTGGAAGAGGGTCATTAATATACCCTGTCCAATCCATGCTAGCATGGAAAACGGACGTAAAGCCCAGAATGATGATGATGATGATAGCTGGGCAGAAATATTTAAGATTTCTGTAACTCAAACAAAAGATTTAAACAAAAACTGTCTTTTTGGTCCGTTCTAAAAACAACTGACAGGGTATATATCCTTCAAAATTAGTGAGGCTATACTTAAAATATAAATTTCTACTTCTCATTAAATGAAAGGCTTCAACACTTACTCATAATCCAAAAAAGCTTCTCCAGTCATTTCGCAGTAAAAAACGTCATCATCTGCTTTAAGAGTTTTTTTGGGAACGTTGGCCACAAAGGGCTTGCGGCGAAGTAGAGGCATTCCTTGACTGCAGTATATAAAAATATTAATAAAATGAATAGAGAAAACACAATAATGTTGAATTTATCATGTGCTACATACATTGAAATCTAAGCACACAAGCATTTTAACTAAAATGCGAAGCACAGATAGTCATTCTTAAAAATGTAATATGGCTGTTCATACTACCAAAGTTAGAGTCCCTTATTAATTCAGATTTAAATTCATCTTAAATCAACTCATATGTATTACTTTGAAGACAAAAATAGTTTCAAATTAACAATTTCATTTGTCAAAAAAATCCTCATTAAAAACAAAATAAAAATAAAATTAATTTCTTTCAAACTCTGTTAGTCTGTTAATAAAATTTATATCACATTAAGCATAGAAATGTTAGTATATAAGATAACAAAATGGGTTGATATCAACCTTAAAATCAGGAATATCTGCACTAAATAACAAAACACAGCTTTACAAAAAATGTCATTGCTTCGCTCAGAACAAAAAAGGTACAAGGATTTTTAACTTTGTTACTTTTTTATCATAAAAAATAGTGTATATATTGTTAAAGTCTGTTCATAATATGTAGTTACTTTGATAACAAAGTCAGGATAAAAAAACAAAAAAAAACAGAACCATAATAGGGATGAACAGTATGTATTTATAAAACTGAAATTCAAACTAAATAACAGCTAAAACTTTTTTGTAACACTTTCTTGCACAAAAAAAAGCTTTTCATATCTTCGTACCAAACGTAAGGTATCAAGCCCACACTTCTCCTAAATTCTGTTCAATATATTAATTCGGGCATATGACTTCACGTTGATAATGTCTTGTAGAAACAAGACGAAATATCCGTTAAAATAAAATAAAAAAATGTCATCATCAATCAAACTTCTTGTACTTATTTTTATTGTGAAGTCATATGCCCAAATTAATATATTTAATGTCTAATAACTTGTGACATCATCAATGGGTGACGTCAAAAGTGCTTTAGCAGATACCAGTCATAAAAATATAATAATCACGAAGTTTTATAACAATTGCACAAGTAAGTCCAGAGATATTAAAAGTTGAATATGCCTGGGCACATTATGCTCCTCCCAATACCAAATCAAGTCAAAAGACGATTTTAATCCAAATTCTTTTGATTTTGGTATTGATGACAAGCAACATTTTCTTTCTGAGTTTAAGCAAGGATATAGAATCAACCTTGCCACACCAGCTAGCAAATTATATCTTCTAACCATTGCACTAAGCTTCATGTTTCTGGATTATTAGCTTTCACCATAGCTGCTGAGATGGCACAGTGTAGGCCGTTGGATGTTGCCAGGAGTTGTCTAGTAGAGCGCTGGCCCTACTAATTGGGTCTGCGTAGCTCAAAATGAGCATTAAATACTCTAGACTCTCCATCTAAGCCATGGCTCCTCCTGGAAATAATAGACAGGGTATATCCCTCGATATTTGTGAGGCTAGCCATGTAAAATATGCTATAGACCCAAGAAATTTCCACATTACACTTATGGCGCCCTAATACGGCCACATACATTTTAAGTGGATTTTTATGCTTTAAACAATGTCAAGTTTCATTTTAATAATAAAAGTTGTAATAAACAACCTGTGGTAATTGTTTTCTTTGACATTGTTTATTTGCCTATCTTAAATTGTGACAAAACAACCACATGGTTGATCGCGTGATAAAAATGGACCCAGAGTGGGTCACAAACTGAGGCAAAAGAGTTTAGGGGACTGGAAATTAATTTGAAGCCTTTTGGGAGTGTTATCAGTTGACATATAGGAATGTTTAATTCCTTCTATTGCAGATTATACTATAATGACCAGATTAAAATGTCTATTAAGAAAAATAATTGGTGGCAGGTTTATGGCGAAGTTGCAGCGAATGGGCGATTTTGGCTAAAGTTGTTGTTTTCTGTGTTTACCCAGGGTTTTTCCCTACATGTGATAAATGACCATATTGTTGCACAAACATACATGTGATAAATGACCATATTGGTGCACGAACATACCTGTACTTATTAAGACCAGACGATAGTTGTTTATCATAGCCGTTAACAAGTTTCAAAGGTACACTTGCCATATATGGGCGAACCCACTCTAGCCCAATTAGTTTATGATATCCTAATTTGCTGGTTTTTCCTGACTGTTATATCACCATTTATAACCCAGTCACCACGATGTAATCAGGGCAAAAAAAACATAATCAGGCCAAGCGTACATAATCCGGCTGCCTTTTTATAAACAGGTCGTTTTCGCAATCTTGGCAGAAAAAACCCAAAGCTGTGTTTTATGCATGTCTAAAGCTAGCTAGCTAGCCTATAGATGACTTACTTTACATTTTTTTGCAGGAAAATAGTTTTTTAACCAAGGCCACCCCCAAAAATATAATTGGTTAGCGTCACCCGACTAGATAGATAGATAGACAGCGGTTCTCCAAATTACAGTTGTTATGCCCGAATGTTATTTCGACAGGGGACCGCACTGTGCTACTCAGTGCTATATTTTCCTACTTCGCATTTTATACGACAATACAAGCAAAAACCATGGGATAGATAGATAGATATATAGATGTGCATATTTTACATGGCTAGCCTCACAAATATCGAGGGATATACCCTGTCTATTATTTCCAGGAGGGGCCATGGCTTAGATGGAGAGTCCTAGAGTATTTAATGCTCATTTTGAGCGACGCAGACCCAATTAGGGCCAGCGCTCTACTAGACATCTCCCGGCAACATCCAACGGCCCACACAGTGTGCCATCTTCCCAATTTCCCTCACATGGCTTGGGTTAACCCAGGGCTATGGTAACATTCACTCGCCCATGTTGAATCGCCGTCAAGAGGAATCGAACCCCGGTCTCCCGCACAGAGTACGAGAGCTATAACCACTAATCTACGAACGACGTTGACTGACAAAAATCGAACTTAAAACAGAGGGTAAAAATCAGCTGGCGTACATTTGAAATGAATAAAAAAATATGGCTGCGAAATATAGTATTTTTGTAATTTCTCAGGAAAAATTTTTTAAAAAAAAAAATTTTGCCTGCCAAAAAAATAAATAAAAAATAAAAAATTATCAAGATAGCAAGTCATCTTGTTTTAAACATTAGGGTTTGTAGCTAAGGCTGCAAACAATGCGAATAGAATCACTTTAGACTTTTCAATTTATGCGGTGAGCGCGGCGGGCTAACTCGCGAGAACAACACGCTTCCTGTTTGTCCCCAGTTACTAGCGCTAATAGCAATAACAATTCCTAGCTAGCTAACCAGCAAGACTACATTACGATAAGACAGCGGTACCAAAAATTCTATGCAGATAACCTTAAAGATATTAAAATGAAAAAAGGTAGCTAAATGTTGTAACAGAACGTAATTAAAGTCTGATATCTTACACTTTCTTTCGTTTATAGCTACATATTTGTAAACCTGCGCCATAACAAAACAAAAATTTGCGCGGGATCGAAATTTTTAAATGTGTAATACCAGGACTAAAACATTATATTTCGCTTTAGTATTTCTGCTTATTTTACGCCTTTATTTGTAAATATTTATAGCTAAATAAAAAAAATCTTAAAAATATATAATTTTAAATATTTTATTATATGTTAAAATACTTATACAGTGTAAATATAACTCTCAAATTACAGAATTTTTTTATATTTCCCGCTTAATTACGGTTAAGGGGGTAAAGAAAGAGGAAAAAGTCCTAATTGTTATGAATAAGGATTGTTAACATTTCTAATTATAATAAATTTAGATAAATTTTGTTAAATTTAGTCTTGTACTTCGGTAATAATTAGTAGTAACAGTAGGTGAATTTTTTTGAACAATTTGATATTATTCTAGCCTCCCTCTTAATAACCTGCAAATTCTCTTTGTGAAGTCAAAGCAATGGTTAAATCTCCTCATATCACAAAGTTAAATTTGCCCAGGTGTTAACTTTTGGTAAATCAGGCCATAACTTTGGGTCCCGTTTTCCCGATTCCCATTGCGGCATTCGATCCTGAACACGAAACGATCTAAAAAAAATGGAGGAAGCATCCGGGGAAACTAATCAGACTCCGAAAGAAAATTCTCGGGATACTGGGGAAGTAGCTGGGGATCAAGTAACTGTCGGAGCAGAAGTAAACCACGATGTTGACAAGACTTTATATGTATGCATTTTTAATCTATTTTCGTCTTTAATTGTTAACCTTTTAAATTTCAGCATCCAGAGGTAGCACACTGACAGTTAAAACTTAACTAGCTAGCTAACTAGCTAGCTAAGTAATTCAATTTCTTGAGATCCCAGTTCCACCTCTTTAGATCAGATCAGAGCAACAAAATGGATTAGTTAACCTTTGTAACTGAAGCCAAGGTCTTTAGCTAACTTTGCAATTTCAAAAAAATTTGTTAGCTCTTCAGTCAGGGATAACCGTAAATTAGGTTATGATAGTCTAATTAGTCTACGATAGCCTATAGGCGATTTATCTCTCCTAATTAGGCTATCAACATGGTTTTTGCTGCCTATCGCTGTTCTGTTGCATAATTGCAATGATTTTATTAGCTAAAAACATTCTATAGAGTGGTCCAAATATATTTTTCTTTATTATTTGTGCTGTCAGAGGATATAGCGTTTAGTCTGTTTCAATTAAGAATGGATGTGCTGGTTGCCTCTGAAAAAATCTAAATTTCCCACACGCATATTTTCAACATAGTAGTGCATAGTCTGAATAGACTATTTCTGGTCTAATTGCTGATCCAAAGACTTTTGACGTATAATTTTTAGTCCCGTGAAGCAAACTATAAAAAATTTTGCTCACACGAAGATGATGTAATGAGCAAAAAAACTCCAAATGAAGATGGCCCGACCAGATATGGTTGTCGAGATAATCGTAAAAGAAGAAAACACATCTCCTAAATAGGAGATGATCTCCTAACTAGTATACGGAAAATCTCCTAACTAAGCTACAATGGCAGCCCTCTAAATAATTTTTGGAGACTATTCAGACAAAACGTCCGATAGATTTCTGTCTTGGTTGGACACTTTTAGATCTCAGAAATTATTGAATAGTCCTGGTCCTTTTAATCCACGAGCAAGCCTATTCATAGCTAACCTGACCATCCTAGCTAATTCACTGGCTCCTGACTTAGTTAAAAGAACTACGTAGACATAAATCTCTTTTGCCTGGCCCCTTCGTCGTTGGTAACCAGGTCTTACACAAGAAATCCAGCCATGCGGTTCTTTACTAATGTGGAGGTGAATGCCGACGGAGCACGGATGAAGCAAGTCTGCAAAACTGCACTTAGAGGCAGAATAGACATTTTATCATGGATTTAATTGTAGATAATTTCTTCATTTGACAAAATAATTGAAAACCATAGCAGGTTCAAATTTAATGGATTTTTTCTTTATGCCTGTAAAAAAGAAACCCACGGGCGTTAAAAATTTTTTTCTGTAAAAATTTGGATAAAGTGTAGCTGAACTTTTTGAATGAATTTTGAAGTTTTATTTAAGCCATATGGATAAAGATTTTTTTTAATTTAAAAACAAAGCATATTTTTGCCTATTGTTGTGATGACCTGAAAAATAAACAATAAATATAAAAATGACAGTATAGTCATGCATACTATTTCGGACATGTAGAAAAGGAAGTTAAGATGAGAGAGTCGCTATACCAGTAGACGCTCGATCATCGTGTTTGGGGTTCACAATTTAAAACGTCCCCCACTTTTCTACCGCAAAATGAATGCGCAATAAAAAAACCTCGGAGCCCCTATCGCAGGCGTAACATTCTTTACACGTGCGATTCATTGCACACCTACTTAAATATTCCTGATCTGCGAATTATTTTCATTCATTGCTATCTCCATGAAGAACGTTTTAAAACAAAGGAAAAAATTATAAATAAACTTTTAGTCGTTCGTTGCGCAAGTCGCGGGGTTGCCTAATGAGAAGTCAGGTAACTACGTCACAAGCAAATATGTGCTGAATAATGAATTGACCCAGTCCTTTTGCCACGTTCGAAAGTTCGTGAAGATGATAGGCGGAGTGCAGCAAGATCAAAACAAACAAACAATGGTGCTAAGTATTGGATAAATCTTTGTTGTTTAAGAGTGCAATCTTCCTTATTTTTGATACTTAATAAAACTTATGGCGCCGTAGATTAGTGGTTATAGCTCTCGTACTCTGTGCGGGAGACCGGGGTTCGATTCCTCTTGACGGCGATTCAACATGGGTAAGTGAATGTTACCATAGCCCCGGGTTAACCCAAGCCATGTGAGGGAAATTGGGAAGATGGCACACTGTGTGGGCGTTGGATGTTGCCGGGAGTTGTCTAGTAGAGCGCGGGCTCTAATTGGGTCTGCGTAGCTCAAAATGAGCATTAAATACTCTAGGACTCTCCATCTACGCCATGGCCCCTCCTGGAAATAATAGACAGGGTATATCCCTCGATATTTGTGAGGCTAGCCATGTAAAATATGCACATCTATCTATCTCTATAGGCTAAAAGCATTCCATATTTTTATTTTGAAAAAACCATCGAAATAATAAAAACTCTTATTCAAGAAAGCAAATTTGTGGAAATGGTCACATTGTTGATGATTTGTCACGATTTAAGTTTTTTGTTTTTTTGTTTTTTTGAACACCATATTTCTTGTGATGTCCACCTTAGGTTAGCGTTGTTGGGTAGTAAGGATTGACAACTAATTGCTGAAATGTTTTTGGCTATGTGACTGAAAATCTCTTCTCCTTTATCTTTTGTGAAAATCAATTCTTGTGTTTATACTAACAACACTTACATCCAGTAGGGTTGGGTGTGAAGCACAACGTACTCTCATAATTGTTTCAACATTGCCCTGGCGTGCAATTTTAATGTACCACTAGTCTATTTCCATTGACTTCATTTATTAAATATGCTAATATGTTCAAATGGTTCAAGATTCCCAACCAGTACTTGTAGCTTTAATTACATTAAGTAGTTTTTTGTTTCTAATGCCAGGATGCTGAAGAATTTCTTTCAAACTTTGCTGGTTTGCGTGATGAAAACGAACAGCTGAAACAAGCTAACCATGAATTGCAGTTGCAGCTTGAAAAGGTATGTAATTTCTATTTTTGTTACTCTAAAAAGTAACAATTACAATTTCAACTATGTTTGAAACTAAATTCTGTATAACAAATAAATCCATACACAAATAATGCAAAACTTAGGCATTCCTCAATTAATTGTTGGTTTGCCGTTTTCTTACTAGTAGCTTTGTTGCAGGGTTGGTCGGTCAGCAGGTTATTTTTTTTACCGTTTCGTCAGACAAAGAAAATATAATTTTACTGTCTACTCTGGTCTTCTCGTGAGCCTCACTTTACTGTATTATACTGGGTCTATTTTTTGTACCTCTGGGACATGCACATTACAATCGCTACTCTTCAGAACTGTTGTTTGTTGTCGTTCTTAGTCCCTGTGTATCTGTTCTGACCCAACTAAGGACACCGACCAACTTTGGACATGGGACTGGCCCATCTTTAGACAGGCCGGGTTGTCAAAAAGACGGTTCTGTGCGTTCCCAATCAGGATGGCCCATCTATTGACCGGCCCGGCCCAACTTTGGACAAATGTAGGCAAATACGTCTTACGTTGGTGCATGTCCCACTATTGACGAAGGAATTTCTTGCTTTTAAAAGCTGTGTCATCAGATAGGACAAACTTAATTGTACTCAAAGGTCTCTTGCAATTTTAGAAAATGTGTCATAAGATGGGACAGGCCTAACTATTGACAAACAATTTCCATGCTTTTAGACTGTGTCATAGGATGGGACAGGCCCAACTATTGACAAAGGACACTTGTTTTCAAAAATCGTAGTAAAAAAGGGACAGATCCAACTATTGACACTTTTTAGAAACAGCCACAACATGTCAATTTGAAGACTCCTAGACTAAAGTTAAGCCTTGTAACCTTGGAAACACACTGTTTCAAATTCTAAAAACAAAAAGACAATTCTGGCCTAACTGTTGACAAATGCAGTGTCTATAGGAGGGAAGAAAAGAAATCAAAAAATATACGGAGAAAAATAAATCATAAATTCTCTAAGTATAATCTAATCTAGTAAATTCACAAATATTAGTAGCACAATCGGTAGAGCGTGCGACTCATTTCCAAGTGGTTTGTGGGTTTGATCCCCACATAATGTTGTTGTCCAGTTTGGCAAGAATTTCAAAAAAGATTTCTGTAGCTCAAGTAGGAGCTTAAGGACTCTGCTCGAAACTGGTGATACTGATCACATAAAATATAAATTAACTTATAATATTTCTTTGAATCATAGTCATAGTCTTTCTGTTTTTTGAATATATAACAAAATATTTCAATCATGGATGCCCCAGCCAAAACGATTCTCGCTCTCAAGTTACGTAATAGGTCAAGTTGCAAAAATTCCATCAAAGATTATATTAAAATTAAACGTAGCAAAATAGCTTAAACAACAGCTTAGCTATACTATGGCTAGCTACCTGTGAATATATATAATATCAAATTACACTGAGCTAAATGTTATATTTTAATATCTGAGTTATAATTATTTAGCTAGTCTTTATGCACACAAACATCTTCAATAATTCAACAAGGAAGTCTCTAGTCTTTTTAAAATGCATTCACAGATATGGTCTTGCACCAAGAGTTGCCAAGTAGTGTTGTTTTTGCTACCCACAACAATCTTAAAATGCATAACTTGATTTAATCTCAGCTAGCCATATACAACAATACCTCTGCGAAAGTTGCGGCAGTTCAGTTTTTTCACTTTATTAGAGTTTGTTTACGTTAAATACAAGGTCTTGAAGTATGCAAACATCTTTTCATGCCATGTTGCAAGTTGGTCCTGGCCCGTCAATTGACAGGGCAGCACGTCAAAATATGGCCCACCGTGTGAAAAGATGGGCCACCGTATCCAAAGATGGTCTAACCCGTCTTAAGACGGGCCGTGTTCTAAGTTGGGTCAGAATATATCCAGCACGTTTGTATGTTAAAAAAAGATGACTAATATGTGTATTGACCAACTAGATTGCAGTAAACTGGAGCGGCGAGTAAGCTAGAGCTTCATATATTTAGTTATCCTTACAAATATGTTCTTGGCTAATGTATTTACTAACTTGAAACACGGCGTAAATACATATGGTACTGATACATATAAACTAATATAGTAGCCGCTTAAAGTGCTCTAGCGCAGCGTAATCTGTTGTTTTGATTTGCTTTATTTTTATTTAACTATACTTATACTCTATGGAAAAATAATTTGAGTAGTTTAACTGTTTTTGTGTCGAAAATCAGCGAAATACTGGGAAAATATTAAAAAATCCTGACGCAAACTTTTTGTGGTAGGCGAGAAATTACAAAGAGTGATCAGAAAACAGCAAACAAACAAAAGAAATTAGGACAGCCTTGCGTTAAGAATAAATTATATTGAATTGACAATAAAGTAATTAAAGTAGTGGGATGTTTTGAGATGTCAACTGCAAGCAAGTTGCTGTGACATTTTAAGTTCAGTGTTGAATTGGTCTGATAAAATATTTGAATTTGGAGTGAGAGTGAAATATATGTTAAAATATTTGAAAAATAATTTTAACCAACGGTAAAGAATATTTTACTGGAGATCATGAGCTCACTTGCAGATCAGCTATGTACATTTTTCATTAGAAGAAAGTGTGTCTGAAAAGTGTTCCCAAATAATTACATCACAAAAAAATAAAGAAACTTAATTTCTTATCTATCAACTCCTAGAGAAAATAATTCCATAGTTTTTTAGGGACAACTTGAAGGAATTGTTTTTTCTCTTTATATTTATTCATTTTTTTTAGTTAAGACCATTTTAAATATGCAACCGAAGCTAATTATTATTTTTGGATCAGTTATTTTCTAAGTGACGGCTACTAAAAGAGTGCAATTCTTTGAACATTACTACGTAACTAAGCAATTACTTGAGAAACATATAACTTTACTTTAATTTGTATATACAGCTAACTGGCTACAATAGACTAGAATTTTTTAAAAAAATATACAGTGTAATAAAGTGGTATGCTAAAATTGAATTCAGTGATCTTGTTTGCTAACCGTGGGCATGGTTTCTCTTCCAGGAAGTCATGCTACTCGCACTGTAGCCATATAGCTCTTTATGTGCATGTCAGTCTTCACTGTATTTAAAAAACACATTGTTCTTTCTCAGGCTAGGCAAGATATTGAACAACTGCAGTTGGACAAGCAAACACTGGAAGCACAATTATTACAAGAAAGGGAACAGAGTAAAGAGGTATAATTGCATTTATTTGTATAGACAGTTCTTTTACATCCTGTTGCAGCCAAAAATATTAAGATTTTTTTTTCTGTATGTAGGAATTATGGAAAGTTCGGTCCGAGTTTCAGGCGTTACAAGATGAGCGCCTGCAATGGAAAGAAAAATATTTAAATGTGTGCATGAAGGCTGCAAATCAACCGACAGGTTTAGGAGAAGTAAGTTTTTCTCTATGATCTTCCTTAAGTCATGCAAACAGCCAAATTTTTCACATTACTGGCTTTAGTAAGTAACTTGTCAAATATAGTTATAGGTAAATAAAGAAGTTTTAATTCAAATGTCTTTTTTAACTTCCATATCAGGGCTCAACCTCCTCAGGAAACAAAAGCAAAGGATTAAAACGAAAACAGGTTAGTAGGATTTATTATTTACTGTCACACTGACTGAAGCTATATTTAATGTTGAAAATAATCTTTATTTCCAGGGGTCGATGAGCAATCTGAACGAAAGTAATTCAGATGGTAATTGTGTTTGTGTTGTTATTTTTTGTGTGTAAGAACTGCTAGATAACACATGTTCTGTTTAGAACTCTTATAAAACATAACATATTTAACTTAGGTGATTTCAGAGATTCAATTTTCGTGACTCGTTTTTGTACTTCATTTGTGTAGATTTGTTTTTCCAACTGAATTATTTTCTTGCGTGAGATTAGTTTTGCACAAACAATTAAAAAAATTGGTGACTAGTAGTTTACTATATTGCTGAAAGAAGTCCTAATTTTCTGTGTCTGATTTCATTTTGCGAACTGTCAGATTTCAGAAGTAATTTGTCCTTGTAAGGTGTAATAATAAAACAATTTGAATTTATTAAAATCTTTTATTTTAGATTTTTACTCGAATTTATCATCAACGTTTGGTCTGAACGACCAGGACGATCAACAACCAGGTATGTTTGCGTTTCTTTCAAGTAATTCACTGCTTTAATATTGTATTTCCTAGAAGTCTAGAAGTTTTCTGTTACTTTTTTATTTACGTTATTTTGTTAGTTGTTAAACTATCATCCGTTTCTACATTTGAGTCTTCATCAGCACTTCAAGAGCACAGCAATGGGCAGATAAAATTCCAATTCCGTTGTAGTCAGTGTAACTTTATATTCAGTGATCAGCGTTGGCTAGACCTTCATAAGAAACAGACACACACCAAAAGAAACTTTATATGTACTGAATGCGACAAGAACTATCTATCACAAAAAACCTTGTCTCGTCATATTCGTTACGATCACCAAAATCCTGGTTTGTACGTTTGTACCGTTTGTAATCGAAAGTTCAACCGTAAAGACATGTTAAAAAAGCATACAGAAGGACATTCTGAAAACAAAGAATTCAAGTGTTCCCACTGTGAGAAGTGCTTTCAAACAAAGTCGAGTTTAAGTGCCCATGTGAACGGTGTTCACAGTGACAAGAGATTGTATATTTGTGATTTTTGTGGAATGAGGACCAGTTGGAAGTCGACATTTACTGAACATGTCAAATTGCATGATGGAAAGCCCAGGAAATATCACTTAAGAAAATTGAAAAAAGTTAACAAAACAATTGACAAAAGTGGTACTAATTAACATTTGGTCTAAAAACACTCCCCTGCAAGCTCATAAGATAAAATATGTTTGTATTTCTGCTTTATGTACACAATGATCACATTTCCGTATTTCATTTATTTTTTTCAGTAGTATATATGTGTAATCGCCCCTCAACCTGTGGTCCCAACGGGCGTTACTTTAACATATATTTTTAAATAAGAAGACTAGCGAATAGTTGCCATTGAAGAACTGATAAATGCTGATTGTTTTAGCATTATGCTAGTGCTTTTGGAGTGTTGATGTAGACCGAAATCTTTCAGTCAATCATCTTTTCCTTCACAAGTAAAATATTTTATTTACAGTTCAGCCCATTGTCACGAATCAGTTGTGGGATCCTGAAACAAAGAGATTCGAATGCAAAGAATGTAAAGCCACGTTTCGAATGTTTTCCAACCTGCGCTCACACATAGATAAAAACAAATGTGTCAAATACACATTCCAGTGTCCCCAATGCAGTGTCGTGTTCAGCAACGCGACAAGTTTTACGAAGCACCTCAAATATCACATGGGAAAAAGTATACAGTGCGATTTCTGTGGCGACAAATTTATGCATGACAAAGGCCTGCAACGTCATATAAAAATGTATCATACAGACTTTAGTCAGCAATTCCAATGTCAGTATTGCTCGAAAATCTTTGGTCGGAAAACGCTATTGGAGAATCACATTCGCCGCCATTTTGATTATCGACCGTTTAAATGTAACTTCTGCGAAAAATCTTTTAAAACTCGTCAATATCTGACCGGACATGTTAATGGCGTGCATAAGAACGATAAACAGTTCGTCTGCGATAAATGCGATGCAAGGTTCAGCTGGAGAACAACTTGGAAGAGACACGTTCAAAATCATATACTAAAAGCAAACAAGAAGAAGAACAAGAAAAGAGCGACAGCTACCACAACAACTGTTTTAGGCACCATTTCAACTATGCAACCTTCAGTACCCAATCTGCAACAGCAGCTGACAGAAAATATCGGCCAGCTGTCTCATCCCGTTACGCATTTGACTGCAGAGAATCTAGCTCAGTTGCAAACTTCGCAAAGTCTAGATCAGCTACAACACGATCAACTAACTACCAGCATTGCTGAATTGACTCAAACTGTATCTCCGATTCCTTAGTAGTCATAGCTTAAAATGTTTCTGTAGCGGCTGATTTTGTGTTTTATTTATCCAAAATTTATCTCTTGATAGATGTACATATTAGTTGGCTCTTGGAGTGCTATGTGGAGACTCTTGTGTGACTAGTTAAAACCTTTGGAACATGTTGCTTTCTCTAGTCACTGTCATGATCATCAAAAAGAAAAGCCACGTGTTAACGGCCGACTCATACGACATCGTCAAAAAGACATTTCCCTCTTCTAAAGATGTATTTCGAAGCGCAGCGTTATCGAGCGAACAGGCCACCGAAGAATACGGGGATCAATCTCAGAACTTGTCACCAAACAAGAAAAACAATAAATGTCACGAAAGCAGCAGTGTAAAGGCAACATCGAAAAGAAGAACTCGGCAAACCGCTAAACTCGGAGGCAACAAAGTCGATTTAACAGTAACTGGGCTTCAAAACCAATCGAATCATAACGCGGACATAAAGCAATGTATCATCGTTGCGGAAGCAGTAACTAATAATGAAAAGCAAGAGGAAGGTGAAGATGAAGATGAAGACGAGGTGGAGATAAAGGGTAACAATGCCGATAGCCAGCCACTGTCGGTGGAGTACTTTACTGAAACAAACGCGTCAAATGTGGATAATAGTTTTGAAAAAATTCAGAAAGGAGATAAAGTGATGTATCGCTGCAGAGCATGTAAAAAAGAGGTCAACACACGAACGTCCATCAGACGACATGTGCAAACGCATTCAGATGTCAGGCCGTTTGTATGTGAAGAGTGCGGCCAGGGTTTTAAGGTGAAGATGTACTTGACCGCTCACATGGCTGGTAAACATGGCACTAATTATTTCACGTGCAACCGATGTGGAAAAGCGTTTAGCTGGAAGTCTACCTTACACACTCATATGAGAAAGTGTTTTCTATAAAAAACTACCTTTTTAAGACGTCATAGGAGTATAAAACAGTTACTTTTTTATTATTTTACCATTTTTTTTTATTTATATTTTTTTTTTGTGCGCGTGTGTGTGTTTTCTTTAAATACTTCTCAATCCAAATATGATTTGTCCTAATAAAATTTTAAAGCATTTCTGAACTGGTTACAGTTGGGAACGTTAGTATTAATGTCTGGGCTTAGATGAAATAACATACTATGTTGCCACTGGCAACGGGTCTCATAACCCAGTCATTACCGGGTTACCGGGCAGAACTAAGAAATACAAACGAGACTGAATGATTAACTAAAACTAAACTAAAGTATTATTAAATAAAACAAACGGTTTTATTTGGTCTGCTTGTTTTAAAGTTGTAACCGTAATTAATGCTTCACTGTCATACAGTCTCGTGCATGTAAGTACTTTGTGAGGCGTTAGAAATTGGAATCTGCTTATGCTGATGCTCTTGGAGTTAGATTTTGCCATATAGTAATCGAAGTTAGACATTTCTGTTTGTTTTCCTACACTAGAAGAGGTAGTATTGACCTTGATGTCGGAAAACTCTAAATCCTACAAGATTTCCATTCGAGAGTGCAAATACTGTGGCGTTGGTTTTTGTTCTGGTTACGCCCTCGTCGAACATTACCGTGTTTGCACGCAAAAAGCTGAATTGGATCGACAGACCGAGAATGCAGTGGACTGTACGTTATGCAATGTCAAGTTCCCAACCCATGCAGATCTCGTCCAACATAACCAGTACCACGAGGGAACGCATCGGTTCTTATGTCGTATATGTAATCGATCTTACCAATCCAACCCAGGGAGGTTAAAACATGAGCAACTGGAACATGGTTCGATGCCTTTGCTGCAATGTGATGCGTGCGGTAAACAGTTTAAAAGAAAGGACCGCCTAAAAGACCATCAGGCGACAAAGCACTCCGTAGCTACTCCACATAAATGTCCATACTGTGAGGCTGCCTTCAAACTAAGAGATTACCTACGAAAACACGTTAACCAAACACATCCTGGAAAAGCGCTGGCTACGATTACGGTAGCCGTAGCCAAGACGGAAATTGCTGAGACTGCTGTAAGTCAGGTGGTGGCTGCAAGGAGTATCGACATACAAGATAATGCTTCCCAAGATGCGGTGAATAATATTCATATGGATGACACTGGCGAAGTGAGGAACGTTGAGATTGACGGTACGACCGTTCATGTTGATGGAAGAGACATTGATATGGAGGGAGCTACCATCCATGTTGTAGTACAACAGACAGAAGAATAAGTGTTTTTTGGGGGAGAGCAAAAATCCAACCAAGTGTAGTAAAAATGCAATCTGTTAATTGAAATATGTCAGTAATTTGGTTACAGTTTACATTTTTAGTGGGTAATTAGAGGGCATTTTGTACACTTGTCTGTTTTAGCGCGGAAGTTTTACGTAAACTTTAAATCTTGTGTGTGTGTTTTTGTTTTTTGTTTTATTTTGATTTGCTTTAAACTGAATTTCTTTTATCCTTTACTAATATAAACTCAAACGAAGTATTGGTTATATATTATTTGTGTATATAGTTTATATGATATACTTTACCATTTTGACGTTATTTTAAAAAGCCATGAAGAAAGTCTCTTGTGAGTGGCTGTGTACATAGTTAATAGAGTGATTATATAAGAATAATTGTTATTCGTGAAATATTTTAATGTTTTCATTGCTAATTTTCAAACTTTCTTGCAAAGCGGACGACGTTCTGCGCAGTCTCAATTGGTGCTGATCTCCTTAGAAATCCCGATAGTCATCTATAAATCAGATAATATCAGAAAAAGAATTTATAATGAAAATCCCATGTGGGAATCGAGTATTGACAATCATAAAGGAGTACACTGGTTTTAAACGCTCTGAGGTTTTAGACTAGGTACAATATGGAAAATTTCAGACTTTAAAATGTGTGGTATGCTTACGATATATTTATTGGAGAACAAATTAGAAACTGAAGCGTTTCTGAGCTTAAAATTATTTGTCAAAATCAACGAATAAACAGCAACAAAACTTAGGGTGTAAATACAGTAGGCTAAGTTTAAGACAGAAAGTAGAGTTAAATCAGCCCTATTGTGCATAATAAAACAGAAGAGTGCCTAAATTTTTCGCTTATAAAAGGAACATGTATTTACAGAACTGCTTTCCACGAGATTTTTTTTCTTTTAAATAAAACTTTAAAAATAATGATAAAATGTTAAAATGGGAGGTCGTCGTGAAGATTTGAATTAATTGAGCGTCAGAAACGATCAACAGCAATTCTGTTTTACGAAGGTGTCGTAGTGTTACCATTTTCCGTCAGAGTCACAATTTTTGGCGTGGGACAAAAAACTTATTACTTAACACAGAGCCTTCAGATCTCTGTATACAAAACACTTGTCGTTTGTTATCGTTTATTTAAACAGTCAAAATCTTTCCCCGAGTCCTTTATCACAAAGCGGCATTTCATAAAAGTCGCGATGTCCTGTGAAGGAAGTTGTTTTAGCACATTCTTTATTAATTTTAGAGGGTAGCCTCTCGCCACAGATCACATGCATACCATCACTTGAAGAAGCGCTGGTTACAATTAAAGAACACGAATTGGCAAACTCTCTTAAGTTCAGCGTTCATTCGGTAACGAAGGACTTCGGCGTTACTGGTACTTCTTTAAATTTTCATTTTTAAAGAGAAAAAGTACTTACGATAGGTAATTTTCACACGTACTGATTTCGTTATCGCGCGAAATATAGTACACAGATTACATGCAAACTCTTTGTGCGAAAATATAGTACAGTGGACTCTTTATAACTCGAACAGCCACGGGGAATCGGAAACCGTTCGAGTTATAGGGAGGTTCGGGTGGGAGTTTTTCCAAGTTTTTGTATAAATTTTGTACAAATGGCCAATTAAGCGTGATTTTTGTCCCTTATATGGAATGTGGACGAATTCTTTCTTTGTACAGGATAAAATGTCTTAAGGCTAAAAACGGACTAAAAAAATACAAAATATTTCAACGATTTATTCTTGGGAAGAAAAGAAATCAGAAATTAGAGTTTGTTTTCTTGTATGAAGGACACGTGTAGGTATGAAACATTCGAATCAGTTAAGAGTCTATTTACGTTTACAGAGCCAAAACAATGCAAAAAAACTGCTTGTGTCATAAAGTTCTAGATACATGTTGCGACGTTCGAGTTATAGAGAGGAAATACCCGAAGAGACTGAAAAAAAAGTTCGAGTTAAGGAGAGATTCGAGTTATAAAAGTTCGAGTTAAGGAGAGATTCGAGTTATAAGAGTTTGAGTAATAGAGAGTTTTTTATGAGAATTTATTAGGAAACTGCCACCGTGCCAGCGAAATCGTTTGATTTAATTCGGGTTATAGGGGTTCGAGTTATAGATAGTCCACTGTACTACAGTTTACATAAAAGAAACCCATCTATTTTTTTGTTTAAAACCATGAATTTTACCATTTTATCCTTGTCATTTGTAAAACTTAAATCTGCACCGGAATTAATACGCACGAAATATATATTTTATTTCTGCGCGAAAAATAATGGGAGAAGCAATTTTTACGATTTATTTCTTTTTCAGACTTTTGTCGGATTTTTTCTTTATTTCGCGGTAAGAAATTTTTGCGAATCAAGTGTTTACAAACTATAATAACCTCACATTTATGCCATTTGTTATGACTCTTTCCATCTATCCGCTTAAATTTCCATTTAATTTTTAAGGAAAATATCAAAGTTTGGCGAATAAAGAAGTTTCTAATTTTGTTTCACGAGAATTTTTTTTTCGCGAATCCAAGGATATTTTTTTTCACATTTCGAATAAATATCATTTCCGTGGATAATTGTAGCTGCTGACCGCGTTGATTATCTCACCCTGAAACTACGGTGTCAAATTATCCATTTGACAGTATACATGCAGATAGTTCTCTAACGCGCCAACAAAGAATAAAATAAATTGCTTAATATCCGGGTATTCCATAACATTTAAAAAAAAAATCAATTGTCATGCTTCACAGCCATTTCCAATGATGTTTACTCGAATTTTCGTGTAAAATTTACATGTACGAATTGGAAACCCGTGCATTGTTAGGTTGATAAATATTTCTTCGTGTTTCGTAACAAATAAAATATACTCGTAATATATATCTTTTTCGCTTTGTTCTTGATATTAAAAAATCGAAAAAAGACCTTGATTCAAAAAGTTCGCGCAATGTGTCGCAAAAAATATTGTTCCATTTTACAAAAGGTGAGGATGTAAATCTAATCTATGTTTTATTCGAAATTCAGATTTTACAAAGAACGCTCACAAGGTTTACTGGTCTGATGGGATTGTAGCATTTTCAGGAGTACCTTTTTTTTTGGTGGGATGTAAAGTTTTGGTTTGCCAGTTTGGAAGAGATCGTAACGGCGGGATAAAACAGAGAAGCAAATTAAACAAAGCTTCTTTGGTAACATATTTACAAATTCTTTGTCATCTTTTCCTTACTCTTCATTTTCTTCCTGATTGAATTTTTTGTAAGACATTTCATGTGCTACGTTTTCATAGCATTATCTTGGCTACAGTAGTAAAACTAGGCGTGAACAATCGAGCAAAAAATGCGACTGCTCTGCTCAAGTACAGATAAAAGAAATTATACAATTTCCTGAAGACAAGGTGAGTTTAACTTAAAAAGGAGTCAACATACAGTCGCATGCGCAACGATAATTAATTTTGAATAACACTTAGCTGATATCCCCGTCTTGTAGGTCTTCACAGATACCACTCATAATCGAAGAAAGATGTCATCAAAGTTGCGCGACGCTCTTAAAAAATACGCATGCGACGTTAAATTCAACCGGCAGTTTATCGTCATTATACCCAACGTGGGAACCCATCGTGGACATTCACCGCCCAAGGTATTTCTTAACATTTTGCTGACTAAGTTTTTTTGATGATTTTTCATGACAAATCATCATGACAAAAAAAATTATGTTTTACTTTACTCTAAAATAACACTCATTTCTAAATTCCCACTTAAAGTTAAATTCCGCTCTTCGCTATATAAGAACTTAGGCCAGCTTATTTTTGCATCCTAGTCCCTTGAGTTTGTTGCCTGATTTAAACAAAGTTTCTTCGCCGCCTGCCCCAATGTCAAAAAGGCAAGAACCCCTGGAGAGGAGATTGTATGTTTTGCAATTTTGTAGTCTCGAATGTCTTTTTTTTGTTTAAGTATGCCCAGTTTTCACGTTTTTTTTTAGGTTGTTGCGAAAATTCTTTAATGTTCAAAGCCGGTCAACTGCAAACTTGTCGGGTTCGTTATTTTGCAACCTAGTGCCCAGATTACGTTAGTAGTTTGATTATTTTGCATTATACCTTGACGAAAGAGTTCTATTTCGGTTGGCGGCATAATGCTTGAAATGGTTTCCGTTTTTTATTTTAAGGAGGATAGCTACAAATAAGTACCAAAAAGAAATTTTTTGGTTAATATTTTGTAATGTTATTTATAAATTTTTTATTGTAGCTAATTTATTGATTATTCCACTTTTTTTTTCAAAAATCATCACGGCACTACACGGCGTTTTGGACTAAATTTGGCGTTTAAAAAGAAACTTTAGTCCCCTTACTTCATTAAGTACAAATTAAAAAAGATAATTAATTATAAACCTATGACGCTATAGAAATTGCTTTGTTTTTACAGTTTTCTTAAGCGAAATATTTAGGCCTGAGACCTGATGTCAATTATACCGCGCCTTTTGATTGGTTAAGGCGTGAGTATACAAAAAAGGGTGTGATATTTTAAAATGCTTTTAATTCACCAAAACTTTATTTGATATATTAATGTATATATTTTTAGAAAGCCTATATGATTACCTATATAATCCTATAAAAATTATTAAGAAAAAATAAAGTTTGAAGGTTTAATAGACACGAAAAAAAAAATGACCCTCTCCTACAAATGCGATCTGTTTTACAAAACTACTAATTTCTCAAGTTTGCTGCTTGCTTTTTTTGTTATCACAAGACATTGATCTAAAAACGATTATTTATTTTTTTCTTAATGTTTTTTACTTATGGAGTTATTTAGTATTAAATTTTTTTCCACAAAGTTTTGTTGTCAGAAAACTCATCATAACTCGCGTTTTGCTCATTCTCAAGAAATAAAAAAAACTTTTTTAGATCAAAAATCCTCTCACGCAAGCACGATCTCCACCCCATATCCTTTATAGTTTTGTAAAAGAGATTTAAAACGTAAGTGATACTCTCTTAAAAATTTAACACTGTGAAAAAGAGCTTTTAAGTTTCTCACAGAAAACTTATACTTCTGCATAATAATTGATCACTATGGTAACGACCATTTTGTTAACAGGTTTTTTCTCATCTTCTGTTTATGCCGCACATGTTAGCTTAATTCGCAATACACCTTTACGATAATTCAATTGTACATGCGTTCCTGCGGCTCTCCATCGTTTTACAATATTGAAAAAAGGAGGTAAAAATCTTGTTTTTATGAGAGTTTGTTAGAGACGAAAGCGTGTTTTCTCCAGTGTTTTAACTTCCGAACGATAAAGTTTGTTATCATGAGATGGCGCCAAATTTGAATAAATATACAGACCGGAAACCTTCAATGACAAATCGAACGTGCAATATGGTGGCTTCATCTTTCTTCCTTGGTTTTTTACTTTCTTTATCTTTACTCGCTATTTTATTGGCAAGTTAAGTAGTACAAAATAATAAAAATATGTTCTTTACATGTTGTTCAACATTTTCGCCATTTTGATCTTCAACTTTGTGTATATTGACCCCGTGACCATCACAATAAAGACAATTATATTCCATTGTTTTTTAATGTAGCCACCCGTTTGACAAATGCGTAAAAATACTCAATTATAAATAATTCAGCACTCACAAAATTGTAAACAAAATGATGTATGGTTTATAGTTATAGTTTATGGAGCAAGCGAGCAAGCCAATCAGTCTGTTCTTTAAAATCAACACTTATCATAAACTTTTATTCAGCAGCCGTGCCGCAGCGCAGTTCGCCTCTTCTTTTCCTGGCCTTATATCCTGTTTTATGCTCCGTTATTGTCATTGAAATGAAAAATTGAGCTAGTTATCAACTTTAAACTTTCCACTTCTGAAAGTTTGTGATGACAGTGTTGATTTTGAAGGCCAGACTGATTGGCTTGCTCGCCGGCTCCATAAACTATAAGTATATATACGGGTTAGCAAAAGTGTATGCCAAAAAATACACCTCAAGTATTTTGAGTGTTCTTTTGTGTGTTACTGGTTAAATTCTTATAAAATTTGTCATTTTACAGGTGCTATCAATAGCACACCTAACCCATTTTGTGTGTGTGGAGGTGTAGCGTGCTATTGCACGCCTCTACCTAAAAGGCCTGAATGACCCGTCCATATAGGAAAGAAAATTAGAAACTATATGATCATGTGCTCTGCAAACTCTTAAGAAGATACAAGGGTTTAAAATTTTTCCTGACATCAGTAAAAAACAGCCAATGTACACAAAACTTTATCCAGAATTTGTTTACCTATTGCATCTATGTATAGCGTGAAGCTCTGTTCAAGAAAATGTCTCGGATCATGCACTTTTGACAAACGGTTAATGAGATATAGATACAGGTTTCAAAATTTTGCTGACGTCAGCAAAGTTCTTCTCCAAAGAACAAAAAAATTTGTATACTCGTTGCCTTCATCGTAAAAATCTGAAAACACTGATCAAGAAAATGAATAGACTTGTGATGACGTCATCAACGTTTTGATTCCGAAATGGGTTGAGGGACCACGGTTCAGTTTTTTGAGGGTTTCAAAAATAATATTCACTTTGCTGCGCACAGACGGAGACAACTTTTGTATTATCTATTATCTATATTATGATACCCGTATATGTCTGTCTGTCACGCAAAATGGTAACAGCAGTAGCGAGACACACAATATGCATTAATAAACAACGATGAACCCGTGGATGTATTCACGGGCTACCGACTAGTTATATAGATTAGGTCTTCCTTAAAAACTTATTCGTTTACCATTTTCTGAAAAACCTACACATTTTTTTGCAGACTACAAAACGTTTGATGCAATATTTTTCAACATTCTGTTTATATTTCCAGTATTTCACTGATTCACGACCCAAAGGGTTAAACTGTACTTACTCAAATTAATTTTCTCTAAAGTTAGAAGTATAAATAAAAATGTTGCAAGCAAATCTTTCAACAAATGAATAACAAAAACAACAGAGCACCCCGCAATAACACACTTTAAGCAGGTGCCATATTTGTTTATAATGCTCAGTATTAATTGACTGTATTTATGCTCACGTGCTTCAACTTAGTAAAGATGGTGCCAATTTTTGGTGTGACTGTTGTGTAGCGGTCAGCTGCAAAAACATTAGTCTATTTTAAAAACAAGTTAAAGTTTTATAAAAGATAAAGTAACAATTTAACTGACAACATCTTCTGATGATAGCATCAGTCCATAACTAAATATATTAAGCTCTAGCTTATCCCTCGCCCCAGTTTATTGCTTTCTCATTGGTCTAGAAATATTTGCCACAAAAGCTCTGGTGCTAATTTGCGATAAGCATGTGCTCTAATTGGAGTTAATTTTTTAACACATAATGAAAACATCCAGCTAAATATAAGTTTATTTTGATATTTTAATGTCAGCCGGTGCAACGCTTACATTATGCATGCCCCAAAGCTGCAATAAAATTATGAGTCGGAAAACGACAAACGAACATGGCCCACAAGGGTCACAGTGCGAGAATTTTTTATACACTGCGCGAGAATTCTAAAATGTGCGAGAATTTTCTGCTACACTGCGCGAGAAATCTAACTGTTGTGCGCAAGAATTTCGAAACTGTGCGCGAGAATTTATATTTGTGTTAGAAAGTTTCTTATGAAAATCAAATTTATGCTATTTTACAGACCTTGGTCTGAAGTTTATCTGCAGTATCCTGGAACCGAGGTTGAACTCCACCACAGCGCCTCCCATACCATTTATGGAGGATTTATTTAGGTATCTCGGGGTGAGAGCAAAGTTGTTCTGTTTGTTTTCCAAATTCAAAATGGATTCTGTACTCAGACGTTTAGTGAGGGAAGAAGTTAAGGAAGAAGTCAGGAAAGAGGTGAAAGAAGAAATTGAAAGAAGTATTTTGTCAAAACAAGACCAAGACCAAGCTTGTAATGGAGAATCCAGTGATATCAAGAACGAACAGAAGAGACATGGAAACATCACTACCAGATTGAACACTTTGTTGACAAAGATAACCAAAAAAAGTGTTCGTGCTGCTGGCAATGCTTCAACAAATAAAAAGGATATTAGAATCCAAGTAAGGTGGATGAGAGAGGTTGGAGGAAATTGGATAAATGTGAAACAAGCAGAGGGAGGAGGAAGCCGTTTCATTGCTTTAAATCAGGAGAATCAAACTTTCGAGCATTTATTGACCAAAAGTCTGGATGTTTATTTTGGTGTGTGTGGAAAGAACTGTTTCAATGAAGACCGACTAGAAGTGACTGCAAAACTGGAAGATGTTACCGGTACTACAGTCAACTTACGGGACAGTATTCCAGATTATCTTAAAGAAAGGGGTTTGTTTCCATCAAAAACATGGTTTGTTTTGAGAACTAGTTTAAATGATAATGGTCCAGAGGTTGAAAATTATTTTGATTATGATTACAATGATGATTGTAAAATTTGTGACACATGCTCGGGCACTTACTTCAGGTTTTGCATCAGATGTAAGCAAGATAAGGAGTTTGAACAGTCATTGCAGAAAGATAGTCAAAAGAATTCATTTTACTCTGAAGGTGGATCAACATCCGAAGAACCATCCAATGAAAATATTACTGACAGATCTATCGAAAATTTGCGAGAACAACGTATTAAAGCTTTATCTAGTAATTCACCAAAATTAAACTTGGAGAAAGAGTTGAATGTTTTGTCAGCGAAGTTCATGAAAAAAAGTAAAGTAACTTTTAATATCAGAAGAGGATGTGTATTTAATGATATTATGCAAAAAATGGAGGTGTTTTTTTCAGATGCTGAATTGTCTCCTTTCAAGGTAGAATTCACCAGTATGGGTGGTAAGGAAGCTGGTGTAGACACAGGTGGTCCTACTCGTGAGTTAATATCGCTATTTTATCAAAGCACAATTGGTAAACTTACATATGGCCGTCAAAATAATGAATTTTTCATCCATGATCTGCAAAAGTTAACAGAAGATCAATATATGTTTTTTGGAAAATTTGTGTCATTATCTTTATTACATGGTTTATTTTTAATGAAGCTGAATCAGTGCTTTTTATCATTGATAATGGACCATTCTTCTATTTTGTTTTTTATTTTAACTTTTAATACAGCTGTTTCAAATGTATTAAACATTTTGTTTCAAGATTGAAGATTTCAAGATTACATCTGTATTTTTCAACACCAACTTGTTACATTGTTATCTACATAAATTCTGCTACAGCATCAAGTAAAAGAAAGTATATTTCTAAGGCTTGCTGAATTGTACTTGGACGTCCATTTGGGTGTCCTTTCATTGCAAGGACTGTGTCTGCAAATTCAATAAACTCAGGCTTGTTGTCTGCAACAGCAATAGCAAATGTAGGATCGTTGAATTCGCTGATGTCACTAATGTCAACAAATTTCTTGAATGATTTGCTATTGTATAGCTCTGGTATAAAATGTAAGGTATCTGGACGTCCGCGTGGTAGGGTTGAACCTCTGCTCGGTGCAATGATATGTTGATTCCAGCGCACCGCCATATCATCTAAATCTTTTCGAATCAAGTGCATGAAACAAAAACGAGCGCATTGAGCAATCAATACATTGCCACCATCCAAATAGCCCATCCCAGAAAGCTCTGCAAAAAACTCTCTCCACCACATTGGTCTATCCTTGGCCAACTGCGACCAAAAACATTCAATCCTTTGATTGTTCGGAGAGGATCCCACGATGAAACTGCCGAGACCAGCATACTCATCCGTGTGATCAGCCCTCATGCATATCTGAATGGCCTCGATTATGCTGTTCTCGGTCCCGTCGTCGCTTTTTATTCTAGTAGGTAGTTTGTTTAACTGGGTTACAGCTTCTAAGAAATAGTTGGCAACAACTTCTGGTCGTTTATTTGTGGGTCCAACTTCGAGCCAAATTAATCGGCGGGAAAACCCGTCAATACAACCGTGTATACTGAAACCGTAGGGCTTCAGTTTGTCATGCCCGTCCAAGTGCCATAAAAATCTGGTCCAGGTACGCTGTAGATTCGGCGCCTCAACCGTTTCTTTGCGCGACTTTCAACTCCTACTGGATCCAACTCTCTTAAAATTTCCATGACAGATGATCTTCTGGCTGGTATTCCGTTTGCCTTTATGGCCTTCCACAGCTTTCTGTAGCCTAAAAAAAGTAAACAACTGTAATAACAGTTTTCACGCCTGGTAGAAAATGCTTGGGAACAAGACATTAAAAAATTTAAGTCCTGTTCGTATACTCATGCTATAATACCTAGTGACTTTCCACTTCCAGTCAATTCACTTGAAATCGCTTGAATCACTTCCTCTCTGGACTCGTACTGACCAATTGCGTCGTCTCAAGCCCATTTTTCTTAAACTTCTTTTCAATGTTGACAAACTTATGTAAATACTGTGATGAATTGCAAGAAAAGATATTATTTCAAGATTTGTCATGTCTTGAGAGAAGTATTGCGATATCAAAGAATCACGATCACTGTTAACACTCACTGAAATGCATTGCAAGTGCGTTGGTATAGGCATTATGGCTTCGAGCTATGCTTTCAAAAGTCCATGCTGTTTCCATTAAAAGAGAAAAAAAGCGCGAAAGAAAATTAATTTTAAAGACCAGATCGATGATATGTAGGCCTGCGATATTTAAAATATTTTTTCGTCCAGTCTATATAAATTTTCTCGCAATATTTGGAAATTCTCGCGCATTGTTGAATATTCTCGCGCAGTGGACAAAAAAATTCTCGCATAGTTTATAAGCTCTCGCGCAGTGTAGTGGAAAATTCTCGCACATTTTAGAATTCTCGCGCAGTGTATAAAAAATTCTCGCACTGTGACCCTTGTGGGCCATCGTAAACATGTAAGGAGAGCCTTAGAATTGAATTTAAAAAATTGGTATATTGTAAAAAACGTAATGTAAACTTAAAGATTGTATCTTTCTCCACTTGCGTCAATTCCCCCTTGCCACATTTAAATGGTTAATCACTTAAAAATATTTTAAATTTAACCTGATCTTGACAAAAAATACTAATGGTATAAGAGTGATATTTAGTTGTTTTGAAGTGGGGGGTAAGCTTTAAAAAGAGAAGTTAATAGTTAGACAAACAAATTCTAGTTGCTTTTCTATCTGAAATCAGTAAAGTTAGAAGCTAATTTGCCTATGTTGTACTCCATTTTCCATAGCTTAACATAGCATAACATTGAAAACTTATCTAAATATAGCCAGCCTATAGCTATACTTAAAATACTGTGTCCTGTTAAATGCAAAAAAAATACAGTATATAGCTAGCTAGGTACAGGGAAGCACAAGTTAAAATATTTATTACCTAAGCTATTTCAATCACACCCCAATCAAATTTTCTGTAAAGAAGAATTCTGGAGGTTGAATAGCTATATATTCTGGAAGGTTTTCCAGAAAGCAATGCAATATTAATATCTTTTTTAACAGCTATGTTTAGTCCCTTCTGGAGCTTTCTAACAATAACCAGCATGAGAACGGTTTCAAGACTCCCAAAAACGATTGAATATTTCTGCTAGCCTGCAAACCATGCCATGTGATAAAGTGAGAGTACACAGTATCTGTACCACTGGCTGTGCAGCGTCCAGGCTCTGTGCCGTCTCTATCTATATAGATATGACGTACGGAGTGTGGTTTCTATACGGAGTAATACTCCGTATACTTGGAGTAATACTCCGTATAGCTGCTATACGGAGTTTGGTTTAGCTATACGGAGTCTGCCAACGAATGTTCTTAAAGTGAAAATATTGCAACATATGACTGTTTAAAGAACAAGTTAAAAAGACAAGCACGTTATTTTCCTACTTTTTATCCATCGTAAACATACGAGGTATATTGTAGTTATACGGAGTGTGGGAACATCAGTTTGATTGAAAAAAAGGATTATGGCATACAGAGTGTGACATACCGAGAGTATGTTATGCAGAATTCGCTATGTGGAGTATGCAGAATTTGCTATAAGGAGTATGCCATACGGAGTATGCTATACGGAGTGTGACATGCTTACTATACTGAGTGTGACAGGCTTAGTATATGGAATGTGAGATGCTTAGTATACGGAGTGTGACATGCTTACTATACGGAATATGACATGCTTATATATACGAAGTATGCTATACGGAGTGTGACAGGCTGACTATACGGAGTGTGCCATGCTAAGTATGCTTAGTGTGACATGTTTGGTAGGAACAGAATTCGATGTATTGTTAATAAGTTAGGGTTTACAATGGCTGGTATAAAAGTACACAATTTTAAAGTTACATAATAACACAATTTTCTAAACTGGAATAGCTCAGAGTAAATTTTTAATAAGAATGCTTGGTTTAGACTTCGACGCTCATGCTGCATTCGCTAATGTCTAGCCAAACCAGTCTCAGCATTATACTCGCGACGCAGACAAAGCTGTCTGCGCCGCTCGCGGCTTTGAGATATTTAAATATTTCCGTCTATATGGAGTAAACATTCCGCTCCGCGTGGCGCTGGCGGAAATCAATAATGAATCAAGAAAAAGTTAGATCAAAATAAATATTGAACAACATGAGAAGAACATATTTATTATTTTATGCTACTGAACGCATGAAACAAATTAATATTTTTCTGTGAGTAAAGATAAAGAAAGTAAAGTTCATGAATAAAGATGAAGCCACCATATTGCGCGTTCGGTGTGTATATTTATTCAAATTTGGCGCCATCTTACATAACAAACTTCATTGTAAAAATGGGACTCAAAACATGAAAAAATTGTTGGTAATACCAGATATTTCTGAAGTTCAGAGAAGTTCAATCGAAGGTTTTAAAATGCTGTTACTATTATAGTACGTAAAATGTTCTTGGTATCTCAAGTTAGAGATCTTATTTTTGATGTTTACTGGTCAGTACAGCCAAAACCCACTTATTTTCATTCCATACAGCCACGAAAATTCTGTAATGTTGTTTGAGTCATGAAATATAGTTATTTATTTATTATAGTAGCTACCTTGTAGATTTCCGACTTAGAAATCTATATTTTTTTCTCTCGCTAAAAATTGATTTTCTGGCCGCCAAAAAAATAATTTTTTGTTCGTCGTATTAAAAAACGCTGCAACCGCAAGTTACTACAAGGAAATGTATCACAACTCGACAGTTTTTTTTTAAAATTCATAATTCTGAGTTTTGAAAGACCTAGCAGCCACCAAACCACCTTCAGCATTTTACAATGCTGGACTTTTCCAGAACATGTGCCAATACTGCACATTGAACCCAAGATTTTCTTCCGCAACTCGAAAAGTTTTACAGTTGTTGTCAGAATAACTTAAGGGAGAATACAAGCCTTCTGTTTAATTTCATTGTTCTATTTTTTCCACTTTTTAATTTTTGTAAACTTTTCAGAAGCATGACACTGGGGTATAACACACATGTAAAAATTACATTTAAAAAAAAATACGTTCGTGGCAGTATAAAGCTATAGTGAAAAACCATACTCCACAGCTAAAGTAACAGAGTGCATACGTAAAACACATTAAGTTTGTGGCAAAATTTAAAGCCTGGATGCTTGATAATTTTATATTCGATGGAAGAAGATCTAAATATAGCAGGTAGATTTATTTTCTCATTGTAAATGTTTTAACTGTCAGAATTAACATAGAAATCCTTATGTGATATCATTCTCGTATTAATTAATTAGGGAAAAGATAAAAGTCAGAATTTACACAAAAATTGCGCACAAGGAAAAAATATAAAAAATAAAAATCATGTCGAGAATATATACAAAAAACAGACAAATAATTATAGATTCCTATGCAGCATATCTTTATACAAATTCTTCTGTAGACGAAAAAAAGGACAAGACAAAAACAAAATTCAATTTTAGGAGTGTAGCTTAAACGTACATAACCGAAAAAAAAAACAATCGCGCAAGAATCCCACAAATTACTTGTCAGTACACGCGATCGGAAAAACAGACGCAAGTGATTTAAACGTAAGCTATATATAAGCAATAAAATCGGTCTGCTTCGCCGTCAGTGTGGTCGAATTCGGTTTTGTTTTGATCATGTGTTGATTATAAGCAGTTTGAGCACGTGGTCTCGTGCTACTGTTCAACTGTTGCGAGGACGTTGACGTGTGATTCACGTGGTTTCGCGAGGGCATCACCCTTACCTTATCCACGTTATTTAAGTCGATTAAATTAGATTTACTTAGAAGTTTTGGCGAGGGCGTCGAAGCGGGACTTTGGGACGATGATGAAGTGTTGGAATTAGTAAATGCTTGGTTAGATAGGGCAGACGTGCTTTTAGAGATAATATAACGCGTGTTGTTTTGTTGCTGTTCTTGAACGCTATGCTCAGGCGTGACATTTAGAGTTTTCGGTCTCTGTGGTTTCCCTTCGTATCTCGCCAATTCGCTGTCAACCGGTGAAACGTGCCGGATAGGAAACGCCGATTTTGATTGTTGTCGCGAGTCGTAATCTAAGTGGTTATCCATTGAGTTTCGTCGATAGCGGTTTGCCGCCTGTGTGAAGTCGTGCTGATTGTCGCGAAGGTGTACTGTATCCTGCTCTGAATACTCAGTAAAAGATTGTATTTGATCTGGAGAAGTTTGCAACAAATCTACTGTCGATAAATTATACAGCACTTGTCTGCTGCTACTGTAACTATCGCTGTCGTTGGGCTTCCGACGATATGTGCCGTAAATATCGACCGATTGTTGTGACGACGAACGAAGATTGCCGTTGGCATGCATCTTTCTGTGGTAAGTAGCCGGCGTAAGTGAGGTTCCTTCGCGACCAGTTATGCTGTCTTTTTTCTCCTTAGTTTCTTTTGTTAAAGTGAACTCAGCGTCGTTATCAAACGCTTCTAAAATATCTATTCCGCAAACTGCGGCTGCTAATATTCCTGCTTGACATATAGCTAAATACCGTATTCTTGGTGAGCGTGCAGGAGAAAATGCACTCTCCGCTGGAAAATGTTCAGCCGGTAAACTATCACCTAAAATGTTAGGTAAATATTAACAAGGTTTTAGGGTTTTGACACTGAATACGACGGCAAGTACAGCAAAACTTTCTTCATATGAAAAACATACGTGACAAAAAATCTTACTTAGCTCTCTAAGAGTTTGTGATTCCGTGTCCGAACGGTTTAATTCCATGCCTAAATTCGGAAAGGACGATGAACGACCATGCCCCTGCACTGTATTTCCACCACTGGTGTATAAGCGAGAACGTGCCTTATCTTTTCGACGTTTTTCTTTTTCTTTTTGGTAGTTAGAACTAGGTCCCCAGGTTCGGGGACCCTTTTTGTTATTTTGCTTTTGCCGCTGCTCTTTCTCAACTAAAGATGAAATATACATAGACAGTTAAAACGAATTTAACCAACCCAGAAAAAGATGTTTAAATTCGTATAAACTAGATTCGAATTGTGTGACAAGGAAACCTATATTTACTATATTATGAATTTTGTACTTGACAAAGTCATAATAAACCACTTACGCGAGAGAAGACGCAATCGTTGCGGCCCAGGGGACTTCGGTGCATTAAACAGTTCATTCAACGGACCCTCTCCACCATCCGTTGGTGTTGTGGTGACAGTAAATTTGTGTCGAAAGGCTAAACAGAAACATGTCATTTGAAGGTTACGATTCTTCCTTCACCTCAATTGTAAGACGGGTTTGAAATATTGAACGAACTGCATCAGTTATTTGTTAAAAATAAGAGACGCCAATCAATTCTTTAAATTTTAGGAGATTTTAAGAAAATTACAAATAGAGCAGTCAACGACAAAAGTACATCAGCTGTAGATCTATCCAACAAAGCAGAAAAACTTGTTTTACCGTTTGATAATTTTATCGGGGCAAACAATGCAAGAAATTTTTTTAGCGCTTTCGCGATTTTTTTTTTTTTTTTTTTTAAAAACTAATATTTTCAAATTATGGATTCGCAAAATGTTGATCCACGAAAATACATTTTTTCTCTAAATTACTGCGTCATTTTTTAAAGTAACTGACCCTAGTTTAATTTTTATCCAGATAAGAGGAAAGGAAAAAAATAAATTCTATTTAGTTATTTTTTCCCCCCTTTTAATGTAACCCAGTAACTATGCTTTTTTCGCGGACATCAACATTCAGTTTCTCTCATACATAAGCTTAGACGCAAAGATGTGGCCAAATTTTGCCCTCTAAAATGATAGCGGAATTTATTATGTTTATTTTAGTGAGTAAGACCATTCTCGCTCACAATGATCACGTGAGTAAAGAACAATAGAAGTAGCTAATCAAAAAGCGCAGTCAGTATTTTGACCGCAGGAAAGTCGTTTGCGACCCAGAGTAATTTTCCTACTCTAACTGTTCCAATTTCCTGTAGTAAAAAATTAATTTAGAAAATTTCTAAGTTTGTGATCTCCTGAAAATGTTTTTGCCTTGTATTTTTTTCTTGCATTGCTCTCTCCGATTAAAGCTAGATGTTACGGTATAATTAGAAAGGAAATGAATGCAAACAAAGAAACAGCATGGTGAAAGAACGTAGATGAAAAATATTTCAAACCTACCTGAAGGAGCGCTGATGCTTGTTTTTCCAGACGAAAGGATGTTCCAAAGCCTTTGTTTCTTCTTTGCACGTTTATTTGGTACGGGCATGATCTGTGTTTGCGTCTACAGGACAAAGGGAGAAAATGAACTGCAGAGTTGGTAAATATGAAGGCCTATTGTCGTTAAGAGACATTAGGTAACCTTTACATGGACCCGAAATGAGTTTCACCTGAAATTAGATTTCAAACCGCTATGAATTAACTGTTTACATTGAGTTTTTCATATGGGGTTTGTGTGAACTGCAAGTGCGCCATAACTTGTACACATTCGCAATAAATTTTTGAACATACTTAATAGTTTTGTACAATTGCGCAATAGTAAATTGCAATAACATGAATATTTTAAGGGCGAAATTAAATTTTATTCTGGTCTTTTAGACCAAAATAAAATCAACACCGAAATGAGTTTCATTTCGCCCGGAATCATGTAGCTGGACATTTATAAGACCGAAATAAAACTTTATGTAAAGGATGCCTTAGAAAATCTAAGCTAATGTCATTCTTTGCGTTAATTTTATATTAAGAGTCAAGAAATACCTGAACAGCCATGACAATTTCGCGTTCGAGTAACATTCGCTCTCGTTCTTGTAGTTCTATTTCTTTCGATTTTAAATGCTCTTCCAAGCGACGCTGGTCGTTCTGAATTTTCACCAACTCCTCTTCGCGACTGGAAATTTCCTTTTCCCGTTCTTTTAGTTCTACGAAAATAATTTCAATCTCGCCTTTCCACTTATCCTGCAGAGACCTGAACGAATCGATAGCAGTACGGGGGAAGTCTGAGCGAGCGATCTTCTCCAGTGAAACCAAGATATCGGGAAATCTCGGCCTGTCGTGAGGATCCGGTTGCCAGCAATCTAAATTGCAAAACAAAATAGAGCGGCTACAATTAGTGAAGAGAAATCTTTAATAACACACTGAAACTACTCGTACAAAGATCTTTAATAACACACTGAAACGACTCGTACAAAGATCTTTAATAACACACTGAAACGACTCGTACAAAAACAAACAAAAAAATCGCTGTGTGAACACGATGACAAATCACGTTGCTACTTCATCAGAGATAAATACCAATAAATGCTCTAATATACAATCACGTATCAAAAAGACTAGCTTTTCACACACAAGGCACTTAACATCGTCACTTCTAAACTCAACAATTTGCAGCATGCTATTCCAAATGTATTTGGCTTTATGCATTTTAAGGAGTACTTGATTATTCTAAAAATAAGAAAGCCACACTCACAGGTTTTAATACGAGAGCTTAATAACAAAACATGATAAAAAATGTTATAATTTATCTTTTTAAATATTTAATACTAGCCGGGAAACTCATGGTTGAAACGCCGGGTAAGGCATAAGTAACTCTGTGACCTGGTGTTAATAAAGCACTTAATTCAGCCGTAAACTGTGCCGTACATCCGGGTGGAGGGCTTTAGAACAGGTACACAGTTGTCGTCAATCGAGTTTACCGCACAGAACATTAAATATGGTTAATCGGGTGTAATATATTTTTAACTTTCCCGCAACGATAGTTGAAATAAAAATAGAATTTACAGAGTTGTGGTCCCGTCACAGCAAAAACAATCGGTCAATATTTTTTTATTTTGCGCAAAAAGTTTCCCGTGAAAGTTGAAAAATTAATACAATGGGCTGAGCGGTTTGTACATGTAAACCGTGTTGCACATCCGTACAGGCGTAATACACTTTAAAAAAAAAATGATCTCAGCTTCGGTTTAAATAAAAACACAGGAAATAGCCCGTCGTTACCCCTTCCAGCTAAAAAAATCACGCAGCAATTTTATTTTGCGGAATAAGTTTTCATGACAGAATTTTATTGCCAGATGTAGCTAAAGAGCTACCTAGATAGCCAAAACCCCAACATAAAAATAAATAATGTTGGCTAGGATAAAAAGCTCTTATACCAAAAAATACTTTAAATAATAGGAATAAGGCTAGCTCCCTTATCAGCAGGGGTCTTAAAATTGGTTTAATTAAGATTTATACATGGCTAGAAAACGTGATGATATATTTATCTTAACATGTATATAAAAAATGCGGAATATAAATTTTCCTATAGATACAAAGCATTTAGAAGGGAAAAAGGTGAAGAGGAGACCTACAAACCTGACAGCAGTACTTCCAAATAAAAATGGGCTGCTAGAGCTTTTTTTCCTTTAAATTTGCCCGTAGCAACAAAGTGGAAAAGATATATATCGCATTTGATATTCGTGTTTCCGTCTTTCTAAATAAGTGGGGGTCCGCGCAGAGACAGACAAAACACGGCTATTATTAAAGAGATTAAGGAAATCTTTATCCAGGGGCAAATAGCTTATTTTACCATGTATGGCATACCACTTTCACAAAGGCGTTGTAAACAACTGATTCTTAAACATCTTTTCTTTTATCCGACTCTTTTGATTTTGTTAATAAACTGAGTATAAAAGATTGTAGGTTCAAGAAGAATTATAACGTCTATGCTTTTATCACTTTATGATGATTAGGTTTTCATGTTGCCAAAAGACAAAAATAGATGGTGAATGCATTGCCCCAAACCTTCTTTATGAAGCAGTACGATTGTTTTGGTATGAGGGAGGCAATGAAATAAACTTCCATATAAATTTAATTTTTAGATGCTTTATCACCATACATTATAATAAAAAAGGTTAATTAAGGATTTATTTGTATGACATACCTTCCATCAATAGTTTAAAGCCATTCGGGCACGTTGTAGGTACAGGGAGGGTCAATTTGTTCATGGCCACACCATAAGCTACTGCTAAGTTTTCAATGCCATGATAGGGTATTTGTCCAGTGAGTAACTCCCATAAAACAACGCCATAACTAAAACAGACAAGTTGAAAATCAACAGCAGACCAGATGCTTAAAAGCTAAAAAGTGTAGTTCAATCGTTATATAATAACAGTTTAGTGGTTTTTACTTTAAGTGCTTTTTGTGAATTAAGTAACACATAACTTTCAATCTTAAAACCTAGAAACAAAAGTAAGGATAGCAAGTAGAGTCAAAGAGAAAATTGGCTATTTTTTTAATGATTCTTGTTGCAACTATAAAAGAACTATATGAAAAATAAAGGAGAATTTCGGAAAACATTTTTTTTTTAAAAAAAAGACTCGATTTAGTTGTAAAATGATATAAAATAATGCTATTTTTGAACGATTTTTTTAACTTAAAGAGAGAATATTTAAAGTCAACAAAAAATAGCACAACTCTCCACTGAATGAATCTTTTCACAAAAATTAAATGACAGAGAAGTAAGAACTAAGGAGAAATATGGGCAGCACAGCTATATTTGTAAAATTACAGGGTTCCCACTCATTTTGCAAGTAACTTTTTTAGGATAATTTGGAGAATTTATGGGAATTTTAGCTGTTTTTTAGGAGATTTTTCCAATAAGCGGGGGAAAGACACACAAATTTAGGAGATTTTAGGAGAATTTGAATTAGTGACAAGGGTAACTTAGCTAATGTTAATAAATATTTCTGACTTATATTCCGCAAAAAAATCCATTATACAAATAGAGTTTCATAAATAAGTTGTTCTCTAAAAAATTTAGGAGATTTTTGAAGTTTGCAAAAAATCAGGAAATTTTAGGATATTTTAGGATTATTTAAGAGGATTTTATTATTTTAGGATTTTTTAGGATTCTTAGGAGGCGTGGGAACCATGGATTAAGAAGTTTTTCTTATTCAAGGATTTTAAGGGACTTGAAGGAGTGGTAACTTGACTACAATGTTATTTTCCAAACAGAAGCCTAACAGTTTGTTTCACAGATACTTCGTTAAATAAACTTCAAATAATTTACATGGGTACTCGATTGTATATTTATTTTGATTGGAAGGCTCGGTTAAATACTGCTACTTAAATACTTGCTTCAAATCCAACTTAAGTTTTTAAACACGCACACACAAAAAAAATTGTGCATGTAATTCAGACAACTGAAAATGCAATTTGAAAAAAGGGTATAAATTCACCTTTCCTAAAAAATTTACCTATTAAAAACACTCTAATTTAATCAATTAGTTTATTCAAAAATAAAACATAGTATAAGTAACATTCTTGTAAGACTGGGGTGCTCAATCTGCTTTTATGGTATCAAATTCAGGGTTTAGATGTCAAGCTCCTACCTCCACACATCACTTGCTTTTGAAAACATCGAACTTCGAATAACCTCTGGAGCCATCCATGGATACGTACCCGCTGTGCTCATTTTTGTTGTGTGGTTCATTTCTCTGGCCAAGCCAAAATCAGTTATTTTTAGGACTCGTCGATCAAGAGTTTCTTCAACTGTCTGACTGATAAGAACTAGAATAATAGAAGAAATAAGACTTGTATATTTTTCAAATCATGGACAGTTTACATGATGTCTTTCAGGTTATTATTTTCCAACAGATAAAAAAATCACTTTATAAACTAATTTTAGACAAGGATATTTTTGTAAAATTCACATATCCAGAAAAAGTTTTATCTAGTCAAGAAATGTACTTTGCCACCGGAATTAAAAATTGATGTCTCATAAAAAAAGTGTACCAACTTTTTCCTTTACAAAAATTTTTATTCTGGAAAAAGAGCTGTCTTACATAGCAGTACAGGGATTCAATATCAACCTCAATTTAGGCAAGTCTATAGGATGGTTCATCAGGCCTGGTCAAGAGACGCGTGCGATCGCACACGCACACGCCCACACACGCGCAAAAAAATTTACGCAAGCGATTTATCACTCACGTAAGAGAATTTATCAGAATTTTCTAGAGATCCTACGATATATTTTTCTCACATTTTAAGAGAATCTACCAAATAAGCACCACCAAAAACACAAAGCTTATGAAGAACAATCGTGTTATTATGAAGAACATGAGCTAAAGAGAACATTAAGGTCGGCCCCTTTCATTCATACTGACACTCTTATGCTCGGCTGGTGCATTACACTGAGACTGGAACGAAAGACGGAAGACCATTTGGAACCATGCCACAAGTCATTCGTCGTCACAGAGAACACTGCGAGAAAAGTGCGCACCCATGCAAGTTAAATATAACCAGAACATGGGAGAGGTTAGGTGCGCTGTACTTTAATAAAGCTTTCAGACTAATGTTCTCGTGATGTAATTCCAAAGAAAAAACATGTTGAATAAAGTTTTAAAAATATAGCAAATCTGCCAACACATCATCGCGTTCTATTCGATTCGTAATAATAATAAAAAAATTGTATATTGTATTAAAAAGAAGTCCAGAAGTTCTTTCTCCCACACGACACAGCAGGCAATAAGTCAGCCCTGCCCTCGATTTTGTGAGGAAAGACATTCTGCAAAGACTCTAACAATTGAGTCTCCTGTACAGTTTTTCTCCATGTTAAACTGTGCTGGTGATAAGCATTTTCGAAGCATGTCACCGGCGACTTCTGCGTTATACAACCTAATGATGCCCTAACCTAATAAGTTCATCTAGAAACATAAAAAGCCAGTTGGCAGTTAACTATTAACCTAACGAAGTTCACCATCCAGAAGGTATGTCGATAAGACTTGCACTCCATTTTCATTTGTCATCGTCTTAGGAGATCAGTGCATCGAATTTATGAGAGGTCTAGCCCTGATAAAAGGTGAATGACGAAAGATATTGCCAGCTGAACAATTTCATTACAAAAAAATATTGCCGACGCAAATCAGTTGTAAAAAAATTCTAAGTTTAAGGGCTCGATCGAGCATTTTTGTAGATATTTTTGATCAGCGACGACTGGATTATTTTTAGTTTTATTTTACATATCAAGCATGTGCATGTCGTAACTTTGTGTTTCATTGACCACTCACGCAAACTATTTTGCACAAGCTTTTGTGATCGCACGTGGATCGCTCACGCAGATTAATATACGTGAGCGATTTAGAGCTCGCGGGAGTACATTTTCCCAACCGGGCCTGGTTCATACTTGTGACACAGACGCAAACACAAGCACAGACACAAACACAAAAAAGACTGTGTGAACACCTTCGACACAGCAGTAATAAAACACTTTTCAAAGCTGCTTTATGCTGATTCTTTACCATCAATTCTGCTACAGCGTGGTAAATTCTATTTTCTCGTTATTCTGTTTTCCTTTTCCTTTTTCTTTGGTAATTATAACATATTATAATAATAATAAGTCAAATTTAATTCTTATATATGTCTTCTTTATGCATTATCCGTGTTTGTTTTCTTGCGTTTTCATGGTCTAGTGTTTAAATTAACATTGCACATGCATGTTGCTTGCGTTTGCACTTATGTGTTAATGTGAACCATGCTTTCAAGCCACACCACTCTTTCATACATGTTTTTTGACAGGATTTTTATTTTTCAATTCAAAGTTGGCTGTTGAGGACAAAATTTAAATTTTTAGCTTTTTGATTTTTGAGCCTGACCACTGTTATTTAACTTTGACGCAAATCTCAGCATTGACTCTTAGCAAGTGGCTAAAAAAATGTGTACTCAAAGAAATCTAATGAAATAAAGAAGACATAATATTGAGTGACCAGAGTGAAATGGTTCTAGTGTAAGAAAATCAGACATGGTATATATAGGAATTAAAAAATAACAACAAACAATGTCTGCCATACTTTCCCTGACAATGATCATTTAGATAATAAAAAAGTTAAATAAATAGCATTCTTGACATAATTTGTGTGTAACCTCTATTAAAAAAATAACCCACAACATTATTATCACAACAGAAGAAATAAAACTTAGAAATAAAAAAGTTTTTATTGGAGCTCAAAATAAGCAAACATACAAGGAACTTTGTTAAGTTATAAGACATACCACAAATAATTTCTTAATCCACAGAGGCTTATTTGTCAGAAATGATTTTAAAGATGAGGACTTACTGGAAGAGCTTATTAGGGCTGAACAAATTGGGAACTTGTGGATCTCACATTCAATATTACAAAACAATAACATATCTTATTGACAATAAAAAAGCATATAAAGCAAAAAAAGTATTTAATATCAGCACAATAACATTAAAAGAATGTCCCTTAATCTTAACTTGTTCAATTCATTTGTTTTTAATTTTTTCCTTAACTTTTGTTATGAAAGCCTAAAGGTAGTTGTAATGCTCTGATTGATTTTTAATACTGACATGCAATTGTAATATTACTTTATAAAATAATGTGTCTCTCCCAAGAAATTCTAAGAACTTAAAGGTAATAAATTTTAGAAGGAATGAAACTTACTGCGGGTTTTGCTGAGAACTACAAATATTAATTTCCTCAAAACTTAAAAAAGAATTCTGTCCTTGCCTTTTGTTAGCTTATTTATAGTAAAGATATTCATAATTTGGAAATTTTTAGCCCATATTTTGCCACAAAGTATCACATTCATTCTTGTTTGTTTTTTAAAAGAAATTAAAATCCTACATCAATTTTATGATTTTAAACACAGAGACTTAATTCTCAGAAAATGTAAACATTTTTCATCTGCAAAAATAAAACACTTCAAAATTTCATGAAGTAGTTTCAGAAATACATTTATAGTTTAATGCTTTGATCCAAGCCTATTTACCTCCTTAAACGAGCCCCTACTTTCAATAAAAAATATTTCATATGAGTGCTCCCTCTCATATAAGCATCCCTTCTTTTTTTAAAAAAAGCTGCCCACTCAATACCGCAACAAATAAATGCTGTCATGACTTCTTTATAATTTGTTCCCATAAATGTGATGACTAATCAAATTATCTTGCCATAATGCAATGTTTGGAAATGACATTTAAAATCTATTGAAAATTATCCCCATACTTCATTCAGAGATGAATGAAAAGTTTGCTGTAGTATTGTTGTTGTCTTACATTCTGACAAAGGCAAAAACTTCATTAAAACTGCCTTGGATTCACATGGCTGAATTATTCAGTGTATATATCAGTTTGTCAGTCAAATAAATCATAGCTCTAAACATGTTCTTGTTTACATTTATAAGCACTATGTAATATTGCAAAAAATATTCACAGCAAATTATTCAAGTGCCTGTGTGTAAATCTGGTAAATTTTTCAGACATTCAAAAAAGTCACACACCTTAAAAAAAAAAAAGACAAAAGACATATAGCCCTAAAGTCAGATATTCGTTTTACAATGTTACAACAACACCCACTGCAAAAGTGTGCAAAATTAAACAATCTCTGGGAAAAGTATTTGTTGATTTACAATTAAAACCATTTTCCCACACAAATTTCAGATCAATATTACCAACACTTTACCTTTACATGGAGAAGCCCATTTCCACACACATATAGTCGTAATTATATCTTGACAGGAAAAATTGACTTTGGGTTTAAACTAATCACACACCATATATAATAATAATAATATGGATGAACAATGTATTATATACTTTTTAAATTTGCAGTATGGATTAGTTCCTCATTCCTAAAACTTACCTCCCGTGAAAACAAGTTGGTTTCATAAGAAGGAACTTAAAAGGTTGTTTATAAATATTTTACCTTTGGGTAAAATCTTTATTGGTTTTTGAGATATAGGGCTTAAAAGTTAAGCTAATTATGTGAAAATATGACATCAAAAGTTAGATCCTGAGAAACAATTGCTGGTATGAATAAAAAAAAGGATAACTAAACATAAATATTCCTGTAAATATGTTCAAAATATCAAACTGGATAGGTACAAACATACTTGCATCACCACATACCTTAATAAACCCTAAAACCTCATCTTGCATAACTAGCCTTTCAAATATTGAGGGATATACCCTGTTTATTATTTCCAGGGCTATGGCTTAGATGGGGATTCCCAGAGTATTTAATGCTCATTTTGAGCCATGCAGACAACTCCCTGCAACATGGGGAGATGGCCCCCACAGTGAGCCATCTCCCTAATTTCGCTCACATGGCAGAGGTTAACTCAGGGCTATTGTACAATAAACCAGGGCTATTGTAACATTCACTTGTCCATATTGAATCATCGCTGTTATTTATATCAAATACATGATGCAATGCATTAACTAGCATAAGTATTAAAACTTATTAAAAAGTCAAAAAATCTTTAGAACCTGTAAGGATTTCCAATGAAATAGAGATTCTAGACAACTTTTCAAGATCTTTCACTTGTTTTTTCTGTGGAAAGTTAGCTGTAAGGTTTTTCGTAAAATATGTGCCATGCATTTCATTTCACACAATTTAAAAGCTAAATTTTAGTTTCATTCACAAGAAACAAAAACCATATATATGCACTTCCACCATCTAAAATATTTTGTGCATTCTTTCTTTCTACAGCTTTCACTTGTTTTATTTATCTTGATATATTACATAATCCCAAACAATTCCCTGACAAAACACAATTTTGCAGTAACTTTTGCAGAACACTAGCTTTTAAACTATACAATAACCAGAATAAGAACAACTCCATTAGACTGCTAAAGTGTGTGTTTCACTACAAATCCCACCATTTTATATTTTATCAAAAAGATGTCCTCAAAGTTCTCTCTCCTGCACATAACAGGCAGCAAGACCTGACTTGGTTTTGACAGAAGATGTTCATTGATGACCCTGTTGTAAAATTTCCTGTACAGTTCTGCCTTTGAAACTGTTTGAGTTGAGCATTTTTCTGTAATAATACAACTCCACTAAAGAGTGTCTCCTGCAAGATGTTTAAATTGTTTGGTGAGAAAATGGCTTCATTTCTTTTGCTCTCACAAATAGTATTGACACAAAATCAAATTTTCTAAATTCCCTACACTGCACATGTCTCTCCAAAGATAGATAGATAGATGTGCATATTTTACATGGCTAGCCTCACAAATATCGAGGGATATACCCTGTCTATTATTTCCAGGAGGGGCCATGGCGTAGATGGAGAGTCCTAGAGTATTTAATGCTCATTTTGAGCTACGCAGACCAAATTAGAGCCCGCGCTCTACTAGACAACTCCCGGCAACATCCAACGGCCCACACAGTGTGCCATCTTCCCAATTTCCCTCACATGGCTTGGGTTAACCCGGGGCTATGGTAACATTCACTCGCCCATGTTGAATCGCCGTCAAGAAGAATCGAACCCCGGTCTCCCGCACAGAGTACGAGAGCTATAACCACTAATCTACGGCACCAAAAGAAAATAGAATAGTAGAAGCAGGATATAAAAACATTTTCTTGCAGAAACCACGTCTTTTATAGGACCGGTATGCAAAAGAAAATAGCAATCAAACATTATGTAAACATTTTCATAGTAACATTTACTGGTACTACTACTGGTTCACTGCTGTTTTGCGAACCAGTAGTTTTATCGAATTTGTTTATATTATGCCATCCATAATTAAAAGTTCATCCATTGTCAAGTGCCACATTTAGGATTTTTGCCAGTGATATTGCTGGTTTTTGCTTAGATTTAATACTCTTGTGAAAAAAAATTATTAATTTTCTTATTCTTGAGGATCAAGCATCATAGAGTAAAAAAATCAAAGTCAAAAACCACTAATTAGGGCTAATACAACTTCCACAAATGGAAGATGTGGAAATCAAGGTTGAAAGAATTCATTTTATTCACCAAATATCTTTCCAACACCATCCTGCATTTCTATTTAAAGCTTTAAAATTACGATGTACGTACTTCTTAATGGCCTAACATGCTGTCATATTCTAACATAGTTGATATGGTAACATGTAAGTTCTAACCAAACACATGAAGCGATTTCCGAAATATAATAATCCTACCCTATTACTCAGTTAATAACATCCAATATCTACAAAAATACTTACTATTGCTAGATTTTAAGTCTCTATGAATAATTTGTAAAAATGCTTCATTATGTAAATATTGCATTCCTTTTGCTATTTGTAAAGCCCAGTTTAATAATACTTCAGGTGGTAATTTTCTAGATTGCAAAACTCTGTTTAAAGCACCTCCTGCAGCAAATTCCATAACTAAGCACAAGTTTGGTGGTTTACGACAAACTGCTAGTAATGCTACAATATTGGGATGGGAAAGCATGGCAAACATTCTTGCTTCCTTTTCAACATTTGTGACAGCTACTTCAGGATCGTCACTAGCATCGATACGTGCCACTTTCACTGCACATTCCTGTTTTTCCCATATTGATCTGTAAACACGCCCAAATCCACCTACGCCTATTAGTTGTTTTAAATCTAACGTTTCAAATTCAATTTCTGGAATTCTACGATTATCAACAGGTGTCCTAAAAGAACTATGTTTGTGTATAATATTTTTATTTTGTTCTTCTAATATAACATAATTTGCTGGAAATACACCAACAGTTATTTCTCCCTGCTTTTTACCAAGCCACCAGCCATCATCACCACTTATTTCTTTGTCTTTTGAGATAACCTCAATAATGTCTCCAACTCTTAATGTCAACTCATCCTCTTCTTTTCTGTCGTAAAAATAAATCACAGTAGCATACTCAAAATTTTCAGGATTTAAAGTCAAATTACTGCGACTTGCACTGGTAACAATGTTAGATGAGTCTTGACCAATCATTGCTAGTGGCAATTTACCAATCGAGTGGAAATGTAATGATAGTTAATTTCAACCATTTAGTCAGCTGGTTAACTTGATAACCAGTAAATACCCATATACTCATTAACAACAATTTCTCTTCGTAAAACGCTTGATTTGTTAGCTACGACATTCGTAAAAATGCATGTTTTTATTTTTAAATAAATGTTGATGTATTTATTAACTCTTGATTATAAAGAAACTTGAAAAAATGCTGTGTTTAAAAGCTAGTTATGCTTTTGTGTAAATAGCTCCCCAGAGTTCAGTATTACCCTAGTGTGTATGATTTGAAGATTTGTTGCGGAAAAAAATATACAGTGTTTGATGACGGAGAGCATAAAAAAGTTCTCGGCTTTTTATATAACGCAACTGAGTATTTTTTATCTCCTTTATAGCGCACTAGGTTTTCTGCATTATTCAAAATGGCTGCATGCCGGCCGGGAAAACAGCGCATATCCAGCACCCAGGTAGCAACCAGCGGAAAAGCTTGGATTTTTATATGTATTTTTTCTGCTTCTTTGAAATCATAAAACCGCATAAGTTTGATCTGTGATTTGGATAATTACGCTGTTGATAAAATTGTTTTTAAAAAAATCGATCCCACCAGCGATCGATCCATCCACCCAAAAAATCTATAATAGACCTTTAGAAACGCGAAACCAAAATGGCAAAATAGCATGAAAATACCGCATCAGGCTAAACATTAAAGTAGCAATTTGGTAAGTGTCGCCTGCCAAGAAAATGCCAATTATTTTATCAATCGTACTGTTACCAAAGAGCAACCTAACATACCTAGTATTATACTACTTCGTCTAATAACAGCAACACCGCAAATAGAAAATCCTCCTCAGCTAGCCCAAACTGCTCCCCATCCACAACCACTCGACGAGGAACAGCAAGAACAAAATCTACAACGTCCTGTAGTTAAGGAGAAAGAAATTTGCACTCATTACACTAAAAAACGTTGTAAATATGGCATCACAGAAAAAAAACTGCAAGTTCAGTTTTTAAGACATGGAACTCGGAAGCAAATAGGATGCACTCAATGTAGAAAATGCCGCTTTTTTCATCCTGCAATGTGTCCCGCATTTATTAGCAAAAACCAATGCTTCGACCTTAGCTGTCCACTAAACTATGTAAAAGGTACCAAAAGAAAGATAGTTGCCAACGCCCCAGAGCAGCAGTAAGTCCATGATCAACCAACAAAACCATTCCAGTGCTAAGTCTAATGACAGATTAACTCAAAAGCGGCATCGTGGCAAGGGCGAAATACCGACATTGGCCAAAACTCGTTATCAATGATAATGACGTCAGCAAGACTAACGCTAAGCGAACAGTGGTAACAGAGCTTAGTAAGTACATGTCGAATGACATAACGTTTGACTCAATCATCGTCCTCGTATTCCTGTCACTGAAGAGCACGAAATCTGGCTTTGCCTCTAATACATCAACTTTTAGGACAAATGATTAGCGTTGTATAACACTAATATCAGATAAAAGAACTGGGAAACCTTTCTTAAGACGCTTTATACACTACGATGGATGGGAGATGGGTGATTGCTGTACAAATCTCTTTAATAATTAACCATGATCGACAAAGTTCAGGAAGTGGGTATCGTCTTGAAATATGGAGGAAGAATTTTTTGCAACTTTTAAAATTCTTGCGGTGAAGTTATTTCATATTTATAATAGCATAATTTTAATTTGGTAATATTTTTGACGCACCATAAAAAACCAAAATAAACTCCATTGATCTAAGTTAACACCAACAAATATAATCTTCTCTCAAGGGTTGCATCTATTTTGGTCCACAAATCTAAAACCTAATAAGCCCAGACGACAGATTATGCACTTATGCACTTATTTATCGAAAATCACAATCTGAAATCGCTTTGAGCTATCGTACGTGTGTATCGTACGTATTGTACGTATGTGTCCTACCAACGACCGTCGGTAGGACACATACGTACGATACGTCGGAAGGACAGTAAGAGAAACTTGCAATATAATTTGCACAATCTTTGCCAGCGATTATTTGACCGCACCTTAAGATGAAGATGAATGAAAGGATATTTACAATAATTTCGAAAAAAATTTGGAATCCACTAAATAATTATCGGTACCATAAAAGGGAATGCAGACAAATGAAGTAGGTAAGGAGGAATTCAATAAACTTTTGATAGCAGGAATTCACAAAATTGTAGAACACTAAATCCTCTAATTCCAAAGATACACTCTTTATAAGAACGAGGAAATTCCAACCTCGTTTCCAAGGCATTTTGCCTTTTTAATAAATGTTATAGCGGCAAAAAAGTTCTTTGCACAGTCTGCACAAAAAAGTATATATGCTCCGCTGCGCGGGGGGGTTTTTGTAAAAAAGGGCTCGGGGAGTAGTAGTAAGGAGTAAGCATATACAGTTTTCGCTCCTTCCACACCTTTTAATCACAAAAACCCCGCTTTCACCATTTCCACCACCACCTCATCCCAAAAACAAGTAAAAAACGAAATCATATACTGATATCAACACATAATAATATGCCAATAACCAACACATACTCATATTAATACAAATAATAATAATATATGACGTCATACGCTAAATCATACAAATATGAGTAAGGGAAATTCCCAAAATATTCAATCCTTGACCAAATCAAAAAATTTTACTGATGGATCTTAGTGTATAATAATAAGATGTCCATTAATGATCATCTCATAACGCCTGATCGAATAGTCCGTGCTGATTCATGGACACTAATGTTCGTACCCGATTATTTAAAGACACAGGAAATGTGCACTGCCGTAGTTCGTGAATATCCCTGGACATTAATGTTAGTACCCGATCATTTCAAGACACAAGCAAATGTGTGACCGAGCAGTTCGCGAATATCCTAAGATCATTGAATATGTTCCAGATCGTTTCAGAGCCATGGTTACCCGAAGCCTTTAAAAATAAATGACTGAGTATTGTGATGAATGTGGGATTGATCTCGATCAATATGATAGATGCAAATGTGGACGGAGGCTAATCATAAAAGGAAGGATGCTGTGCTCGCAGCACTATATGATGTATATAACGTATAATGGAGGTTATTGTGCCTGTAAAAATCCTTAGTTGGAGTCCAATTTCAATAAATAAATGTTCAAATTTTACAATGACTCCGTAGAGACAAGGATTTTTTACAGTAAACGAACAGATGCTAGGTTCGTAGTAGGCTATAAACATGATAGTAAGATATCATCGCTATTAATTCGAACACCGAGAGGTCTATATAGCAACGGTGCATCCAGATACTTTGATGGCTCGTCACTTACAATGTCATTCGATATACATAACCATCAAGAATGGTTGGATAAATAACAGATTATCCTAGCCAAAATTGAAAAATTATATGGTAATGAATTCTCAACCTCATCAGTAAAAAACGATCGGTATCTGAACACAAAGGTCAAGGAATGGGAAGGTGAGGTGACAACTGATTTTTATGATCAACCAGTACCACTGAAGCAGCCCTGCGAATGCAGATGCGTCATCAAGGTTTCCAGTATTTATAAGCAAGGCTCCAAGCACTATCTGCTGGTCTTGCTCGAAGAATGTAAATACAAGCCGGTACCTGTAACTTTAGTAACAAGGCATCTTATTGATTCAGATAACGACGAGGAACCATTCGTTATAGTATAATAAAATGAACGATTTGAAAAGAGAAGCGAGAGAATTAGGGATACGTGGGTATTCAACCCTTGCTGATCTTATCGCTGTGATTAATATGGTTAAATATATAGATATTTCAGCGCAGACAGATGGTCCATACTGCAAGGCATGTGTCGATAATCAATGTAGATCCTAGAGGAGTATATAAGGGGCCTAGAGGCAAAACAAAAGCGAACCATTATATATGATAATAACCTAGTTGACGCTAGTACAGGTGAGGTTGTGGGTACCATCTAATGTATTGTTAATATGCATTAGATTATGAATACGCTGGCGGTTCGTCTAGGTAGCGCTGACATACTGGGCAGATTGAAGTTTTTTGAGCAGTTCATCTTTCGCCTCCTCACGCCCTTTCGCTATAAGCTGCTGTCTCTCCCGTTCATTGATAGAGTACATGATTTTGTGTTTTCGTCGTCGGGATTGCTCCTTAAGCAGCATGTACTTCTGTTTCTCCTGCATGATTAAGCTGAAGTCATGGTCGCTAATAATACCATTCTCCACAGCTGTAGAGATCTAGTCAACGATAGAGTTGAGCTTAGTCTCCGCCAGTAGTCTGATGCTCTCATGCTTCTTACTCTTGACACCTAACCTCTTCCCCGCATTCTGCAGACCAGCTTGTCCCAATCCTACAGCTATGGTGATGCCTCCCATGGCTACGGCCAATGGTAAACCGATACCCGAGATCAAGCCACTAATACCAACGCCTGAAGTTATCACACTTAACGCCAATAGCCCGTGATCCATGTATCTAACCCACGCATCATGCATTTTGAACCTTTTAGCGAGCTTGTCCCGCTCTTTAATCTCATTGCGTAGGTATTGTTCCACTTCTTCGATTTTCTTCAGTCTATAGACTTGTGAACTGTCCTCCTCCGTACCCTCCATAGGTGCAGGCTGTAGGCTCGGATAAAGCTTTGCTATATCAGCACTCATTTATTCTAGAAACATATGTATATTAATTCCAACGAAAGGGTTCTTATCTTGATACTCGTTGATGAGCATGAAATTTAACCTGTCTGTTGAACCTTTAAGGAGGAGGTATATAGGTGAATCAAACGTCCATGTCACCATATCTCCCCAAGCGTTTAGTTCTTTAATTGGAAGCACGGCTAGTATATTGGATTTCTCACCATTTAAAAGAGAATAATCCGGATCCAGCTGGTGGCATACGAGTCTCAGCCGCTGATGAATGTCTCTGCTGTACTTGCTGTCGTAGTCACCCACTGAAAATAGTACCTTGTTATTAAAAGCATAGCCCATAAGGTCTTGCAGCGGTTGATCAATTATCACAACATACCCTTTATTAACCCTAATCCTACAGACGCCGTTCCTGAGTACAAATAGCTCTATCCTATCCCCTGCTTGGTTTTTGACAATAGTTGAGAGATCCACGATTCTATACAAGCCCAGCTCGATAGGGATTGTGACTTCCAATGGCCCTACATTAAACGTCCCGTCACTTATATTGCCACCCGCTTTATATATATTGAATTCACTCTTTTAATAAAGATTCACCCACCTGGGTCTAATAGTAATAGATTTAAGAGCGATCCTGGTATCCTCAGTCATATATTCGTCAAAGACTATCGGCTTAGATATGTCGGTTATATATAACTGTCGCATCTTTCTTTAAAGAAACAATGAATATATATTTCTATAAACCAAATGCAAGATATATCTCCAATGGGAGCGTTATCTTGAGAGACTTAACGGCTCTGATCTCATTGTGCAATCTATCGTTGTTGATGCGAAAGGCTCGTCATTTAAAGTAAGGTTCCCGATATCTTTGTATGCATATCTTGATATGCATCCACCACCAGCTCCATCGTCAGCAATAGCTCATGAGGAAACTAAGGCTACTATTATCACTGTGGGGATATTGCTAATTATCACCTATATATGGATGAAACATTAAGATTGTCATCTGGTAAGTTAGGTGGTTTACCAGAATAATCTACGATCTCTTCCCACTCCTTCTATTTCCCACGTATGCAACAACTATACCTACAGCACCTGCTATGGCCATGTACAAATGCCTTGCCACAAATTCCACGACTTTAGCAGCTACTCGGAAGAATAACGATACAATACTACCAATAATGCCCGGCAAAGCAGCGCCCGCTTTGCCAGCAAGATACTTTAAAAATTTCCCGAGACGCTCTAATTGTTTTCTCACAAACCCTTTGCTACCACTACCTCCTCCTGCTGCACCTGCTGCCCCACCACCCGTGAGTGCTAGGACCAAGGTCGACACGAGCAACCCAGTGGCACTCACGATGCTTGCTATAGTTATCCTTTGCTCTTTGCATAGAATGCTGAGCTTTTCTCGTAGGGATAGATCGTCCCCAGCGATTTTCATCAGCTCGGATTTAATGGACCTCAGTTGCTTAAAAACCTCGGAGAAAAGACCGTGCCTACCCTGTTCATCCTTCTTATCTTCCTTCAATTTCTTCAATTCCTTCTTAAGATCATTAATATCCTGAAGCCTTCGTACCCCAGGCTTCTGCTTTTTAAGTTCTTTCAACTTACCCTCTTTCGTATTTATCTCGCTATTATATTGTACAAGTTTATCCTTCCCTCCATTAATAGTCTTCTGCAGGTTTTCAATGTCGAGCTTTAACGTTCTCATATCAGGGGTCTCGATCTCATCGTCGATGACCGCGAACGAAGTATCTGCATAACCCTCTATGTAACGAGCAAAATTTTGAATGCTATCAATTGTTTTCATTTCAATAATCTCACCCTCCTCTTTGCCCGAAGTCTCCTCACCCTTCTTAACAAGAACATCAACCTCCAGCGCAAGGCTCTGAGCCTGTGCCCGACAACCATTATTGGGGGTAGAGACATACTTGGTGAAGCCCATATCTCGAATATATTTAGCTGTAAGGCCATATTTGTGTAATGTACTTAATGCTAGGAACCCTGTCCCATTTTCCTTCGTAACCCTTATACCTTTGAAAAAAAGCTGTTCTCCTTCACGACTAAAGCTACCCCTGGTGATATTGATATATATCCGGGTTTTATCCAGAGGTCCCAGATCTTGATTATTTAGATGTGTGTAGAAAGCACTTACCGCTTCCTCTAGTATAGATTTAGTTATTCTATCAAGTGTATCTCCCTGCTGCTCCGTCGTGGTATCTCCCGCTGTGCTGGATCCATGCACGTCTTCGAGCCCACGGAACTTCTGCGGCACAAGGAGTTCACTAGGGACATTCTCGCGCCCAAGATCATCCATCTGAATACCTTCGAAGTCTCCTTCATATCCCGGATTATCAGCCATTTATTTCAACCCCGCCCGGTATAAATAAATGAGTACTTTGGGAACAAAATTAGAGCCGCACAAGGAACTGAAAATCATGTATGGGATGAAAGGGAAAAAACAGAGGGTGAAGATCAGTCACATACCCAGCACCATAGGCCCAAATGAGGATCTCCACGTTGACGTACCGAACCTTGGTCAAAATGACGTGATTTTTCCCGGCTCAATCAAGTTGCTTTTTGACCTCAAGCTACAAGGGACTAATACCAAGCGTACTATTGTTTGAAACATCGGCAAAGCATTGGTGCAAAATCTCCGCATCACCCTGAATGCGAATGAAATTCAGAATATTGCTGACTACAACATACTCGGGGTATATCGGGATCTCTTGATCTCAAAACAGAAACGAGACAATAATCTGATCCTTGAAGGTATCAATCCCAACGATGGTACCATCCGCGCCCTCCAACTGAAGGCCAGTGACCATGTAGGAAATAATGAAGAGAAGGCCATAGCCTCAGCCTACGGTAACACGTTCTGTATTCCTCTTGGCTCCATGTTCGAGCTGACAAGGGATCTTCCCTTTTACCAAGCAGGTATTCACGACAGATTGAGCTTTATTTTGCATTTCGCGTCTTACGGTGACGTGATCAAGGAATCCGGGACCCCAGCGGTAGGCTCAACAGCGGCCAAGCCAGCCGATGCTAGTTATAAAATTACCAATATTGCGCTCGAGTTTGATAAGGTGACCAATGAAGACCTCGCAAGTGCGATGATGAGCCGTTATTCCCGGCTTGCGTTGCCCTATGAAAGAATCCTCCGTAGCAAGGTTGTGACTATGAAGAAAAGTGACATCAGCTATAATCTCCAACTGGATACACCCGCTAAATCATTGAAGGGCGTACTACTCCTATTTCAGGATCCTACCGTTGTTAAGAAATATGCTGGGAATAACGAAAAATTCTACAATCCTGGCATATCGTCGGTCAGTGTCACTATCGAAGGAGAGCCCAATCAGCTCTTTTCCCACGCGATGTTACCCAGGGATCACATGGAACAGGTGGCTGCGTTGCTGGGATCCCATGATATCATAGTGACCATTGGCCAATATCTAACGGAAAGGTACGCGTTGTTTGTCGACTTCAGAGCAACGCCCGAGGACCCCTTGCATGGAACTGGAAGGCCATTACAACGGTAGTCAGACGGGATCACCTTGCACATGACGAAGAAGGCTGACGGAACCGGTGATATTAGATGTTACGTCTATCTCTTGATGGACGCGCAATTAAATATTTTAGATGGCAGGTTTTACAGTGTCGAGTATTAATCAACATGTTCATAACGTTATTCTATGGTATTACCATAGAATAAACATGGTAACTCTTGCGATAATGGCTGGCGGGGCGTTAATCTACGACCTCTCGTTCAGCGGTAGTAACTATTTGTTCAGCAAACTCTCGGGCCATGGGGAACAAGAGCGCAGACGGCACGATAAAGCTATTGAACAACTTCAAGCGGCCCAAGCTCAGTGGGTGCGCGATAGACAAGCAAAAATAGACTGGTATAACCGATGGCGGGAGGAACAAAGGCAAGCTGGGCAATCTCTTAAAGAGCTTGATGAGGGTATGAGGGAGTATTTCATTGCCACGATTGAAAAAGCTCCGAAATTATCTGATTTTTATGTCCCCAGTAAACAACAAGCCGATGGTGAACTGACGTTCATTCTTGGCTCCTTAGTCCTTTTGGGGTTCGTAGCGTACAAATATATGTAATAAAGATGTCAAAAGCAAAGCATATTGTTACTCCGGAAGAAGCCGAAAAATTAAGTCAAATATACTACCAACCAGAACATCTATGGATCGGGAGGAAAGCCATCAAATTACTCGTTGAAAACTCTGGTCTTTCCAAAAAGATAGTTATACATTGGCGGAGTCGCCAGTTGCTCTGGCTCAGACATATCAAAGGCCCGAAAAAGATCGATTATCCCCATTTCAATATTACAAAGCCTAATCAAACGCACCAGTTTGATCTCTTGTACATGCCCCATGATAAAATCTATGGCAATACGTAAAATACATTTTGACGGGTATTGATGTTGCCTCGAGGTATAAGGTGGCTGGGCCCCTGAGAACCAAAAAGGCTAGTGAAGTAGCGGAGATGCTCCACGACATTTACAAAGCAGGACCTCTACGATATCCGAGTATATTCCAATGTGACAACGGTAGTGACTTCAAATCGGATGTGAGTAAGCTGCTTGAAAGCAAAAATGTTGAGATCAAGCGTGCTACTACTAAGTACCACCATACTCACGTAAGGTACTTGCGGAGAGATTGTTCAAACCTCAGGACGCACAAGAGCTGGTCACTGACGAAACTAGTACCACATGGGTCAAGCATCTATACACTATCGTCAAGAGTTTGAACAACACCAAGACCCGGATGATTGGAATGAAGCCTTCGAAAGCGATCAAACTCGAGGAAGTCCCACTCGCGAAAAGCGATGGCCATCTTGAAGAAAAGCCTCTACCCGACGACGGACTATACTTGTACCTCCTGCAACCTGGAGAGGAACATGCAGATGCAAAAAGATGCGCAACTGATGCTTGGTGGTCTAAGCGTACGTACAGACTCGACCGTATCGTAACCGGTACGAGGTTGTTATATTATCTTGATGGAGGGCCTGATCGATCTTTCGTATCAGAGGAATTGATGCTAGTACCCGAAGGTGTTGAACTACCCCCTGATCATGTGAAAGAATGGTAATATTTCTCGATTTTTGTGTGTTCATAACACACAAAACATATGCACATTATGACATATCGATATCATACAACCCTTCGAATAACTCGCGCGTGGCGTCATCTGGTAAACTAAAATGATTTCGCCATGAATTCTCTATCCCGAGATTATTATCCCTGAACCTATTCCATGTATGTACGGCGTTTGGATCGTCACATATTGGATGTCTCTCGATCATATTAGGATACATATCCCTTAGTGTACGGAGTTGATCATTAAAGGATCTACGTTGGCAACGAATTATATAGGGAGATGTTGGCCTTTTTTCCCACATTCATTAGGATTATTTTTGTCAATAACACATATCACATTATCATAGGGATAACCATCACGGAGTCCTGCAATTTCCAAGGTTCGTAGCTCAAGCTGCTTCTCTCTTTCCTGGAGGTCATCGCTTATTGCTGCCGGCGTCATATCCCTTTCCTCGATGGCTTCCTCTAATTTTTTAATACACTTTAGCGCCAACCATTTCATGACATCAAGTGCTTTTGGTTTTCTTGAACGCGCACAAATCTCAAAAGCATCATCCAATGTAATGAAAACATCATGAGGATTTTTTACTTTGCCAAGGGGTTGGTTTGAAACCAATCCTATTTCATTACGTGAAATGATTGCAATATCCCGATACCACTCTGCAATATTAGCAATACCCAAGAACCTTCCAAGATCTGCACGTTTAAAAAGAGCCTGATTTTGCGCATCGAATAAAGTCTCAATAGCTCCGGTGGGCAATGTGTTTAAATCAAGTGAGGACATTTTTATTATTTACATTACCCCAACCAGGGTCACAATAAGTAGGACGGTTATGAAAAAATACTTGGTATTTCTTTCCCTTTCTAAGGCATCCCTTAGCTCTTCATCAAGAGCCTCTATGCTCCGCTCTAAATGTTCTATCCTATTCATTTCTTCATGACAATTTTCCAATTGCCTTTCTAAGGTTTTGATGTATGACATATTTATTCTAATATCCTCCAGCCTCGAGGATGGTCCAGTCTAATATACAAACAGGCATGTTTGGATTTTTTGAGTTGATTCTTGATCACTCCCCAGTCGTTAATTATGTTTGTCTCTTCATCAATCAATTTTAAATCACTCCTTTCGTGCGAGTACCAGAAGAATAACTGCTTCTTTTGCCTCCTCCGATTTTTAGGCAAAGCTGTGTAGGATTGTGTGAGAAGCCAAAGGCTATGTTTTCTATATAGCCCGCTTATGGAGAGCTCAAGTAGGGGTTGCCTTCGTTTATCGAGATTTTCATCGGCGATCATGTCATCGATAATGAATAATGTTTCTTCGCCTGCCAGGAGGTTTGAAAATTTGCTTATCCAATCGAACAAATTATCACCTGGATCAATAAGAAACACACCGTATTCGAAATTTTGTCGATCTACGTACTTGTCGAGAAAATTATAGTAAAATTCGAGCATCCGCAGCTTGTCCAATTGATATACATATATCCCGCATTGGTACGGACTATTTATGGCAACGCCTTGTTTAAGCCGCCTTACTTCATATGCGTCTCCAATTTCTTCAGGTTCCTCCAAGTAAGGGCTTCTCATTGCTGCATCTACTACCTTTTCATCCCTTGTAAATGTTGTATTTGCATGTCTCGCCAGGTCCCCTATCATCTTCCCATAGAAGCTATTGCCTTCTAATTTAGCAATATCGCCAGCGATGCGCTTGTCGGGGTCTTTATCTGTTTGGCGACGCGTATCCGCGATTTCATGAGGAAATTACGCGAATGGTTTACCACGTGAGTACTTGAGTATTTGATAACATGCCGTAATTTTTAAACCATGATTAAGATACCATTTAAGCAGGTCAGTACAAACCAGGATCTTCTCGGCTCTCATAACCCCTAGGAGCTTCCAAGTACCCGGGATACGTTTTCGTCCGGTCTTGGTCAAATACTCGTGCATATGCTGAGGGATTTGATTGTCAGGGATCTCTCTAACCACAAATAACGGGGACATCTCGCTAAATTTTTCGTACAACTCAGTAGGCACCTCAATATCAACTTGTGCAAACCCGAAGAGCGATCCATCAAGAATGTCTCGCGCCAGAACATCTAATTCTCCAGCAGGGTCTGCCATTTTTACCAGCTTCTCCTTCCCACAAGGGAAGTCCTGCTGCAGGGTGCTAGGGTAGAGCATATTGGCGTCATACCCGAGTATAGTCTTGCATTTTCTGGCTCGGTATAAATATGTTAGGAAATACCCGTCACATCACTTTCGTGATACCTGCAAAATACGATTGCTGGACCACTTACCATCCCCGTTTGGAGGAGTTCATATGCATCGTTTTTTGTACAATATTTACAATCTTTTTGAACCTCCTTGCATGCTTTGCATAAGGCTTTGGTACAAAGAGCCTCACATTTATGCTTACATGGATCACCCGGTGCATAAAGATTTATATCAGGGTTCAACTGCAAGGATTTGTTCAGTACATACCGCATAGACCCACCCGGAATGCTCACGGCATCTTTCAAAATTTCAATCTCATCCTCGTAGTACGTGTTGCGAGTCTTGTCGACGGCCTCGATAAATGGTATTACATCGGCCATATTGTATTCAACCAACCAATCAAGCATCGTGACGCACCCCCTCTTAAAGAACTCATCCCGGAAAGCCTGGTAATCTTCGGGTGAGAGTGTGTTTTTATCACTGAGTGTGCTATAAAAAGCCTCATACTCGACTGGGCCTACATGGTTCAAGCTCTCATAACTTGTTAGCCATTCGTATGGAAACACTAATTTTTTGAGATTGCGCTCCAGTGATTTGCACCATTTTTCATAACTCAAGTCTGGCGCTAGAAAATTCTTAATATCGATAAATTTAAACCTCGAGGTGGTTAGAAACATGTAGTCGTTATTTTTTTCGCCACTTTGATATTATCATCATCCACAATTCGTTCGACAAAATACCGCTTGATCAGGTTGATATCGTACTTGCCACTATTGAAACCTATCTGTAACCTGGTTTACCCATTCATGCCAAGCATTTTGGATTTGTTCCGGGAGCATATCAAAATCATCAGGTTTGGGATATATACGTTCGACTTCTTGGACAATATGGATCTGTCTCTGCTCCAATTGTTCGACGAATTTCCTCACCAATACCTTGGGGTCTTCATTCATGATGATTGTAGGATGTTCTTGTAGGCTATCGTGTATTGCTACGCTGACGGGTATATGCTCTGATATATATGTTAGATCAGACGTTTGCTGCTGGTTCAATGGTGCCAGGAGAGCCTCGAAATCAAAAACGATGAAGTGGAGATATCCTCGAAATTCCTTCTTGAATACCCTCTTAACCTTGGGAGGATTTTCACACTCCCATGCAGTGACAAGATTGTACCCCAGTCCCCAAATGTGGTCTTCTTTAAATTTGGTACGATTGAAATTACTTTTATCGGCAATGGTTCGCTGTGGTTGACATGGGCATCCATGCCATTTGCAGCCGTGGTATTCGTATACTGTTTTGTCTGAGGATCATACCAATCAATCTTGTATACAGCCTTACTGCCTTCGCGTATCACACGTTCTCCCCTATGCCGACAAAGAGCATGATGTATATGCCTACCTGTTTGCTTTGACATGGCTTCAATCCATTGGCATGCCGCGTAACTGAAACCCTTATCGGGATAGAATACCTTTTTAGAGCTACTCTGCATGCGCTCGACCTTTTCACCTTTGCAAATGATCTTGGTCTTGATACCTTCACATTCGTTATTCTTGTGTCGTGCAAGGTTCTCCGATCTGGTAAATCTTTGTGTACAAACCTCGCATTCCCAATGCTGCGTCAATACCTCCATCTTCTTGATATAAAAACAATGACCTTCCAACATACCAATATTGATAGTGTCTATGTCTTTTTTGTATTGGCCTTGTCCTTATACGAGTCGCCATGGGGCTTTATCGGTGTTTGTCTTCGGTTGGAAGACTCTGATATTAATTTTGAATTTTTTAGCGATGCCCTCCAAATCCACGAGCCTCGTAGCACGTACCTCTCCCCTCTTTAACTTGGGTTCCTCGTAGTATTCACGAGCTAATTTGAGGGCTGTCTTTGTAAGGAACTCTGTCCCTCTTTTTACATTCGCTCTCTCCCTTACAGCTAAGCATCTCCAAAAGCATAGATTGTCCGTTCTAGCATCTTCACCGTCCATGGCATAGATACATTTTTCGCGCAGCCAATCTGGCAAAGGTCCACATCCAAGTAGGGGTTCCTTCGTAGAAATTATCTTGATCTGAACATGCTTGAATATTATTTTACCTTCATATGCTCCTGGTGTTTCCATAGTCCTTTCTGGTGGCAAATAGGCTTTCGTCCAAAATTCTGCATCTTCCAAATCAAGGCGTTTCATCTCACATTCATCGATGAAAGCCTCGATTTCAGCCATGCTTGAGAGTGAATCGGAGCTCTTTGTTTTGTGATAATTTGTAACATCTTCACCGCCTCGGTAAATATCACAGCTAAAGCTGTATACCACCTTCACACGCATGTCTACGTGTGGTGTGATTTTTCGCATGATAGCGTCCGTCAATGGCTGGTTAATGTATTAAACCGCCATGTCTTGATGCGGTTTCCCTCTTCAAACATTTCCACGTCATTATCAAAAATGTTTTGAATGTCCTCGATTACATTAGGGTTCGTGGCTTGTTTCGATTCTTTCCCAAATATGTGTTTGAGGTCCTCAATTCCTTGGTATTCATCTTCGATGGTGACCCGTTGAACCTCATCGTGGATAGTTGGTGTTCCTGAAAATTGATCCCTGGCCTTGTTGTAGTAGTAACTAACGGTATCCCGCACGCTCCTTAGTTGTTTAGCGAGAGCTTCGCGAGTTGCCGCTACTGGTGCCGACACGGTATTATATATTTTACTGATTGCATTTTTGAATCAACTCATTCCTTTATTATATACAGATTTCATTTCCAACCAGCATTTTTTTTTTGACTCGAAGGACATTTGAATAATGGGGAATTTCCCTTACTCAATCTCTTTTTGTTGATGTCAGCAATATTCCCGTTAGTCGCTATTGCGCATGACGTCATATATATGATTATGTATTAGTATTTAATGTATATATATATATTATTATGTGTTTGGTTACTGGCATTTATATTCTGTATTATTATGATTTCACGTATGCGTTAATGACGTCATATGATTTCGTTTTCTATTTTGGGATGAGGTGGTGGTGGAAGCGGGGTTTTTGTGATTAAAAGGTGTATGAAGAAATAAAACTGGTTATATTCACTCCTTACTACTACTCGGGGTAGGTTCTTCACATGTTCAGCTTGAAATGGTTATTTCGTTTGACTATTTTTTTTATTTATTTTACTTAATCAAATATCTTTACCATCCAATTACTCTTAATACAAGTTTTTGTTTGTTATTACAGGAAAAAAGAGAAAATCAGTAAAATTTCAGCATTGTCATTGTTCTTATTTTGTTCTTATTTTTCAGCGATTAATTATATTAAAAGTATGCACTACGACTTTTTTATGTCCAACTATTTTCCTCTTGCCTACATCGTCATCTACTTAAGTCATCATTAATAACGTGGATTCGCTGCGAATTCGCAACATTTCGCAATATTTTTGTCACCATTTATGAAAATAAATTGCTACTATATAACTGTAAGCGATACTTTTGAGAGATCAATCAACACTCCTAGCATGGGCATGTCAGATATTTCAATGGTTAATTTTAACACTGCGGGATCTGTGTCTTTCTTGGAAGCCAAATTGTTTATAATAAAGAGTGTCATTGTCTACTAAGTGTTTATAAACTCTGTTAGGTTATACATAGCTAACACGTTTTGGAAAAACACGGTGAGACAGAGATACGGTTTGAAGTAAGTAACAACAGACTCATCCCCTGCCTTGAAAATAGGTGTAACACGTGCAAGTTTAAGCTCCAACCTCGATCCCAGGGCCTGTAGCGTTTTTTGATATGAGGATGGCGTTTCATCTTCATATCAAAAATCGCTACAGGTCCTGGGATCGAGGTTGTACGTCAGTGCCGTCACGCGACTGACATAATTTTTACTAAGAATCGTAAAAAATAATAGGGTACTGTGATCCTGCAGTCCCTGCGACCGTTGACCTTTATTTTACGGACCTTTCTCTTGTGTGACTGAGTTGATGGATACGGCAAAAAGCAACTGACATCCGAAGAATTTTCATGCAATGTGATGTGATTGGCTTGCCGAAATAAGGTATTCTGATTGGTTTACAAAAAACTGACGACTTTGACCCATATTTACGGCATTCCAAATGTGACACAGCATGTATGTATCTATATTATAATGCCCGTATACATCTGTCCGTCCGTCCGTCCGTCCGTCCGTCCGTCCGTCCGTCCGTCCGTCCGTCCGTCCGTCCGTCCGTCCGTCCGTCCGTCCGTCCGTCCGTCCGTCCGTCCGTCCGTCCGTCCGTCCGTCCGTCCGTCCGTCCGTCCGTCCGTCCGTCCGTCCGTCCGTCCGTCTGTCTGTCACGGAAAATGGTAGCTTAGCTGAGAGATAGAGAAATGTACGTTCTGGCGCAGACGACGACGACCAAAGGGAAATTCCCTAATTGCCAATAACCAACACATAATAATATTAAATATCATACACCAATAATTAACACATAATAATAATAATATATATATGACATCATCAACGCATGCGCAATAGCATATATGCTATATATAAGGGAAATTACCTAATTATTCAAATGTCCTCCGAATCAAGTACCTGAAATCTCAAAATAAATAATGGATCATTATCAGGAACTCTGTAATAGGAACGTAAATTTCAACCCATGGATGCTCCAGTATGTACCCGACTATTTCAAGACTTGTGATATGTGCAAATCAGCGGTTGAAAGGGATCCAATGGTATTCGTGTATGTTTCCTATTACTTCAAGACCTTGGATATGTGTATCAGAGTAGTCCAGCGCAATCCGGGTCTGTTCGAGTATGTTTCGGATCGTTTCAGAGCCATGGTTACAATAAATAAATGACTGAGTATTGCGATGAATGTCATATTGATCTTGATAAGTACGAAGTATATATGCTATTATACAGAATATGAGTAAGGGAAAATCCCTAATTGTCAATTACCAGAGTTCTATCAAATAAATGACTGAGTATTGCGATGAATGTCATATTGATCTTGATAAATATGATAGATGCGATTAGTGTGGACGGAGGTTAATTATATGTGGAAAAATGCTGTGTTGGCAACATTACATGATGTACATCACCTATAACGGTGGGTGGTGTATTTGTAAAAACCCTTAGTTGGAGTCCAATTTCCATAAATAAATGTTTAAATTTTGCAATGACTCCGTAGAGACAAGGGACTTTTACAGCGAACCAACAGTACTTAATATTGACGATGTTAAGCCTGAGAACATCTTACTTAGCGATCCGATTAAAGCCAACAAAGGCAAGGATGAGCGCTTTGTCATTGGTTATAAACATAACAACAAGATATCATCACTATTGATCATAACACCGAGAGGCCTATAGCAATGGTGCATCCAGATATGCCGATGGATCTTCGCTTACCATGTCATTTAATATGCATCAACATACTGCGTGGATTGAAAAATATAAATGTATCCTGGCCAGGATGCAGCGATTGTATGGTAGTGAGTTCACAACCTCATCAGTGAAGAACGGTAGATACCTGAACACAAAAATAAAAGAATGGGATGGTAAAATAAAGACGTATTTTTACGATCTTCCAGTACCTATACGACAGCCATGTGAATGTATTTGCATACTTAAATTATCCAGCATTTATCGGCAGAATTCAAAGCATTTCATCCAGGTCCTTCTGGAGGAATGTAAGTATAAGCCAGTTGAACTTTCCAGGACCAGACATTTTACTGATTCCATGATGAAGAGGAATCGTTCACTGTAGTGTAATAAGCTCGATAGATTTTGTATGCAGTTGCATACCAAATAAACAATTAACGAATTGAAAAAATAAGCCAGAGTATTGGGTATTAAAGGTTACTCAACCCTCAAGAGGGCTGATCTTCTCGCTGCAAAACACCAAGTTTAATATATCGACAATACAACACAAACCGATGGTCCTTATTGCAAGCCATGTGTCGATATCGCATCAATGAAGATCCTAGGAGAGTACATCAGAGGCCTCGAGATAAAACAAAAACGAACTGTAATATACGATGGAGATTTCATGGTTGATTCTAATACAGGTGAAGTACTTGGTACCATCTAATGTATTGTTAATATACATTAGATTATGAATACGCTGACGGTTCGTCTAGGTAGCGCTGAAATACTGCGCAGATTGAAGTTTTTTGAGCAGTTCATCGTTTGCCTCCTCGCGTCCCTTCTCAACTAGCTGCTGTCTCCCTCGTTTATTAAGCGACTCTACGATTTTCTGGTTCTCTGACGTAATTGCTCCTTGAGCAGCATGTACTTCTGTTTCTCCTGCATGATTAAGCTGAACTCGTGGTCGCTAATCACACCGTTCTCCACAGCTCTCGAGATCAAGTTTCATGCTTCTTACTCTTGACACCTAGCCTCTTCCCGGCGTTCCGTAGACCCGCTTGTCCCAACCCAACGGCAATCGTAATTCCACCCATTGCCACTGCTAGTGGTACACCGATCCCCGATAACATAGTCCCAATACCAACACCTGAAGTTATAATACTTACAGCTAGCAGGCCATAATCACAGAACCTAACCCACGTACCATGCATTTTGAAATTTTTGGCGAGTTTGTCACGCTCTTTAATCTCAGCCCGCAGGTATTGTTCCACTTCTTCGATTTTCTTCAGTCCATAGACTTGTGAACTGTCCCCCTCCGTACCCTCCAGAGGTGCAGAAAGTAGGCTCGGATAAAGCTTAGCAATGTCTGACATTTATTCTATAAGCAAGTGCATGGTAATTCCAATGAATGAAACATTCTTATCGTGGTGATGTTCATCCGTCAACATGAACTCAAGGCGATCCGTCGAACCTTTCAAAGGAAGGTATACAGGGTTATCAAAAATCCATGTTAACATATCTCCCCAAGCACCTACCTCCTTGGTAGGTAGGATGGCTAGTATTTTGGATTTTTTACCATCCAGCAAGCAATCATCCTTATCTAACTGAGGTAAACAAGCCTCAGTCGGCGGTAAACATCAGTTTTGTAGAATGAATCGTAGTCACCCTTCATATAATAATTTTTACTGGGATCGTAGGGTAGACCCAAGAGCTCTTGCAGTTGTCGATGAATCACCACCGTGTACCCGTCATTAACACGGAGCCTACAGAGTCCATTTTTTAGGACAAACAGCTTAATCTTATCCCCTGTCTGACTGTTGACGATACTCGCTAAATCCTCGATCTTATACAACCCATTCATTATTTCATTTCGAGTAACCGTCTGATCGGGCCCTGCCTTACGGATAGTGAACTCGTTGTCACTGTAGAGGTTCAGCCACGTGGGTCGAATGCTGATGGATTTTAGAGCGATCCTCGTGTCCTGCCGTAAATAATCCTCAAATATCGTAGGCTTGTCAATATTTGTTACGTACAGTTGCTTCATCTTTCTTTAAGAACAAACATGAATATCTATTCGTACAATTCAAGAGTAAAATATGTCCACAATCATGGCAGGTACCTGGAGCAGTTAAAAGGCTCTGATCTCATTGTGCAATCTATCGTTGTTGATGCGAAGGGCTCGTCA